>NC_138770.1:143627619-144345119 GCF_965119305.1 Pelophylax lessonae | reverse complement strand
AATTTTTAATTTTTTTAAATTCCCCTTTGATGTTGAATAAATATGGATGGAGACACTGTCCAATTGTTTTAATTTTGGTAGTTGTGATTGATTTGTAGATTGTTGTACAATAACGTGTTGGCGTGTTGCGAATCAAGGGTTAACGTATTTAGTGCAAGATCTTTTGTCCCCACTCAGCCCGTAGCTGTGATTACAGTTGCTGGTATTTTCCCTGAGTTAACATGGCGCTGGTTGCGTCAAGGTGCGGCTCAGATAGGGGCGGTAACGATGTTATGTTATGTATAAAAGTGGTGAGTCAGCACGCCGCCCGTATCCCCAGGAAGACGTCATCTATGAAAAAACGCGCCGGTGAGGCGTGCTGACGTCACCATGTATTACCCGGAAGTCGGGCGGCTGCATCTTCGGATCCTGCCGATTACAAGCGCTTTGTATTCTGTTTCCATGTGAGTTGTTTAACCTTTTTTCTATTAAATATTGTGCTTACATACTATAATATTGTGGCCTCCATCTTTTTGTGGTTTATGCCGGAAAGTGTTAGATCTAGACGGTCCGTGCTGTAGCATTGTTCTAGATTGGTGCTTCCGCC
The DNA here is from genome assembly GCF_965119305.1 of Pelophylax lessonae. Classification (NCBI taxonomy): domain Eukaryota; kingdom Metazoa; phylum Chordata; class Amphibia; order Anura; family Ranidae; genus Pelophylax; species Pelophylax lessonae. Next base: position 144,344,533 of record NC_138770.1, on the reverse strand, counting down.
AGGCTGAATCAGTTGGAGGGGTCAGTTTCCCATTGGACTGGACCGGAGTTGTATCATCTCCATATATATATTGCTGGGCTCTTATTCATTTGTTTTGTGGTAAGCGCATAGCGTGACCTTCACTTTATCACTGATTGAGGAATATTGCGGTGGAGGAGTTTCTGTTTCTACACTTTGCACACCATATTTATTGCTGGGCTCTTATTCATCATATTTGTGGTAAGCGCCTAGCATGGTCCTCAATTTATCACGGATTGAGAAGTCACATAATTACGGTGGAGGAGTTTCTGTTTCTACACCCTGCACATCTCATTTGGACTATACTTTCTTGATGGATGTGATATTTATTGGATGCGATATTTATTGCCTCATTTAAGCACTTGGTTTGGTAATTTATGTTTCAAGTTAGCGCGGCTTTATTTTTATATTCTGTTTAGGTGTGTTCCCACTTCAGCTGCAGCTTTTGTATTATTTTATAACTTTTCATTTATTATATTCACTGTTTAGCACTTATTCATTTTGATTCAGAGTGTGTTTAGTGAGGTTATTTTTGATATTGATTGTTTATTTTAGAACGCTAACTGCAGCTTATTAAGACACAATGGACATCTTTGAGTATAGAGCCTCAAAGATTGTCAACACTGATGGTGTGTTTGAAGCATTCTCAGACAAAGAGAATGATTTGAACGGGCTATTTATTAAATTAAAAAATTTAATGATCTCAGAGGTCCATACCCAATGGGATGCAGCCTTTTTAGATGTCTACTTTAAGAATTCCATGGTCCCCCGTAGTTTACGGTGGGAAGTCTGCCCCCAGACGGGGGAGGACCAATTGGAAGAGTGGTACAAATATTTTAATGAAGCAGGATTGAATTTCCTTGAATTCCTGATCAAGCAGAATGGGGGGTCCCCCTAGGGTGTGGGACTTTACCGGCAAACACACTTCCACAAGTAAATAAAAATAAATCGTTTTATTAAACAAGGTTTAAAATTGATCTTACATAGATCAAACGGGTCACATAGATTGTACAGATAGTGTATATAGGTATAATTTTCAAAAGAGAGATGAAGAGAATTGTATTGCATATACTCAATGGTACATGTTGACTTCTTGAAGGAAATCCTCCCACCCGACGCGTTTCAGGCACGCAGGCCTTTCTTCAGGGGTCTGAAGTGGGGAGATTTGTGATTTCCTACATGACATAATAAGTATTGTTTAGATTAATTGCATAAACGTTTTATCAAATACAGTGTAAGTAAATTATCAGCTACTAAAGAAGTGACGAGAGAGTCATGGCTGTTAAAGGAAAGAAAAAAAGAGAGTTCCGCTGTGTTGGATGCCGACGTGGGCGCCACTTGATCCCTGAGGCTGTAGGCCCTCCCGAATGTGGCCCCAGCGAGGATGCCTATGTTGAGGTCACACTGGCGTCTGTATAAATGTATATGCAAAAGAATGATTCGCATTGTGTTCTCTGCGTAGATAGTATATTTTCCAGTATATTTTCCAGATGGATTTAAGAAAAAAAAAAAATTATTATATATAGGGATACCTTTTGGCAATTGTCTCAGCACCTATGATTAAGGGGGTTGTGGTGTGTCTATTCCGCTGAGAGTCAGAAGGTAGAAAAGGTTGTACTTGTTTCTGAAAAGTAAATATGTAAATATTTTCAATGGGGTATTGTGGTTAGATTGTGTCAAAAAGTTAGTAGTAACCGTGTATGTGTTGTGCTCATACCTTGTGGTATTTGTATCAAAAAGGACTTTTTACCCAAAGGGATTCGGAATGTTGTTGGTTCCCGATCGGTGAAGGACGGATGGTCCTAAGAGAATATTAAAATGGAAACATATCAAGTTACATAATAGAGTCTAACCGATGTTTGGTGTTTTACAATTGCTGGTTTAAATATACCTAGATGGAGTGATTTTGATGTCGTATTTGATTTTCTCCTTCAACTTGCTGGAATATGTATCTGGGAATCAAGGGAATAGTATATGCATCATACAGGGTAAAATATATTAAGAAGGAGAGGGGGTCATGAAGTAAAAAAGGGGAGGTCAGGCTGGTAAATTACCTGATATTGTTCGGAGGTGATGTTGTTTTTATATGGGAATCGGTCTCCCTTATGGTTCCTGAAATTGTAAAGTCCATGTTAAGTCATATCCAGCTTCATATTTTGGTTGGGTGAGAGAGATATATTCCAAATATTTACCTTCGGCTGTTGTTGTGGGTGATTCTGCAGTGTCAGCAGCGGCGGATGCTGTGTCTGGCGTCCGCCACTGTTTATGTGTGGAGTGAGAGACGCTGGAGCATGCGCAGTGCGTGCCGCGCGCACGCTCCGGCGCTGAAAGTGACCAATGGCATCCCCCGCCGGTGGAACGCAGGCCACGCCCCCAGATGCGGAAGCGCGGCCTGCGTTCCAACGGCGCCGACGCAGTGGCTGGCTCTGCCATTGCGGGCGGGACCGAGAGGATCGGGTGACACCCGCAGGAGGAGCCAGGGTACAGGGGGGACCGCATGTGAGTTGCGTGTCCCCCCGGGTGCGCCGGGTGGAGCCACGGGGAGAGCAACACCCACAGGGGGTGGAAAATTGGGCGGAGTCGGCCTCCGCACAACGGAATGTAGATGTAAAGAGAAAAGCTGAAGGCATGACAGAAAAGGTGGGGAGAAAAACAGCAGAAGTGGGCAGTGGTGATGGCTATTATGGATCACAGGGGAATCCATTCCATTATTCCAAAAATGTTGCATTATTCCATATATAGAGAAGACATCACATTATATAACAGGTAAATATAGTATAAACATATTAGAAATTTTTGTATAAATAAAAAACAATTTGTATATGCATAGAGAATATATCCGAGGCTAAAAAGAGCTCACCGAAGATTGAGTTGTATTATTGTATCTGTATTATTAAAGGTAGACAGTACCCATATTTAATAATCTCTGCATATGGTTTTATTTTATATCTTATCCATCATTATGAGTGTGTCTATGTTATATGGTGCACAAATATGAATAGTGTAGGAATCCAAGCCATGCCTACACGTGCAATATATACAATGTGTATCTGATAATTTACTTACACTGTATTTGATAAAACGTTTATGCAATTAATCTAAACAATACTTATTATGTCATGTAGGAAATCACAAATCTCCCCACTTCAGACCCCTGAAGAAAGGCCTGCGTGCCTGAAACGCGTCGGGTGGGAGAATTTCCTTCAAGAAGTCAACATGTACCATTGAGTATATGCAATACAATTCTCTTCATCTCTCTTTTGAAAATTATACCTATATACACTATCTGTACAATCTATGTGACCCGTTTGATCTATGTAAGATCAATTTTAAACCTTGTTTAACCACTTAAGCCCCGGAAGATTTTACCCCCATTCCGACCAGGGGGTATTTTGCGATTCGGCACTGCGTGAATTTAATGCACAATTGCGCGGTCGTGCGACGCTGTACCTAAACGAATTTGACGTCCTTTTTTTCCCACAAACAGAGCTTTCTTTTGGTGGTATTTGATCACCTGTGCGATTTTTTGATCACGCGCTATAAACAAAAAAAGAGCGTCAATTTTGCAAAAATAGCAATATTTTTCACATTTTTTTATATGAAATTCCCCCCCAAAAAAATGTAAAAATCAAAATTTTTAAAAATTTTCGGCCAATTTGTTTTATGCTACCTATGTTTGGTAAAAAAAATCGCAAAAAGCGTATTTTGATTGGTTTGCGCAAAAGTTATCGCGTTTACTAACAAAGGGAAAGATTTTTGTCATTTTTGTTGTTTTTTTTTTTAACGCGTAATGGCGGCGATCTGCGATTTTTTTTGCAGTACTGCGACATTGCAGCGGACAGATCGGACCCTTGACTGACATTTTTGACACTTTTGGGGTTACCAGTGACATTTCTACAGTAATCAGTGCTATACATATGCACTGTTACTGTAAAAATACACTGGTAGTGAAGGGGTTAACTTTATTTGAAAGGGAGGGGCTGTGTGTGTCCCTAGGGGCGTGGTTTCTACTGTGATTGGCTGTGGCTCTAGCTGTAAGGACACTGATCAACGGATCTACATACCAGATCCGTTTTATCAGTGTCTTTGCAGCGAGGAGAATGACAGGCAGTTTGTTTACACAAGCTGCCTGACATTCTCCCTCTCCCCCGCCGATCGCCGAGTGGCCGGCGGACATCGGGTCCGCTGGTCACACGCGCGGGGGGGGTCCGTGACCACGCGGGAGCGGGAGCGCGCCTCCGGGGGCGCGCGCTCGCTCCCTAGACCCTCACAAGCAAGCAACGTAGCCCTACGTTAGTTTGCCTGTGAGGGGCTGACCGCCGACGTAGATAGTCGTGCGGCGGTCGGCAAGTGGTTAATAAAACGATTTATTTTTATTTAAAGTCCCACACCCTAGGGGGACCCCCCATTCTGCTTGTTAAGTCTATAGGGATGTTGGCAAACCACTTCTAAGTTTTCACATAGCTGGGGTATTAAACTTCTAAACCACAGACCAGGGTAGCAAATACCCACCCCCCACCCCCTTTTTCTTCAGCTATTTGAAACACCTACCTGACTATTTCTCAATACACCTCTTCCATTGGTATTGCAGACGTAGACAGCTTGGATTTTTTCCTCCCTCTAATCAGAATTCTACAAACAACCTGTAGAACATTCTATAACCCCACAACGATTAATTCAAACCCATCAACTCTCCCCAGCCACCTCAAATATGTTTAAAGAGCAAGGCTTCGCCAAACTCCTGACATCCTATAAGGAACAAAGTAAAAAAGGAGCAAGGGAATCTGAGATGATTTCCCTGTTCACCCAACTGAAAAAAATAGTTGAAAAAAAATTAACCCAGGCACTCCATATTGATAGCTTTGAACAGTATATTCTTGAGAACATCAATCCGTTTGGCTTACGCATTCAAATTTTCCCCACTCTTGACAATCTCGATGAAACCTTCAAAAGTAAATGGGAGCAAAATTTACAACAATGTACTAAAACCATGATGCAACTACTTATGGAGGAATATCGTAAACGCATTACCTCCTTAGAAGTAGACATCAATACGATCTATGAAAAACTTACCCCTTTTCAACCACTAGCCAACTATAGGGAACAAGAGGAAAAGATTAAACTCCACTTGGACCATATAGTAAAAGAAACCACTGCCACGAAAGAGAGAAAATTTTGGCGAGACAAAACAGCATTTGCTGAACAAAAAGCCTACAGATGGCAAAAAACAACATCCCAAATACGCAATACTAGAGACAAAAAGTACTTTCATGGGTCAGATTCCTCCATTAACTCCTCTATTTCTTCATCCTCACAGCAGTCTCACGGAAACAGAAAACAAAAAACGAAGAGGACCCCTCAAGACAATGAGGACCAACTGTTCAAGAAACACATCACCGATTCGCACGTCCCCTCACAACCACTCGCACTCGCACCAACAGGAACACCCTCTTCACGCAATACAGGTACCTTACGTAACGGCACAATCAGACCAACCACAGCACCCGTTTTCAAAACCACGAGCACTCCAGCGCCCCCGATCACACCTTCTAACCAACCAGAAGGACCACCCCCTACACTCCCCTCAGCACCATCACACCTATCATGACACACACCTATCACAGAACCTATGACTAATCCCTTGAATATCATTAATCTTTCCGACTACCCCCTAACTGAGGACCAACTAAACCTTCTTACCAAGGGTCTAAGTTTTTGCCCAGATTCAAAGACGGACAATTTCGAGGTAATAAAAGACCTCCAAATTTTTGCCAGGAAACTATTGCTAAAAAGCTTCCACACAAAACCCAAAGAAAAAATACCAGCAGAAAATGCAGCATTAGACACACTCATTTCATTATTAGAGGAACAGGAAGACCTAGATCTGATCGACAAGATCGACCTAGAATCCCTCCTCAATGCACATGTCGATCCAATACCAACGAGTGCATCCAATATGACAACACTCAAGAAAAAATCGGACAAATTCCCTTCCCCTTCCCTCAACCCTAACCTAAACGCCTTTTTAACAAAGACGATTCAAGACATTACAAAAACTGAAAACATCCACATCAAGCTCTAACTTCTCAACCTCTGAGAAAAAAGCATTGGACACCTTATTAAAACAACCTGAACTTACCATCAAACCCTCCAACAAGGGAGGTAACATCGTCATCATGCACAACAGTCAATATACTGCAATGTGCGACAAAATTTTACAAAATTCAGACTGGTATAGATCTATTAACAAATCCACCATTGACAAATACCAGCAGGAATTCTACTTACTCATAGACACTGCATACTACCAGAACGTAATAGATAAACAATGCTGGGAGTATATCCGTACAAGTCATCCCAAAATCCCGACATTTTACAGTCTGCCCAAGGTACATAAAAACCTAGAAAGTCCACCAGGAAGACCCATTGTATCAGGCAGAGGAAGCATCTCTGAGAATCTAAGCAGACTCATTGATGAAAAACTGAGACCATATGTAGAAGACCTTTCATCATACGTGAAAGACACTATTCATTTACTACAAATCATTGAAGGCCTGGTAATACCCCTGGAATCTTTATTGGTGGCAGTGGATGTGGAAGCTCTATACAGCTCCATACCACATGCACAGGGCATCGCTGCCATTCGAAGGGTCCTCCAACAATCCAACCCAATACCAACTCCATTCAATGAATTCTTAATTCAAGCTCTTGAATACATCCTGACCCACAACTCTTTTTCCTTCAATGGCTCCCACTACCTCCAGGTACAGGGCGTAGCAATGGGGACTGGCTGTGCCCCATCATATGCCAACTTGTACCTGGGGGAGTGGGAACGCTCATTCCTACTAGATTCCACACTCACCCATTTTACGGATCACATCCTGTCCTGGTATAGATACATTGATGACGTGTTCATCATATGGACCGGACCCCAGGAACTATTACGTGACTGCATAACATGCATGAATAAAAATAACTTCAACCTATCATTCACCATGACATGTCACCAAAAAACAATCAACTTCCTCGATGTGACTATCGAAAAAAACACAGAAGGTTTACTTACCAGTTCCATATATCGCAAACCCACCGCTGGGAACACCATTTTACACTCCACCAGTTCACACTCAGCCCCCCTTTTAAGATCCATTCCCTACAGCCAGTACCTTAGGACCCGCCAAAATTGCTCAAACGATGAAACATTCAAAATTGAAGCCAACAAACTAAGAGAGAGACTCCGCATACGGGGATACTCCAACACTTGTTTAAAAAGAGCTTTTAAACGGGCGGCGGCAAAAAACAGAGCAGATTTATTATTTCCCAAACCACCACAACAACCTACAACAAGGAAAGCGGAGACTACCCGCATTATTACAAAATACACAAAAGATCACACCAAAGTCAGGAGAATCATTAACAAATACTGGCATCTTTTAACAATTGATCCCACCCTCAATCCACACATACAACAAACCCCCGCTATAACATTCAGAAAAACGAAGTCATTGAAGGATATGCTAGTCCATAGTGAATACACCGGTGAACCGAGACGAGACCCCTGTAAAAGACCAGGAACCTTTCGTTGCGGTGGATGCTCATACTGTCAGTATATGTGCATCAACCCCAACATCATCCTACCCAATGGTAAAAAGTACAAACCCCGCCACTACGCCAACTGCAAGACCACCGGGTTAGTATACTTACTACTCTGCCCATGCGGTGGGTACTATGTAGGCAAAACGAAACTTGAATTTCACAACAGAGCCTACAGACACATTTTAAGCATGAAGACAGCAAATCCTGACCTACCCCTTGGTAGGCACGTAAGAGATTTTCATTATGGCCACTTCCCCGCTATCCAGTTTGTAATTCTTGACAGAATACACCCAAACAAAAGAGGGGGGGACTGGAACAAAGCACTTCTACAACGTGAAACACGATGGATAGTAGAACTCAATGCCACTTCACCTCCAGGCCTCAATGACTCCCTCAGCTTTAGGCCCTTTCTGGAGGGGTTCTCCTCTGGAGGCTGGGAAAAGTGAACTCACACCACCCTACATATCTCCTTTCAATAATCCTCTCTCCCCCCTCCCCCATTCTCCCTCCCCCCCTCCTTTTTTTTTTTTTTCCCAAAACCCCCCCCCCCCCCTTCACACATCAACATCCTCCCATTTTCCATCAATTAATATGCAGAATGTGCCCAAAAATATTGAACTAAACTTTTTTCCTTCCTCTACAGAAATACATGTACGATATTACTAACTTCTATATGAGTTGCCCATTATTTTGTTTATACCAAATACGTCTGCTGCTTCCAGACTACTTGAGGTCCCTGGCTTCAGGTCTTTCAGTTTTTCTATATTGATTGATTTTTTTCTTCCTTTTATTTATACACTATTCATATTTGTGCACCATATAACATAGACACACTCATAATGATGGATAAGATATAAAATAAAACCATATGCACAGATTATTAAATATATACCGTCTACCTTTAATAATACAGATACAATAATACTACTCAATCTTCGGTGAGCTCTTTTTAGCCTCGGATATATTCTCTATGCATATACAAATTGTTTTTTACTTATACATTTTATAATATGTTTATACTATATTTACCTGTTATATAATGTGATGTCTTCTCTATATATGGAATAATGCAACATTTTTTGAATAATGGAATGGATTCCCCTGTGATCCATAATAGCCATCACCACTGCCCACTTCTGCTGTTTTTCTCCCCACCTTTTCTGTCATGCCTTCAGCTTTTCTCTTTACATCTACATTCCGATGTGCGGAGGCCGACTCCGCCCAATTTTCCACCCCCTGTGGTTGTTGCTCTCCCCGTGGCTCCACCCGGCGCACCCGGGGGGACACGCAACTCACATGCGGCCCCCCCTGTACCCTGGCTCCTCCTGCGGGTGTCACCCGATCCTCTCGGTCCCGCCCGCAATGGCAGAGCCAGCCACTGCGTCGGCGCCGTTGGAACGCAGGCCGCGCTTCCGCATCTGGGGGCGTGGCCTGCGTTCCACCGGCGGGGGATGCCATTGGTCACTTTCCGTGGTCTCTCACTCCACACATAAACAGCGGCGGACGCCAGACACAGCATCCGCCGCTGCTGACACTGCAGAATCACCCACAACAACAGCCGAAGGTAAATATTTGGAATATATCTCTCTCACCCAACCAAAATATGAAGCTGGATATGACTTAACACGGACTTTACAATTTCAGGAACCATAAGGGAGACCGATTCCCATATAAAAACAACATCACCTCCGAACAATATCAGGTAATTTACCAGCCTGACCTCCCCTTTTTTACTTCATGACCCCCTCTCCTTCTTAATATATTTTACCCTGTATGATGCATATACTATTCCCTTGATTCCCAGATACATATTCCAGCAAGTTGAAGGAGAAAATCAAATACGACATCAAAATCACTCCATCTAGGTATATTTAAACCAGCAATTGTAAAACACCAAACATCGGTTAGACTCTATTATGTAACTTGATATGTTCCCATTTTAATATTCTCTTAGGACCATCCGTCCTTCACCGATCGGGAACCAACAACATTCTGAATCCCTTTGGGTAAAAAGTCCTTTTTGATACAAATACCACAAGGTATGAGCACAACACATACACGGTTACTACTAACTTTTTGACACAATCTAACCACAATACCCCATTGAAAATATTTACATATTTACTTTTCAGAAAAAAGTACAACCTCTTCTACCTTCTGACTCTCAGCGGAATAGACACACCACAACCCCCTTAATCATAGGTGCTGAGACAATTGCCAAAAGGTATCCCTATATATAATATATTTTTTTTTTTTTCTTAAATCCATCTGGAAAATATACTGGAAAATATACTATCTACGCAGAGAACACAATGCGAATCATTCTTTTGCATATACATTTATACAGACGCCAGTATGACCTCAACATAGGCATCCTCGCTGGGGCCACATTCGGGAGGGCCTACAGCTTTAGGGATCAAGTGGCGCCCACGTCGGCATCCAACACAGCGGAACTCTCTTTTTTTCTTTCCTTTAACAGCCGTGACTCTCTCGTCACTTCTTTAGTAGCCTACAGGTACGAATTTCTAAGAATCCAAGCCATGCCTACACGTGCAATATATACAATGTGTATCTGATAATTTACTTACACTGTATTTGATAAAACGTTTATGCAATGAATCTAAACAATACTTATTATGTCATGTAGGAAATCATAAATCTCCCCACTTCAGACCCCTGAAGAAAGGCCTGCGTGCCTGAAACGCGTCGGGTGGGAGGATTTCCTTCAAGAAGTCAACATGTACCATTGAGTATATGCAATACAATTCTCTTCATCTCTCTTTTGAAAATTATACCTATATACACTATCTGTACAATCTATGTGACCCGTTTGATCTATGTAAGATCAATTTTAAACCTTGTTTAATAAAACGATTTATTTTTATTTACTTGTGGAAGTGTGTTTGCCGGTAAAGTCCCACACCCTAGGGGGACCCCCCATTCTGCTTGTTAAGTCTATAGGGATGTTGGCAAACCACTTCTAAGTTTTCACATAGCTGGGGTATTAAACTTCTGAATTCCTGATCAAGCGTAAGAAAGCCAAGCTTTCTAGGCTTGATGTAGAGATTAAAGCTGTAAGGGAGAAACTTCTTCCTTTTAAGGATAGTGATGAATATACAACTTGTTCTGGTAATCTCCTAAAAACTCTAGAAAAGGAGGAGAGAGATCAAAAAATCAAGAAAAGAAAAAAGTATAACAGAGATCTGGGTGATTACCAAGCAAGTGTTGTTTTCGAGTGGCAGAAGAAACTGATCACAACTGCTGCCAATGAAACCGCAATGGATACATCAAATCCTGATATGTCTAAGACAACTGTCCCTAAAAGCTTGCCACACCATCCACCTCAATCAGGTGCAGCAATGCAGGTACAACCCTTTAAAGGACAACATCAATCCCATAAGCCCCGTTTAGAGGACGAGGGAGGGGCCGTGGTAGGGGTATTGCCCGGTTTAATAAACAAGGGCAGCCTTACCGATCTCAGTATAACCAATATAACAATCAGAATTGGTCACCTTACCATAGGGATGAGGGCTCCCCTTACCGTCCTTATAACTCTGAGGAGGCCCCTTATTGGACAGGTGGTCCCGCTCAGAATTATGGACAGGGTACAGGACATACTCCGCAATGGAGACATGGACCCAACTTTAGACCTGATGGTTACATTCGGGGCCCTGAACAAGGTCTGTCCAGACCTATGATCAGAAATAGAGATGAGGAGGAATGTGGGAATTCATATTACCAGTATAATGTCCCTACGCGCAATCAATATTACCCTCTTAAGGACACCCAGCATCCAGATGAAAGACATTCAGAAATGCAATCTGGATCCAGGACACAGGCCATTCTGGGTCCCTCTGAAACCAGGGTTAGTACGCAGGAGGAACAACCTATCCAAGAATTGGCTAAGCAAAGCTACCCTGGATGGGGTTTTCAGGGGGCCAGACAAGGACAAAAGCGACCATTAGAACCGTAAGAGGAGTTAGAGGAGGTAGGCAGTTACGACTTAAGAAGAAAAAAGACCTAGGGGGTGCTGGTATTTTCAACTTAAGTCAGAAGGCCCTCACAGATTCAGAACAGTGCATTTTAGATAAGGGCCTTCAATTTGCGCCCCCCAAATGCCTTAATAAATTTCAAACGTACATGGACATCCATAAATTTGTTAGGAAAATCAACATCCAAAAATACATGCTTGGTAACCCAGTTAGAGAAAATAGGATCAACTCTATGCAATTCAAACACTCTAATTTGACCAATGTGTCATTATTTAACCCTCCTGGTGCCTTGGCACCCTCCCTCAAGGTTTTCAGGGATGTGGTGGTAAGGGATCTGAATGACATCCAGGTTTGGAAAGATAGATTAAGTCAAGACCTGGCAAGTGGTTTGGATTCATTGTGTCAGAATAAGGATCTGGTTATCAGGCCGGCCGACAGGGGGGGGGGGGGTATAGTGGTGCTGGACAGGTGCGATTATTATTCAGAAATGCAACGTATCCTGAGTGATAAGCACACCTATACGCCCCTCCCTCGTGATCCGGTCTTTCAGTATAAAAAGGAATTAGAGACAATAGTATCCAGAGGCTTTTCCCTAAATATTCTCAAAAAAAAGGAAAGAGCATTTTAGGTGCCTAAATGTCCTAGGACACCAATTATTTACTACTTGCCTAAAGTGCATAAGAGCCTTACTTCCCCCCCAGGAGGTCCCATTGTGAGTGGTATTGACTTTGTGACGTCTCGGGTGGGGAAGTATATTGACTCTTACCTTCAGCCGCTGGTTCAGATGACCCCATCCTATATCAAGGATACCAGGCATGTAATTAACACACTTGCATCCCAGGTCCCTGTAAATGATATTTGGATGGTTACTGCAGATGTCACATCCCTGTATTCAATTATCCCTCATGATTTGGGTTTGCAGGCTGTCAATGATTCTTTGATTAGAAATTTCAACATCCCTGGCCTCCAGATTGAATTTATTATGGAGCATTTAAGATTTGCCACTAAGTCAAATTATTTCTGGTTCGATGGCCAGTTTTTTCGCCAAGACAGGGGAGTTGCAATGGGGGCTAAATACGCCCCCTCTTTGGCTAACCTGTTTATGGCCCGGTGGGAGGAGGACATCATCTACAGTTGTGACCGACCCCAGATTATGCTCTGGGCAAGGTACATAGATGACGTCCTCCTCCTATGGAATGGGTCTAGGTCAGACTTGGATGTGTTTATGGGAGACTTGAATCAGAATTTATGGGGCATATATTTAAATTTTGAGGCCAGTCAGGACGCTATCAACTTTCTTGATCTGACCATTACGCATGATGAAAACAGGTTTATCACCACTACCTATTTCAAGATCACTGATAGGAATTCTTATATCCCTATTGGGAGTTGTCATCATAGGCCGTGGCTCCAGGCGGTTCCTAAGGGGCAATATATGCGCCTCAAGAGAAACTGCACAGACCGCAAAGATTTTGTCTGCCAATCTGAAATTTTGACTAAAAGATTAATTGATAAGGGATATGATAATTCCTTTTTGAATGATACCTCGAAAAAAGTTGATTCTATGGAGAGGTCTACTATGTTGGCAGTTACGACCAAATCCACTAGGATGGACTCTTCTTACATGTCACCTTTTATCACTACCTTCTCAACTCAACATAAAGCTGTTAAGAACATTATTGAGAAGCATTGGCACATTCTCAAAAATGATCGCAACCTCACTAAAGCTTTGCCGGATAGACCAAGGGTGGTTTTCAGAGGAGTATCCACGTTGCGAGACAGGCTTGCTCCCAATGTTTTGAATCCCCCTGAACCAAAACCCACCTTCTTTAATCAGTTGACAAGCTATTATAGATGCAACCGATGTCAGACTTGTTCTGTCAATAAATGTAAACAAAGAAATGTGAGAGATTTCTTGTCCACCAGTACAGGTTTCAGGTTCCCTATTAAGCCGTTTATTTCTTGTGCCACTACTGGGGTTGTTTACCTAATACAGTGCCCCTGTGGCCTTCAGTACATAGGAAGGACTAAGAGGCCCCTCCTGGTTCGCTGTAATGAACATATAGCGAACATCAGGAAGGGTTTCAAAAAGCATTCGGTATCCAAGCATTATTTGGTTAAGCATATTAAGGACCCCCGCAATACCATCTTTTTGGGTATCGACAGGTTTCATCCACATTGGAGGGGCGAACCCTTTGTAAGGGGCCTTTCTAAACTTGAAAGGTCCTGGCTATACAAGAGTAAGAGCTTTACCCCTTATGGCCTGAATATTGATACCGATGTCAATGCTTTTATAGACAATTCTTAATGATTAATTACAACATGAGCTTTAAGTTTGGTCGGTATCTGGTCTTGTGGTTTACTGTTTTTTATAAAATTGGAGCAGTTGTTTTTTGCATCTAATCTAGGATTTAGTTTGTGTCATTTTCATATAAATATTGTTAATTGATTACAGTATGTGAGCCGCACCTTTAGTTAGATGCTGGTCCTGTTATGTTGCCTCCTATAATTTCCTAGTACTTGGAGGAGTTGGGGATTTAATTTTTGACATCAATTTTATTATCTATTTATTATTTAATATAAGATATTATCAGATAAAATTTACTCTTTGTCATAGATGGTGATTCATGTGCAACATACTAGATTGTTCACCATCCTTTTTGTACAAATTTTTTTACTTTTTTTCCCTTTAATTTTTAACAATACTCAACATATTTGGTTCACCTTGAGCCAATTTGCAGTGGCCGGAGGTGTTACCAATATGTATTTATTTAAGTACAGATTGTACTGCTAGGTGGAGAGTAATCTAATAACGGTTCAGCTTCCTTTAAATAATATCCCTCTAAATAATATGTCTTAGCTGTCCCGTTTGAAATATAACATCTATCGTTATTCAGCATATTAGGTATGGGATCATTTATTTTTACCCAGCCCCTTATTATTATCATTAATAAGACACCTAGTGGCAAGTTTCCCTACATCAATACGATGCTGGCGACGTGTTTTAATTTTTAATTCTTAATTTTTTAAAATTCCACTTTGATGTTGAATAAATATGGATGGAGACGCTGTTCAATTGTTTTAATTTTGGTAGTTGTGATTGATTTGTAGATCGTTGTACAATAATGTGTTGGCGTGTAGCGAATCAAGGGTTAACGTATTTAGTGCAAGATCGTTTGTCCCCGCTCAACCCGTAGCTGTGATTACAGTTGCTGGTATTTGCCCTGAGTTAACATGGCGCTGGTTGCGTCAAGGTGCGGCTCAGATAGGGGCGGTAACGATGTTATGTTATGTATAAAAGTGGTGAGTGCTTCCACCAGGCTGAATCAGTTGGAGGGGTCATTCTGTTTCCCTATGGACTGGACCGGAGTTGTATCATCTCCATATATATTGCTGGGCTCTTATTCATTCGTTTTGTGGTAAGCGCATAGCGTGACCTTCACTTTATCACTGATTGAGGAATATTGCGGTGGAGGAGTTTCTGTTTCTATACTTTGCACACCATATTTATTGCTGGGCTCTTATTCATCATATTTGTGGTAAGCGCATAGCGTGGTCCTCAATTTATCACGGATTGAGAAGTCACATAATTACGGTGGAGGAGTTTCTGTTTCTACACCCTGCACATCTCATATGGACTATACTTTCTTGATGGATGTGGTATTTATTGGATGCGATATTTATTGCCTCATTTAAGCACTTGATCATTTATGTTTCAAGTTAGCGCGGTTTTATTTTTATATATATATCTATATATATATATAGAGAGAGAGAGAGAGATGCAAAATATTTATATTTTTGTTGATTCCTATATAGAACAACAGAAAACTGTGAAAATTTGCAAACTGACCATGCGCAGTTTAACCCCAGAACTCTTTAGTCAAAAAATAATATATAATTAAAAAAAAAAAAAAATATATATATATATATATATATATATATATATTTATGTATATATATATATATATACACATACATAGATATGTGCATTTCTCTAATTATCGCCTGATTGACGCCGGTTTACAGCGCCATTAGGCATTCGCGCGAACGCTATTCACTATACCGCCGGCTAACGTTTTATTTTGGCTATATTTTGCTATGAAACATGTGCTCATGGGCTATCTGGCAGCAATAGACTCCGGGAGATATTTTTGAGTTTTACACTTTTCTTGAAATCTTTTTTTATACTTTTTCACACAGTTTAAAAGCAGTTTATCTCAATATCATATAACAAATCTTTACTAAGCATTTTATTTATTTTTCCTGGCATATATTGTGATTTTGAACAAAACAGTCGTGCTTTTAGCTGGACTGTTTTTAACTCTCTCCCTGACGTTATTTGATCTTAGTGAATTTCACATTGCTCATAACGTTTTAGCCAGCGGTATAATGAATTGCATTGGCACCTTCGCCTATTCGCCATGGCGTTAAAATAGAACAAAATCAATGCCGGAGGTACAGTGAATTAGGCCCAAAGTATCGAAATCTACTTGATGCAACTACAGACATGTGAATACAATTGAGACCACTGTGGTACTCAGCAGAAGTGGCCCAAATCATTAAAAATAAAAAGCTAGCATTTTGTAATTATAAAAAAACCCAGAGCAATGAAGATAAGGAAATCTACAAGATTAGGCAGAAAAAGGCCAAGCAAGTTATAAGAACTTCTAAAGCGCAGGCAGAAGAAAAACTAGCTCAGTCTATGAAAAAGGGGGATAAGACATTCTTCAGATATATAAATGAAAAAAGGAAATTAAAACAAGGAATAACTAAATTAAAAACAAAGGACGGAAGGTATGTAGAAGAGAATAAAGGGCTAGCCGACTGCCTTAATGAATACTTCTGTTCAGTTTTTACAGAAGAAAAAGAAGGAGAAGGACCTCCACTTGAAAGGATGACTAATGAATCGTTTGATGCATGTGTCTTTACAGAGGAAGACGTTCTAAGATTGCTGTCTAAAGTGAAGACAAATAAGTCACAGGGTCCTGATGAGATACACCCAAAATTATTAAAAGAGCTTAGTGGTGAGCTGGCAAAACCATTAACAGATTTATTTAACCAATCATTAGTAACAGGAGTCGTCCCGGAAGATTGGAAATTGGCAAATGTCGTGCCCATTCACAAAAAAGGTAGTAGGGAGGAATCGAGAAACTATAGACCAGTGAGTCTGACATCAATAGTAGGCAAATTAATGGAAACCCTATTAAAGGATAGAATTGTGGAACATCTTAAATCCCATGGATTGCAAGATGAAAAACAACATGGGTTTACTTCAGGGAGATCATGTCAAACAAATCTTATAGATTTTTTTGACTGGGTGACTAAAATAATAGACGGTGGAGGTGCAGTAGACATTGCATATCTAGATTTTAGTAAGGCTTTTGACACTGTCCCACATAGAAGACTTATCAATAAACTACAGTCATTGAACATGGACTCCCATATTGTTGAGTGGATTAGGCAGTGGCTGAGTGACAGACAACAGAGGGTTGTAGTCAATGGAGAACATTCAGAACAAGGTCATGTTACCAGTGGGGTACCTCAGGGATCTGTACTGGGACCAATTTTGTTTAATATCTTCATAAGTGATATTGCAAAAGGCCTCGATGGTAAGGTTTGTCTTTTTGCTGATGACACAAAGATATGTAACAGGGTTGATGTTCCTGGAGGGAAATGCCAAATGGAAAAGGATTTAGGAAAACTAGAAGAATGGTCAGAACTCTGGCAACTGAAATTTAATGTGGATAAGTGCAAGATAATGCACCTGGGGCGTAAAAACCCAAGGGCAGAATATAGAATATTTGACACAGTCCTGACCTCAGTATCTGAGGAAAGGGATTTAGGAGTAATTATTTCAGAAGACTTAAAGGTGGGAAGACAATGTAATAGAGCAGCACGAAATGCCAGCAGAATGCTTGGATGTATAGGGAGAGGTATAAGCAGTAGAAAGAGGGAAGTGCTTATGCCGCTGTACAGAACACTGGTGAGACCTCACTTGGAGTATTGTGCGCAGTACTGGAGGCCATATCTCCAGAAGGATATAGATACTCTAGAGAGAGTTCAGAGAAGAGCTACTAAACTAGTACATGGATTACAGGAAAAAACTTACCAGGAAAGGTTAAAGGACCTTAACATGTATAGCTTGGAAGAAAGAAGAGACAGAGGGGATATGATAGAAACCTTTAAATACATAAAGGGAATCAACTCGGTAAAGGAGGAGAGCATATTTAAAAGAAGAAATACTACCACAAGAGGACACCGTTTTAAACTAGAGGGGCAAAGGTTTAAAAGTAATATGAGGAAGTATTACTTTACTGAGAGAGTAGTGGATGCATGGAATAACCTTCCTGCAGAAGTGGTAGCTGCAAATACAGTGAAGGGGTTTAAGCATGCATGGGATAGGCATAAGGCTATCCTTCATATAAGATAGGGCCAAGGACTATTCATAGGATTCAGATATATTGGGCAGACTAGATGGGCCAAATGGTTCTTATCTGCCGACACATTCTATGTTTCTATGTTTCTATGTCAACAATTAAACCAGATATAAAAAGAATTTGCCAGCAAAGGAGAGCATTACACTCTGCTCATTGAAAGGTTTGCACTGCGCTGCCCCGCACTACTCTACCGCACACATTTTTTTGTGGGGGTTCCCATTTTTTGCTATACCATGTCAAAGGGTTCCAAGGGAAAAATTAATTGAGAAACCCTGCTTTACACCCCAAAAAAAATGCTTTTCATCTCTGGTGTTGCCTCTCTTGTTTCTTTTTTTTCTTAGGACATTATTGATGCTGAACTCTTCAGCCATGGCCAAACGTTTTGAGAATAGCGCAAATATTAATTTCTCTTACGTCCTCCGACAGTCGTCGCCCACTCATACAGTCTTCACCAATGGGTATTGACTTTATCTCCACAGGAGTAACTAGGCATAAGACTTGTTAAAAAACAAAGCATTTACATAGACACACCTATGGGGGCTGTCCCACTGGTCCAATATCCCCCTGCAATCAGCCATCCCAACTCAGTTTGTCTTCTGCCTAGTTAAGGAGTAAGATAGGCTTCCCTGTGCTGGGGCTACAGTCTCAGCCTTATTCTTCTATTTTATGATTTTATTTACTGCAAATGTGTTTTTTTCTTTGCATTACTAGCTGTTTATTTTGTCAGCTTTAGTTAGTCGGATCTTCGGATGAAGACGGCGTTTGCGGTGCTGGGAGTCGGACTGGTCGTCCTGGTTATCCAGGACAGAGGGCCAGATGGAATCCCAGCCCCCCATCGAGCGTTTAGCTGGCTATGTGTTCGTCCTGGCCTCGCAAACGACCCATCCCTGTCCTCAGGGATGCAGCCTGTGAGGTGGCTACCTCTCTCGGACGCCTCTTCCACGGTTCTCCGTGTACTGTGAGCGTCCTGCGTTTTTTGGCTGACGGCACCCCTGCCATCTGAGGATGGCGGTTTCCCGTGCAATGTGAGGCACCCAACGCCATCAGGTACAGGTAAGTACACTCTGTGTGGGGCCTCTTTCTGGGGCTGGCAGTCCTGTGTGTCTGTGTTATCCCCTCATGTCTGTGCGTTTTTTGGGCTCCCTGAACCCGGTCCCTGCGGGGGTTTTTCTCTCACAGCCAGTGCGCTGTGTGGGTTTCTGGGGGCCCTTCTCCTGTGTCACTTTAGGGTGCTTATGGAGGTACAGATGCATATGGTGATCGCTGCAGGGTTAAACACCGCCGGTCCGCCATTTTAGGTGTGGGCAGCATGTCTGGCTTCACTATGGGCGCTTATACAGCATGTATGTGGTGTGTTTTTGGGGCCTTGCGGCGCTATCTTGTGTGTGGCAAAACGTTCGTTCAGAGCACATGTCGGCGGCCATTTTACCGAAGCCTCCTATTACTTCCTATTGGCAACCATTTTTCCTTAGCCTGGAGCCTCAGCTCAGCCTCCTGCGGTGACATCACTTCCTCCTTTTCCTCAGGAGAATTCAGCTGCGGTGGTAACACGTGTGGGGGTCTGTCTGCTGTCCTTTTTACTTGTGCAATCCTTCTGGCTGTCAGTTTATCCTGCTTAGGGGTCTGTGTCTTCACAGTCATTGTAGCGGTGTGCTGCGGGGGGCCGCGGCGCGCTTAAAGGGCCAGTACCTTTAAAAAAAAAAGATTTTGTTTTTATTGCAATGGAATCTCAGGACAGCAAATTTCCCACAGCCCTGGTGGGGGATTCAGGGTCCTCTGAATCCTCCGCTCTGTCTACTTTGTCCGCGGCAGTGGCAACTTTGGTGTCCAAAGTGGAGATTCTGATGTCTGAACGTGCTGCCAGAAAAAGGCCTCGTTTGTCCTTGTCTTCTGATTCTGAATCTGACATGGTTGCCATAGGTGGCGTGCCCCTTGAAGGGTCTCGCTCTTCTCAGTCTGAGGGGGAGGCGGAGGTTGCAGGGGTGGATGATTCCCCCCCTGGGACGGCCGAGGACCGCGCAGCTATGGATGCGCTGATTCTTGCCATTAAAGAAACACTACATTTAGAGGATGAGCCCAATCCTCCGGGCATTGTGTCCTCTTTTGGTACACACAGGACCCACAAGGCGGCGCAGGTGTTCCCCTGCCCCGCTGAGTTTCACGCTACTGTGAATGATCAATGGCGTCATTTGAAATGCACCTTGTGGTGCCTAAAAGGTTTCAACTCCTTTATCCCTTTGCGTCTTCTATGGATTCGCGCTGGTGTGTAGCCCCTCAGGTGGATCACACTGTGGCCAGGTTGAACAAGGCCACTCTGGTACCCACCGAAGATTCTCCGGTGTTTAGAGATCCTATGGATAGGAGAATGGAATCCCTTGCCCACCATGCCTACATGATGGCGGGTTTCCTGCTAAAGCCTATTTTCGCCTCTCTCATGGCGGCTCAGGCTGTAGCGGACTGGACCAAGGTGCTAAGACGCACCCTCGTGGCTAATTCTGCTCCTGCTACTACAGTGGCGATGGTGGACCAGATCTATCAAGGAGTCATGTATTTGTGTGATGCGGCCTTGAATGAGGCGCCATTGGCTGCTCGCCTGTCCAGTGTTGCGGTGCTTAACCGTCGCCTGAAATGGTTGAAAAGCTGGTCGGCTGACCAGACTTCAAGGAAAACGGTGGCTGACATCCCCTATGCGGGGTCTCGCCGATTTGGGGAATCCCTGAATGAATTGGTGAAAGGGGTCACTAAGGGCAAGAGAACTCTGCTGCCCCAGAATCCTAAAGGCAATTTTTTAAACGGTAAGCAGGGTCCCTTCTTCAAACCAAATCAGGGGTCCTTTCGTGCCTTCAAGGCACAGGACAAGTGGAAACTTTTCAAGGGCCAGGGTGGCCAGAGAAAGCCCTGGGCGGGCAGACCTAAATCCGGCAAAGCTGGTACGGTGGTCCAGTCCGCCTCTGCCTGATGGGACACCCTCACCCGTTTCAGGGGTGGGGGGATGTTTGCGCGGTTTCCTCCAACCTTGGCTGCTCCGAATTCCGGACAGGTGGGTTCAGGAAATCATTTGATCGGGTTACAAGATCAAATTCCTTTCGCCGCCGGCGGACAGGTTCTTTCCCTCAAATCTTCATTTGACTCCAGGGCGGTTACAGGACATGCATCAGGCGATGCAAGATCTCCTCACCCAGGGGGTGATCGTCCCGGTGCCTCATCGGGACAGGTTTTGGGGGTTTTACTCAAATCTGTTCCCTGTGCCCAGAAAGGAGGGCAAGGTGCGTGCTATTCTGGACTTGAAAGCTCTGAATCGCTTTGTGCGCGTTCGTTAGTTCTGCATGGAATCTCTACGCTAGGTGGTGGCCTGCCTGAGTCAAGGCGAGTTCCTGGCTTCTATCGACCTGAAGGATGCGTATCTACACATCCCCATATTTGAGGGTCATCAGAGGTATCTCCGATTCGCAATCGCGGAGGAACATTATCAGTTCGTAGCATTGCCTTTCGATCTCGCTTCGGCTCCAAGGGTGTTTACCAAAGTGCTGGCTCCCGTTCTGGGCCTGTTACGGGCACAGGGCATTGCGGTTCTGGGATGTCTGGACGATCTCCTGTTAAGATTGAGCGCCAGTCAGAGCCCGCTGCGCGATCTATCCACGACAGTCCAGATGCTTCAGGAGTTCAGATGGACCATCAACGTGCAGAAGTCGACCTTGTCTCCTTCGGTTCGTCTCCCATATTTGGGAATGGTTCTAGACTCTGCTCAAGCGAAGGTGTTCCTGCCGGAGGACAAGCTCCGGGCCCTACAGAACGAGGTCAGGGCCCTCCGGGACAACGAATCCTCGTCACTCAGGACCTGTATGTGGTCCCTGGGGTTGATGGTGTCGGCCTTCGAGGCAATACCATTTGCACAGTTTCACACGCTGTCTCTCCAAGCGGAGATCCTGGCCAGATGGGACAGGCTACCTCAGTCCTTGGATCTGAGGGTGTCTCTGAGTCACCAAATCAGAATGGATCTTCTGTGGTGGCTTCAGTCCCCAGCTGTGGCGGACTGTGGACAGTAATTACCACGGATGCCAGCCTGTCGGGCTGGGGTGGCGTACTGGGCAACCTGTCTACCCAGGGCACTTGGTCGGTGGAGGAATCCTCCCTCCCCATAAACATATTGGAATTGAGAGCGATCAGGCTGTGCCTGTTCCATTAGTCGGATCGTCTTCAGGGCCGTCCTGTACGGGTGCAGACGGACAATGCCACCGCGGTGGCTTACATCAATCACCAAGGGGGCACCAGGAGTGCCCGGGCAGCCCAGGAAGTGACCAGTATTCTGTCTTGGGCCGAGACTCATGTCCCGGCGATATCGGCAGTTCACATTCCGGGTGTAGAGAATTGGCAGGCCGATTATCTGAGCCGCCAGACCCTGGACCAGGGGGAATGGTCCCTGCACCCGGAGGTGTTTCAAATGCTGTGTGCGAAGTGGGGATCCCCGGATGCGGACCTGTTCGCGTCTCGGCAAAACCACAAGGTGGAAAGGTTCGTGGCAAGAACACGCGATCCTCTGGCAGACGCCTCGGATGCGCTGGTGGTGCCTTCGCATCAGTATCATCTGATATATACGCTTTTCCTCCAATTCAGTTGTTGTCCAGGTTCCTTTGCAGGTTGGCCTCGGAACCAATTTTGGTGATTCTGGTGGCGCCGGACTGGCCACGCCGGTCCTGGTACGCGGACATCGTTCACCTGGCCGCCGAGCCTCCATGGCGGCTGCCAATGCGAGAAGATCTACTGTCTCAGGGACCGATCTTCCATCCTGCTTTACAGTCGCTGGCTTTAACGGCATGGCTGTTGAAAGCCAGGTCCTGAGGGACAGGGGTCTCTCCTCAGAGGTCATTCCTACCTTAATCAAGGCTAGAAAAGCGTCATCTGGTAAGATTTATTACCGTACATGGAAAGCCTATTTTGCCTGGTGTGAGTCCAGGGGCTTCTCTCCTCGTTCATACTCGGTGGCGAGAGTGCTGGCTTTCCTTCAGACTGGTGTGGACCAGTGCCTTGCTTTGGCCACGATTAAGAGCCAGGTATCTGCACTGGCAGTCCTTTTCCAGCGCCCCGTGGCGTCTGATTCTTTGAATCGCACCTTCATTCAGGGTGTGCGTCACTTGGTCCCTCCTCGAAGGGAACCCTTACCTCCATGGGACTTGAATTTGGTCCTGTCCGTATTGCAACGTTCCCCATTTGAAAACATCAGGGAAATCTTGTTACCTCTGCTGTCTAGGAAGGTTGTCTTTCTTGTGGCAATCACTTCTGCTCGCAGAGTGTCGGAGTTGGCGGCTTTGTCTTGCTGCTCCCCTTACCTGGTGGTTCATAGGGATAAGGTGGTCTTGCGACCTAACCCGTCCTTTCTTCCAAAGGTGGTTTCTGATTTTCTCCTTAATGAGGACATTGTTTTGCCTTCGCTCTGTGCGAAGCCTAAGCATCCTAAGAAGGTTGCTTTGCATTCCTTGGATGTTGTCAGGGCGATCAGGGTTTACCTGGCGTCGACTGAATCCTTTCGGAAATCGGATTCCCTCTTTGTCCTTCCTGAGGGACCTTGGAAGGGTATGGCTGCGTCTGCGGCGACCATTTCAAAAAGGATCAGACAGACAATTGTACAGGCCTATTCGTTGAAGGAACGGGTACCTCAGTTCCCTGTCAATTCGCACTCTACCAGAGCGGTGAGTGCGTCATGGGCTTTCCGACATCAGGCTTTGGTGGCCCAGGTGTGTAAGGCTGCGACTAGGTCGTCAGTTCACACCTTTTCAAAATTTTACAAGATTGATGTTCTGGCATCGGCGGATGCCTCCTTTGGCCGCAAAGTTCTCTGTGCGGCTGTACCGTAAGGGAACCCTGGTTTTATTTCGGGTCCCTGGCTGTTGGGGTTGTTTTGTCCCCTTGGTTATTTTCTTTCCTGGGTTGTTGCTCCTGTTGAGCCTTTTTTGTTACCCAGAGGGTTACCTTTCTGTTCACGTAAGGTTCCTTTCTCTGTTATGGGTACTGTGTTGCCTTTCTGACGGTTGCGTTGCCCACCCCTCATGTCTACACTGCTTTGGGACATCCCCATTGATGAAGACTGTATGAGTGGGCGGCGACTGTTGGAGGACGTAAGAGAAAACTGAATTTTTGTAAAATCTTACCATAAAATTCCTTTCTCTGAGTCCTCCAACAGTCGCCGCCCCCGCCCCTCTATTTGGGGTTCTTATACACTTAACTGCTTGCTACCAAACTGAGTTGGGATGGCTGATTGCAGGGGGGTATTGGACCAGTGGGACAGCCCCCATAGGTGTGTCTATGTAAATGCTTTGTTTTTTAACAAGTCTTATGCCTAGTTACTCCTGTGGAGATGAAGTCAATACCCATTGGTGAAGACTGTATGAGTGGGCGGCGACTGTCGGAGGACTCAGAGAAAGGAATTTTACGGTAAGATTTTACAAAAATTCAGTTTTTCACAAAGTCTGCTTCGTTAGTTTTTATGATATACTCCAGAATGTTCTGAATAGTCATTTAGATGAATTGCAATTAAGTCCCTCTTTGCCATGAAAATGAACTTAATCACATAAAAAACATTTCCACTGCATTTATGAAGAAGGTTTAAATCAGGGCGCCAAAGAAATTCCAGCAAGCGCCAGGACTGTCTCCTACAGTTTACTCCCTGTGGGATCAGGGCACCACTACCAGTGCAGAGCCTGCTTAAGAATGGCAGCAGGCAGGTGTGAGTGCATCTGTACACACAGTAAGGCAAAGAATTTTGGAGGATGGACTGGTGTCAAGAAGGACAACAAAGAAGCCACTTCTCTACAGGAAAAACATCAGGGGCAGACTGATATTCTGCAAAAGGTACAGGGATTGGACTGCCGAGGACTGGGGTAAAGTCATTTTTTCTGATGAATCCCTTTTCCGATTGTTTGAGGCATCCAGAACAAACCTTGTTCAGAGAAGAAAAGGTGAGTGCTACTATCAGTCCCATGCAGGGCCGGCCTTTGGGGTGTGCGAGCAGCTCGCAAATGATGTGGCTGCACAGTGGGAGGTGAGCGGCGACCGCGGCCTGGACAGGGTTAACACAGGCCACGGCTGCCGCTTACCTCCAGCTGTGCGGCTGTACCTGTGTCTCCGAGTTCCGAGTCCGGACTGCAGGGCTGAGCATGTATCTCACACACAGCTCAGCCTCAGGGACGCGAGAGGAGAGAGTGAGAGATTGACAGCTCCTCCTCCTCCCGCCCTTCTCCTCCTGGGTCTCCAGGGATGTGTGGGCGGGAAGTTTAACACAGAAGAAAAGCTGCAGACAGCCTGAGCCTTCATCCTGGGGTAAGTAAGCTTACCCTCTCTCCTGCCCCAGTATGTAACAAATGTAAGGAAGGGTCTGATGTAAGGGGGGTCTGTGGGGGGCTCTGATGTAAGGGGGGTCTGTGGGGGGCTCTGATGTAAGGGGGGTCTGTGGGGGGGTCTCTGATGTAAAGGGGGTTCTGTAGGGGGGTCTCTGATGTAAGGGGGGGTCTGTGGAGGGGTCTCTGATGTAAGGGGGGGCTCTGTGGGTGGCTCTGATGTAAGGGGGGTCTGTGGGGGAGCTCTGATGTAAGGGGGGTATGTGGGGGGCTCTGATGTAAGGGGGGTCTGTGAGGGGCTCTGATGTAAGGGGGGTATGTGGGGGGACTCTGATGTAAGGGGGGTCTGTGGGGGGCTCTGATGTAAGGGGGCTCTGTGGGGGGGTCTCTGATGTAAGGGGGGCCTGTGGGGGGTCTCTGATGTAAGGGGGGGGCTCGGATGTAAGGGGGGACTGTGGGGGGTATCACGTACCTGGAGATGAGCCTGACACTGTGAGGAAGGCCTCCCTTGCGCCTCCGACTCGGGACTCCTGATAGTGCAGACAGGGGACACCGGAGTGTGGAGTAGCACGAGCGCCTGGAGGTTTGCTTGAAGCGGACGATGGCTACTGGTGAAGGTCGCCAGAGAAGTCCGATGAGCAGGGTGTTGAGCAGGCAGCAGGTGCTGGAAGCAGGGGTTCCTGGGTAACAGAAGGAGCTTCCTAGGCAGGATGGACGGATCTAGAAATGACAGAAGCGTGGTAAGACAAGCCGGGTCAGAAGCCAATCGGTAACGTAGGAGCCAGTAGGAGCAGACAGGAAGAGAGGTCATGGGACAAGCCAAGGTCGGTGCAGGTGGAGATCAGAGAATCGTCAGGACAAGCCGGGTCTGGAACTAGGAACAAGATGCAGGTAAACAGGTATCCAAGGCTGAAGACAAAGCAGCACTGGAGCAGTGTAATGGCTGGGTTTAAATAGTCCCTTTGGCACCAATGTCTAACGCACGTTCGCGTACTCGCGCATGCGCATTGGCCATTGTCAGGTTTCTGACAGGAACACGTC
Organism: Pelophylax lessonae; assembly: GCF_965119305.1. Lineage (NCBI taxonomy): Eukaryota > Metazoa > Chordata > Amphibia > Anura > Ranidae > Pelophylax > Pelophylax lessonae. Next base: position 144,318,118 of record NC_138770.1, on the reverse strand, counting down.
CTTGCACAGCAAACGTTCTCTTACAGGGGGTCTGTGGGGGGCTCAGATGTAAGGGGGGTCTGTGGGGGGGTCTCTAATGTAAGGGGAGTCTGTGGGGGGTCTCTGATGTAAAGGGGGCTTTGTGTGGGGGGGTCTCTGATGTAAGGGGGGCTCTGTGAGGGTCTCTGATGTAAGAGGAGTCTGTGGGAGGGTCTATGATGTAAAGGGGGCTCTGTGGGGGTCTCTGATGTAAGGGGGGATCTGTGGGGGGTCTCTGATGTAAGGGGGGGCTCTGATGTAAGGGGGGTCTGTGGGAGTCTCTGATGTAAGGGGGGTCTGTGGGGGGCTCTGATGTAAGGGGGGTCTGTGGGGGTCTGTGATGTAAGGGGGGTCTGTGGGGGGGTCTCTTATGTAAGGGGGGTCTTTGGGGAGGGTCTCTGATGTAAAGGGGGCTCTGTGGGGGGGTCTCTCATGTAAGGGGGTCTGTGGGGGGTCTCTGATGTAAGGGGGGCTCTGTGAGTGTCTCTGATGTAAGGGGAGTCTGTAGGGGGGTCTCTGATGTAAAGCGGGCTCTGTGGGGGGTTTCTGATGTAAGAGGGGCTCTGTGGGGGGGTCTCTGAGGTAAGGGAGGGCTCTGTGGGGGTCTCTGATGTAAGGGGGGCTCTGTGGGGGGTCGCTGATGTAAGGGGGGCTCTGGTGTAAGGGGGGGCCTCTGATGTAAGGGGGGGGCTCCATGGGGGTCTCTGATGTAAGGGGGGCTAAGTTATTAGTGAACATAAAAAAGTTCCAAGAAAAGTCTAATGAAGTTATATATCATTTTAGGATAAATACTATTTTTGCGCTGATTTTTTTCCCTGTTTTTATCTTGCTGCTGCACCCACTTGCAGTCAATTAGCAGCAATTATACTCTTAAATAGTTTTTCAAAAGATACAGCCATGTTTAGGGGGGCAAGAGGTGAGGATGAGGGGGAGTGGGCGCCACAGGATTAGCTTGCACAGGGCTCCTGAACACCTAGGGCCGGCCCTGGTCCTGTGTCATGCCAACAGTAAAGCATCCTGAGACCATGTGGGGTGCTTCTCAACCATGGGAGTGGGCTCACTCACAATTTTGCCTAAGAACACAGCCATGAATAAAGAATGATACAAAAACATCCTCCGAGAGCAACTTTTCCCAACCATTCAAGAACATTTTGGTGAATAACAATGTCTTTTCCAGCATAAAAAAACGAGGCCAGAACACATTGGCCCAATAAAAGATGATGAAGGGAAGCTGGCCATAGAGGACAGAGAGAAGGCGAAAGTGTTAAATAATTTCTTCTCTTCAGTCTTCACAAAAGAATCGGGGGGCTACACTAACCCAGCTTGTAATGATAAATTAAATAGACGTACCCCCATGGCTAACAGAAGATAGACTTAGAACTAAACTAGAGAAACCGGGACTGGATGGCTTGCACCCGAGGGTACTTAAAGCGGTTGTATCCCGCTTTTTGACACTTTTACCTACAGGTAAGCCTATAATAAGGCTTACCTGTAGGTACAAATAATATCTCCTAAACCGGCACGGTTTAGGAGATATTTACCGTGCGGCGCGTGTGCTCTGAAGGGGACCTTCAATTAACTTGCCGGGAGCTTGCCGGAAAAATCACTCCCGCGCGCATGCGCGGGAGTGACGTCATTGCGGCTCCGGCCAATCAGCGCGCTGGAGCCGTCTCTTCCGGCCAATCAGCGCGCCGGAGCCGCCGAACCCGGAAGAGACGACGAGGGATCATGGCAGCGCCCGCATCGATGTCCGGGGGTCCGTGTCGGGGCTTCGTTTTAAGGTAAGTTAAACATAATGGGCTAGTATGCGATGCATACTAGCTCATTATGCCTTTGTCTTGCAGGTTTTTTTTTTTTTTTTTTTTTTTTTATAGGGTTTACAACCGCTTTAAGGAACTCAGCCAGGTGATAGCCAGACCATTATTCTTGATCTTTAAGGATAGTCTACATGTGAATATGGTGCCAGATGATTGGAAAAAAGCCAACGTGGTACCAATATTTAAAAAAGGGCTGACATATATCCCGGGTAACTATAGGCCGGTCAGCATAACATCAGTAGTCTGCAAGATTTTGGAGGGAATGTTAACCACTTAAGCCCCGGAAGATTTTACCCCCATTCCAACCAGGGGGTATTTTGCGATTCGGCACTGCGTGACTTTAACGGACAATTGCGCGGTCGTGCGACGCTGTACTTAAACGAATTTGGCGTCCTTTTTTTCCCACAAACAGAGCTTTCTTTTGGTGGTATTTGATCACCTGTGCGATTTTTTGATCACGCGCTATAAACAAAAAAAGAGCGTCAATTTTGCAAAAATAGCAATATTTTTCACATTTTTTTTATATGAAATTCCCCCCAAAAAAAATGTAAAAATCAAAATTTTTTAAAATTTTCGGCCAATTTGTTTTATGCTACCTATGTTTGGTAAAAAAAATCGCAAAAAGCGTATTTTGATTGGTTTGCGCAAAAGTTATCGCGTTTACTAACAAAGGGAAAGATTTTTGTCTGTGTGTGTCCCTAGGGGCGTGCTTTCTACTGTGATTGGCTGTGGCTTCAGCTGTAAGGACACTGATCAACGGATCTACATAGTAGATCCATGTGATCAGTGTCTTTGCAGCGAGGAGAATGACAGGCAGCTTGTTTACACAAGCTGCCTGACATTCCCCCTCTCCCCCGCCGATCGCCGAGTGGCCGGCGGACATCGGGTCTGCTGGTCACACGCGCGGGGGGGTCCGTGACCACGCGGGAGCGGGAGCGCGCCTCCGGGGGCGCGCGCTCGCTCCCTAGACCCTCACAAGCAAGCAACGTAGCCCTACGTTAGTTTGCCTGTGAGGGGCTGACCGCCAACGTAGATAGTCGTGCGGCGGTCGGCAAGTGGTTAAGGGACTATATACAAGACTTTAGTCATAAAAACTGTATTATTAGTAGTAATCAGCATGGTTTCATGAAAAATCGTTCTTGCCAGACCAATCTCTTAACCTTCTACAATGAAGTGAGTTGCCATCTAGACAAAGGAAGGCCTGTGGATGTGGTGTATCTGGACTTTGCAAAGGCATTTGACACAGTCCCCCACAAATGCTTACTGTACAAACCAAGGTACGTAGGTATGGACCATAGGGTGAGTACCTGGATAGAGAACTGGCTCCAGGGGAGAGTCCAGAGGGTGGTGATAAATGGGGAGTACTCGGATTGGGTAAGTGTGGAAAGTGGGTCCCCCAAGGTTCTGTCCTGGGGCCAATCCTGTTTAATTTATTCATAAAAGATCTAGAGGAGGGGATATCCAGCACAATCTTGGTATTTGCGGATGACACTAAACTAAGCATGCCAATATTTTCTATGCAGGATGTGGAAACCTTACAAGCAGACCTGAACAAAATAATGGGGTGGGCAAGCTACTCACTAGGGGGGGAACCTCTGGGTGAATCTAAGATGGAAAAGGTCCTGGGGGTACTAGTGGACAACAGGCTTGGCAGTGGCATGCAATGCCAAGCCGCTGCAAGCAAAGCCAACAGAATACTGGCATGTATAAAAAAGGGGATTCACTCCAGAAATAAAGAGATTATTCTCCCACTCTACAAGACTCTGGTCCGGCCACATCTGGAGTATTCCATCCAGTTCTGGCACCAGTCCTCAGAAAGGATGTGCTGGAACTGGAGAGAGTCCAGAGAAGGGCAACAAAAATAATTAGGAGAATGGAGGACATTAGCTATGAGGAAAGACAACAAGCACTGAACTTATTCTCTCTGGAGAAGAGACGAATGAGGGGGGATATGATATCAATGTACAAATACTGTACTGGTGATGACCCTAGCATAAGGAACAAACTTTTTGGAGAAAGGAAATACAATAAGATGCGTGGCCACTCACTAAAACTAAAGGAAAAAGGGGTTCTTTACTGTCAGAGCAGTAAGGATGTGGAATTCTCTTCCACAAGCAGTGGTATCAGTAGGGAGCATCGATAGTTTCAAAAAACTATTAGATGGGCACCTTAAAGACCACAACATAAAGGGGTATACAATAGACAGTTAACAGCAAACACACACACATCATAGGTTGAACTGGATGGACTGATGTCTTTTTTCAACCTCACAAACTATGTAACTATGTATGATGGAGCACCTTGCCATAAGGCAAAAGTGATAACAAAGTGGCTTGGTAAATAAAACATCAAAATTTTGGGTCCATGGCCGGGAAACTCCCTTGACTTTAATCCCAATGAGAACTTGTTGTTAATCCTCAAGAAGCGGGTGAACAAAAAAAACCCCACAAATTCTGACAAACTCCAAGCATTGATTATGCAAGAATGGGCTTCCATCAGTATGGAATGAGGCCCAGAAGTTGATTCACAGCATGCCAGGGTGAATTGCAGAGGTCTTGAAAAAAAAAGGATCAACACTGCAAATATTGACTCTTTGCATAAACTTAATGTAATTGTCAATAAAAGGCTTTGGCGCTTATGAAATGCTCTGTTACAGCGAGCGATGCAGGCCTGTGTGATGATCCGGCCAGCACTCCTTCTCTCTGATCCCCTGCACTGGTCAGGCTCCATTGCTTGGCACTGGTCAGGCTGCATTGGTGGGCACTGATCAGGCTGCATTGATTGGCACTGGTCAGGCTGCATTGGATGATGGGCACTGGTCAGGCTGCATTGGATGATGGGCACTGGTCAGGCTGCATTGGATGGATGGGTGTTGTATCGTATTTTACAACGTTACCGTGTGTTCTGCTTTTTGTATTCAATAAATGTTCTATTTTTCATTATCAGTGGTTCGGTTGTTGTGTTTTCCTTTGAGACTCTATTTTTGTGTAGTTATACCCCTGTCACTCTATTGTATGGCGCTTTTTTTGGGGTGACACCTCTTTTTCTAGTTGTCCCATTCCTTTTTTGAGTTTTTTGTGCATTGGATGGGCACTGGTGAAGCTGCATTGGATGGGCACCGGTGAAGTTGCATTGCTATGCACTGGTCAGGCTGCATTGATCGGCACTGGTCAGGATGCATTGCTGGGCACTGGTCAGGCTCCATAGGATGATGGGCACTGGTGAGGCTGCATTGGATGATGGGCCCTGGTGAGGCTGCATTGGATGGGCACTGGTGAGGCTGCATTTCTGGGCACTGGTCAGGCTGCATTGGATGGCCTAAATTACAGGGTTTATTATGTATTGGGACCCTTCCTTTCCCCCTCTTTTTGATATGTTTATAGTTGTACTAGTATACTAACGGGCGAAATGGTGTTATATTAAGGTGCCCAACATTAGAGATATGAATACATACAGTATGACTAGTCTAGCAACCTTACAGCCTTAGCTCTGCTATCAACTAGGGCAGCAGCTTAGTTGGACAGCTAATAGCATTGGGGTAAATGGTCTATATATAATGCTCTTGCTGCAACACACATTCTGGTCATTTTTATATTACCTTACTATGCTATTCTATTATCGCCATTGCTTTCAGGTGTGCTCCCATCTTCGCATATCACGGGCTGTATGCCTTATGCTTCCTGTACCTTGCTATACTCTCTTCAGATGTTTTGCTGAATTATAATAATTCTTTTGTAAGTATTACTAGGCCTGAAGGCAAAACAAAAAAAAATTGTGAATCTTCTCTTATATATATGATACATATGTATTGATTACATGTTACCTTTTTCTATGTAGAACTCTCATTTTTTATGGTAATAAGCTCCTGAAGAAGCGCGGTCGGCGCAAAACATGTAGAGCCAAGCTGTATCCCTACCACTGGACACACTACCCCACTGTTGGCTACCCGTGTATATCTCTACACAAGAATCTACCAATACAGGTCCCATGTTTTGATGTAAATTGTGGGTGAGTTTATTCAACAATGAGGTGGATAGTCCATCTAAGTGGTGGGATGATGAGAGAGTTTTTGAAACCTATATGTGTGTTATTGATTGTCTTGTGACTGTTTTGCTTTTTATGAGAATATAATAAAATTTATATTTTAGATAACTTCACTTGTTTGTGAGATTATGTTGTGCCACCAAAGTCTGTTTCTACCTGCTTTCTCGTAATTACATAATGATAGGATAAATCACAGAACTACAAAATAGTGTCCACAGTGCCACTCTGTGGTGACATTCAATACTTTATCTTGTAACAGTAAGGAGATGCTAGCAGATCTAACTCTGACATCTTATCCAGAGATGAAATCCACTTGGAGGAAACTGGGTGTAGGAACCACTTGTTGTCCAATTGCACCACAGAATATGGATTCTTCCGAGAAGTTCTGAATGTAGACTCAAATGAGATGATAGAGAAATTCTACTCCACCTACATCAGTCATCTCTACCTCTTCTCAGTTGACTGTCCCTGCAGGTTCTGACCGGTCCCCTGATCTAGGACACCACTGTGATGTTGTTCAGCCTCACTGGAGACGAAAAAGCCTGCTGTCAGGTCACAAAAAGGCAAAGGGAGCATTAAAGAGCTGGTCAGAAAAACAGAATGTTCAAAACAACTTCTCAACTGGGGAGTTCTACTGGCAAAACAATTTCCCGACAGGGGAGTTCCACTGGCATTTATTATGATTTATTACTGTGCCAGCACCCAAGGCTTCATCTGCCTGTTTGCGAGACATAAATAGATAGGTTCATGATCAACAATGGAGAAAAAAAACATTTCAGGACAGGAGGCCATTTCAATTAAGCACACCTGAATATAGATTACCCAGCGTCCTACCACCAGTGTGCTCTAGTGGCAAAAACAATGTATCCTGAACCATGATGAATTAAACTCTCAGCTACACAAAGATTTGTGTAGGAGTCACATGGCCCCTTATGAAAAACTAGCCAGCCAACCTCTTGTAGGGTTCTGAGAACTCCCTCTGTATTCTTAACAGGGATCCCTGTCTAGAGAAGGAGTGGGTTGAGAACCCAACCAACAGACATGAATGCTGCATAACGTCTTGAGCCATGTAGAAACAGAGGTATGTCAGAGAAGACAGCTCTGGGAGTTGGAAATAGCCATCCCTCTGAGCAACAATAGTACTTCTCTTTAAATAACATCTGCTGGAATTGGAATTGCTGTCCCTAGAGACGGCAAGATCAACGTTGGCTAGCAGAACTCGTCTATTGTTGCTGGAGCAAAGGATTCCTCATGGTACAGTCAGAGGCTTGAAGGTGATTGATTGTCCAACATGGCCTGAAGTGCTTGTCCTGGGGGTCCATCAGTCCGAGACCAAAGCTGCATCTTCCTAACAGAAGAGGCACAACCAGGTACCCATAAGATGTGTATGGCTGGCACAATCTAAAAAAAGACCAGTAAGCAACCTCTCCTCCAGAAATTAGGCTCTTTGTTGACTACTTGGTTGAGGACTCTCTTTAATTCTTTCTGGACTCCAATCCAGAACTGCAGCAGCAAACCTCTTTGGAGTTAGACACAGACTCTGAAACTGCAGTCTTCTTTCATTCAGCAGACATTTACTATGAGGCAGGAGGCCAGACTAAACGCAGCTCCTAGCTATCAAATGACTGCTTAGATTCTTGTGCAGACAAAATTGTCCAACTTGTAGAATTCTGCACAGCTCTTTGCTATCAAATGAAGCTAGACCTTGAAGGGGACACTTTAAATTCTCGCAATGCAGACCAGATTGTCCCACTTGTCATAAATATTCTTTAGAATGGAATTAACATTCCTCATCCCAACTTCCATTGCATTGGAAGAGAGGCAAGGGTTAAGGCAGGTCCCAGGCTGCAACTGCAGACAGATATACACCTTAAGGACAAGTCCAACACATAAAGTTACCACCAGAGAATGCTACACCCCCAAGGACATACCCAATGATCATGATTGAGTATACCTCCGAAGGACACAGCTTCCTCCAATGACCAGTCCATGTATATGGCTAAGCTCATGAAGGCCACGTCAACCAGATAGGTGACTTATAATGCTGTAAAACCTCTTCCCAATAAGTGCCTAATCTGCTATGCCACAGTGCAGGTAGAAGTGTCCTGATTGGGGTTTGAACCAAGTAACCCAGTATTGCAAGGTGCCAATCACTAAGACATTCTGCTGTTCTGTCATTCTGTTCAATTTGCATCCCTCTTCAAGTAATAACATCAGTTTTCTAGTTTAAACATCATATGGGAAAAAAAGCAACGCACTCCTTTGGAAGTGCTAAAATACTTGCATTGCAGGTACCTTTGCCATTTTAGGCATCCTAACAGCCTAACAAACAGGAGATACAAAAAAAAAAAACTGCCTAAAGATCATCCGCATCTTCCTTTTAGGAATTGTTTGAAAAGGGTTAAATTGGCCAGTTGACTGGTCCTGCAAGGAAAAGGCTTGACATTGTCAGAGTAGAGAATCCTTGCACAGGGAGAGTTGTAACAGACTCATTAAGAGTGTCTTGACTACCCGTAGCAACCTGTCGATCACTGTCATCTTCCTCCCTGGATGCTTGAACAAAGCAGGAAATTCATACAGGGTTTGGCCTGCCAAGGCACAAACAGCAAAAGCCCGGTTTACGGTGTGCATAATACATGCAGATCTGGAGAGACTTAAAGTGGTTGTAAAGTCAGAAGGCCCCTCACCCCCCCCCAATACTTACCTGAGCCCATTTCTATCCAGTGATGTTGTAGGAGTGTCTAGACTGCCCAAGACTCTCCCTCCTCATTGGACGGCTCCGTGTCTGAATGGACACAGGGAGCTGCGGCTCGGCTCAGGAGCCCCCATAGAAAGCTGCTTGCCGTGAGGGCACTCAACAAGAGGGAGGGGTCTAGAGAGCAGAAGAGGGACCCAAGAAGAGGTGGATCCGGGCCACTTTGTGCAAAACCACTGCACAGAGCAGGACAGTATAACATGTTTGGTATTTTTAATAAAAAAAAATGAGACTTTACAATCACTTTAATAGCAAGTGTCCATTAGTCAGCTTCCCATACATCAGTTTTAAGAGGCCTGCAGAAGGGATATAGACTGCGGCTGCCAGCTAACATAGGTCTAAGAGGGAACTCCTCATTGTTAAGAAAAATAAATATTATAACATGTACATGTTACCCTGTAGAGTTACACAGGCTGTATTATCTGAAATGCCCAGTAGATGGCAGATGGACTCAGTATGCTGTTAATAAAACATTGAGCATTGATCACAGGACTTGGCCTTTTCAGTCACATGATTGTGGCATCATCGCAGTGTGACCAGGAAGTGGTGTGTGAGGAGATGAGAACACTGAGGGAGATAGAGACCAGCTCTGGATGACTTCTTATCCTTCTGCTCAGGTTTTATCACCTATTAATGCCCTGGGAGGACTTCCTGCACAGCTCTGAGGAAGGAGGTCATGGAAGACTTCTAGAAGTTACCACATGCTCAGCCAGAGAAAGGACATGCGACTAGCTGTGAAAGACTGCAGCACAGAGATAGAACCCTGCTGAGAGAACTTGCTTCACCCAAGACCACACCAGCTGAGAGAGGGACCTGCTTTCAAAGACACGCACTGAGTCCAGACGTCTGGTGAATCCAGTGAGAGGAGACTGCAGCGGACTGACCTGGTTAATTGTGTTGTGAGGGTAAGCCAAGCCTCTCCCTGTATCACCCCAGGGCACCTGTCTCCTCACTCACAGTAAAGACTCTGAGGTCCAGAGTGGACATTGCACATCTCAGGCTGCTTCAGTGACCCTGCGGAGCAGGACTTATAAGGGCCCCAACTCTCCTATGTGCACCAACGGCCGCTAGGGCGAAGATAAGGGGGTGGGACACAGGTGTGCTAGTGGGTGGGTGAGGAAAATCCACATTGCATTGTTATCTGTGTTACTCTATTGTATTTTCCTATGTATGTTGGTTCATTTGCTACTTACTATATAAAGTTAGTTTCAGTTAGACTGTGTCAGTCTCATTGCACCAAGTATGTTCCCAGTGGGACCCCACATCCCTACCCCGGATGCCCCGCTGGGTGGAGGCACTGACGCAGACATGTACCCCAGCTCCCAGATAGCAGAGGCTTAGGATCCGCCTGTCAGGCATAGTGAGTTAACTAGGTTTAGGGACCCCAAAGACACTAGGGGGCGCCTTCAAACCCCGTTACATATGGAGGCACTGCTGAGATATATTGGGGTACAACCAGTGAGAATAGGTTAAGTCCTCAGGCCACTCCCTCCTTTGCAAAAGAGTGGGCCCAGCAAAGAAATGTACCATTACAGCAAGCTGTGATGTTATGCAAAGTCCCCTCCTGCTGTGAGATGAATCACGTCATCTTGTGTATAGAAGTTCGACTGGGAATAGAAATGGCGACCATCAGGGATATCCTGCAGGATTCTGAAGGCCAAACTTACATGTTAATATATTGTCATACGGACTTGGGAGACCATGAGATGCCTACCAACGTTCATTTATATGGAGCCCCAGATGAAGGATGCTCCTTAGTGTACGCTCTCCTTGATAAGAAAGAAAGGGTATCACTGCAACCACCCTTTAAATTAGAACAGAAAGACTATGTCACAGAAAATTATTCTAAGCTCCTGACTCCCATCTCCGGAAAGGCCGAAGCCATTCCTAAACAAGCTGCCCATCCTATTGCAGGACAGGGGATGATTACTCCTAAAGCAGAATCTCATCCATCTACAGCATTACTGAAACCAGACAACCCTGAAGTACGCACCCTGCCTACAGGAGGTAGTGATGTATCGGACATACTACAGAAACTCTCAGAAGCCATAGTGACGGCAAACCACACCCATAGTTACCGCAAACTAAAGGTGTTTTCTGGGAATCAGCCTGTTCCTGCAGGAGAAGAGCCTTTTGAGGTCTGGAAGGATAATGCTATGCAGTTGTTGGAGGAATGGTCTTGTACGGATACCATAAAGAAACAGCGGTTGGTAGAGAGTCTTCGTTTTCCCGCTACAGACATGATAAGACTGTACAAGGGAGTAAATGGGCAAGCTACTGTGCACGACTATCTACAAGTCTTACAGGATGCTTATGGGAAATCAGAAGATTTGGATGATCTGTTGGTTAAATTCCTAGCCACTAAGCAGAAGGAGCATCAAAAAGCCACTGACTATATCAACCGGTTAATTCAGAGAGGTGGTTTGACCAATAATCCAGTTATGATTCTGCTGAGAGCCAAGTTGGATGATAAAGTTCTGCCTTATTCCACATTAATAAATACAACCAGGAGATTGGAAGACCAGACGTGTCCACCCCTACAGAAGGAGAAAGAGGATACAGAACTGTCAGCTCTTAGGATGAAGGTGGCTGAATTGGAGCTCTTATGCAAATCACCACCAGAGAGAGCAGATCCTCCCCCTGGAAGTGGGGGGCAACACAGGAAGACTCAGAAAAAGCTGTTTCCTGAGGATTCACCCCGCCGAGGGGACTGCTTTAAATGTGGAAAGTCAGGGCATTTTCAGCGGGAGTGCCCTGCGAATTCCATGGAGGTGGATGTGGAGGTGCTGGCAACCGAGCTCGAGGAGACTCAAATGACCAGGTCTTACAAGCGGAGGAAGATCCGGCCTACATATAGTCTATCTGTTGGGGCCAAGATTGGGCCTAAATCTTTGATACACGTGCAAGTAGAAGGAATTCATGCTTCAGCATTGCTAGATACAGGTTCTCAAGTCACCATTATCTACAGAGACTTCTATGAACGTCATTTGAAACACATTCCTATGGAACCTGCAGGAGAGTTTCAGCTATGGGGCGTTGGTTCTCAAGCTCAACCTGTGGAGGGATGCATAAAAGTGACCATAACTATTCCCCAGTTAAACACCGGGATGATATGTCCTATGGAACTGGAAGCTTTGATATGCCCTGCAGCCAAGAAAGTGTGTGCCCCAATAATATTGGGTACTAATGCAAAGATGGTACAGGATGTATTCAGGGCCTATCTGACAGAAGTGGGAGATGTCTCCTTAGACCGACTGATGGAGGTCAGCCCTGTCCTAGGAAAAGAGTGTCAACGACTAGCCCTTGAAACAAAACCAAGGCTGTGCCACTATTCAGGAACAGAACCTGCATTTGTGAAGCCTGGTGAGACCAAAACTTTACGAGCCATAGCCTCAATGCACCATGAAATGTTGGGGGGAACTGGACAATACCTTATTGAGTCTCTGCCTGAAGAGGATCAGAAGAAGGGGTGGACTCTCATACCTGAGGTAAAAGATTGGCGAAAAAGGTGGTGTCAGAGCTTTCCTGTGATGGTACAGAATTTAACCCCCACAGAAATCCGGATTGATCGTCATCAGAAGATTGGTGTGATACACCTTTTAGATCAAGTTTTGAGTGTAGAACAGAAGGATCATGTGAAAGCACCTTTAGATTTTGATCTAGAAGATTCTCCTCTACCACAGCAGTGGAAAGACAGCCTTCGTTCAAAACTGGTCACCCGAGAGGGAGTGTTCTCCAGAGCAGAGATGGACGTGGGGTGTTCTAAGAGTGACAACCATGCTATAAGACTTGCTGATTCTACTCCTTTCAGAGAAAGGTCAAGAAGAATACCCCCTCGAGATGTGGAAGATGTCCGGGACATACTCCAGCAGATGGAAGGAGCAGGCATCATCACAGAGTCCCGGAGCCCCTATGCCTCACCTATTGTGGTAGTGAGAAAAAAGAATGGTTCAGTTCGGCTATGTGTGGACTACCGTACTCTGAACAAGAGGACTGTGCCAGATCAGTACACTTTGCCCCGGATAGAGGATCTTCTGAACGCCCTATCTGGCAGCCAGTGGTTCAGTGTGCTTGACTTGAGGTCTGGATATTATCAGGTACCCATGAAGAAGGAGGATCAGGAAAAGACAGCTTTCATCTGCCCTTTGGGGTTCTTCCAGTTTACCAGAATGCCACAGGGAATCACAGGAGCTCCTGCTACTTTTCAGAGGCTGATGGAGAAAACTGTGGGGGATATGAATCCCAAAGAGTGTCTAGTGTATCTAGATGACCTAATTGTTTTCGGGAAGATGCCAGAGGACCATGAACAAAGATTGCTAAAGGTGTTGGATCGACTTCAAGCTGAAGCCCTGAAGCTATCAGTGGACAAATGCCGATTTGCCCAAAACTCTGTCACTTATGTGGGGCACATAGTCTCCGCTGAAGGAGTAGCCACAGATCCTGCTAAAATTGAAGCAGTGTTGAATTGGCCAAGACCAAATAACATCAGTGAGTTGCGGTCCTTTCTCGGATTCTGTGGTTACTACCGAAGGTTCGTGAAAGACTACTCAAAGATTGCTCGAGAGTTACATGACCTGCTGAAGATTACCTCTGATGTAAGGGGTGCTAAGGCACCATATCCTAAAGACCCCTTTGGAGAGAAATGGACTTCAGGGTGTGAAGATGCCTTTCTGACATTGAAGAAGAGACTTACAGAAGCTCCTGTCTTAGCCTATGCAGACCCTGAGAAACCATATATCCTCCATGTGGATGCCAGTATGGAAGGCCTAGGGGGTGTACTGCACCAAAGTTATCCAGAAGGATTGAGGCCGGTGGCTTACGTAAGTAGAAGTCTTACAGGTGCAGAGAAGAACTATCCAGTTCATAAATTGGAATTTCTGGCACTCAACTGGGCCATCGTTGATAAGCTGCATGACTATTTGTATGGAGCAACATTCGAAGTAAGGACTGACAACAATCCACTTACCTACATACAGACTACAGCTAAGCTGGATGCCACAGGAGATAGGTGGTTGGCTGCCTTGTCAAGCTACAGTTTCAGCCTGAAGTACAAGCCTGGGCCCAAGAATGTCAGCGCAGATGCCCTGTCCCGCAGACCTAGACTCCCTCCTCACCAAGAAGAAGAGGAGTGGGAAAAGATCCCTGGGCCTGGGGTAGGAGCCTTTTGTCAGATGTATGTGGTGGCCGAGAGTCAAGAAGAATTTGCCGAGCTAAGAGGGATAGACTCCATTAGCCACTCTCCAGAAGCTGTGCCTGAGGTGTTCCATGCTCCAGTCATGCTTCAACAGTGGTCCAGTATAACCACAGAAGACAAGAGGAAGGCTCAAGCGCAGGACTGGTATATTGGGATAGTTATCAGAGCAATAAAGACTAAGAATCCTAAATTGCTGACTTCTCTACCTGTGAGTCAAAGAGAATTATACCGAAGAGAATGGATCTCGAAGATGGAGTACTCTATAGGGTCGTGAAGTATCATGATCACCCTGACAGAAAACAATTGGTACTACCGCACAGATACCGTGGCATGGTCCTGAGAGCTCTCCACGATCAACATGGGCATCTCGGGGTGGACAAGACCTATGGCCTAGTACAAGATCGGTTTTATTGGCCTCGCATGAGGGAACATGTCGAGCAACATGTACAGACATGCAGGAGGTGTATCCAGAGGAAGACCCTGCCTGTGAGAGCTGCCCCTATGGGTCATCTGAAAAGTACGGGACCCATGGATCTTGTGTGCATGGACTATCTCTGCATTGAGAACGATACAGCAGGAATTGGAAATGTGCTGGTGGTAACGGACCACTTCACAAGATATGCTCAAGCCTTCCCCACTAAAGATCAAAAGGCTGTGACTGTAGCCAAAGTCCTTTGGCAGAAGTATTTTATTCACTATGGACTACCCAATCGGATACACTCTGATCAAGGTAGAGACTTTGAGAGTAAGTTGATCAAGGAGCTGTTGGACATGTTGCAGGTGCAGAAGTCCAGAACCACACCTTATCATCCGGAGGGCGACGCACAGCCAGAACGGTTCAATAGGACCCTGCTAGATATGCTAGGGACTCTCAAGCAAGTCGAGAAGCGGTCTTGGAGTAAACATGTGGAAGCCATGGTCCACACATACAACTGTACAAGGCATGAATCTACAGGGTTCTCACCCTATTTCCTAATGTTCGGAAGAGAAGCTCGATTGCCAATAGATGTCCATTTGGGATTGTCTCCTGATGGAACAGATTCAACTTCACACTTTCAATATGTGAGGAACCTCACACAAAACCTTCATCGGGCCTATGAGTTGGCCACCCAAGCTGCAGCAAAAATGGAAGAACGGAACAAAAAAAGGTATGATGCTAAGGTGAGATATCGGGAGATTCAAGCAGGGGATAAAGTTCTTCTCCGGAATCTAGGTGTGCCTGGAAAACACAAACTGGCTGACAGATGGAAAGATACCCTGTTTGAGGTTGTGTCCAAACTGGAAGGACTGCCAGTGTACAACATTAGGGGCCCGGAGGGCCGAATAAAGGCTTGGCATAGAAACCATCTGCTTCCAGTTGTGTATGCTGATGAAGAGGAGGAGAGTGGTGAAGAACTGAGGGAAAACCCAGCAGAGAGTCCTGGAAATGGGGCAGAGGAGACCCCGGGAACTCCCAGTGCAGAGGATCAGTGGTGGTCACCCGCTGAAGAAACACAGCAATTGCCTCCTTTAACTCCTGTGGGTTCACAAAGTTCTCCAAGTATAAATCCAGAAAGTCCATGTTTTGTGCCTGGAACTTCCCTTAGAGACTCTAGTTCGAGGGCAGGAGTCGAAGTTCCACAGTTGATGTCCCAAGATCCTCTTCCACAGCGAGAACTGAGACACAGCACCAGAGTGCGGCAACCCCCTAGGGCCCTAGTTTATGATAATATAGGAGAGCCCAGTTATGCCCCGCTGACACAAGCGGCATCTAAAATGGCCACTTTCCTACATGCACTAGCTGAAGTGGTAAATGTTAGTGACTCTTTACCCTAGATAACTAGCTAGCTAGGATGTTACTGTGCTAACTGTACTGTATGTATGCTAAAGCATTTTCTGTTGAATTTTTGTTAAGCCCCCTGGCTAAGACTTGCCAGTGGAAGGCAAGTATTTTTAAGGGGGAGCATGTAACCCTGTAGAGTTACAAAGGGTGTATTATCTGAAATGCCCAGTAGATGGCAGATGGACTCAGTATGCTGTTAATAAAACATTGAGCATTGATCACAGGACTTGGCCTTTTCAGTCACATGATTGTGGCATCATCACAGTGTGACCAGGAAGTGGTGTGTGAGGAGATGAGAACACTGAGGGAGATAGGGACCGGCTCTGGATGACTTCTTATCCTTCTGCTCAGGTTTTATCACCTATTAATGTCCTGGGAGGACTTCCTGCACAGCTCTGAGGAAGGAGGTCATGGAAGACTTCTAGAAGTTACCACATGCTCAGCCAGAGAAAGGACATGCGACTAGCTGTGAAAGACTGCAGCACAGAGATAGAACCCTGCTGAGAGAACTTGCTTCACCCAAGACCACACCAACTGAGAGAGGGACCTGCTTTCAAAGACACACACTGAGTCCAGACGTCTGGTGAATCCAGTGAGAGGAGACTGCAGCGGACTGACCTGGTTAATTGTGTTGTGAGGGTAAGCCAAGCCTCTCCCTGTATCACCCCAGGGCACCTGTCTCCTCACTCACAGTAAAGACTCTGAGGTCCAAAGTGGACATTGCACATCTCAGGCTGCTTCAGTGACCCTGCGGAGCAGGACTTATAAGGGCCCCAACTCTCCTATGTGCACCAACGGCTGCTAGGGCGAAGATAAGGGGGTGGGACGCAGGTGTGCTAGTGGGTGGGTGAGGAAAATCCACATTGCATTGTTATCTGTGTTACTCTATTGTATTTTCCTATGTATGTTGGTTCATTTGCTACTTACTATATAAAGTTAGTTTCAGTTAGACTGTGTCAGTCTCATTGCACCAAGTATGTTCCCAGTGGGACCCCACATCCCTACCCCGGATGCCCCGCTGGGTGAAGGCACTGCCGCAAACATGTACCCCAGCTCCCAGATAGCGGAGGCTCAGGATCCGCCTGTCAGGCATAGTGAGTTAACTAGGTTTAGGGACCCCAAAGACACTAGGGGACGCCTTCAAAACCCCGTTACCTACAATTGCTCTCAAGCCATGTAGTAAATTATTTAATACCCTTCCCAATTCAAACTGCAGCTCTTGAAGTTTCCTAAGCTGTCCAGAAAAGACAATATAACAGTTGTTTCTGTCTGCTAGGAGAAAAAAAAAAAACCCTAAAGGGTTAACTACTGCTAAAGGAAATACTGACACTGCAGACTTCTCACATCAGAGCACCACAACAAATGTTTCATTAAACGGATAGCAAACCTTGCTTATTCACTTTAGCCCCGGAAGATTTGGCTGCTCAAAGACCAGGCCCTACTTTGCGATTCGGCACTGCGTGCTTTTAACAGACAATTGCGTGGTCGTGCGACGCTGTACCCAAATTAAATTGACGTCCTTTTTTTCCCACAAACAGAGCTTTCTTTTGGTGGTATTTGATCACCTGTGCGATTTTTATTTTTTGCGCTATTAACAAAAAAAGCGACAATTTTGAAAAATAATATTTTTCATATATTTTTATATGAAATTCTCAAAAAAAATGTAAAAATCTAAATTTTTTAACATTTTAGGCCAATTTGTTTTCTGCTGCTTTGCGGTGGACAGATCGGACCCCTGACTGACATTTTTGGGAGTACCAGTGACATTACTACAGTAATCAGTGCTATAAATATGCACTGTTACTGTCAAAAATGACACTGGCAGGGAAGGGGTTAACTTTATTGGTGATCAAGGGGTTAAGTGTGTCCCTAGGGGTGTGATTCTAACTGTGGGGGGCCGTGGCTTGTGATGTAATCACAGAGCCATACGATCCTACATAGCAGGATCGCATAGCCTCTGTGATAGTGAGAATGACAGACGGCTGTGTTTACATCAGCCGTCTGTCTTTCTCCCTCTGCAACGGGAGATCGTGAGTGACCGGCGGCCATCGGAGCCGCCGGTCACTCACGCTAGCTCCCAACAGGCGGCTGAGCGAGTGACGTACCCCTACGTCACTTTGCCCAGCAGCGGCTGCCTGCCGCAGTATATCTGCGGTGGGCGGTCGTTATGTGGTTAAACAGTTATCTCCCTTAAATGTCACTCCACTGTAGCTGATGCTAAGACGCAGGCTGCAAGCTTGGCAAAATCTCCCCCTAACGCTCATTGGAAAAGTTAACTTGCTAAAGATTAAATTCCTACACCTTTTCCTATATATTTTTTTGGAATTCACCTGTTTGGCTACCGAAATATATATTGAGGAACATAGATCGTTTGGTATCAGCATTCCCCTGGAAAGGGCAAAATCCTAGGATTAAGCTACAGGTGCTCCAGCAGCCTTGGAAACAGGGGGGCTGACGGTCCCAGACTTTGTCAATATGACAGGCCAACTCGTTTTTGCTCATAGGTGGCTAACCCTCTCAGATGATGATGATGCGGCAGTCACTTTTGAGGCTGCCATAGTTGCCTCCAATGAGGCACTGATGCATCTCCTGCTATGAGAAAGCAGGGCTCCATACCACATCAGGATATCTATGTGTGCAACTATCAGAGCATGGGTGGTGACTGCTAAGGCAGAGTCAAGGGATTGTCGGGTAATTTCTCCCCACACACCATTATGGAAAAGTCCTCAGCAATCACATTTTTGTACAAACCCTGACCCTGTTATATAGACCAAATTTGGTATCGAAAGGTGGGCGATATTTTTGGGAATGGCACACACCTGCAGTTTGATCTTCTGAAATCCAAATTTAAATTGCCTAACTCTCACCTGTTTCCTTATGCTTAGCCATGCGTACAATTCTTAATTTGGTATTGCGGCACTTATATTGCAGGAGGGTGATTTGCAGGGCTGGCCCAAGACATTGTGCTGCCTGGGTCCGAGAATGAAATGCTTCCCCCCCCCAAAAAAAAAAAAAATTCACGCCCTCCAAGAGGCTCCCACATTCTATAGGACTATGAAAGCAGTCAGAGGGGTGTGAGTGTGTACGGAGTGACAGCAGGAGCAGGACAGAGCAGTAGACACTGGGCAGATGAGCACACCAGGCTTTCTACTGTCTATAGTGCCACAGTGCCCTGCAGGGCTGGGGGCATGGTACAGAAGAACGCAGGGTGGCGGACATGGTACAGGAGAATGCAGGGCTGCGGGCATGGTACAGAAGAACGCAGGGTGGCGGACATGGTATAGGAGAATGCAGTGCTGCGGGCATGGTATAGGAGAATGCAGTGCTGCGGACATGGTACAGGAGAATGCAGGGCTGCGGGCATGGTACAGAAGAACGCAGGGTGGCGGACATGGTACGGGAGAATGCAGGGCTGGGGACATGGTACAGGAGAATGCAGTGCTGCGGGCATGGTACAGAAGAATGCAGGGCTGTAGGCATGGTACAGGAGAATGCAGTGCTGCGGGCATGGTACAGGAGAATGCAGTGCTGCGGGCATGGTACAGAAGAATGCAGGGCTGTAGGCATGGTACAGGAGAATGCGGGCTGCGGGCATGGTACAGAAGAATGCGGGGCTGCGGGCATGGTACAGAAGAATGCGGGGCTGCAGGCATGGTACAGGAGAATGCGGGGCTACGGGCATGGTACAGGAGAATGCAGGAAAGCGAGCCTGGTACAGGAGAATGCAAGGCTGCGGGCATGGTACAGGAGAATGCGGGGCTGTGGGCATGGTAAAGGAGAATGCAGGGCTGTGGGCATGGTACGGGAGAATGCAGGGCTGTGGGCATGGTACAGGAGAATGCGGGGCTGTGGGCATGGTACGGGAGAATGTGGGGCTGCGGGCATGGTGCAGGAGAATGCGGGTCTGCGGGCATGGTATTACGGCACTTATATTGCAGGAGGGTGATTTGCAGGGCTGGCCCAAGACATTGTGCTGCCTGGGTCCGAGAATGAAATGCTGCCCCCCCCCCCCCAAAAAAAAAAAAATTCACGCCCTCCAAGAGGCCCCCACATTCTATAGGACTATGAAAGCAGTCAGAGGGGTGTGAGTGTGTATGGAGTGACAGCAGGAGCAGGACAGAGCAGTAGACACTGGGCAGATGAGCACACCAGGCTTTCTACTGTCTATAGTGCCACAGTGCTCTGCAGGGCTGGGGGCATGGTACAGAAGAACGCAGGGTGGCGGACATGGAACAGGAGAATGCAGGGCTGTGGGCATGGTACAGAAGAACGCAGGGTGGCGGACACGGTATAGGAGAATGCTGTGCTGCGGGCATAGTATAGGAGAATGCAGTGCTGCGGACATGGTACAGGAGAATGCAGGGCTGCGGGCATGGTACAGAAGAACGCAGGGTGGCAGACATGGTACGGGAGAATGCAGGGCTGCGGACATGGTACAGGAGAATGCAGTGCTGCGGACATGGTACAGAAGAATGCAGGGCTGTAGGCATGGTACAGGAGAATGCAGTGCTGTGGGCATGGTACAGAAGAATGCAGGGCTGTAGGCATGGTACAGGAGAATGCGGGGCTGCGGGCATGGTACAGAAGAATGCGGGGCTGCGGGCATGGTACAGAAGAATGCGGGGCTGCAGGCATGGTACAGGAGAATGCAGGACTGCGGGCCTGGTACAGGAGAATGCAAGGCTGCGGGCATGGTACAGGAGAATGCGGGGCTGTGGGCATGGTAAAGGAGAATGCGGGGCTGTGGGCATGGTACAGGAGAATGCGGGGCTGTGGGCATGGTACAGGAGAATGCGGGGCTGTAGGCATGGTACGGGAGAATGCAGGGCTGTGGGCATGGTACGGGAGAATGCGGGGCTGTGGGCATGGTACGGGAGAATGTGGGGCTGCGGGCATGGTGCAGGAGAATGCGGGTCTGCGGGCATGGTGCAGGAGAATGCCGGGCTGCGGACATGATACATGAGAATGCGGGGCTGCAGGCATGGTACAGGAGAATGCAGGGCTGCGGGCATGGTACAGGAGAATGCGGGGCTGCGGGCATAGTACAGGAGAATGCAGGGTCTGCGGGCATGGTGCAGGAGAATGCGGGGCTGCGGACATGATACATGAGAATGCGGGGCTGCGGGCAAGGTACAGGAGAATGCAGGGCTGCGGGCATAGTACAGGAGAATGCAGGGTCTGGGGGCATGGTGCAGGAGAATGCGGGGCTGCGGGCATGGTACAGGAGAATGCAGGGTCTGCGGGCATGGTGCAGGAGAATGCAGGGCTGCGGGCATAGTACAGGAGAATGCAGGGTCTGCAGGCATAGGACAGGAGAATGCAGGGGCTGCGGGCATAGTACAGGAGAATGCAGGGTCTGTGGGCATAGTACAGGAGAATGCAGGGTCTGCGGGCATGGTACAGGAGAATGCAGGGTCTGCGGGCATGGTGCAGGAGAATGCAGGGTCTGCGGGCATGGCGCAGGAGAATGCGGGGCTGTGGGCATAGTACAGGAGAATGCAGGGTCTGCGGGCATGAGAATGCAGGGCTGTGGGCATGGTATTCCCGGAAATAGCCGAACGTTTACGGGCTTTGCCGAGCGGCGGCGCATGCGCAGTGTGCATGTCGGGCCAGCCGCGGACCTTTTTTTTTTTTTTTGCAATAGGCGAAGAAGAAGAGAAGAGGCGGCCGGGGGCCGCCCCTCTCTAAGTGCCGCCTGGGACCCATGGTCCCACCGGGACCCATGGTAAGGCCGGCCCTGGTGATTTGGAGTCTGTGCTTCAGGACGAATCTCTAGACAAGGTCTTGTCCAATCTTTATAAACATCTGTTTGTGGATGTAAATAGGGTCCTTACACCTTGCAGAGTAGCTTGGGAAGGGGTGTTCCCTCAGTTAGACAGGGCCGACTGGGACGACCTTTGGGAAATTAATTTCTCCAGATTGGTATTGGCTAGAGGCCATCTTATTTAGTACAAATTCCTGCATTGAATATACTATACTCCAGCCAGATTGGCTAGGATCTTTCCCTCCCAGTCACCCTGTTGCTGGTGGTGTACCTCACCCAGGGCAGATTTTATACATACTGTATCTTCTGGGATTGTGTGGCTATACAGAAGTTTTGGCTGGAAGTAACTGAATACGTAGAGCAGGATCTCCAAACTACGGCCCCCCAGCTGTTGCAGAACTACACATCCCATGAGGCATTGTAAAACTCTGACATTCACAGACATGGATAGGCATGATGGGAATTTCAGTTCCTGAACAACTGGAGGGCCAAAGGTTGGAGACCCCTGACGTAGAGGAAGTTACCACACTCTGTGTCAGGCCAACTGTTAAAGTGTGTCTCCTGGGACTAGTTGATGCCCTGGCCCCTAAGAAAGTAATGCATACCCTTTTGACTTTACTATTCTATTATGCTAGAAATATGATAGTTCTCTCTTGGAAATACCTACACCCCTTGTTGCTCAGACCTGGAAGGCACTTATCAATAAAGCCTTTACGTTATATAAAGCCACATATACTAGGAGGGGAATACCCAATAAATTTGATAAGGTGTGGGGAGGGTGGACGAACAGTGCCTCTACAGTTTCTAAATAAACTGGTTTGATGTAAAACTCTTGGTAATTGCAATATCTTATACATGTGGGGTTTGATACTGTTATTGTGGGGTTTCATATAGCGTTCCTCTTGATGTAAGTTAGGGGTCTGTTGATGGCATTCTCTGGATCCATAAAATGTTATTAGATTTGGGAGCAGGTAGAAGTAACATTATACAAATCTGAGTCTGGGATAAATGTGATATGAAGTTACTGTTTGTAAGAGAAGTTCAGCTGGAACCAAATAGGCATTGTTGGGCATGCATGAGCACGCTAGCGTGTGCACAAAAAGAAATGCACATATGCGCATGCGCGAATGGGTGCGTGCGTATGCACGCACTGGCACCAAACGATGACAATGACAGGAACACATTGCAGAGTGGTCTTTCAGCTTGTTCCCGTTTACCTGTGTCCTGATCTGCTTCCTGCCTACCTGTGTTTGACGCGGCTTGACCTCAACTCTTCTCTGGATTTCCGCCTGCCTACCTGTGACCTCAGCCTGTGCTTTTGACCCTGCTCCTGTCTCATGCTCTTGTACCTCGCTGCCCGACTGTGTACCGACTCTAGCTTGTATCCTGATCCTGCTCTTGTCTTACTGTCACGTACCTGATCTGAAGCCGGAGTGTAGAGAGGGCTCCCCTTGCGGCTAGGTGCAGAACACCCCTGGAGGTGAGACAGGGAGTGCTGTACCCGAAGTAGCACGGGTTGCCGGCTGGGATGGCCAGATGGTGGCTGCGGCCAATGGGTGATAGGTCCAAGGCGGATCTGGAACACTTGACAAGCCAGGCAGGTGTGCTGCAGGAACAAGGTAAGCTGGGTAGCCCACAGGAGACTGGAAATGCGGAGTCAAGAGCCAAGCCGGGTCAGACACTGGAGAAAACAGAGGAGAGTCCAGGGACAAGCCAAAAGGTCAGGAGCCAGAGGTATCAAGAGGAGTCGAGGTCAAGCAATCCGGGTCGGCAACGGGAAATCCAAGATAAGCAGGCAAAACAAGGCACAAGGGACAAAGGGAGCTGAAGATCATCCAGCAACTAGTGACTGTCATTGCTGAGCTTAAATAGGCCGTTTGGCGCCAAGCGCCGTCACGTCCTGCGTGCACGCGTGCGCATTGGCGCACACACGTTCTTAGTTGATCTTGCCCGGAGTTGGCTGCGCATGCGTATTCGCGCCAATGCGTGAATGCGCTGATTAGCCAAACTGTTGGAGTTTACCTGACACTTACCTTCCTGTACCCGCATTGCCCAGCTGTTGATGACCCCTTGGCTTGTGTTCCGGCTACGCTCCTGCCTACTGATCCAGGCTCACGGAGTTCCAGTTCCAGGTGCCCGTCTTGTGATCCAGGCCATCAGTTTTCTGTCAAGCCTCAGCTGGTGCTACCTGCTATACCGGCCCATGTGCCACTCTGTGTCCCACGCTATGGGCCAAATTCACTGTACCTCCAACGCTGATTTTGTTCTATTTTTTCTCAATTTTGACTATTTTTAGGTGCAAATGCAATTCACTATAACACCATCAGAAACGTTATGAGAAGTGTCAAATTCACTAAGATCAAATAACGTCAGGACTGGACTTAAAAACAGTCCAGCCAAAAGGTGGGCTAATTTTTTCAAAATCACAAAATATGGCAGGAAAATATAAAACATGTGTGGGAAAGATGTGTTATATGATTTTGAGCTAAACTGCTTTTAAACTGTGTGAAAAAGTTAAGTAGAAAAAAAGATATTAATAAAAGTGGAAAATGCAAAAATAGCTCCAGAGTCCATTTCTGGCAGATAGCCCATGTGCGCATGCTCCATACCAAAAATTAGGCTGAAAATAACGTTTTTAAAAAAGTTAGTGGGCGTTATAGTGAATTTGCAGCAAATACCGCCGCAAATTTGCGGTAAAACGGCGCTATTCCGGCGCTAATGAGAGAAATGCACATATCTATGTATGTCTATATATATATATATATATATGAATCACATAAAATATATATATATCAATATATATATATATATATATATATATATTTTTTTTTATATATATATATATATATATATACACACACACACATGTAGATATAGATATATATATATATATATATATAAATAGAGAGAGAGAGAGAGAGATGCCCAAAAAGTAATTATATGTGTATATATATATATATATATATATATACATATATATGTGTTTTTTTTATTGATTTGCCTATGTGTATATATATATATATATATATATCATTGCAGAGCCCCCACAGCGTGCCCCCTTACAATGCAGAGCGCCCACAGCGTGCCCCCATTCATTGCAGAGCGCCCACAGCATGCAGAGAGACCAGCGTGCACTTACCTGCAGCGGGTGGCTTCTCATCAATCCTGCGCGTCCTCCGTGTCTCCCGAGTCCTCCTCCTCCTCCTCCTCCTTGGCCAGTTGCAATTGTTCGCCTTTCGGCCAATCAGGAAACGGTCTTGCACCCGCCTCCTGATTGGCCAGTAGGAGGACCAGGAGGAGGATCCTTGTGACAATAGCGAATATTAATTTGTATTGTCACACAATGGGTGGGCTCAGGGCGCAGTGCTCTGCTCCCTGAGCCCACCCTTTTCTGAAGAAGAATGTAATCGCAGGCTGCTGTGAACAGCGGCGGCGGCGGTGGCAGGCACAGGCACTACTGCTCGCCATCCTCATAATTCCAGGCTGCTGTGAATGGCGGCGGCGGTGGCAGGCACAGGCACTACTACTCGCCATCCTCATAATTCCACTCTCAAAATGCGAGCAGGACATGTGGAATTTTTTAGGGCTGCTCTAGGGCATTCAAAAATGTGATAGGTCATCAGGAAATTAGATATGTAATTTGTGCTCCTAGAATGTCTGACGGTGCTCCCAGCATGGGCAGCCTCTGTATGTGGCCGGGCTGTGATAAAGTCTTACACATGCGGTATCGCCATACTTAGGAGGAGTAGCAGAATGTGTTTTTGAGGTGTAACTGCAAGTATGCATATGGTGTGTGTGTGATAAATAACTTGTTTTTATGACAATTTTGTGTAAAAAAAAAAAAAATAATAATAATAATAATTTCTTCATTTTCCCAAGAATTGTGGGAAAAAAATACAACTTAAAAAAACTCACCATGACTCTTACTAAATACCTTGGACTGTTTGCTCCAAAAAGGGGTAATTTGGGGGATGTTTGTACTGTCCTGACATTTTAGGGCCTCAAGAAATGAGATGTGAGGCTGTCAGTACATCAGGTGTGATAAATTTTTAATGATTTGCACCATAATTGAGGTTATTTTTATCAAAGATATGTAGCAGTATAAATTTTGGCCCAAATTTATGACCAAAAATTACTTATTTGCACAATGTTAACTAAAAAAAAGTGTTTTTTCTGCAAATGTTTCATTTTTGTTTTTCACTTATATCGTAAAAAATAAAAAAGCCCAGTGATAATAAAATACCACAAAAAGAATCCTTTTTTTTTTTAAATTATAAAAATTTTGTTTGGGCACAGTGTTGCATGACTGAATAATTGTCATTTAAAGTGTGGAAGCACTGAAAGTTGAAAATTGGTCTGGGCAGGAAGGGGGTGAAAGTGCCCTATATTGAAGTGGTTAAACTTATTTGCCATGGGAAAATATTTTGCAGCATGTTCGTATACAGAACAGGCTACAATAGACGGCCACCCAGAACTGGATGACCGCACTGTAGCAGTCTTTCAGCTATAGTAGGATCAGCAAGTGGTAACTGTGTTTGGCATCCATTCATGATGCTTAATATTGTAATTGCTTTAACTGGCCACAGCTACCACATGGTGCAGGGTTGTTGTGATTGGCCCTGTACCATGTAATGACTGTGACCAATCACAGAGATCACAGTAGTAAGCAATGGCATCATGACTGTGATTGGTCACAGCTATCGCATAGGACCAGGGCCAATCGCAGCGGCTTGGGATCCCAAGGATGATCTGGTGTGCCTGGGGGACACAGCAGTCATGGATCACACTATTGTGCAGACTCAGGGATGCTCATGAGCACCAGTAGTGGGAAGACACACTGGTGCATCCTCCTTTCCCGGTGGCATATGTGCAGTAGTGATGTCGCGAACATAAAATTTGCCGTTCGCGAACGGCGAACGCGAACATCAACGAATGTTCGCGAACCGGCGAACATTGCGAACCGCCATAGACTTTAATAGGCAGGCGAATTTTAAAACCCACAGGGACTCTTTCTGGCCACAATAGTAATGGAAAAGTTGTTTCAAGGGGACAAACACCTGGACTGTGGCATGCCGGAGGGGGATCCATGGCAAAACTCCCATGGAAAATTACGTAGTTGACGCAGAGTCGGGTTTTATTCCATAAAGGGCATAAATCACCTAACATTCCTAAATTGTTTGGAATAACGTGCTTTAAAACATCCAGTGTGTGTATACGATCAGGTATGATGTTGTATCGATCAGGTAGTGTAAGGGTTACGCCCGCTTCACAGTGACAGACCAAACTCCCCGTTTAACGCACCGCAAACAACCGCAAACAGACCAGAAACGACCAAAATGGGACAGGAACTGGGCTTTAAGGGTTAGGGTTAGGGTTAGGTTTAGTGTTAGGGGCTAGGGTTAGGGTTACGGTGAGATACTTAGGGTTAGAGTTAGTAACCCTACCCCTACGCCTCTAACCCTAACCGTCTAACCCTAAGCACTAAAAATAACCCTAACCCTAGCCCTAACCCTAATTCTAATTTTTTTTTCTGGTTCTGGACATGCTACAGAGCTGAAACTTCACAGGTACACTTTTTAGACCCCCAGACACTGAATCACACAAAAAAAAAGTTCTTAAAAATTGTAATTTTTTGTTAGAGAGCCAATTATTTGAAAAATTAAAAAAAAATAAAAATAAAACATTTCTTTGGATTTAGCATCTGGGGGGTCTAAAAAGTGTACCTGTGAAGCTCTGTAGCATGTCCGGAACCAGAAAAAAATACGAATTAGGGTTAGGGCTAGGGTTAGGGTTAGGGCTAGGTTTAGGGTTAGGGTTATTTTTATGGCTAGGCTTAGAGGGTTAGAGTTAAGGTTAGAGGTTAAGGTTATGGTTAGAGGGTTAGGGTTAGAGTTAGTAGCCCTACCCCTACCCCTCTAACTCTAACCCTCTAACCCTAAGCACTAAAAATAACCCTAACCTTAGCCCTGACCCTAACCCTAACCCTAGCCCTAACCCTAATTCTATTTCTTTTCTGGTTCTGGACATGCTACAGAGCTGAAACTTCACAGGTACGCTTTTTAGACCCCCCCCCCCCCAGACAATAAATACAAAGATTTTTTTTTTTTAAGTTTTTTTTTTTTTTTTAATTTTTCCAATAATTGGCTCTCTATCAAAAATGACAATTTTTAAGAACCTTTTTTGTGTGATTTAGTGTCTAGGGGGTCTAAAAAGTGTACCTTTGAAGTTTCAGCTCTGTAGCATGTCCAGAACCAGAAAAAAAGATAATTTTTCAGTAGAGCAGGGATGGTGGGAACCCCTTTTACACCTATATGATCTTTTTTTCTGGTTCTGGACATGCTACAGAGCTGAAACTTCACAGGTACGCTTTTTAGACCCCCCAGACAATAAATACAAAGACTTTTTTTTTTTAAGTTTTTTTTTTTTTTAAGTTTTCCAATAATTGGCTCTCTATCAAAAATGACAATTTTCTGTTTCAAGTATTTTATTAAATAATGCAAGTGAGTAACAACGTTTGACATACAGAATGATGCAAGGTAATGTAATCAAAGCTCGGTAACAGAGCATGACCAATAACTGTAACTACAGCAAATCGCTCAAAAATGACAATTTTTAAGAACTTTTTTGTGTGATTTAGTGTCTAGGGGGTCTAAAAAGTGTACCTGTGAAGAGTGTACCTGTGAAGTTTCAGCTCTGTAGCATGTCCAGAACCAGAAAAAAAGATCATTTTTCAGTAGTGCAGGGATGGTGGGAACCCCTTTTACACCTATATGATCTTTTTTTTCTGGTTCTGGACATGCTACAGAGCTGAAACTTCACAGGTACGCTTTTTAGACCCCCCCCCCCCCCAGACACTAATCCAAAAAAAGTCATGCCTGCCACCGTATATATCAGTGGTGGGTGGGCAGTGGCACTGCAGTGGGCACAGTACACTCTGTGGACCTGACAGTCACTGGCACCCAGGCAACTGCAATTATAAAAAAAATATATATATTTTTACTTTGCAAGCTGCTGTGCCACCGTATATATATATCAGTGGTGGGTGGGCACGCAGTGGCACTACAGTGGGCACAGTACACTCTGTGGACCTGACAGTCACTGGCAGCTCAGGCAACTGCAATAATAAAAAATAGTTTTTTTTTTTTCAATTTGCAACAAGATGCTGTGCCACTGTATATATATCAGTGGTGGGCAGTGCACTGCAGTGGGTACAGTGCACTCTGTGGACCTGACACAGCACTCACTGCAATTATGACAGAGGAAAAAAAAATATTTTTTAAAATGCAAGGTACTGTGCCTGTGCCACCCGAAATGAGTGTGGTGTGCACACAGTACAGTCTGTGGTGGGTCTGTGGCCTCTCACACACAGCGGGCAGGCAACTGCAGTGTACAATATATATATATATATATATATATATATAAAAACTCAATTACCAGCCCTTAAAAGGGCTTTTGGGGACACTAGATATATATATATATATATATATATATATATATATATGTATATAAAAAAAATTACACAAATACCAGCCCTTAGAAGAGCTTTTTGGGGTGCTGTCAGGATGCTGTCCTTACAGCAGTAGTAGACCAAGAACACTGACTAGCAAGACCAGGAACACTGACTAACAACTGTCCCTAGCTATTAACAGCAGCAGCAGCAGCAGCAACACTCTCCCTTCTCTCACTAACACACTGCTTCAGAATGATCTAAGATGGATGCTGCCCTTGCTTATTTATAGGAGGTGGGAGGGTGTGGGAGGGAGGTATGCTGATTGGCTGGAAATGTGCCTGCTGACTGTGAAGTTCAGGGTCAAAGTTTGCCTCAATGATGTATTATAGGGGGCGGACCGAACATTGCATATGTTCGCCCGCAGCGGCGAACGCGAACATGCTAAGTTCGCCGGGAACTGTCCGCCGGCGAACAGTTCGGTACATCTCTAATGTGCAGTGGCCAGGTGGAAAGCAAAAGGATACAGACAGTTATATAGATTTTAAAGATGGTTTGCATATTGGTGGTATTTTTAATTTTATATCTTTCATGTTGAGGCATATTGCCAGTCAACTCTACAATGGGGTCCAATGCCAAAGATTACAGGTATGTATCTACATTCCTATGGGGGTTCTCCAATTTGAATATAAAAGGCAAGTTAATGTGCTCAGTAGATTCTTGAGTCTCAGGACTCCCAATGTCATTGAGTTCCCAGATCTTTTAACTGCAGACATTAAGCCCCCGTTCACACTAAGGCGACCTGTGAGGCGACCTGGTCGCCTCACAGGTCGCCGTAGGTCGCCTTCCATAGGGAAGCTGCGGACCCGTTCTAATAGGAGCGACACAAGTCGCTCCGACTTAGAAAAAGGGTCCGGAGCTTCTTTGGGGCGACCCGGAGGCGACCGCCATAGACTTCAATGTTATGAAGTCCGTGGCAGCCGCTCCGAGGTCGCGGCGCGCTGCTCGCACCGCGACCTCGGAGGTCGCCACCCGAAGTCGGATCGCCCCTATGTGAACGGGGGCTCAAGGGTTTTACATTTCTTACAATGTATTCAAGTTAGATAAATAACAAAAAGATGTATAGTGTTGTGACTAGAACTGAAGTCTATTCTGGCATCTGAGAGAAGCAGTAGTGAAGCCTTTGATAAATCTCATATAAATGTTCACTGATGGCTATAGCAACCAGATATGATTACTGTAAGCTAAAGCTATAATCATGTTAAGCAGGCCAAAACACACCAGAACATTACTAGAGATTACCGGCTACTATGAACTAAAGTAAATTTATACCAAGAAAAAAAAGGGGGGCGGGCAGGGGTAGGCCGACTTATGAAAATGCTAGTTTTTTTGGCTGGCCAAGACTAATGCTGGCCATACACCTGACGAAAAACCATGCGAAAATCTGTCATTTGGTCCAATCGTCCGTTTTTTGTCCAGTTAATGGGCACAAATAGAAAATCGTTTTCAACTTTTCAGAGACGAAAAATCGAAGGAACAGTTTTGAAAATCTGCCGGCCGAACGATAAACGAACGGTAAATTGAAAGGTTAATGTGGTATTCGGCCAACCTGTTTGCACAAGGTATATAGTTACATAGTTAGGTTGAAAAAAAGACACAAGTCTATCCGGTTCATCCAAAAAAAAAAAAACAGTATTGAAAACCCAACCATATAATCCCATATACACAATCCTATACCCGCAGTTGATTCAGAGGAAGGCAAATAAAAAAAAAAAAAAAAAAACTCCCAGCAAAGCATGATCCAATTTGCTACAGCAGGGGAAAAAAATTCCTTCCTGATCCCCCGAGATATTCCCTGGATCAACTTTACCTAAATATGTGACAAACTGAATTAATTTATGTCCATTGAACGATATATCTTTCGAAATTCGGTCATTACATGATGGCACGATCGTCTGCTCTCACAGCTGAGTTTTCATTTTTCGAAAATGAGTTTGTCCGATATTTCGGCTAGTGTATGGCCAGCATAAGTATGCACATTGTTCTAGATTTAGGTTGAAAAAAAGACACAAGTCTATCCGGTTCATCCAAAAAAAAAAAACAGTATTGAAAACCCAACCATATAATCCCATATACACAATCCTATACCCGCAGTTGATTCAGAGGAAGGCAAATAAAAAAAAAAAAAAAAAAACTCCCAGCAAAGCATGATCCAATTTGCTACAGCAGGGGAAAAAAATTCCTTCCTGATCCCCCGAGATATTCCCTGTATCAACTTTACCTAAATATGTGACAAACTGAATTAATTTATGTCCATTGAACGATATATCTTTCGAAATTCGGTCATTACATGATGGCACGATCGTCTGCTCTCACAGCTGAGTTTTCATTTTTCGAAAATGAGTTTGTCCGATATTTCGGCTAGTGTATGGCCAGCATAAGTATGCACATTGTTCTAGATTTTTGAACAAATGAAGATTTCTGAACCAAAATCTATATATTTTATGTGGCACACATCCTAAAGCCGAATTAAACTCCATTATACTTACCTTTCCTACAACAGGTCAACGTCCCTTGCATCTTCTACCTGGCTTCTTCTGGGTGCCAGGCTGTTGCCATCTTTGTCTGGCGTGGGGTCATGACGCTCCTGCTCATGCGCGGCAGTGCAGTTATCACAGCACACAGGCGCTTGCGCCGCTCAGTGTACATGCCAAAGAAGACTGTGAGCAGGCAGGTAGGCTTCTATTATTTCAGGGGAGACTTTGCATGTCAATCCAGAATAAAGAGTCCAACTGCTCAGTTTTTAAAAGCAGGACTTTAGTTCCACTTTAAATTCCAATATATTTATTCGTCTAATGTGATTGCAGGTAAATACCAAGTACCATTTCAGTATCAGAAGAGTGAAGATGAAAGCTTTCATTTTAATGCTCCAATTGTCTGTGTTGTTGGCTTGTAGTAAATTGTTACAGCAATTTACAGCAATTTAGCAGAGGAGAAAGTAGCAAATGTCTTGGCAAATGGCAGTATGTTGCACGTTTCACAAGTAGTCATAGCAAAAGTACACCTGTGATTTTACCAATGAAACCCTGTGTACACAACACCTTATGAAACCTATTAACCAAGCCCAATAATGGCACCCCAGGCATGCCATTGTTGCAAACTACACATTGTAACCTGTGACATTTTTGAAAGGCATGTAAACCCACAGCCTCGAGTCAGCACATAGTTTTTAACATAATTGACTATGTAAAATCAGGTCAGATTACTTTCGGCTAGTGCATAAGCTACAGATTCTTGAGGAACAGCTGCACATCTTATACCATCTATAATACAATTAAAAAAAAAATAGAAGAAAAAGTTTTCATAGGAAAACAGATAAAAGTGACCCCCCCCCCCATCTCAGTCATACATATTGTTGTAATAATGCTGAACATTTACTCTTGAAAACAGTCCTAAAACTGAGTCCAAGTACAATAACTGCTAATAACAAACAATAACAAGTAAGGATATTCCGGATAGCTGCACTCTGGTCATAAAAGTCACCTTTATTTTAGCATATCCTTAAAATGACAAGCAACAGCACAGAAACAGCAGTGGGGTGCTGAAGATTTACGCATATCATGCCTGTCTAAATGCTTAATCCAAATCCAGGATGTTTCTCGAGCTGGGCTGACATCTGTAGTGAAAAAGAGTGTACAAGGTACAGTGGGTATAGAAAGAATCACCCCCTTTTAACCACAATTTGCTGCTTTGCAGCTTGAAGTGAAGACACACAGTTTTTGTTTTATCCAACCATGTTTTCTCAGTGCAACTTATAACATCCAAGTGAAAAATTTAACACCAACATGTCAGAAAAATAAAATCAAAAACAGAAATAAAAAAACAAAAAAAAGGATCACCCCCTAGTGTCAGTGTTTTGTTGAACCACCCTTTTGCTTTAATCACAGCCTTTAGTCTGTTAGGATAAATGTCTCTAATAACTTTGCACATCTAGACTTTGCAATATTTGACCACTCTTCTTTGTAGAACTGCTCAAGTTCAGTTAATTTTGATGGTGACCATTTGTGGACTGCAGTTACATAGTTACTGTACATAGTTACAAAGTTAGCCAAGTTGAAAAAAAAAAAAACATAAGTTCATCTAGTTCAACCAATAAAAGAGAAAAAAAATCATACAATCCCATATACACAATCCTATTCCCACAGTTGGTCCAGAGGAAGGCGAAAACCCCCAGCAAAGCATGATATGTTACAGCGGGGAAAAAATTCCTTCCTGATCCCCCAAGAGGCAATTGCATATTCCCTGGATCAACTTTACCTAGAAATGTTAGTACCCATTTATATATATGTACATTTAGGAAATAATCCAGGCCTTTTTTAAAGTAATCTTCTGAGCTGGCCAGAACCAGCTCTTGAGGGAGTCTTTTCCACATTTTCACAGCTCTTACTGTGAAAAAACCCTTCCGTATTTGGAGATGAAATTCTCTTTTTCTCAAGAGTGCCCCCTTGTCCTCTGTGATGACAAGTCTTAAAGTCATTCCACGATTCTCAATGGGGTTTAAGTCTGGACTGGACTCTGACTAAGCCAAGCAAGGACATTCACTTGTTATCCTTCAACCACTGTGTGGTCATGTTTGCTGTGTGCTTTGAGTCATTGACATGTTGGAAGGTAAACCTCCTTCTCATTGGCAACTTTCTTGCAGAGGACAGCAGATTTTCCTCAAGAATTTTATGGTATTTTGCCCCATCCATTTTCCTTCAATCCTGATACATGCTCCAGTCCCTGCTGCAGAGAAACGCCCCCCATAACAGGATATTACCATTCCCCATAACAGGATATTACCACCTCCATGTTTTACTGTAGGAATGGTGTTATTTGGATGGTGAGCTGTATTAGATTTCCTCCAGACATATCGTTTGGTGTTGAGGCCAAATAATTAAATTTTAGTCTCATCTGATCATCACACCTTTTTCTATGTGACCCTTAGAATCTTCAAGTTGTGTTGAATGTGAGGGTGAATGTACTGTATTTGCATGGCTTAGTCAGAGCCCAGACTTAAACCCCATCGAATATCCATGGAATGACTTGAAGACTGCAGTCCACAAACGGTCACCATCAAATCTAACTGAACTTGAGCAGTCCTGCAAAGAAGAGTGGGCAAATTTTGCAAAGTCTAGATGTGAAAAGGTAGTAGAGACATATCTCAACAGACTAAAGGCTGTAATGAAAGCAAAAGGTGGTCCAACAAAACACTAAAATAAGAGGGGGGGGGGGTGATCCTTTTTCCAACTCAGTGATTCTGTTTTTGTATTTTTTTCTGACATGTGGGTGTTATCTTTTCACTTGGATGTTATAAGTTGCACTAGAAATTACAGCTGGATAAAACAAAAACAGTGTATGTCTTCGTTTCAGAATGCAAAGCAAAAAAATGTAATTATTTTAAAGGGGTGATTCTTTTCTATACCCATTGTATATAGTTGTGAACTGACCTAGAGCAGTGTTGATGGTTTAGTGCTAATAAATATAACTACTAGTATTAACTACACTAGACAATGAAAACTACAAAACACAAGCAATGGAATTCAGTTCCATTCTATTCTTTGAGGTACAGGAAACATGGACATCATTCAGCTCCGGCACCTCAGGAACAATACCATGTTCTTGGATAGTATGCATTAATTGCCTATGAGGAAAGAAAAGACATTTTCAAATTTATACTCCCGGTGTCAGCTTTCATCTATTATTCTCTTTAGAGTATGACTTTTCTTACCAGTGTGCTCTTGACATGACATAATCAATAGTTGGTCGCTGAAATCCATTGAATGTAGAAATTGCAACCACAGTGTAGGCACCCATGTTCTCAAACAGTATCCAGTCCCCCACCTGCAGCTCTGGTAGGTCACATTGTTCAACAATGCGATCCAATCCATCACAAGTTGGTCCCCAAATGCTGCTAGAGTAGAGTCTCTCATCTGGTTTGGATTTCTGCAATGAAAAAAAGGGAAAGGTCCCTGGGCTTATGCACGAATCTGATTATCCAATCTTTTTTCCTCTCTCATGTTTAGTTTTACATTTAAATTCGACTTCAACTTATGTCATGGGTCCAGGGCCGGTGCTACCAGTAAGGCGGCCTAGGCAGCTGCCTAGGGCGCAACTTAGCAGGGGGCGCCAGCGGAGCCTGACCCTAGGTAAGTGACTTACCGTAAGTCACTGAAGGGGTTTAACCAGTGGCGGCAAAACCGTCCATTAGGGGTGCAGGGGCGGCACCCCCCCATCCATGCGTCTGGCCCCCTAATCTACATGCAGGACGCAGGATGCATGGATTTCAATGAGGTTTTTTTTTTCTTGAAGCACGTGATTAGAGCCAGAGGCTCTAATAGGCTTCAAAAAAGGGTGGGCTCTGCGCCCCGAGCCCACCCAGATGTGTGACAATAGCAAATGAATATTTGCTATTGCCACACTGATTCTCCTCCCGGCCAATCAGGAAGCAGGTCCGGAGACCTGTTTCCCAATTGGCCAAAGGAGAAGGCATCCTATTGGCGGAGGAGGAGGGAGGAGACTGAGGGGGAATCCGTCGCCGGATAAGTGAAGGTAAGTGAACTTGCACCTGGGGGGGGGGGGTTTATTGTGTGGATTGGACTCTAGAGTGACGGGGGGGTCTAAGGCCAGGTCCGTCTGCTGCCCCCCCCCCACCGATGGAGCACCAGCCGCCACTGGTTTTAACCCCTTCAGCAACTTGGGATGGGGGGGTGGGAGAGCATAAGGGATTTTTATTTTGCCTAGGGCGGCAAAAATCCTTGCACCGGCCCTGCATGGGTCATACCTAATAAGACCACAAACACACATAACATGGGAGACCATGAGGTAGGACAATAGCGTGAGCGCAGACCCCAACTCTCCCCATATTTATAGCCTGACAGATTTCTTTTAAAGAGATTGTTTGGTGGTTCTGTACATAAAGGACCAGGGAAAAAAAACATTCAAACACAGTAGAATAAAACTTCTAGATCTCCCTTTTGAGCAATCGGTCGTCCTTCTTTGAACGTACCTTTTTTCTGACTATGCCCATTTCCGTCCTAGACCTTGAGAACAGGCTGAAGGAGCCATGGATGCCATCATTTACATAGTACATGAGTGTTTTTCTGGAAGCATCATCTTCATTGAGGAAGAAAAACAAATGAATCGGTTAGCAAGGGTGTGGGAGACAGCAAGTAATACTTAAAGCTTGCTCAGGATGACATCAGCCAGTTGTATCCATGCTCACTACATACCATCAGAGCTTGTCTGTTCAGTCAGCAGGACTTTCTTAGCAATAATATTGACAGCCAGTGTGAATGCTGATGCCACATAGTATCTCCCAGGCTCTGCAATAAATTGCACACCCGTGGCAGCAGGAAAATATTTATCCAAGGCTGGATTTATCACTGATGTAATCTAAAGAAAATTAAAGAAAATGTGCATTGCTTATATACATGTAAGCAAGATGTAGCTTAACCACTTTACCACCGGAGGATTTTCCTGCTTTATGTCCAGGCCACTTTTTGCAACTTGGCACTGTGCGACTTTAACTGACAATTGCGCGGTCATGCAACGCCGTACCCAAACAAAATTGACATCCTTTTTTTCCCACAAACAGAGCTTTCTTTTGGTGGTATTTGATCACCTCTGCGCTTTTCATTTTTTTGCGATATTAATAAAAAAAGAGCATCAATTTTGAAAAAATAACAATATCTTTCTATTTTGACAGTTAAAAAATATCCAATATATTCAATTTTTGTCATATATTTAGGCCAAAATGTATTTAGCTACATGTCTTTGACAAAAAAATTCTCAATGACCGTATTTTTAACCACTTTAAGACCAGAAGATTTTACCCCATTCCTGACCAGGCCATATTTTGTGATTCGGCACTGCGTTATTTAACAGACAATTGCGCGGTCGTGCGACTCTATACCCAAATGAAATTTATGTCCTTTTTTTCCCCACAAATAGAGCTTTCTTTTGGTGGTATTTGATCACCTTTGCAATTTTTACTTTTTGCGCTATAAACAACAAAAGAGCGACAATTTTGAAAAAATAACAATATTTTTCACATTTTTTTATATGAAATTCCCCCCCCAAAAAAATGTAAAAATCAAAATTTTTTAACATTTTAGGCCAATTTGTTTTCTGCTACATATGTTTGGTAAAAAAATTGCAATAAGCGTATTTTTATTGGTTTGCGCAAAAGTGATTACCGCCTCTCCTCCCCTGGCCCGACTCCCACTGTGTCTTAATACAGCGGGAGCGAGCCTCCAGCGGCATGCGCACCCCTGAGCAGGGAAGGAGTCCAGCGAAGTAGGTCTACATCGCTGGACGATAACGAGCCACTTTGCCGCAGTACAGTCAACGTGAGCGGTCGGCAAGTGGTTAAAGTGGCAAGTGGTAAAAGTGACCTTTTTTACCTTAAAGAGGTTGTAAACTCACATAACACAATTACTTTTATCCTCTGTTTTAGCAAGATAAAAAGTGCAGTGTGTGTGTTTTTTTTAAACTACTGTATAATCTTAAATCACTTGACCTCCCTCTGCTCTCCTGCCCTGATCTAAGCGCAGCAATGGGAGGGGCTGAGAATCCTATCTGATGTATTCTAGCCAGCAGAGGGAGATCACGTGACCGCACAGCGGTGCTCTGAACGAAGGTATTTAGCATTATAATTTAAAAAAGAAAAAAAAAACGTAATATCTTGCTAAAACAGAGAGGATACATGTAACTGTGTTATGAATTACAGCGGAATAGAGGCAGGAGGAGAGGGAGAGGGGAATGGTTTAGATCAAAGCATATTCATGTGCTAGAATGGCCCATTTACAGTCCAGACCTAAATCTGATTGAGAATTGCTGTTCACGGATGCTCTCCATCCAATCTGACAGAGCTTGAGCTATTTTGAATGGGCAAAAATTTGACTCTCTAGATGAGCAAAGCTGCTAAAGACATGCCCAAAAATACTTGCAGCTGTAATTACAACATAAGGTGGTTCTACAAAGTATTGACTCAGGGGGGCTGAATACAAATGCATGCTACACTTTTCACATATTTATTTGTAAAAAAAAAAAATGAAAACCATTTATCATTTCCCTTCCACTTCACAATTATGTGCTACTTTGTGCTGGTCTCTTACATAAAATCCCAATCAAATACATTTGCAGTGCCTTGAAAAAGTATTCATACCCCTTGAAGTTTTCCAAATTTTGTCATGTTACAACCAAAAATGTAAATGTATTTTATTGGGATTCTATGTGATAGACCAACACAAAATGGCACATAATTGTGAAGTGGAAGGAAAATGATAAATGGTTTCCAAAATGTTTTACAAGTAAATATCTGAAAAGTGTGGCATGCATTTGTATTCAGCCCCCCCCCCCTCCCCCCGGGTCAAAACTTTGTAGAACCACCTTTTGCTGCAATTACAGCTGCAAGTCTTTTTGGGGATGTCTCTACCAGTTTTTAGAGAGTGACATTTTTGCCCATTTTTCTTTGCAAAATAGCTCAAACTCTGTCAGATTGAATACAGAGCATCTGTGAACAGCAATTTTCAAGTCTTGCCACAGATTCTCAATTGGATTTAGGTCTGGACTTTGACTGGGCCATTCTAACATATGAATATGCTTTGATCTACACCATTCCATTG
The DNA here is from genome assembly GCF_965119305.1 of Pelophylax lessonae. NCBI lineage: Eukaryota > Metazoa > Chordata > Amphibia > Anura > Ranidae > Pelophylax > Pelophylax lessonae. Next base: position 144,279,589 of record NC_138770.1, on the reverse strand, counting down.
TAGCTTTAGCTGCATTTTTAGGGTCATTGTCCTGCTGGAAGGTTAACCTCTGCTCCAATTTCTTTTTAGACTCTAACAGGTTTTCTTCATCCCCACAACATGATGCTGCCACCACCATGTTTCACGGTAGGGATGGTGTGTTCAGCGTGATTTGCAGTGTTAGTTTTCCACGACACATAGCGTTTTACTTTTAGGCCAAATGTTCAAATTTGGTCTCACCTGACCAGAGCAACTTCTTCCACATGCCTTTGCTGTGTCCCCCACATGGCTTCTCAGAAACTGCAAACGAGACTTCTTATGTCTTTCTTTCATTAATGACTTTCTTCTTGCCACTCTTCCATAAAGGCCAGCTTTGTGGAGTGTGCAACTAATAGTTGTCCTTTGGACAGATTCTCCCACCTGAGCTGTGGATCTCTGCAGCTCCAGAGCAGTGTTGGGGGTAACTAGTTACAAAGTAACTGATTACAGTAACTACATTACTTTTTTTGGTAACTAAGTACAGGCATACCCCACTTTTAAGTACACAATGGGACCAGAGCATGTATGTAAAACGAAAATGTACTTAAAGTGAAGCAATACCTTTTTTCATTTCTCAATGCATGTAAATACACTAGCTCCATAGGAAATCTTGATCAGCTTGACATGGCATTGCTCCCAAACCATGTGACAAGGACACCAAGCTTGGGGAGCATGTTAAGGGGATCTAGGACTATGACATAGTAGATTACCTAGGCAAGCTGGCCAGCCACAAACAGGATATGTTGTAGTCCTGGGTCCCCTCTCGGTGCTCCCTAAGATTGGTATCCCTGTCACTTATGGTTTGGGAGCAGTGCCATGTCAAGCTGACCAAGATTTCCTATAGACGCCAATGTTAAAAACCGGGAGTAGTGTCATGCCAAGCTGAACAAGCTGTGTCCTTACTCGCGAGTGTACTTAAAGTGAGTGTACTTAAAGCGGGGTATGCCTGTAATGTAACTAGTTACAATACCAATATTGGTAACTACACTACATTACTAGGCTATAGGAGGCAACTACACTACTTTACTAGGCTATAGGAACGCGCTTTCCTGCGTTACCCAAGCCGTGCGATACAATCGTTATTTAGAAGAATAGAGAGGGATGAAGTTTATGACTTTTTGTTGCACTTTATGTTTTATTCTGTTTTTTCGGGTTTTGTTCTCATGTTTCCCAAAGCCTGTGTTTATACAATAAACTCTATGCAGAAAGAGTGTCATGTATCTTCTTCTACACGGTCAATTAAGAAAGAGGAAAGTAAAGTAATAAGTAGTGAAGTTACTTTTCAAATGCAGTAACTAGTAAAGTAATCTCATTACAATTTACAGAAGTAACTAGTAACTAGTTACATTTTTTGAGTAACTACTCCAACACTGCTCCAGAGTTACCATGGGCCTCTATGCTGCTTCTCTGATTAATGCTTTCCTTGCCCGGCCTATCAGTTTAGGTGGTCGGCCACTTCTTGGTAGGTTTGCAGTGGTGCCATACTCTTTCCATTTTCGGATGATGGATTGAACAGTGCTCCATGAGATGTTCAAAGCTCGGGGTATTTTTTTTATAACCTAACCCTGCTTTAAACTTCTCCACAACTTTATCCCTGACCTGTCTGGTGTGTTTCTTGGCTTTCATGATGCTGTTTATTCACTAAGGTTCTCTAACAAACCTCTGAGGGATTCACAGAACAGCTGTATTTATACTGAAATTAAATTACACACAAGTGGTGACTTCTAAAGGCAATTGGTTTAACTAGATTTTAGTTAGGAGTATCAGAGTAAAGTGGGCTAAATACAAATGCATGCCACACTTTTCAGATATTTTTTTGTAAAAACCTTTGAAACCCATTTATCATTTTTCTTCCACTTCACAAGTATGTGCCACTTTGTGTTGGTCTATCACATAAAATCCCAATAAAATCCATTTACTTTTTTGGTTGTAACATGACAAAATGTGGAAAATTTCAAGGGGTATTAATACTTTTTACAAGGCACTGTATATGGAACAAAAGAAGCAGACGGAACATATGTATGTACACTTTAATTACTTTAGCAAACCCTGTAATCTATTAGAAGTTTTTAAGTTCTAAAAATGTACTTAGCCCTTTAGCTGCCATTATTAATAATATTGGTACATTTTGTCCCTAGCTAAGAATCACAATGAAGTGCATGTTTACCTCCTCAAAGTTCAGCCTGGAATTCCTGGACCCAGGGAAGCCGCCACCAATGTCAAGTAAATGCATGTTGAAGCCAAGTTCAGCTCCCATATCAAAGACACAGCGAGCATCAGATATAGCTTGCACAAATGTTTGCGGGTCTCTGCAGCCACTGCCAACATGGAAGCTAAATAAAGAAAAGGTATATCATAAGACTTTGAACTCATAATGCTCCAGGCCCATCTGAGCAACATCTTAAACAATGATACCTCCAAACTGCCTAATTTTATTGGAAATATTCAAAATTATTCAGTAAACAGATTGTGTTGATCCAGACTACGTGTAAATAATTACGGACCATCACTCTAGAGATAGGTAAAGTGCAAGAAAAGGGTTGAAAACGGCGCTACCTTTGTGCAATAAATAATAAGGTGCAATCACTTGCAATCAACTGATAAATAAGGGGGTGTATCCCATAAAACCATAAAAGAGGTAAAATTAATATATACTGTGTATTGGGTAGATTCAAATAGAACCGATTAAATCTCCTAATGTGTGGTAGGTACAACCCAAAAAGTGCTGAAGTGCAATAAATAAATTTATGACATAGACAAGTGTGTTTATTGTGATAAAAATATATAAATAAATCAATACAGTGCAGAAGTAAAATAAATCGTGTGTTGGATAATAATCCTGGCACTGTTACTATTGTGAATGTACCATGCCAATACAAAACATTTAGTGATGAGAGTGGTGAGTGAACCAGGGGAAAAATTGCTTAAGGTAAGGTGGCAGCTGCAGTCACCTGTGTAACCACTAGGTGTCGCGCTGTGTATACAACCTGCAGCATATAGAAGTCAGGCCAATGTGTATCTCCGAGGGTCCCCTCCACGGTCAACAATGCACCAGCTGGCGTGTTTCCATATGGAAAAAGAAAGAGGGGAGCCCCATGAAGTATTGATCAAAAACAGTTAGAGAAAACGTAGCATCCACTCACTGTGAGAGCTGCCTCGGATCAGTAGCAAACGCCGGGAAGCTTCCGCGTTCCACGGCGGTGGAGTCTCGAAACCGGAAGTGACACTATGACGCAATAGACCCGCCCTACGCGTTTCGTCAGAGGACGTCTGCTGGAGCGGCCTGACTTCTATATGCTGCAGGTTGTATACACAGCGCGACACCTAGTGGTTACACAGGTGACTGCAGCTGCCACCTTACCTTAAGGAATTTTTCCCCTGGTTCACTCACCACTCTCATCACTAAATGTTTTGTATTGGCATGGTACATTCACAATAGTAACATTGCCAGGATTATTGTCCAACACACGATTTATTTTACTTCTGCACTGTATTGATTTATTTATATATTTTTATCACAATAAACACACTTGTCTGTCATAAATTTATTTATTGCACTTCAGCACTTTTTGGGTTGTACCTACCACACATTAGGAGATTTAATCGGTTCTATTTGAATCTACCCAATACACAGTATATATTCATTTTACCTCTTTTATGGTTTTATGGGATACACCCCCTTATTTATCAGTTGATTGCAAGTGATTGCACCTTATTATTTATTGCACAAAGGTAGCGCCGTTTTCAACCCTTTTCTTGCACTTTACCTATATCTTGACCCCTTTGGGGTTTGGTTGTTGGCCGCTTACACCTGATAGCCGTTCACGTTTCACCGCACACTCCATAGCGCTGGTCACTTTTTGCTTTTATCTCATCACTCTAGAGAGCTTATAACTATTACATCATGGCCAAATACATATGATTATTTCTTCTCCATAAAATATCCTCATGTATTATTCTGACCTTACCATTTTATATTAAAGGAGTTGTAAAGTCAGAAGGTTTTTTTATCTTAATGCATTCTTTGCATTAAGATGAAAAACTTCTGAGCAGCAACCTCCCCAGCACCCCCTAATATTTTCCGGAGCCCCATCTCTCTCCAGCAAAATCCATGGGTGTCTCGACCATAAGAGACTCTCCCTCCTGACTGGCTGAGACACATCAGCAGCGCCAGTCAGCCAATAAGGAAAGAGAGGGGAGGGCCGGGCCACAGCTCCATGTCTGAATAGACACAGGGAGCGGTGGCTCGGGGCGCCCCCATAGCAAGCTGCTTGCTGTGGGGGCACTCAACAGGAGGGAGGGACCAGGAGCACAGAAGAGGCACCCAAGAAGAGGAGGATCTGGGTCGCTCTGTGCAAAACCACTGCGCAGAGGAGGTAAGTATAACATGTTTGTTATTTTTATTGAAAAAAAAAATTAGACTTTACAATCAGTTTAACACAGTTTATAAAAAAAATGCTTTATCTCTGTGTGGGTAAAATAAAGAGGCACTTTATAAAATATCCATACCTTACTCCAATGATATCAATGTTCAGTTCTTTAGCACGCTCAAGAAGCAACCTGCTTGTTTTAAGAGTGGCACCAAACTTCACACTTAGCTGACATAGAGCCTTGGAGTCATCTGTGGCTATACGTAGAACAAGTCTGAAAAACAAAGGCAGAGAACTTGGGTTCTTCCATTATAGCTGTAGAAAAACTGTTAGATATTCTACTTTTATGCTTTTGATTTGAAAAAAGTAAAATTGTTTTTTGTACAACATAAATTATTCAGTCATTTAGTAGTTTTTCTGAAAGCAAAACATTTGCCAACATAACAGCTCTAGCAGATCTAGGTAGATTAGACCAGTGGCAAATAAGTTTAAACATCCCCAAAGAAACTGCTGCCATTTTATTAAAGTCATTAATAAAGCCAACATGTTTGTAGTTTTAAACAGGGCAGAGAAGTGTGTTCTGCTGACAACAACTGTCTAAAGGGCCATACACACTATCAGATTATCTGAAGACTTTTTCCTTCAGATTTACCTTTTCTATGTAGTGCAAGGGCCTGCCAGATTGCATACAAATTGAAAGTGTTTAGGTTTGACCTCATATTATATGGTTTTGGTAAGTCTACAGACAAAAGTCTTCAGATAATCTGATAGTGTGTATGGCCCATTAGTGGGTATTTACCTCAGATATCCTTTTGATTCCTGATGGTCTACACAGGACAGGAGTTAAAGTGTAATTTCACCTTTTCACAAAAAAAAATAAAAAGGTTCCACCCTCCATGTCCCCCTGGTTCCTGCTGCACACACTTGTAGCAGTCCGAGGATTTGAAATCCCCCCTCTTCTTCCCCTTCTTACTGTAGGGCTTCTGGGACAGACCAGAATGACCCCACTTGGTCAAAGCATTGACCTGCTGGCATTGGCTAATCTAAATCATTATGAGCCATCATGGAATCCCTAGGGGGAGGAAGAGGGGGGGGGGTTCATATCTCCAAACAGCTACACCGGCTAGGTGGGCACTGATAGCTAATCACCCACAAAGTTAGTGCAGCTGGGACTGGGGGGGGGACTGTAAGGTTTTAGTTCACATTTTCATTCATTTGCTTGTGAAAGGGTGAACCTAATACTTTAAGGGAAATTTCCCCAAACATTCAATAAGTAGTGGTAGGGGTTCTATGCTTTTCCTATGCTAAAGACAAAACTTTAGGTTTTGCATAGATTAAGTTGCCATTTATTTGAATCATATCATACAGGTATGTGCAGAAAGTTTTTTAAGCATTTATATAATTTAGTTTCTTACTTTGCATTGGGGTGATTCTTGGCCACTTTCATTAGTTCCCCCTCGCTATCAAAGGTCATCTTCTCAATACCACATCTTGCTGCATATTTTATCTCTGAAATTTGTTTACATGGGTTGGCATAAATTATTCTCTTCGGTTTCACACCAATGCTCTGGACAAGCTGAATTTCAGCCTGAGGAGAAATGGAAACATTAGAATACATATAGCATTCATAAAAGAAAACTGTAGATAGATATTTCTCTTGTTTTTGTTCTAATACATACCTTACTAGCACAATCAAATCCTGCCCCCAAAGCGGCTATTGTCTTCACAATGGCTTTGCCGTCGTTACATTTAACAGCATAAAATGGAGTTACACGTGGAAGTGCTTTAAGCCACTCGATATGTTTCTTTACAATGTCACCAAGATCAGCTACATAAAAGGCATTCTTCTCATCCTGGGAAAATTTATGAGATTTTCTAAGATTAGACAGCCATTACATCTGCAACTAAGCTTCTGTGCAACATTACTTGAGATACTTACAGAGGAGGAAACTTCTTTGATTTTCTGCTCCAGGGTGTCCCGTGCAGTGAATCCTTCCTCAAGAAAGCTAAAGTCACAACTAAAGCTGTTCATTCTGTCGGAGTTACAAGCCCAATTAATGAAGAATGCAATAAACTGTAAGGCTGAAGACAGCCAAGTAAAAGATTGTGCTAATTGCAAAAAGAGTCTCAACTTTGCCCCAAAGGTGGTTGTACGGTGAAAAGGAAGCCCCGTAGATAGCACAAGACGTATTTCCAACAAAGGATCTGTTCTTTGGTGTTGTGCTGTTGGTGTTCTGCATGATAAAGCCAACAAAATGCAATAAATTCCATTAGTATAGTAAGAACCAGCATGTCATAATATGCAGCAGAAACCAAATATACAGTATTTCAACCAGCCACAATATATCAATATATTACCAATCCCAGGAGGCAAACACTTCTTAATAATTCCCCTTTCTGTGACTGACTTCCACATGTGTCTGGACTCCAGTTCTTTAAACCAGTTACTCCCATTCACCATCATGAGTGATTTATGATTGGTCCAAAATGCACAATCCTATCTTTCTCACGAAAGTGATTGGATGTAACTGAGACTTCTCTAATATTCTAACAGAGCCTTGTCGGGGGTGTACACAGCAATGTTGTCTGTCAGGACAGCAGGTGCTGGTATTTTGTAAAACAAGCATGTGGTTAATTAAGAAACACCACAAATGACAAGTACAAAACTATTTAAAAAGGGATCAATGGTTTTGCCTACTAACTACAGACCTGTTCATTTAACTTCGAAAGTTGGGAAGATACTGGAGAGTTTAACCACTTGGTGCCTGCGCTATAGCCAAAAGACGGCTACAGCGCAGGCTTAAATTGACAGATCGGAGTACAGGGCAGATTACCGGCTTTTGTAAAAGGGACATCATTCCCACACAGTGACCGCCAGAACTGTTAACCAGTGCCCACCAGTGCTCCTAACCAGTGCCCACCAGTGCCGCCTACCAGTGCCCATCAGTACTGCTAACCAGTGCCCACCAGTGCCACCTATCAATGCCCACAAGTGCCACCTATCAGTGTCCATCAGTGCTTCCAATCACTGCCCATCAGTGTCACCTATTAGTGCTGCCTATCAGTGCCACCTAAGAAATGCCCATCAGTGCCACCTCTCAGTGGTCTTCAGTGCTGCCTATTAGTGCCCCTCAGTGCCATCTATTAGTGCCCATCAGTGCCCCCTATCAGTGCAGCTCATCAGTGCCTCCTGATCAGTGCCCACCAGTACCGTCTCATCAGTGCCCTTTGGTGCTACCTATCAGTGCCTTATCAGTGCCTATCAGTGCCCATCAGTGCACCCTATCTGTACTCATCAGTGCAGCCTCATGAGTGCTTATCAATGATGGAGAAAAATTACCTGTTTGCAAAACTGTATAACAAGCTATGAAAACAGATTTTTTTTTTTTTTTTTCAAAATTTTCAGTATTTTTTTGTTTGTTTAGCAAAAAATAAAAAAACTCAGTGGTGATTAAATACCACCAAAAGAAAACTCTATTTGTGTGAAAGCAATTATAAAAATGTCATATGGGTACAGTGTAGCATGACCGCGCAATTGTCATTCAAAGAGTGACAGCACTGAAAGCTGAAAATTGGCCTGGGCAAGAAGAGGGTATATGTACCCAGTAAGCAAGTGGCTAATAAAAGACCACATCGATGAGTTCTTGCTGGAAAAAAATATTTTAGGCAACAGACAGCATGGATTCATAAAAGACAGAAGTTGTCAGACAAATCTTATTTCCTTTATATGAAGAGTTAAGTAAAACCTTGGACAGAGGGGTGGCTGTGGACGTAGTATACTTGGATTTTGCAAAAGCGTTTGAAACAGTTCCCCACACACGGCTAATGTGTAAGGATAAAGAGTAACTCCACTTTTGTTGAGAAAAAAACATTCCCCTGAGTAATCTATGTACATTGCAAGGATTTTAACAAACATTGTTGCAGATTCCTGAAGAAATCATTGTTTATTCCTCCGTGCTAAGTGAGTCTAATGGGAGTGGTTTAATAATTATTAGAAATGGCTGGGTCTGCATCCCTTTATACATTATTTTTTATTGAGAGTATCCTAGCAAAAATTACATTTTTGTTGCAGGGGATGCCTAAAATCTGACTTGTATCTTAGGCAGACTTCTGGGAAAATCGGTGAGTCAATCACACAAGTAGGAAATTATGTTTCTGGGGGGCGTTCTGTATACATTCTGTGGACACAACACCTTCAGGTTGCCTTATTGCATTGCACTTTTCAGAAAATTACAGAGCCGCAGACTGAAAAGAAAAGGTAATTTCAATGTAATAACATTCAATTACAATATGACTTGTATCGCAATTGTATATGCTTTATTTATTTATTTTTTTATTTGCTTTTTTTCCCCATGAAATTGGAGTTACCCTTTAAGTCTGCAGGCTTGAAAAATCAGTTTGTAAATGGTTCAGTGTTGGGACCCTTACTTTTTAATATCTTTATAAATGATATAGGACCTGAAATTAAAAGCACCATTTCAGTGTTTGCAGATGACACCAAGCTATGCAGTGGAATATTGTCCTTACAGGATGTCTCCAACTTACAAGTTGACCTCAATGTACTGTTTAATTGGGCAACTATGTGGCAAATGAGGTTTAATGTTGATAAATGTAAACTTATGCACTTAAAGGCTAAGAATGAGCATGCATCATAAATACTAGTAGAGTTGGGTGGAAAAACCCCTGGTTCGATTTGCGCCAGAACTCTCGAACATTGCAAAAGTTCGGACCCGAACCGCAAACCCTATTAAAGTCTATGGGACTTGAACATGAAAAATCAAAAGCCCATTTTGAAGGCTTATATGCAAGTAATTAGCCAAAGCAGGGTATGGGGTCCGGGTACTGCCCTGGGGAACATGTATCAATGCAAATTTAAAAAAAAGATCCCTTTTAAAAGAGCAGTGATTTAATGATGCTTAAAGTGAATTAATAAAAATGAAAAGTTCCTGTAAATATGGTGCCTGGGGTTCCCCTTGTCTGCCTGTAAAGTGACGCATCTGTACCATGTATAGAGCCTGCTGCAGCAAAACTGACATTTATAAAGAAAAATAAATTACATTTAAATTACCGGCAATACATACCAAAAGTAAAAACAAAAAAAAGCAGTGGGGGATCCCCTAATCCATACTAGGTTCTTTGGGTCTGGTATGGATTTCAAGGGGAACCCCACGCCAAACCTTTTTTTAAAAATGTCATGGGCTATCCCCAAAATCCATACCAGACCCTTATCCGAGCATGCAGCCTGGCAGGTCAGTAAAGTGAGGGGGGGAGCGAGTCCTCCTGAAAACCAGGCCACATGCCCTCAACATGGGGGGGTGCTGATGGGGACAAGGGCCTCCTTCTGCAACCCTGGGCTGTTGTTGTGGGGGTCTGCAGGCAGGGGGCTGAGCAGAATCTGATCTTGCCCCCCCCCCCATATGAATAGGTATGGGGTACATAGTAGACATGTGCAGAACGGAAACATTTGTTTCATTTCAGATAGATAGATTTGTTATGTTACTAATTTTGCTTCATTTCAGAATTTGTTTAGTTTTGTTTTGTTTTTGTTAAATTTTGTTTGTTTATTCATTTTCTACTGAATTCCAATTTTTTGGAACAATTCGAATTCAGTTTAGTCGCAAAATGATCGGCCAATTCGAATTTTGTGTGAAAAATAATTGGTTGTTAAGAAGCGGGATGGGCCGTCGCCTCCTTAACAACCAATGACTCACCACCTGTCAGCAGTCTTCCTTACTGACAGCTGAAATACAAATAATGCCCCCCCCAATCCATACCAGACCCAAATCCAAGCATGCAGCCCCGCAGGCCAGGAACATGGGGGGGTGCTTTGGGGCAGAGGGGCCTGAACCCCCCCCCCCCCCATGTAAATGAACATAGGGTACATAGTACTCCTACCCATTCACCAAAAGTATCAAAAGTGAATAAATACAGTACATGAGTTTTTGACAATTCCTTAATGAAAAAATAATGTCCCCTGAATTTAGATCCACTGTCAATCATGCCTTCTGCCACCACCGCTGGACCCGAAAAAAGAAAAGCAACCTCCAGCCTCGTCGACTGCTCCCCTCCAAATGCCTGCTCCTCCACCTTTTTTCGTGCGTGATTGACAATGGATCTACATCGGGGGACATTGTTTTTTATTAAACAGGCAAAAAATTATGGGTAGCATACCCATGTATTTCTAAAGCTGCTGCAGCTATGAACCAAAAGACATGTATATTAAAAAAGAATAGCGCGCAAATGCAAAAGAAATTACTACCAAATCTGAAGACAATCCATAAATAAAAATGGGGGTTTGGTCCCACCATATGGCCATATCGTGCTCAAGCCCACTACTGCGTCAAAGTACCCCATTATCAGTGGGTCCTACACTATCCATGAAAAAGAGATGAATCTAGCCTTTCTAACCCTTGGAGATAATACTCCTTGCTGGGAAAGATGTGCAAATGCACTACAGGGGACTCCTCCTATATCCACTTGATGGTGGACACTTGTTGAGTACAGGTGTGTGTGGGGGGGTGGGGAGGGTTGCTCAACCTCGATAGTCTGGTCAGACCGAATACATAATAAACAGGCAAAAAATTTGGGGGAGCATACCCATGTATTTCTAAAGCTGCTGCAACTATTGTTTTTTATTATTGTTAATACTTATCGGATAAGGGTCTGTTATGGATTTTAGGGAGGGGGCGGAGCAACGCCGCTTTTTTTTTTTTCTTTTTGGCGTGGGATTCTCCTTAGAATCCATACCAGACCCGAAGAAATGAAGGGGACCCTATGCTGTTTTTTATTTTTTGGAATTTTCTATTGCCGGCATTGTTTTGTTTACATTTCAGCTGTCAGTGGGGAAGCCCGCTGACAGCTGATGAGTCATCGGTTGTTAACCAGCTATTTTTTTACACAGAATTCGAATCAGTCGATAATTTTTGACCCATCCAAGTTGGAATCTTTCATAAAATTTGGAATTCGTTAAAAATAAATAAAATATATTTTCGTTAAAATTTGTTATTATGGGCGTGGCTAGCGGCCGAGATGTGAACAGCGCGGCTTCGAAGCTCCGGCGGCACCTGTTGATCCTGCACTGATCCTGGCGCAGATCCTCGATATTGAACCCTCTACTCTACCTGTACTACCTACCTGTCAACTCCTGCACCGACCACCATGGTTAAAATCGGCTCTCAGGGCTCCAAATCGGTTGTGGTCTTCCGGACTAGCCCGGGCCGCGAGGCCTCCCAAGATGGCGCCGGACCCTCTTCACAGCCCGCGCATCCGCCCAGGGAGAAATCGGGCCGTGCCGGACAGCCTTCCTCATGGATCCCCGCGCCATCGGGTAAGCCTGGCAGTGCACCCCCGAAGTCCCGACCCCCAGCCACCCTACGGGAACATTTTGCTGACTCCCCTGTGTCGACTAGGGGACCCTCTGCTCCCTCTCCTGGGCTGCTTGAGGGACCGGATCCCTGGGAGGCGGAGGGGGCATGGGAAGTGGGGGTCTCTCACGCTGGTGGGGCTCATGATGGGGCTGCCGAGGTGGGAGGCTCTGCTACTGAGGGTCTCACGTTACAACATATAATGGAGGCTATTCAAACTTGTCTAACTACCCTGACCACTCAAATAGAGACTGTCCGGCTGGACTTATCTATAGTTAAACATGAAGTGCAGAAGATTCGTGCTAGGATCTCTACTGCTGAGCAGCGTATCAGTGATGTTGAAGATACTGTTCACCCCTTGCAAGCTGAGGTTCGCACGCAACAGCAGGATCTGAAGCATCACTCTGACAAATTGGGGGACCTAGAGGACAGGATGCGCAGAAATAATCTACGTTTTGAAAAATCTGAGGGGAGACATGCTGGGGATTTTTTGGAAACGTGGCTTAAATCTGCTATAGGTACGGAGCACCTCTCCCCCCTGTTTGCCATAGAACGTGCGCATCGGGTTCCTATGCGCCCTCTCACTCCGGGGGCCCCTTCAAGATCTTTGCTGGCAACTTGTTTCTGGTGGGATCATGTGCTTATGTTGTGCTATTTTTTTTGTCTCAGCGTACTCTTCTTTTCAGCAATGGTGGTCGGTTCTTTTACTGGTTAAATTTCAGCGGTGGTGGGGACCTCTTGGGGGGCTTCACTCCTTTGTGCCCTTTTATGTTTCCGCATGCCCTTGAAACTTTTGACTTGGAATGTGCGGGGTATGAACTCCAAGATTAAGAGGTCTCTGGTATTTGACTATTTTAAACGCTCCAAGGCGGACGTCCTTCTTTTGCAGGAGACACATTTAATGGATCCCAAGACAAAGGCGTTAAAACGGCCACGTATTGCTCATGCATTTCATGCTTCCTACTCCACCTATTCAAGGGGTGTCTCGACCTTGACCCGGTGCGGGTACTGGAGGTGAAGACCGATCGTGAGGGGTGCTATGTTGTAGTGGTATTGGATTATATGGATCACTTGTATACTGTAGTTAACTTATATCTCCCTCCACCCGTGGAGGCTGGACGCCTCGATGGCTGTATGCAGGATGTCCTCTCGATTGCCCAGGGCTCTTTAATTATAGGGGGGGACTTTAACGATGTGTTGGATCCGCAACTAGATCGACTCCATGGCTCGGTGCGACCCTCGCTGGCTTTGGCTGATTGGGCAGCAGCGTACGGTCTGATGGAGACATGGCGCTGGAAATATCCACGGTGGAGGGAATATTCCTGTTACTCCAGTTCTCATGGTACTTTCTCCAGATTAGACATGTGGTTTGTCTCTTCTGAGGTTCTTTCCACACTTTCAGAGGTGGCATATCTCCCGGGGGTGATCTCAGATCATTCACCCCTGGCGATGACACTGCTAGTGGCCAGACAGCCGTCCAGCTCGGTGTGGCGTATGAGCCCTTATTGGCTCGTGGAAACGATGGTGTCGGCTGAATGTGCTACTGCTATGTCCCATTACTGGGTGGAGAATGCGGAGGGGGTGACTGACCTTACCTGTTGGGACGCTTCCAAGGCGGTCCTGCATGGAGCATACATGCAAGGAGTTGCTAAATTTAAGAAGGCTGTAGCGGCTAATATTGAGGAATTAGCGGATGCTTGGAGTGGCTCCGAACAGGCCTATACTTTAGAATCCACCCCTGAGAATTCTAGTCTGTGGAAGGCGGTGCAGCAGGCTTATGAGTTGGCATTGGTGGAGAGGACTCAGAAGCGTCTCCTCTATCAGTCCCAGCACATCTTTGAGACTGGGGACAGGAACGGTCGCCTGCTGGCCTTCTTGGCCAGCCCCGTTCCGGAACCGGTCGCTATCCCTGTAATTTTTGATCATCTAGGTCACTCCCTCTCGTCCACAGATGCTATTATTGGCGCCTTTCATAGATTTTACTCAGACCTTTATACCTCTCGGGCCCACTATACCCCTCCCGAACTCTTTGCCTATGTAGATTCTATTCCTTTTCGAACTCTTAGCGTGGACCAGAGTACTAGTCTTGATGCTCCCTTCACTTTGGAGGAGGTGGAGGTGGCCCTTAAGACCTTTCCGAAGCATAAAACTCCGGGCCCTGATGGCTTCCCAGTGGAATGGTGTTTACATCACGGGGAGCTGTTACTGCCACGGCTTTTGGTGCTCTTTAAAATGATATTTGATGGGGGCTCCCTCCCCCCTTCGCTGCGGGAGGCCCTTACAGTCTTAATCCCTAAACCCAACAAGGACCCACTGTATTGTGACTCCTACAGGCCCATATCGCTTATTAATTTCGAGCTTAAAATCCTTACCCATATTCTTGCGTTACGGCTTAATAAGGTGATTAGTTCTATAGTGGGAATAGAGCAGACCGGTTTTACTCTAGGGCGCTCGGCATATATGAATATTCGTCGGTTGTTTACTAATCTTCAGGCTCCGAATCCTTCTCATTTGCCTAGGGTGGTTCTCTCACTCGACACACAGAAGGCTTTTGACTCTGTGGAGTGGCCGCATCTGTTCTACCTACTGGAGAGCTTTGGCTTTGGGAAGAATTTCCTTACCTGGCTTAGGATCCTATATGCACAACCACTGGCCCATATTCGGGTGAATGGGGTGGTGTCTAGTCCCTTGCACATACATAGGGGTACGCGGCAGGGCTGTCCTTTATCCCTCTTACTTTTTGCGCTTGCCATAGAACCTTTGGCCCAGCTGTTAAGAACCTCCACAGATGTCCGAGGTATGTGTGTGGGGTCCCTGGAGGAGAGAGTCTATCTTTATGCCGATGACATGTTGTTATACTTAACTGATCCTCAAACTTCGCTATGTCCCATTACTGGGTGGAGAATGCGGAGGGGATGACTGACCTTACCTGTTGGGACGCTTCCAAGGCGGTCCTGCATGGAGCATACATGCAAGGAGTTGCTACATTTAAGAAGGCTGTAGCGGCTAATATTGAGGAATTGGCGGATGCTTTGAGTGGCTCCGAACAGGCCTATACTTTAGAATCCACCCCTGAGAATTCTAGTCTATGGAAGGCGGTGCAGCAGGCTTATGAGTTGGCATTGGTGGAGAGGACTCAGAAGCGTCTCCTCTATCAGTCCCAGCACATCTTTGAGACTGGGGACAGGAACGGTCGCCTGCTGGCCTTCTTGGCCAGCCCCGTTCCGGAACCGGTCGCTATCCCTGTAATTTTTGATCATCTAGGTCACTCCCTCTCGTCCACAGATGCTATTATTGGCGCCTTTCATAGATTTTACTCAGACCTTTATACCTCTCGGGCCCACTATACCCCTCCCGAACTCTTTGCCTATGTAGATTCTATTCCTTTTCGAACTCTTAGCGTTGACCAGAGTACTAGTCTTGATGCTCCCTTCACTTTGGAGGAGGTGGAGGTGGCCCTTAAGACCTTTCCGAAGCATAAAACTCCGGGCCCTGATGGCTTCCCAGTGGAATGGTGTTTACATCACGGGGAGCTGTTACTGCCACGGCTTTTGGTGCTCTTTAAAATGATATTTGATGGGGGCTCCCTCCCCCCTTCGCTGCGGGAGGCCCTTACAGTCTTAATCCCTAAACCCAACAAGGACCCACTGTATTGTGACTCCTACAGGCCCATATCGCTTATTAATTTCGAGCTTAAAATCCTTACCCATATTCTTGCGTTACGGCTTAATAAGGTGATTAGTTCTATAGTGGGGATAGAGCAGACCGGTTTTACTCTAGGGCGCTCGGCATATACGAATATTCGTCGGTTGTTTACTAATCTTCAGGCTCCGAATCCTTCTCATTTGCCTAGGGTGGTTCTCTCACTCGACACACAGAAGGCTTTTGACTCTGTGGAGTGGCCGCATCTGTTCTACCTACTGGAGAGCTTTGGCTTTGGGAAGAATTTCCTTACCTGGCTTAGGATCCTATATGCACAACCACTGGCCCATATTCGGGTGAATGGGGTGGTGTCTAGTCCCTTGCACATACATAGGGGTACGCGGCAGGGCTGTCCTTTATCCCTCTTACTTTTTGCGCTTGCCATAGAACCTTTGGCCCAGCTGTTAAGAACCTCCACAGATGTCCGAGGTATGTGTGTGGGGTCCCTGGAGGAGAGAGTCTATCTTTATGCCGATGACATGTTGTTATACTTAACTGATCCTCAAACTTCGCTTATGAAGGTTCTTCAACTTATCCAACATTTTGTTTTTTTTCTCCGGTTTTCAGGTCAACTGGTCTAAATCCAGCCTGTTTCCAGTAGATATGGACACTCCTCTCTCTCTCCCGGAGGGCTGCCCCTTAAAATTTACATTTTCCTTCCGATACCTGGGAGTTCAGGTCCAGCAGCCCATATCCTTATATATTTAACCAATAATCTTCTTCCCTGCCTGAATATTTTTAGGTCTAAGTTGGAACACTGGAAGCATCTGCCACTAACTCTGACCGGTAGGGTTAATTTGTTTAAAATGGTTATGTTACCCAAATTTTTGTACATCTTGGCCAATTCCCCGATGCTTGTACCAAATAAGTTTTTTAAGGAACTCGACTCCCTTATTTCAGGTTTCTTATGGTACCCGAAAGCGCCTAGACTTTCCATTGCTACGTTACAGCAACCGGTGGAATTGGGGGGTCTTGCCCTCCCGAACCTGCCTTTATATTACTATGCAGCGCAATTGGTGCACATTCATGGTTGGCTCTTGCCTCAGAGGGGCAGCGCGGCTACGGCTGTCGAAGCTGCGGTGGTTTCCCTTATATGAGACACTCGCTAATCTTATTTACAGGCGCAGCGTTGTGGCCTCTGAGGGTACACCACTTTTGACGTCTTCTTTGAAGATCTATATCAGATGTGAGACACTGTTGGCGGCATCTCCGGGCCTCTTTTCTCCGAATCAGCCCTTGTGGTGTAATCCTAGTTTGCCTCCCTTCGCGTCCCAAGATGCGGCGCAGTGGGCAGAGCGGGGCCTGAAGTATGCTCACCGACTATTTGAAGAGGGGATTTTTAAGACATTCTCCCAGTTCCGGATGGACTTTCGGATACCCGGCTCTTGGCATTACCGTTATCTCCAGTTGCGACATGTGGCCTTAGCTCAATTTGGGCCTGGCACTGTCTCACTCTGCAACTCTCCTATGGAAAAGGAGTTGTTGCGGGATGAGCACACTAAATTAACTAGCTCCTACTATGGTGTTCTCATTGGTAGCGTGCCGTCTCGACTGGTCTCAGGTTACGCACTTCCTCTCGGCATCCCTGGGCCTCCCTAACGTCTGCAGCCCTAAGTGGTGCATACTGGGGATTCTCGGTGATGTTGATCTCCGCTCTCACCAAAAACAGTTTCTTAGACTTTTGTTGTTTTACGCCAGGAAAACTGTGGTGATGCAGTGGGTACGTACGGACAGGATTCCGCTTGACCTCTGGAAGAATCTGATTAACTAGGTCCTACCTCTATATAAAATTACTTATGAAGCCAGGGGCTGTCAAAAAAAAATTCTGAAGATTTGGGGTGCATGGGTTTACCTGGCTGACACGTGTGGCTCTACGCTGGTCTAATTGTGGGGGATGTGTGGGCGCGGTGGGGTCCGGTCTGCGACTACACTCCGCTTAGGAGAAGGGATACAACTCTGACCACCATTAGCTCTTACTGCTGAGTTTTTTGTCTTCTGTTGAATAAGCAAACTGTGTTGTAGCACTGCTATTTTCATTCATTTAAGCATGTTCATGGATCTGTGTTGTCACATCTATTCTTGTTTTACTTTACCTTTATTGGATCTGTGAGAAATTCTGCAGATACTGTGTACAGTATTTTTCTGTAATGTAACTATATTGGTGTTTTATCTTGTTGTTTAATTGATAAAATTAATAAAAAATAAGTTTTAAAAAAAAAAATTTGTTATTATTTCATACACCCGACTCTCCGAATAACGAAAAGTTTGTATTTGGACCGAAACAAATTGCACATGTATCCATAGAAATCAAAAGCACACGATCGCTCCTTCTTATGACATTTTATTTTGCACTGAAGCAGTTACACATCTTGGAAATGCTAACGCATTTCGGTCTAAGCCTTCCTCATAGCCTACAAAAAATGTAATAAAAATTTATATAGAGGCACATAACCTGTCAGGAACGCACTAGGCATTCCTCTATGGCACTTCAGAGGCGCACTGGAGTGCACATGCGCGAACACCTGCCTGGCCGTTTAGTGGCGAACGTGTGTTCGCCAGTGCGCATGCGTGTGCGCCACGGCCCATGCCCGCAGCCACGCACCAATGTGCGCATGCACACACAATAGCTATTGCAGTTGGCACCCAAATGGCCTATTTAAGGGTAGCAGACACACTCATGCTTTGCTGTCTTGTCTGCAGCTTCTCCTGTACATCCTGATCCTGAAACCTGCTGTATCCTGCTGTACCTGCTGTAAACCTACTTGTTTGCTGCCCGCCCTGACCTTGGCTTGTCCTGTGACCATCCTCCTGCCTTATGCTTGTCTGTTTATCCGCCATCGGATCTGGACTGGTGGGGTGACCCTGGGGACTGCGACCTGGTGCTATACACGCAGCGAAGTTCATCCTTACCATCTGAGGCTCTGGTGAAAACCTGTTGGCACTTAGATTCCGCACCTCAGGCTAGCTTGCGTCTTCCACCAAGGTGACATGTCTGTGTCCCTTCCTCTGGATCCTGTGAGGCCACCCTCTGCACATCAGGCTTGCCACCAGCTCCATGACACAACTCCTGGTGACCAGGGGGCGGTACTATCTTAATTAAAATCAATTGGAAACACCAGGGGAGGAAGAGAAGCCATAGAAACCAGAAAAACCAGAGAAAAAGGGAAATATACACACTGTGTAAGCTAGACAAAATTAACCACATATATGCTGAGAGACTAAACTAAACTGATCACTGCAAAAACAGGTTAATGTCCATTCTGCTATTCATTCCGCTTGGAATTCTCATATTAAGCTTCTGTATGCACCACACTTCACACTGGAGTAAAATGCGGTGTGTAGCTCCCCCTTCGATAGGTCTTTTAACCTGTTCCAAATCAAAGACAGAAAAAGCATCAAGGTTTCCTCCATGCACCATTCTAAAATGTTTCAATACATTTGAGATGTTTTTTGCATTAATATTGAGTTTGTCATTATAATGTTCTGATATTCTCACACGTAAATTACAAATGGTACACCCCACATACTGTATTCTACAACTAATGCATTCTATTATATAAACAACCATCTTGGAATTGCAGTTTGTATAATTTTTAAGTGGATGGGATTTCCCTGTGGAAAAGGAGGTAACTTTTTTTTGTGTCTTTTGCATTGCTTACATGTGGCAAAACCACATGGATAGGATCACACAGCTCCCAACCATGAATTGGAGGAATGAGGGCTGTGGGAACGAAAAAGATAGGGAGAAAGCATAGTATCAAAAGTTGGAGCATCCTTGTACATCCTTTTTGTAAAATGTCATAAAGTTTCTTATCAGCATACAGGATAGGAAGGCAATTTCTAACAATCTTTACCATTTGATCATATTGTCGAGAATAAGTAGTTACAAGGTGCACTCCTCCCCCTCTGTAACAGGATCATTTATTTGTTCTAGAGGCAGAAGGATTACTGAATAGAGTATCACGCAGGGATAGGCACGGACCAAGGCTGTGGCGGACATTTTTCAAAGTACAGACCTTAGTGAAGGACACCAAGGTACATTTCAAATTAAAACCATCAAAAAACATTCTGTCTACTCTCTCCCCTTTAGCGCAGGCCAGGGCAGGTCCCCCCTATAGATCGACTTTAGCACAGGCAAGTGCAGGTCCCTCATAGATCCCCCTTTAGCGCAGGCAAGGGCAGGTCCCTCATAGATCCCCCTTTAGCACAGGCAAGGGCAGGTCCCTCATAGATCCCCTTTAGCACAGGCAAAGGCAGGTCCCTCATAGATCCCCTTTAGCGCAGGCAAGGGCAGGTCCCTCATAGATCCCCTTTAGCACAGGCAAAGGCAGGTCCCTCATAGATCCCCCTTTAGCGCAGGCAATGGCAGGCCCCCCGCCATAGATCCTCCTTTAGTGCAGGCAAGGGCAGGCCCCTCGTATATCCCCCTTTAGTGCAGGAAAGGGCAGGTCCCCCGTAGATCCCACTTTAGAGCAGGCAAGGGCAGGTCCCCCGCCATAGATCCCCTTTAGCACAGGCAAAGGTAGGTCCCTCGTAGATCCCCCTTCAGCCCAGGCAAGGGCAGGTCCCTCATAGATCCCCTTTAGCGCAGGCAAAGCCAGGTCCCTCATAGATCCCCTTTAGCACAGGCAAAGGCAGGTCCCTCATAGATCCCCCTTTAGTGCAGGCAATGGCAGGCCCCCCGCCATAGATCCTCCTTTAGTGCAGGCAAGGGCAGGCCCCTCGTATATCCCCCTTTAGTGCAGGAAAGGGCAGGTCCCCCGTAGATCCCACTTTAGAGCAGGCAAGGGCAGGTCCCCCGCCATAGATCCCCTTTAGCACAGGCAAAGGTAGGTCCCTCGTAGATTCCCCTTCAGCCCAGGCAAGGGCAGGTCCCTCATAGATCCCCTTTAGCGCAGGCAAAGCCAGGTCCCCCATAGATCCCCCTTTAGTGCAGGCAAGGGCAGGTCCCTTGCCATAGATCCCCTTTAGAACAGGCCAGGCCAGGTTCCCCCATATACATCCCCCTTTAAAACAGACCAGGGCAGGTCCCCTATATATCCACCTTTAGCGCAGGCAGGTCCCCCATAGATCCCCTTTTAGAGCACGCAAGCCCCCCCCATATTGATCCCCCTTAGAGCAGGCCAGGGTCCCTCTCCCATTATAGATCCCCCTTAGAGCAGGCCAAGGTCCTTCTCCCATTATAGATCCCCCTTAGAGCAGGCCAGGGTCCCCCTCCCATTATAGATCCCCCTTAGAGCAGGCCAAGGTCCCACTACCATTATAGATCCCCTTAAAGCAAGGCAGGTCCTGTCCCTCCCTCCCCCATAGAATCTGATCCCCTTAGTGAGTCACTTACTTAACTTCAAGACAGTTCTTATTACTTCTCCTAGACTCCTACCTTAGGCTGCTGCTGTCTCGAGTCCTCCAGCCTCTCCAGTCCCCACAATCCAGACTCGAGTCCAGTCTCCCCAGCTTTAAGAAGAAACTCTGAATCCCAGTGTATGTTCTCGAGTGCTGGGCGACTGCGCTGGACAGTGCACAGCCACAGAGAGACTCTCAAAGTCCCTCCCACAGCCAGGGCCCAGAAAGATCACTCCGCAGTCGCGCAGGAAGCAGGTGTCTCTCGCCACCACCACTCCACTTGTGGGCGGCGCCGGCCAGAGATAGAGCCGAGCGGGACTCTGGAGCGGCCGAGCAGAGGGAGGCCAGAGGTGGCATCGGGTCGGGGATTATTTGGACTCGTGGTGAGTCTCCAAATGTCAGCGGCTGTGCGGCAGACCTGGCAAGGACAGCTCGCGGACACCTTGCTGACCCCTGGTATCACCGCTTGAAGTCAGCAGGAGTGAGTTGCCAGCACATTGTTTCCTATAGGTCTTTGTGTACACCACACCCTCCTCTACACATCCTGTCAAAGTAACATCCAGATAGTCAATACTATCAGAGTCACTGTTATATGTGAACTCCAGGTTCAAATGGTTGGCATTGAGATAATGTACAAAATGCTGTATCGCATGAACTATACCACTTCTCACTAAGATCAGATCGTCTATAAAACGACAATACCAATCGATATGTATCCTATATGGGTTGTCGTGGGAAAATAAAAAAGTTTCCTCCCATTACCCTATATAAAAAAATCGCTAGTGAGGAAGAAAATTTAGAGCCAATCGAGGCAGCCTGACACTGCAAATAAAACTTGCAGTCAAACATCAAATAGTTATATTTCAATAAGAATTCTATAGCTAAGCACAGAAGTTCACACACCTCCTGATTATACCTGCTATATTAAGTTAAATGATGTTTGACTGCTGCAAGGGCTAAGTGATGCGGTATGTGGGAGTACAAAGCTTTTACATCCACAGTGATCCGGCTATTATTTGACGAGCACCTAATTTCCTGTGTATGGGCTAGAAGGTGTCCTATGTCTCTGAGATGACCTGGCAATCGTTTAACAAGAGGTTGAAGATGCTTATTAACCCATTCACTAAGTCTTTCTAATGGAGACCTGATGCCCGCCACTATCGGACGTCCCTGTACAGGAATACGTTGCTTATGGACCTTTGGAAGATGATGGAATATGGGTACAACTGATTTATCCTTGAATAGAAAATCAATCGTCCTTCGATCCATTACTCCCAAATCTCCACCATCATCC
The DNA here is from genome assembly GCF_965119305.1 of Pelophylax lessonae. Taxonomy (NCBI): domain Eukaryota; kingdom Metazoa; phylum Chordata; class Amphibia; order Anura; family Ranidae; genus Pelophylax; species Pelophylax lessonae. Next base: position 144,257,498 of record NC_138770.1, on the reverse strand, counting down.
AAAATTTGTAGCAACTTCTGCTGTATAGTCTCTGTGGGGTCAGAGCTGAGCAACCTGTATGTACTGGTATAATTTAACTGTCTAAGTGCCTCAATTCTAAAACTCTCAGCATCCAGAACTACTACTGCTTCACCTTTATCCACCTGATGGATTATTATATCCTTCCTATTTTTTAAGACCTGTAGGGCCAGATATTCTGCCTCATTTAAATTAAATTTGGTGGGGTGTGGATGTGATTTAGATGACTCCCTCAGCTTGTTGAGCTCCTTCTCTACAACAAACTGAAAGGAGTCAACTGCTTCACTTCTAGCCAAGACAGGATAAAAATATCCATCCCTAGTAGAAATAAAGCTGTTGTCAATGCCATACAACCCTTTAGTTGATTCAAACTGTAAATGCTCAAGGGTGGATATTGTAGTTGGGTTGTTAAACAAAAATGATGAACAATCACCTGATTGGATTATGTATGGGGTAGTGTCATCTTCCACTGTCTCCTGCAAAAAATGTTTCTTTACCATAGGATTTCTAATAAACCGAATAAGTGCCGGTTCACATTTATGCGATCACAGAGATTGCATGTAATTCGGAGCGCACTGCTCCTAAAATTACATGCGATGTCTGTGTGGTGCAAATTCAGCCATACAGTTTGTATGGCTGAATTTGCACCTCAATCGCACTAAACACGCACAGGACCCTTTTTTTGGTCCGCAGCAGAATCGGATCGCATGGTGGTTCACACTAGTGCTATCCGATTCTGTGTGAACTCTCAGATCGCACTGCGATATGCGATCTGATCTGGGGGTGTCGTTAACTTAGAATTGACACCCCCGCATATGGCAGTGTGAACTGCCTGTGCTGCGGATGCGATGCGGGAACACGCTGTATATTTGCAGCGTTCCCGCATCGCATAAATGTGAACCGGCACTAATATCCAAAATAGTGGACAGAACATCAAATTGATGTGTGGGAGTAAAGGACAGACCTTTGGATAACAGGGAGAGCTCACTGCAGGGGTGTTGCAAGGTGGGAAAAAGGGGCTTTAGCCCGAAGGTCAATTTGATCCCACAATGCCTCCTTCAGACATCATGGAATAAAGTGATGGATTAAAGGTCAGTTTAACACCAATTATAAAATTTTGATGGGGTGACACCTCTGGACCCCTTAACATTACACAGCCCCCACACCTCTAGACCCCATTACATTACACCCCCCACACACCTCTGGACCCCTTTACATTACACAGGCCCCCCCACACCTCTGGACCCCTTTACATTACACAGTGCCCCCCCACGCCCCTTTACAGTATATAGCTCCGCACCTCTGGACCCCTTTACATTACACAGCACCCCCCACACCTCTGGACCCTTTTTGCATTATATAGCCCCCCCACACCTCTGGACCCCTTTCCATTACACAGCCCCCCTCCAACACCCTTGGACCCCTTTACATTACACAGGTGGTCCTAGCAACCAATCACCTGCTGTTTAACTTGGAAAGTTAACTCCGACAGCTCCCGCTATCTATTCAGTGCTGGTGTGCAAACTGCATACTATAGCCCCATACTTCCCAACTTTTGAACTTCAGAATGAGGGACACTTGAGGGAGAATGTGACCTGTGGCACATGTAGTGTGGCAAAATGGGTGTTGCCAAATTCTTTAAAAAAAAACATGCTTCCTTGTACTTATTAGAAAGCTTTGATTGCTGTGCCACAAGCTGGAGTCTCAAGGAAACATACCCCAGTACAAAAATAATTTTAAAAAAAGAATAAAAAGCTTTCATTAACTTCCATTACAAATGGTTTTGCACACACTGTGGAAAAGTGCGTTACGCTTAGTGTGGAAGGATTCAAGAATGCGATTTGTACAAGTGCAAGATTCAGGGGTGCATTTCATTCAGAGTGCAAGGTTCAGGAATGCGTTGTACAGAGTGCATGCCTGAGGAGTGTGTTGTACAAAGTGCAAGGTTCAGAAATGCATTGTACAGAGTGCAAAGTTCAGTAGTGCTATGTACAGAGTGCAAGGTTCAGGAATTAGTTAAACTGCATAGACACCAACTAATTAAACATAGCACACTTATCTTAAAATCTTGATTAGCAGCATATAGGAACCGAGGGAAGAATAGCAGCATCAGATGGATAATAAATAAGTGCAGCCTATAGCAGGACATGCAGCAGTGTAACATCTATCCAACACATCCAGGGATAGGTGGGCAAGCCGAGGGCGGCCGCAATGAGAGTGATTGGAGCTGTCAAACTAAAGCTCTGATGTTGGGTATGGGCGTGCCTTTTGGAAGTCTATTTCTATTCTTGTTGGCAGATACATAAGTTTGACTCGAACATTGGCTGTTCGCTCTTTCGTCGAATGACAAACAAACGTGCTTCTTTGCCGGAAATTAGAGCGCCCGCATCCATAATGCACTGCGCCACACTATATAAAGGCTGCTCACGCAGCAGCCGCATGTAGTGGGTGTGTGCGGGTGAGATAGGAAGTGTTTGAGGCAGGGCGAGGATCGTGATTGAGGCAGGGAGAGGATCGTGATTGAGGCAGGGAGAGGAAAGTGATTTTTAGTTTATCAGACAGTGCAGTGTAGTCTAATTAACCGCTTCCGGACCGCCTGCCGCAGATTTACTGCGGCAGGGCGGCCCTCCTGGTCGAACCGACGTAGCTCTACTTCGGTCGCACGCCTGCATCTAGGGGGCGAGTGCGCGCCACCGGCGGCGCGCTCCCGCCCCCGCTCATCAGTGGGGAAGCCGATGCGTGTGTCATGCGGCTCCGATTGCTGCCTGACACTCTTGATCGTTCCCCGCAGAGAGAGAAGGACGGTCGGCTGTTGTAAACACAGCCGACCGTCCTTCTCCCTGGCATGATCACAGAGCTCATGTGATCCTGCTATATAGGATCACATATCTCTATGGTCATCTCAGAAGCCCAACCCCCATACAGTTAGAATCACTCCCCTAGGGTCACATTTAACCCCTTGATCACCTATACTGCTAACCCCTTCCCTGCCAATGGCATTATTACAGTAACCGTGCATATTTTTAGCACTGATTACTGTAGTAATGTCACTGGTACCCCCAAAAGTGTAAAAAATGTCAGTTAGGGGTCCGATCTATACGCCGCAATGTCGCAGTACCGCTAAAAATCGCAGATCGCCACCATTACGAGTAAAAAATAAACAAAACAATAAAAATGACATAAATCTTTACCGTAGTTAGTAGACACAATAACTTTTGCGCAAAAACCAATCAAAATACGCTTATTGCGTATCTATCGGTCAGTTCAGTATAGAGCATACATTGATATATCTATCTATCTCTCTCTCTCTCTACATATATATATATATATATATATATATATATATATATATATATATATATATATGACAATTGAGTATATATTAGGCCATTGAGTATCTATCGGTCAGTTCAGTATACCATATATTGATATCTATATATACAAAAGTATATATATTGTGACAGGAAGTCAGGTAAATCTGTGGATGTAGTCACAGACAGGAGATACATCTCCACCTGGTTTAGAAAGTTCACCAATTACTATAGGGTGTCGGCTGAAAAGGTAGCCAGGACGGCTTAAGGAAGTTGAAAGGCCTTCAGCTGTTCGGAATGAGGAAGTTAAGGCCTCTATAATTTGTCCAAAGGAAGTCAATTGATTGCTGCCTCCTGACGCTGTGTGAGCTGGGGAGAGGAGGACAGTCAGATGTGTGCCTCCTGACGCCGTGTGGGCATGGGAGAAGGATTGCTGCCTCCTGACGCTGTGTGGGTAGAGGAGGACAGTCAGATGTGTGCCTCCCGACGCTGTGGGAGCATGGGAGAAGACCTCCTGGAGCGATGTGCGCTGAGGAGGGTAAAAAGTGTGAAGACTTCTCAAGGTGAGAAAATGAACTGTTTGCTATGTGAAGAGACAAGCAAAGGAATGGTTGCTATGTTAAGAGACAAACAAAGGAATGTGTTCTATGTGAAGAGAAAAGCAAAGGGACATGTTCAATGTGAAGAGGAAAAGGGACATGTTCAATGGACATTTGTTGTGTGAAGAAAAAACATGGACTATTGAGTGTCTGCTGTAGGATCAGCAAAGTTTGCCCAACAGTAGGTTGGAGACAGACTCCGCAGGTAGGTTCCTGTATGTGAGAAAGTAGCCGCCCACAGTGGCAAGGATTTATTTTGTGTTTTATTTTTATTTTGATGTTTTTGAGGCTTGCACTTGTGTGAAGTAAATTGCAAGAATAAACCAAACTGTTGTTTGCAACCACTTCTCGGCTATCTCCCTGTGTAAATGCACCCCCCCCCAAGGGGTCATCCATACCCGCCACCGAGCTAATCCCCACATATGGTGGAGGTATGCATTGGGCAGAAGCAGAGATCCCTGCAAAGAAGTGCATATGTTCTATGAACTTTGTCTGGTGCATGAGATTGCACAATCTGTGTGTGCAGGAGAGAAGATCCTGAAAGAGAGAAAAACTACTTGTGTTAAAGAGACAGTGGTCTCAAAATTTTTGATGAACTTTGTCTGGTGCATGAGACTGCACAAACTGTGTGCGCAGGAAAGGAGATCCTGCAAGAAAGAGAAAAGCTACTTGCTTTAAAGAGACAGTGGTCTCAAAATTTTTTGCTGGACTGTGGAAAATTTATTGTGGAGTTATTGAAGATGGGGCGATCAAAACGCCTGAAAGAGGCAAAGATAGCTGAAATGAGAGACCGGATTCAATGGATGTAGGGGATGCTACCGCCTGAACAAGCCCCATCCATGCCTGAACAGAGTCTGCTCAAGAGAAAGGTTGTTGTCCCTAGCAACACTGGTGCAAATGAAACAGTTGTGGAGACGCAGTGTTCTCAGATGAAAAGTAAACCCAAAACGGGGGAGATGCTGAAACAGCGGAGCTTTGCAGCTCAACAAAAGGCTCAACAAGAGAGCATGGCAGGCTGGAAACAGAGATGCCAGCAGCCAATGGAGGCCATCGGTTTTAAGGAAACCGAGTATGTGTGCAGGGCTGAGCTGGATGCCTTGCAATGGAAAATGGAAGAAAAGGAACACGCCCTGGAGTTGCTTAGCATGGAGCATAGAGGCTTGCAGGCTCAGGTGTTACAGTGGGAAGAATCCACTGCTCTTCTTTTTTCCGAGTTACAAAAACGTAGAGAGACTATAATGGAGAAAGATACCATCCTCATGGAAAAGGAAATTGAAGTTAAGACTTTGCAGGAGCAAAGTATGGGTGAAATGTTGGAGTTGCGTAATCAGCTGGCAAAAAGTCTTCAGTCTTTAGAAGCTACCAAAATAGACCTGCAGGGGGCGCAGGAACAGAATGTCGCTCTGAAAATGACATTGTCTCTCAGCTACAAGGAGAAAAATGAGAGAGAGGCTAAATTACTGAGTACTGTTTATGAGCTCACCACTTTGAGCAATGTGGTAGATGAATTGCGTACGGACTGTGAAAGTTGGAAAGATGAAGCCCAACGTGTCCAGCAGCAGCTAAAGAAGAAAGAAGCCTGTGTGGCAGAATTACAGTCTCATTCCCAGAAACTAGCCAATGAGGTGAATGCTCTTATGCAGGGAAAAGGAGATTCTGAACACAAGAGAAAAAAAGTAGAGGCACAGCTGCAGGAATCGCAAGTCAAGGTGTCAGAAGGTGACCGATTGTGTGCTAAGCTGTCAGAAAGGCAAACCGACTGCAGGTTGAGTTGGACAATGTCACAAATCAGCTTTCTCAAGCAGACAGCAAATCTAGAGAAATTGCCAAAGATTTCTCTATCTTGGAATCGCAGCTGCAAGACACGCAGGAACTCTTACAGGAAGAGAGGTGTCAAAGGCTGAGTTTTAGCACAAAGCTCAAACAAATGGAAGATGAGAACAATGGCTTCCTGGAACAATTAAAAGAGGAGGAGGAAGCAAAGAAAAACCTATCAGAGCAAGTCGCAACATTGCAAGATCAGATAGCAGATATGAAAAAACGCATGGAAGAAAGCGTTGCTGCATTAGAAAATGTTGAAAATGTGAAAAAGAAGTTGGATCAGATGCTTGGTGAGGAGAAGACTGTGTCTGCAAAATATGCAGAAGAACGCGACGGCGCGTGATACAGAGAGCAAAGCCCTGTTCCTGGCTCGCCCCTTGGAGGAAGCTCTAGAGTGTAAGGTTGAACTAGAGAGAGTTAATAAACAGCTGTGTACAGAAATTGAAGATTTGGTCAGCTCCAAGGATGATGTTGGGAAAAGCGTTCAGGAGCTAGAAGAGTCTAAGCGAGCCTTAGAACAGCAAGTAGAAGAGATGAAGATTCCGTTGCAGGAACTTGAAGAGGAATTCAGGGACTTTAATTATCCGGATATAGACTGGGCAGAAGGAACCGCGCACTCAGCCAAGGCTAGGCAGTTCCTAAATATTTTGCAGGACAATTTCATGGGTCAGATGGTGAATGCACCGACAAGAAACAATGCGGTACTTGACCTACTGATTACCAACAATGCAGACCTGCTCACGGATATAGAAATACGGGAAAACTTAGGGAGCAGTGACCATAGGTCAATTGGTTTCAGTATTAATTACAATAATAGGAAACACAAGGGTAATATTAAGACGCTGAATTTCAAAAGAGCCAATTTCCCTAAACTGCGCTCGCTGCTAGAAAATATCAAATGGGATAGAACCCTGGGAACAAAGAACACGGAGGAAAAATGGGAGTGCTTCAAGAGCATACTTAACAAGGGGGTGGGCCAGTGCATTCCACTGGGAAATAAATTTAAAAGAACAAAACTAAACCCTGGGTGGCTAAACTCCAACATAAAAATGTATATTAGAGCTAAAGAAAAGGCCTTCAAAAAATACAAGACTGAGGGGTCAGTGGAAGCATTTAAGCATTATAAAGAGTGTAATAAGAAATGTAAAGATGAAATCAGGGCGGCTAAAATAGAACACGAGAGACATATAGCAGAGGAGAGTAAAAAGAACCCCAAGAAGTTCTTTAAGTATATAAACAGTAAGAAAGCGAGGCCAGAACACATTGGCCCCATAAAAGATGATAAAGGAAAAATGGCCACTGAGGACAGAGAAAAGGCGGAAGTGTTAAATAATTTCTTTTCTTCAGTCTTCACAAAGGAATCGGGGGTCTACACGAACCCAGCTTGTAAGGCCGAACTAAATAATACACCTCAGGAAGTGCCGCCATGGCTAACAGAAGATAGACTTAGAGCTAAACTAGAGAAGCTTAACATAAATAAATCCCCGGGACCGGATGGCTTGCACCGAGGGTTCTTAAAGAGCTCAGCCAGGTGATTGCCAGACCATTATTCTTGATCTTTAAGGATAGTTTACAGACGGGTATGGTGCCAGCTGATTGGAAAAAAGCCAACGTGGTACCAATATTTAAAAAGGGGCCGAGATATATTCCGGGTAACTATAGGCCGATCAGCCTAACATCTGTAGTCTGCAAAATATTGGAGGGGATGTTAAGGGACCACATACAAGACTTTAGTAATGAAAACGGTATTATAAGTATTAATCAGCACGGATTCATAAAAAATCGTTCGTGCCAAACCAATCTATTAACCTTCTATGATGAAGTGAGCTGCCACCTAGATAAAGGTAAGCCTGTGGATGTGGTGTATCTGGACTTTGCAAAGGCCTTCGACACCGTTCCCCACAAACGATTACTGTACAAACTAAGGAAGATAGGTATGGACCATAAGGTGAGTACCTGGATAGAGAACTGGCTCCAGGGGAGAGTACAGAGGGTGGTGATTAATGGGGAGTACTCGGATTGGGCGGGTGTGGAAAGTGGGGTCCCCCAGGGTTCTGTCCTGGGACCAATCCTGTTTAATTTATTCATAAATGATCTAGAGGAGGGGATATCTAGTACAATCTCAGTATTTGCGGATGATACTAAATTAGGCATGCCAATATCTTCTATGCAGGATGTGGAAACCTTGCAAGCGGACCTGAACAAAATAACGGAGTGGGCAACTACATGGCAGATGAGATTTAATGTTGAAAAATGTAAAGTAATGCACTTGGGGGCCAGAAACCAGAAAGCAAGCTACTCGCTAGGGGGGGAACCTCTGGGTGAGTCTAGGATGGAAAAGGACTTAGGGGTACTGGTAGACAACAGGCTTGGCAGTGGCATGCAATGCCAGGCCGCAGCAAGCAAAGCCAACAGAATACTGGGATGTATAAAAAAGGGGATTCACTCCAGAAATAAAGAGATTATTCTCCCGCTCTACAAGACTCTGGTCCGGCCACATCTGGAGTATGCTGTCCAGTTCTGGGCACCGGTCCTCAGAAAGGATGTGCTGGAACTGGAGAAAGTCCAGAGAAGGGCAACAAAAATAATTAGGGGGATGGAGGACATCAGCTATGAGGAAAGACTACAAGCCCTGAACTTATTCTCTCTGGAGAAGAGACGATTGAGGGGGGATATGATATCAATGTACAAATACTGTACTGGCGACCCGAGCATAAGGAACAAACTATTCAGAGAAAGGAGATACAATAAGACACGTGGCCACTCACTAAAACTAGAGGAAAGGCGGTTTAACCTTAAAGTGCGTAAGGGGTTCTTCACTGTAAGAGCGGTAAGGATGTGGAATTCTCTTCCACAAGCAGTCGTATCAGCAGGGAGCATTGATAGTTTCAAAAAACTATTAGATGGACACCTTAAAGACCACAACATACAGGGGTATACAATGTACGGCTAAAAGCAAACACACACACACATCATAGGTTGAACTGGATGGACTCATGTCTTTTTTCAACCTCACTAACTATGTAACTATGTAAGGAATTACAGGCAACAGAGGATCTGTCCCAAAGAGGGGATAGTGTGCCTGATGCAGTTTTTAAAAGGATTGGTGTTTTGGGGTCTGTCCTGAGTGAGCATCAGAAATTTGATGACATGTTGTTTGAATCACCCCTCTGGATTAAACACCACCTAGTGGAGAAAACTAAGGCAAGTGATATAAAACTTGGAGAAAAAAGCAAACACCACCTAGTGGAGAAAACTAAGGCTGTTGGTGAAAACGTGAAGCAAATGAAGAAGTGCCTTTCAGGGAATATTTCCAAAATGGAACTGGTGAAAGACAGGTGGCAGAAGTTTGATCGTGAGCTTGAGATACATTCCATGTGGAGTTCAGATAAAGAAGAGGAGCTACAAGGTAAAAGTAATGCAATGGCAGAAAGTGCAGTGGAGAAACCTGTAGTAGACTGTGTTGCAGTTCCATGCTTCTTCACTGATGCAGAGAGGAGGTCTGTAATGGATGCCACCCAGATCGCTGGGTTCAACTGTCTGCGGCTAATTAATGAAGCTACTGCCTTTGACCCATATGATGGTGGAAGGAAAGTTGGAACAAAGCCAAGTGAAGCAGAGGTTCTCAAAGTTTTGTGGAAATCATTTATTGATTGCAGAGAGAGGCGGCTCAAGAATGTTGAAGACATTAAGACTAGCAAAATTGAGTTGCCTATGGATCACGGTCCTCCTTGTTGGATAGGACAGACGGTTATGCAGAACAAACTTGAGAAGGAGCAAAATGATGCCAAAAATGCAGTTGAAGAATGTGTATATGAGATGAGAGACAAACTGTGTGGCATTTATGAGAAATCTGTCAATGAAGATGACAGAAACAATTTCATCCTGAAGCTTGAAGATACTAGGAGGCTTATCAGTGGGAGTCAAAAGAAGTGCCTAACACATGCGTGCCTGGAAAACTGTGTCCCAACCATAGGGTTGAAACAAGAGGGGGGGTATGTGACAGGAAGTCAGGTAAATCTGTGGATGTAGTCACAGACAGGAGATACATCTCCACCTGGTTTAGAAAGTTCACCAATTACTATAGGGTGTCGGCTGAAAAGGTAGCCAGGACGGCTTAAGGAAGTTGAAAGGCCTTCAGCTGTTCGGAATGAGGAAGTTAAGGCCTCTATAATTTGTCCAAAGGAAGTTAATTGATTGCTGCCTCCTGACGCTGTGTGAGCTGGGGAGAGGAGGACAGTCAGATGTGTGCCTCCCGACGCCGTGTGGGCATGGGAGAAGGATTGCTGCCTCCTGACGCCGTGTGGGTAGAGGAGGACAGTCAGATGCGTGCCTCCCGACGCTGTGGGAGCATGGGAGAAGACCTCCTGGAGCGATGTGCGCTGAGGAGGGTAAAAAGTGTGAAGACTTCTCAAGGTGAGAAAATTAACTATTTGCTATGTGAAGAGACAAGCAAAGGAATGGTTGCTATGTGAAGAGACAAACAAAGGAATGTGTTCTATGTGAAGAGAAAAGCAAAGGGACATGTTCAATGTGAAGAGGAAAAGGGACATGTTCAATGGACATTTGTTGTGTGAAGAAAAAACATGGACTATTGAGTGTCTGCTGTAGGATCAGCAAAGTTTGCCCAACAGTAGGTTGGAGACAGACTCTGTAGGTAGGTTCCTGTATGTGAGAAGGTAGCCGCCCACAGTGGCAAGGATTTATTCTGTGTTTTATTTTTATTTTGATGTTTTTGAGGCTTGCACTTGTGTGAAGTAAATTGCAAGAATAAACCAAACTGTTGTTTGCAACCACTTCTCGGCTATCTCCCTGTGTAAATGCACCCCCCCAAGGGGTCATCCATACCCGCCACCGAGCTAATCTCCCACAATATATATATATATATATATATATATATATATATATATATATAGGACAATTGATTATATATTAGGCCATTGAGTATCTATCGGTCAGTTCAGTAATGTATAGAGCATACATTGATATCCATATACATAGGACAATTGAGTATACAGTATCTCACAAAGTGAGTACACCCCTCCACAGTGGCGGCTGGTGAAGTTTTAAGATGGTGGGGCGCAAGACCTCACCCTTCCATTTTGACCCCTCCCATTTCTCAGAAGCCCTACCTCTTATAGACTCCACCCATTTTATCCCCTGTATTTTGCTTGCGTGAACAAATTCTCCCAATATATTACATAATAAGGGGTCCATTAGTACTAGTATATCCCATAATAGGGAGCAGGGGCCCTATTATGGGATATACTGTGAGAGACACCCTATTATGGGATACACTGACTGAGAGTGGCACAAACCCCACAGTACAGACCCCCCCCCCCCCCAGCACAAACCCCTCAAGCACAAACCCTGCACCAACCCCTCAAGCACAAACCCCCTAGCACAAACCCCACAGTACATGCCCCCTAGCACAAACCCCACAGTACAGGCCCCCTAGCACAAACCCCACAGTACAGACCCCCTAGCACTAATCCCACAGTACAGGCCCCCTAGCACAAACCCCACAGTACAGACCCCCTAGCACAAACCCCAAAGTACAGACACCCTAGCACAAACCCCACAGTACAGACACCCTAGCACTAATCCCACAGTACAGACTCCCTAGCACTAATCCCACAGTACAGACCCCCCCAGCACAAACCCCTCAAGCACAAACCCCGCACCAACCCCTGAAGCACAAACCCCCTAGCACAAACCCCACAGTACAGGCCCCCTAGCACAAACCCCACAGTACAGGCCCCCTAGCACAAACCCCACAGTACAGGCCCCCTAGCACAAACCCCACAGTACAGACCCCCTAGCACTAATCCCACAGTACAGGCCCCCTAGCACAAACCCCACAGTACAGACCCCCTAGCACTAATCACACAGTACAGGCCCCCTAGCACAAACCCCACAGTACAGACCCCCTAGCACTAATCCCACAGTACAGACCCCCTAGCACTAATCTAACAGTACAGACCCTCTAGCACAAACCCCACAGTACAGGCCCCCTAGCACTAATCCCACAGTACAGACCCCCTAGCACAAACCCCACAGTACAGGCCCCCTAGCACAAATCCCACAGTACAGGCCCCCTAGCACAAACCCCACAGTACAGGCCCTCTAACACAAACCCCATAGAACAGGCCCCCTTTCAATGCAGTGACCAGCGTACATGCCCCCTTTCAATGCAGTGACCAGCGTACATGCCCCCTTTCAATGCAGTGACCAGCGTACATGCCCCCTTTCAATGCAGTGACCAGCGTACATGCCCCTTTCAATGTAGTGACCAGCATACATGCCCCCTTCAATGTAGTGACCAGCATACATGCATACATGTCCCCTTTCAATGTAGTGACCAACATACATGCCCCTTTCAATGCAGTGACCAGTATACATGCCCCTTTCAATGTAGTGACCAGCATACATGCCCCCTTCAATGTAGTGACCAGCATACATGCCCCCTTTCAATGTAGTGTAGTATGTAGTCTGATCGCACACAGCCCCATCATGCTTTAGACTGCACATACCTGAGCTGTCCATAGTGTTACAGTACCATAGTAAGGGAAGTGTAATGTGTGTGATCCCCCATGCAGCATGCACTGACACCCTGATACGGTATGATTACACATCATGCATTAGTTCCCCCATTATACCTGAGCTGTCCATGGTGCTGCAACCTATCAGTGACATAATATGGGGTGTGTAATGTCTACAGACCCCCCCATACAGCATGCACTGACCCCTGATCACCCACAGCCCCTCCATGCACCGACCCCCGATCACCCACAGCCCCTCAATGCACCGACCCCCCTCCATGCACCAATCCCCCACAGCCCCTCAATGCACCGACCCCCTTCACACTATTTATTATCACTAAGATATATGCACATTGTATAATCAATCCCTGAAGCGCAGTACTTCCCCCCACTTGTATCCCCTCCATGCACCGATCCCCCACAGCCCCTGCATGCACCGATCCCCCTCCATGCACCGACCCCCCTCCATGCACTAGGCCGATGTACCTGAGCTGTCCATGGTGCTGCAGTGCAGTCGCTGTGCCGGCCCGGGCTCCATCTGCCGCCGCTGTTGCTGCTGGAGAGGCTCCGAGTCCTCCAGATGGCGCCGCCGCCGCGCTCACTCCTTGCCAGCTCCCCAGCCACTGCCTGCCTCCTCCTCCGCTACTGGCCTGAGGCCTCCCCGTTGCTGTCCACCAGCTGCAAAGATGCCACGCGCCGGCCGTGGCTCTCCCGAGTCCTCTCTGCTCTCGGCGGCGGGAGGGAAGGTGATCACGTGACCCACGCGTCACGTCACCAGGTCCCGGGATGTCCCCCTGTGTGATTGGTCCAGGCTGGAGTCTGCACCAATCACAGCCAGGACATCAGTTAAGTGGGGAGTGTCGGGGCGCATTGCTCTGCGCCCCGATGACCCCCAGAAGGCCGCCAATCGGCGCCTCTTCCCGCTGCACGTGGGGTCAAAAACCCCACCCCCTCCCCCCATACCCACCACTAGGTCCGGCGTCCCTAGTGGGCTGAAAATTTACATTTTTTTAAATCTTTTTTTTAATCTTTTTTTTCCTGGCAACAGAATTGGGGGGGGGGGGGTGGCCCCTGCGCCCCCTATAGACAGGCCGTCACTCTTTGAAACCAACACAATGTTACTGTATTGCTCTCCAAACATGTCTTTCTACCTTCATGTTTGTAAAATACATCTATTTTTCAATCTGCTTCAACAGTCAAAATCTTACTGAAACGTCTTCACTTCGGCACTACTACTATACTAAAATTGGAACGATACAGAGAAGATTAGCATGGCCCCTGCGCAAGGATGACACGCAAATTCGTGAAGCGTTCCATATTTTTTGATACATGAAACTTGTCTTCCACACATTGTCCACTAGAGTGCACTATTGTCTTACTTTTACTTTTATTGTTGTGAAATGTTTTCTTTTCTGTTATGTGACTTGCACTACTAAGTCATAAAGAGCGGTTCCACTAACTTCATTCTTTATCCACAGGCAACAGCAATTTGTGCTAATACTTGACTCTGTTGGTTATTTGCTGTTTTTGCCATGTTTTTATATCTGACTGCTCAAATGTTTGTACAATTTGTCATGTTTATTCTCTAAGCCCCCGTTCACACTGGGGTGACCTGTGAGGCGACCTGGTCGCCTCACAGGTCGCCGCAGGTCGCCTCCCATAGGGAAGCTGCGGACCCGTTCTGATAGGAGCGACACAAGTCGCTCCGACTCAGAAAAAGGGTCCGGAGCTTCTTTGGGGCGACCAGGAGGCGACCGCCATAGACTTCAATGTTACGAAGTCCGTGGCGGCCGCTCCGAGGTAGCGGCGCGCTGCTCGCACCGCGACCTCGGAGGTCGCGGTGCGAAGTAGCGTCGCCCCAGTGTAAATGGGGGCTAGAACTCAATAAAAATTTAATTGTTAAAAAATCTTACTGAAACCCATGAGTTTTGGGTTTTCTCCTACAGTAATGAAGGTGACAAATAGCAAGCTGAGGGGACCCTCATGAAGGTGACACAGAAAATGAGGGGACACTGATAAAGATGACACACAGGGAACTGAGGACACACACTAATGAAGGCGACACATTAAACTGAGGGGACACTAATAAAGGAGATACACAGGGAAATGAGGGGACAGTAATGAAGGTGACACAGGGAACTCAGGGAACATTAATAAAGGTGACACAGGGAACTGAGGGGACACTAATAAAGGAGACACACAGAGAGCTGAGGGTACACTAAAGGATACGGATAATTGATTGTTCGACCCCCTCCTCTTCTATCTGGCCTCTGGCAGCACTCGTATTGCAGGAAAGCCAGGGAGGCCCCCCCCCCCGGGGAGCCGTGCCCTCAGCAACATGTGAGAGCGTCATCTGCACACTACACACACTACTCCCTGCATCACATGACTCCCAGGTGCCGCACAATCATGGTGTTCTCCCGATGGGGGCAGCGTCCCTAGGGTTGTCACCTCATCCCCTAAAAACCAAACACATATCGATTACACAGGTTCTGTGGCTGATTAGGGTGGTAATTCAACTCATTTAGTGCCTTATCTGCATTAAATTAGCCCCAGAACCTGTTTAATTAATATGTGTTCAGTTTTAAAGGGATGATGTGGCAACCCTGATGCCCAAAAGTAATAAATGTGTGTATACCCGCTCTTAGGAATAACTTCTCAATAAGAGTATTAATACACAGGTGAATATTTGAGATAGCTGCTGCTGATTACAGAGGTATGGGCCTCGCAAATAGTGGATATGATATTCGGCATCGACGCTGCTTATTCTGGAGATAATTTCAATAAACCAATGATTAAACAATATTTCCTAAAGTGAAATACATAAATATTATACAATCAATTCATCAAAAATTTAAGTGCAATGTGTAGTTAGTCCTTTGTGCTTATAAAGTGACAGTGCTTGAATTTGTGAATAAATAAATAGTCCTTCTGTGCTTTCAAAGTGCCAGTGCTTGGTACATACTGTATATACAGTGGGTACGGAAAGTATTCAGACCCCCTTAAATTTTTCACTCTTTGTTATATTGCAGCCATTTGCTAAAATCATTTAGGTTCATTCTTCTTCCTCATGAATGTACACATAGCACCCCATACTGACAGAAAAACACAGAATTGTTGACATTGTTGCAGATTTATTAAAAAAGAAAAACTGAAATATCACATGGTCCTAAGTATTTAGACCCTTTGCTCAGTATTTAGTAGAAGCCCCCTTTTGATCTAATACAGCCAGGAGTCTTTTTGGGAAAGATGCAACAAGTCTTTCACACCTGGATTTGGGGATCCTCTGCCATTCCTCCTTGCAGATCCTCTCCAGTTCTGTCAGGTTGGATGGTAAACGTTGGTGGACAGCCATTTTTAGGTCTCTCCAGAGATGCTCAATTGGGTTTAAGTCAGGGCTCTGGCTGGGCCATTCAAGAACAGTCACGGAGTTGTTGTGAAGCCACTCCTTCGTTATTTTAGCTGTGTGCTTAGGGTCATTGTCTTGTTGGAAGGTAAACCTTCGGCCCAGTCTGAGGTCCAGAGAACTCTGGAGAAGGTTTTTGTCCAGGATATCCCTGTACTTGGCCGCATTCATCTTTCCCTTGATTGCAACCAGTCGTCCTGTCCCTGCAGCTGAAAAACACCCCCACAGCATGATGCTGCCACCACCATGCTTCACTGTTGGGACTGTATTGGCAGGTGATGAGCAGTGCCTGTTTTTCTCCACACATACCGCTTAGAATTAAGGCCAAAAAGTTCTATTTTGGTCTCATCAGACCAAAGAATCTTATTTCTCACCATCTTGGAGTCCTTCAGGTGTTTTTTAGCAAACTCCATGCGGGCTTTCATGTGTCTTACACTGAGGAGAGGCTTCCGTCGGGCCACTCTGCCATAAAGCCCCGACTGGTGGAGGCCTGCAGTGATGGTTGACTTTCTACAACTTTCTCCCATCTCCTGACTGCATCTCTGGAGCTCAGCCACAGTGATCTTTGGGTTCTTCTTTACCTCTCTCACCAAGGCTCTTCTCCCCCGATAGCTCAGTTTGGCCGGACGGCCAGCTCTAGGAAGGGTTCTGGTCGTCCCAAACGTCTTCTATTTGAGGATTATGGAGGCCACTGTGCTCTTAGGAACCTTAAGTGCAGCAGAAATCTTTTTGTAACCTTGGCCAGATCTGTGCCTTGCCACAATTCTGTCTCTGAGCTCTTCAGGCAGTTCCTTTGACCTCATGATTCTCATTTGCTCTGACATGCATTGTGATCTGGAAGGTCTTATATAGACAGGTGTGTGGCTTTCCTAATCAAGTCTAATCAGTATAATCAAACACAGCTGGACTCAAATGAAGGTGTAGAACCATCTCAAGGATGATCAGAAGAAATGGAAAGCACCTGAGTTAAATATATGAGTGTCACAGCAAAGGGTCTGAATACTTAGGACCATGTGATATTTCAGTTTTTCTTTTTTAATAAATCTGCAACAATGTCAACAATTCTGTGTTTTTCTGTCAGTATGGGGTGCTATGTGTACATTCATGAGGAAGAAGAATGAACTTAAATGATTTTAGCAAATGGCTGCAATATAACAAAGAGTGAAAATGTAAGGGGGTCTGAATACTTTCCGTACCCACTGTATATATATATAGGTGAATCACTCAGTGTTCTCCTCTTGGGTCCCCACTCAACAACAGTATGATAAAAAAAACCAGCATATAGTGGTATATGAGCACTGCAGATGGTGGAAATAATCCTCCTCCTCCTTTTCATTCCAGGAACCTATATACAGTATCTCATAAAAGTGAGTACACCCCTCACATTTTTGTAAATATTTTATTATATCTTTTCATGTGACAACACTGAAGAAATGACACTTTGCTACAATGTAAAGTAGTGAGTGTACAGCTTGTATAACAGTGTCAATTTGCCATCCCCTCAAAATAACCCAACACAAAGCCTTTAACCACTTTACCACCGGAGGATTTTGCTGTCTTCCGTCCAGGCCACTTTTTGCGATTCGGCGCTGTGCAACTTTAACTGACAATTGCGCGGTTGTGCGACGCCGTACCCAAACGAAATTTACGTCCTTTTTTTTCCACAAACAGAGCTTTCTTTTGGTGGTATTTGATCACCTGTGCGATTTTTACTTTTTGCGCTATAAACAAAAAAAGAGCGTTTATTTTGAAAAAATAACAATATTTTTTACATTTTTTTATATGAAATTCCCCCCAAAAAAAATGTAAAAATCAAATTTTTTTTTAATTTTTGGCCAATTTGTTTTATACTACATATGTTTAGTAAAAAAAAATCGCAATAAGCGTATTTTGATTGGTTTGCGCAAAAGTTATTGCGTTTACTAACTAAGGGAAAGATTTATGTCATTTTTGGTGTTTTTTTTTTTAACGCGTAATGGCGGTGATCTGCGATTTTTTTTGCGGGACTGCGACATTGCGGCGGACAGATCGGACCCTTGACTGACATTTTTGACACTTTTGGGGGTACCAGTGACATTACTACAGTAATCAGTGCTATATATATACACTGTTACTGTAAAAATGACACTGGCAGGGAAGGGGTTAATTTTATTGGAGAGGGAGGGGTTAATGTATGCCTGGTGCTTACTGACGTGTGTGGGGGGAGGTGACTGTGTGACAGAGGGACAGATCGGATGTCCAGCTATGCTGAACACTCCGATCTGTCAGTCCCTGTCACTATGGAGATCCGCCCGCTGTGTTTACACACAGCGGGCGGATCTCCAGACTCGATCCCCGACGATCGGGGCAGAGCAGCGGCGCTCGCCGCTGCTCCTCCCCTGGCCCGACTCCCGCTGTGAATGAACACAGCGGGAGCGAGCCTCCGGCGGCGCGCGAGCGCCGCCCACAAGGGGCGGAGTCCAGCGACGTAGGTCTACGTCGCTGGACGGGATCGCGGCACTTTGCCGCAGTAGCCTCAATGTAAGCGGGGCTAAAGTGGTTAATGTCTAAACCTCTGGCAACAAAAAATGGTTTGTCTTATCTCTGTACCTGATACTGTACATTCTGCAAGACAGCTTGTTCTAACAGACTTACTGACCAGATCACCAGGTGAAAATAAGAGAAAGAAAACCTAAAATAGAAAACGAATGCAGCCATCACATCTAAGGTTTTGTAAGCTGCAATATAATAAATGTTTGCTTTTAGGTTTGATACCACTATAGGTGTATCTGTGCCCATAATTTGAATAGGAAAAGGTTAGAACTTCTGTCAGGGGCTCCATCACAGAGATTTTCCTTCACTTTCTGTTCTGGGGACAACCTTTCCCAGACATTAGGGGAAAATCTGTAACAAGGAAACAGCCAACAATAAAAGGTTAATGGGGGTTCTATCATCCCCCCTTATCGAATTACATTTCCTTTATTTCCATCTGTGTTGCTGTTAAATCACACTCTCAGATTTATGACATTTAAATTCATTAGCTGCAATATTATATATTTTAAAAAAGAGAATAGCGCGCAAATGCAAAAGAAATTACTACCAAATCTGAAGACAATCCATAAATAAAAATGGGGGTTTGGTCCCACCATATGGCCATATCGTGCTCAAGCCCACTACTGCGTCAAAGTACCCCATTATCAGTGGGTCCTACACTATCCATGAAAAAGAGATGAATCTAGCCTTTCTAACCCTTGGAGATAATACTCCTTGCTGGGAAAAGATGTGCAAATGCACTACAGGGGACTCCTCCTATATCCACTTGATGGTGGACACTGATTGAGTACAGGTGTATGTGGGGGGTGGGGAGGGCTGCTCAACCTCGATATATATTTACCTGTAGCTGGCACTAGTGAAACATGAACTAGATGCTCACAGTCCTGGGGAAATAGAATATACACTATATTACCAAAAGTATTGGGACGCCTGCTTTTACACGCACATGAACTTTAATGGCCTCCCAGTCTTAGCTTGTAGGGTTCAATATTGAGTTGGCCACCCTTTGCAGCTATAACAGCTACAACTCTTCTGGGAAGGTTGTCCACAAGGTTTAGGAGTGCGTCTATGGGAATGTTTGACCATTCTTCCAGAAGCACATTAGTGAGGTTAGGCACTGATGTTGGACGAGAAGGCCTGGCTCGCAGTCTTTGCTCGAATTCATCCCAAAGGTGTTCTATAGGGTTGAGGTCAGGACTCTGTGCAGGCCCGTCAAATTCCTCCACCCCAAACTCACTCATCCATGTCTTTATGGACCTTGCTTTGTGCATTGGTGCGCAGTCATATTGGAACAGGAAGTGGCCTTCCCCAAACTGTTCCAAAAAAGTTAGGAGCATGAAATTTTCAAAAATGTCTTGGTATGCTGACGCCTTAAGAGTTCCCTTCACTGGAACTAAGGGGCCAAGTCCAACCCCTGAAAAACTACCCCACACCATAATCCCACCTCTACCAAATGATTTAGACCAGTATACAAAGCAAGGTCCATAAAGACTTGGATGAGCGAGTTTGGGGTGGAGGAATTTGATTAGCCTGCACAAAGTCATGACCTGAACCAGATATAACGCCTTTGGGATGAATTAGAGCCGAGACTGTGAGCCAGGCCTTCTTGTCCAACATCAGTGTCTGACCTCACAAATGCGCTTCTGGAAGAATGGTCAAACATTCCCATAGACACACTCCTAAACCTAGAAGAGTTGAAGCTGTTATAGCTGCAAAGGGTGTGGCTGCACTAGTTTCATTCTCCTGAGCTTCAGTGAGGCCTACTGATCCTTCACTGATTTCTCTACCCAGTGTGAATGCAGGAGCCTCGGGTGGACCCATGGGAGCATCCCCCGGATGACCAGTCCTCCCCACTGTTGGTAAAACTGCATGTCACTGGTAATGTTGTTAAGCACGTTCATCTGCCTTTATAGGTCGTGACATGGTCATTACTTTCTATGCAGGACAACCAAAGCTGTGTCATTTCTGTGATAAAAAAGGGGCATTTTTAAAGTTCATGCTCTGTGCTAAAATGTTTCCTCTTTCAGAGCTCAGGGCAGGTTGCAAAGGATTGCAATAGCATTTGTTCTAATCTCTGTAACAGGTTAGGTCACCCCTATAGCCTTTGCCCTGAAGCCCTCCACAATCAGCTGGAGGTGGTAGAAGAGCTGCGGAGGATGGAGAAGGAGGAACGTAGGGGGCAGCACGTGGTTGGTGGGGCTGTTTCAGCTAGTCCTGAGGGGCCCCCCCAGGTGTCAGTTTCCCAATCTGAAGGTGTGACCCCTCTTGTATATGCTCCCCAGTCTGTGCTCCCTACTGTGTCGGTATCTACTTCTGTTGTGTGCTCTTCCCCAGTAGTGTTTCAGGTGCACAGTGTTCCAAATGTATCTAAGTCTTCCAGATTGGCTGAGGCTGCCAAAGGGGCAGATTTGTGCAGATTCGAGGTGGCAGCTTCATCGGGGCCTTCCCTGAGGCAGAGTAAGACTTCTAGAGGAGGTTCTAAGGTGAAGAAGGGGGAAGTTGCCACTGCTAGTGATGTAAATTAGGCCTTTCAGGGGAGGAGGGGAGTGGACCAAGGTGGGGAGAAGGGGGAATAAGATAGTCCTGTCTTCAGTCTCTTCAGTTTTAGCTTTACAGATAGATGATCTACCTCTGGGAAACAAGTTTGGGACCTTATCGAATGAAGAGGAGGAGTCTTCTAAATCCGGATGGGAGTTTGGGATAGAGTGTTCTCTAAAGAGGTCAGGGTCTTCAGTAAATGGGGGAGGGAGCGCAGGCTAAGAAACCCCTAACTCAATCACCCTGATGGCAGTTCCCACTCCGACAAAGGTGGCAATAATTAATGTTGCCAGCATAAAATCTGTAAGGGCTCGTAATACGGCCTTATTTTTGCCCAGTGAGATGGATGCTGATATTTTATTTTTGCAAGAGACCCGGCTAAATAGCCTTGCCGATGTCCATCTGGCAAAGAGGGAGTGGAGGCGTGGGCCCTTCTTCTGGTCTCAATGGACTTGCAGTACTTTTTACTGGCATGATAACGTGTCAGCGGGTTATTGAGGTAGAGATTGGAAGGTGTATGGTCCTGGACGTCTCGGTGAAAGGTCACGATTTACGTTTAATAAATATTTATGGGCCACAAACTACGTGGGACAGGAAATGCCTCTTTATAAAGATTAAGCCTTTCCATTTTACATCTCGGCAAGTTGTCTTTGGAAGTGATTTTAACACCGTCACTAGGCCCAAAGACAGGAAAGGCTCCACTGACAGACAGATATGATAGCATCTTTCTTTATATGATAACCAGGGAAGCAGGTCTTGAAGATGCGCATATTAGGCATTGCCAAAACAGCATGGGTTACACATATAAGCAAGGCAGTTGTGAGAGCAGGATAGATAGTGTTTTTTTGGGGGGTTTTTTAAGGGGGACTCTACCTTTTTGGCTCCTGAGTCTCATATGGTGGAGTTCTCTGATCAGCTTATGCTATCTGTTATTCTCAATGCTTCAGATATGCCACCTACAGGAAGGGGTATTTGGAGGATTAATTCTGCTCTGCTGGATGACAAGGGGGTAAGACAATCTTTTAAAGGTTTTTTTTCAGGCTCAGGTAACCATACTGGATTCCTGCAGCAGTAAGTCGGAGTGGTGGGAGCTTGCCTATAGGCAGATCAGTGGGTTTTTCAAGGCCATAGGAAAAAGGAAACAGCCTGGTAAGTATATTGCCTACCAGCAGCTGCGGAAAAAAACTTGATCGCCTTGTCTCGAGTAGTGGAGATTCAGGGGCGATCTTTGAGGTGAAACTTCTCCTTAGGAAGTATCAGTATGACCGGCACGCTTCTATGGTTCTGGAAAGGGATTAGGGGAAATATCACTTGCCTGACCCTTATCAGAACTGCAAACAAAGCGCAGCAGTTAAGTCGGTTGTTGGGCTAAGAGATAGTAAGGGCTCTTTGGGTATTAAGAAAAAGCCTGGGCCAGACAGATTGACGGCTGAATTTTTTAAGACTGTAAGAGGGTTTGCTCCCGACCTCCATGAGACAATCTGCTGTGATTCTGTTGTCAAAAGGCTAGGATCCCTCGATGATTGAGAATTGGCGCCCCATCAGCCTTCTCAATGTCGATAGAAAGATTCTGGCAAAGATAATTTTCTGGCGCTTGTCGTCAGTAGCAGACAGATTGCTTTCTCGTCAGCAGCACTGTTTGGTCCAGGGCAGGAGCACTTTTTAGCGGTGTTAGCTGTCTGGGAGGCTCTGGAATGTTGCAGGGCTGAAGGCTGGGGAAAGTATTTTCTGGCATTTGATCAGGAGAAGGCTTTTGATTGTGTCAACCATGAGTACCTCTAGCTTCTCCTTGACAAGTATGGCCTGGAGGATGGGTTTATTGGATGGCTTAAGACTTTCTACAGAGGGGCAGAGAGTTTCATGCTTATTAACGGTTTGGTTGGACAGCCCTTTGGGATTGGTTCAGGGGTGCACCAGGCTTTTCCCCTAAACTGTTTGCTATACGTTTTCGCAATTGACCCCTTCGTCAGAAGGCTAGAGAGCAGACCGTTGTGCGGGGTGCCGGTGGGCATTACTGGTGAGCCTCCTTGAGATTTATAGCCTATGCTGATGATGTTTCTTTCTTTATCTGTGGGACAGAGGAGGCGCAGGAGGTGGTCTCAGTGATAGAGCAGTATTCCGAGGCATCAGGTTCCAAGGTCAACCGTGATAAAAGTGACGTTTTTTGGATGAGCGAGGGAGGTGAGAGCTTTGCACTTCCGGACACCTTCCTGAGGCCTCAGCAGAATAAAAATATTAGGCATTGAGTTTGGCCCTGATGATTATGGTAAGTACAATTTGGAAGCCAGGCTGAATGATGGTGATGTCAAGGTGAAATGCAGGAAATGGTGGTGGCCCTCCTTGAGGGAAATGGTGGACTTGATTAAGGCCCATTTGATTCCTACCTTTCTGTATGTCAGCTTTGTTTGCATCTTGCCAGATTCCTATATCAGGGTTTATAGTTATTTCTTCTAATTATTATGGGGGAACAGGCTGAATCCAGTGTTCTTCTCTCTGATGTTTTTGAAACATAAGTTTGATAACATGCTAGCAGAGAGAACGCCTGGATGGGTAAGTATTTTCCAAATCTGGTTTAGGCCTTTTCTGGGCTGTTGGGAGAGTGGTGGGACAGTGACAAGCCTAAGGGTCAGACATGGTAAGCTACTGGCTTATGTTGCACTGTGCCTGAAAATTCTTAGACTGTGGCATGTGACAGCGGAGGGAATCAGGTCCCTCCCTAGGAGACTGCTGGGTGAGAAGATCGTGAGTAGGGTGTTTCATGTGCCACTTGCCTTAAGGGATTGCTCAGGTCATATTATGAGGCAGGGTTACGTTTGATAAATTCTGAGCAAATTCCCTTGAAGTTTAGGGACCAGGCCTGGCTCCCTTTCCACGGTAGGCTCTATGTGAGGGGGAATGTGAATTGCCGCTCTTTGGACAACCGTGGTTGATATAAGTGATATTAATTTAGCCATGCTTAAATTCATTTATCCAGAGGCCCCCTTTATGAACTGTAACTATTTTAAAGAATTTAGGTTTTCTATAGGATGCTGATTCTCAAAGCTATGGGCTTCCTTCAATTCTTTTCCATTGTAAGTTTCCTTCGATTGTGTTTTACTGAGAGAAGCCTGTCCTGATTTCTAAGGGTATTATTTCAGACTCAGTCTTTCCTGGGCTGCTTCCTGAATGTAAACATTCTTTGTCTCTTGGTATATATGAACACCTTTCCTGCTTTCTATGCATGATGAAGTAATTGTATAACGTATTTTTAGTGGTCTAGGAAGACTAATTGTTACATCCCCTTTTGTACTGTATATAAGCTGTCATCAGGATACATATATTCAAATACACCATTGAAACACTAACCTGTCTAGATGTTGTATTTCCGAGCGCTCGTATATTCTTTGCAGATTGAAGGGAGACTGGCCGGCAGAATTATACCTACCAAGGGGTATTACCTTTCAGAACTGGTGTCAGAGAAGTGGGATGTGACTTTGCCATCAGAGGTAAGTGAGACTATTCTGTCTTATGACACCCTGATTGCAGGCACATTTCTAAGAACCCTAGTGCTGTGGTAGCACAGGAGAATAGGTCTGTTTGAGCTGAGGTAGCTCACAGATTATTAGCTGTTTGAGCTGAGGTAGCTCACAGATAGATTATTAGCTGTTTGAGCTGAGGTAGCTCACAGATAGATTATTAGCTGTTTGAGCTGAGGTAGCTCACAGATAGATTATTAGCTGTTTGAGCTGAGGTAGCTCACAGATAGATTATTAGCTGTTTGAGCTGAGGTAGCTCACAGATAGATTATTAGCTGTTTGAGCTGAGGTAGCTCACAGATAGATTATTAGCTGTTTGAGCTGAGGTAGCTCACAGATTATTAGCCTAGGCAAATTTAAATAGTGGTAGGAATGCTCCCTTCAACCTGCTAAGAGTGCTATGCATGTTTTTTGCTTATTGTGCTTTTTATTATATTGCTTATTGTGCTGTTGTAAGATTGAAATGTCAGTTGGTAAGTTAAATGAACTGTTTTGTCACTTTGGTGTAGAGATTTAAGTTCATTTACTTTTATGTCTAATAAGAGGAAATCATTTGTCACGATTACTGGTTTGACATATATGGAAACTGTGTATATATAATTATATATGACTTCTAAAAATTGCGCCTGCGGACTGTTATATAACACACTGTTCCTGATAGCGACAGTCACATTATTACTGTAAAAACTGACTGACCGATCGTAGGTTATCAGACAAATCAAGATAAATGTTTATTATGTGTATTGTTTGTTTGTCTATAATGGTAGGAAAACCTTCTTGATAGCCACAATACCTGGGAGTATCAGTCAAGACTCTGAAAGGGTTTTTTTTTTGGGTTGTTCCAAGAAGGGAAATTCAGAGTCGAAATTTTAAGGTTTAATATACATACACCAAGTGGCTTTTCAGGCATGTTTTTTAACCATAAAGAGGGTCTAAGGACCCAGATACATTTAAGTGAATTTGTAAATCTTAGAGACATATTTCTTTTATGGTTTTGTGAATTTATACTAAAGGTTTATTTCTGATGCTGGCCATACACGATACAATTTTCTTACAATTTTCTTACAATTTTCTTGAAATTTACCTTCAGCTATGTAGTAAAAACGCCTACCTAATTGGATACAAATGAATATGTTTAATTTTGACCTCTTATTATGTGGTTTGTGGTGGATCTAACAGAAAATTGTACGATAAAGAGTTGTCCGGACATGTGTGGCCAGCCTTAGAGATATTAGGATACAATTAAATATTTTAGTAAATGTTTAGTTGTAATGTAAAGTACATGGAACATGCGGGGAGAATTGGTTTATTTATGCCCTGTATTAGTACAATAGAATAGGAAAAAGCGATGTAGAGCTATTAGAAGTGAAAGTCTTTAAACACATAGATATAGTCC
Source organism: Pelophylax lessonae (assembly GCF_965119305.1). Classification (NCBI taxonomy): domain Eukaryota; kingdom Metazoa; phylum Chordata; class Amphibia; order Anura; family Ranidae; genus Pelophylax; species Pelophylax lessonae. The sequence goes on along the minus strand of NC_138770.1, from coordinate 144,231,820 downwards.
ACAGCGATTGCCTATAGACAGAAGACAGGTGAGACAGGTGAGTTTTGGGCAGTTAAGGGTCACTGCTGAATAGTCTTATAATTCAAACATTTGTCGTTAATTTAAAGTCACAGTACATGTTAATTGTAAAACAGCAAGTTTCTGATTGGGCTACAAAAACTTTGGAAGGTTTTCAAAAAGCCATAACAGAACGCGATATGGCTGGCTTTTTTGATCTGTCTGAAGAAAAACAGCCTGTCAGCGCACATTTCCAAAGGCCTTATCAGAAAAAGCAAATCAAAGAGTAGGACATTTCCAACATAGGCCCCCCTACAATAATAATATTACCTTACAAATACCCAATGCCCCTGACCACACCTGTACCCCACAGTTTCATTCTCCAAGGCAGGTGTAGTTTTCTTCCTAATGTCAGACAAGCACAAATTTTTGCTTCTCTAAAGACCTTATCATATACGCTTTCAGCTACTACATTTCCTTACGCGAAGGGAAAAGAGGGGGGTCACTTCTGCAAATGCAGCTAGCATTTCCTAATTCATAACAGTTGTAAGACTAACAGTGCCAGCATTCCCACACATATGCAATTCTTTTTTTTAAGTTTTTTGGAGTTTTCCATTTATACATTGTGTATAAAACATAGAAACCTCTGGAAAGAGTAATAATAGTGAATAGAAAACACAATTTTATTAGGCAAAACATTAATTGCCGTTGTCGGCAGGATATTTTGAGATAATTTATTATAGAATTATAGAATAAAATTATATTTTGCAAATGTTCCCCTATGTGAAGGGGAGCCTTCCTGCAAAATTTTGAAAATTGGCTATTTGCCAAGAAAGCGTTCAAATGTCATATCTTTGTTTCTTATAGTTATAGAATTTATGAAAGAGTTACCGCGATTAGTGTGACCATTGGACCCTGTTAGCACAGAGCCAAAAGTTTCAAATCAGATTAACTTTTATCTGATTATAGTTCTTGAATGATATTTTTACGGTTATCCTCTATTGTAAGAGGGGAACCTCTGGCCAGATTTTTGTTAGAGTAGCATGAAGCCAAAAAGTTTTTTTGGAAAATTGTCACTAAGCCACAAAGTTTTTAGTTCTTTATCTGCAAGTGGTATCTGATATGCCATCTCTACTGACAGCCATACCATCCGATGCTACCCAATTTACAGTGATTGGTTTAAGTAATGTGGTTTTTTTTTTGGGCGTCCTATTGGACGAGGAGACACAGCCATCTTTGTTTCTTGTTTTTCAGTCCAGGTAACTGACCTGGTGTAGAAATGCCTTAGGGGCTAAATAGACAATTTGGTTGTCTGTTCTATAGTTCTCCAGACCACGCAAGAGGGGATGGACACCTGCTCATGGGTCAGTCCCGCTACAATATGTATATGACATATGTAGTCACTCTGTGGAGGCCAGTCAGAGCGAGTGAGTTTATTGAAGAATTGTACATGTATGTGGAAACAAAGTGTCACAGGAATTATGACAGTGGTGTCAGGAAAATGTTTTTTTACCTTGGTTTTGTTCTCACAGAGGGTGATAGTAGAGTCAGTCATATAAGAAGTGGGTCTTGCCAGCCCACAGTGGGTCTTGCCCGCCCACAGGATCATTGCTTGTTATGGATCCAGACTGCTCCTATCTATAATAACATTTTGAGACAAACCACAGGTCCAGAAATGTCACAAGAAATGTTAAATACGTTTATGTATCTGAAAAATGCTATGGTTGTAGCGCCTGCACTGGGCCTCCCAAATCATGGAAAAATGTTTTGTGTTTATGCAAGGGACAATTGTAAGACCATGACAGGTGTACTTGCCCAGGAGTATGGTGGTAAACTTTGCCCTATAGTTTTTGTCCAAAGATGGTCGCAATTCAGGCCTAAAGGCATGCCTGAAGTGACTCTGAACATAGCACATAGCATCTTGTGAGATGGTAATAGGAATGGCCACATCATTTGCCCTAGGTAGGCCCCAGTTTTAAATGGGCTACTGGTATTACAGGGTGTGTTACACCACAACATGATATATAGGCAGCCATAGAAGGAGCAGAAGATGTTTTTGTAGATAATTTCCTGCTCCAGGCCAAAAGATCACACATTATCAAAGCTACAAACGCATGCTACAGAACAGGTTTTACAGGACTTAGGTGATGTTTTCGAAAAAGTTGAAATAGACTTTTTCTAAAAGAGGGGAGCTCTTGTGTGTATCCCCGCAGCTAGCGCCCCACTGTTTATTGCCTAGTATTATGGAATTGGACACAGGGGGTGGGAAAGAACATATGAAGTATTACTGACAGTTTAATGCAAGCATATGTTGCTAGATGCATCACCTGTATTAGGAACAAACAATCCAAACAAACAGGCCAAACATGAGCATCTCCAATCCCCATCAAACCTTTTCACACATCTTCAAATAGATTACACATATAGGCCCAAAGCAGGGAAGAAATAAGAGTTCTTTTAGTCAATAGTGGACGTGTTTAGCAGATGAGTGGAAGCATTTAGGACCACAAAAAGGGAGATGCCCACACGTTGGCGTGCATTCTCAATCAGGAGATTATTCCTGGATGGGGGTGCCTGCTTCAAATTAGTTCTAATATTGCTGCAGCTTTCATATCAAAAATATGCCAGGAACTAGTTAAAATCTTGAAGATAGATTATTATCCGCAGAGTTCAGGTATAATGGAAAGAATGAATAGCACAAATAAAGACAAATTAAGAAAAGAGTAATTGAAACTTTGACTCAAGTGGTACGGAACAAAAAGTTGCTCGCACCTCTCTTTTCTCTTTACAGGAAAATACCCATCCTTTCAGAGGAGGAGACGTAGTGGTGATGAAGCTGCTGCCCAAAAGAAAGAAACAAAAGGATTTCGCCTACGGCCCAGAGACCACCGTGGTAGCAGTTACCAGGACCGCTGTTTTGACCGAACACAGCCCTACTTGGATCCATGCCGCTAGAGTGAAGTTGGTGCGGAGAGGACCTGAGCCGGAGGATCCAGAAGCAAGAAAGGAGGTACTAACGGGGGCAGACCGCCCTGACCTTGAACAGGAGAGTCAAGAAAAGGGGGTACTAACGGGGGCAGACCGCCCTGACCCTGTAGAAAATGACTTTTCCAGTTTCACCGGACTCAGACAAACTGTGGTTGCTGATACCTGACTTCATTTTCAGTGTTTTCCCTTGTATGGACTGTTACTAACTGTATCTACCACCTTAAAGACCGGGGTATCATGAGAGGTTTTGGAGATTTTTTTGGATCTGTATTATCATGGATCAGACAAGTAGGAATGTTAATTTTAATGTGTTTATTGCTTCTTCTTCTTTTTATATATTTGCTTGTAAAAATGGGCCAATGTATTTATAAGAAGGCAACACAAGATGATGCATTTTGGAAACAAGACTTATAATTGTCATTTTTATGACAAATGAGAGGATTGATATAAGTGATATTAATTTAGCCATGCTTAAATTCATTTATCCAGAGGCCCCCTTTATGAACTGTAACTATTTTAAAGAATTTAGGTTTTCTATAGGATGCTGATTCTCAAAGCTATGGGCTTCCTTCAATTCTTTTCCATTGTAAGTTTCCTTCGATTGTGTTTTACTGAGAGAAGCCTGTCCTGATTTCTAAGGGTATTATTTCAGACTCAGTCTTTCCTGGGCTGCTTCCTGAATGTAAACATTCTTTGTCTCTTGGTATATATGAACACCTTTCCTGCTTTCTATGCATGATGAAGTAATTGTATAACGTATTTTTAGTGGTCTAGGAAGACTAATTGTTACATCCCCTTTTGTACTGTATATAAGCTGTCATCAGGATACATATATTCAAATACACCATTGAAACACTAACCTGTCTAGATGTTGTATTTCTAAAGGGCTCGTATATTCTTTGCAGATTGAAGGGAGACTGGCCGGCAGAATTATACCTACCAAGGGGTATTACCTTTCAGTGGTTGTCCGAGAGTGAAGTGTCAGGGTTAGGTGGAAACCATGGATCACTTCTTGCTTTAGTGCCCTTTCAATATAGAAGTCTATAAAAAGGTAGGGAGGGCTCTGAATATTCATATCTTGTGCTGAGTGCGTGTACAGAGCATTGCAGAATCACAAAGGATTTGATTTGGACACCTTTTCTAGTCTGCTTAGTAGTCCAATATTACACCTGGAATGCACGGTGTCAGGCATCTGTTCAGCAGAAAGTCCTTCCTGTTGCGGTGGTGGTGTGTGAGATTCTTGGTCAGGTAGAGAAAATTCAGGGTCTTTAGAAAGACAGACAGATTGCGGCAAAGGGTCTGGATAAAGGCATGGAGGAATATCAGGCCTGTAGCTGCTGTTTGTTGATCTCTGGGTGTTGGGTTCTTTCCCTGTTTTCTCTCTGGACACTTCCTTAGATTGTGAAGGATAAACATTCTTTTGAAGAAAGGCTACGTACACATGATAATCTGTTTCTGGGTCTGACTGTTAATGAAGTTTTGGGTAATGATGTGTAGAATTTTAAAGATGACTGTGCTATTTAGTGTTATATGTAGTATAATATAACATAGTGATATTGCCCTTGGTTAAAAAAAACCTTTTGATCATATATTATAGGTTGAAGTTATCCTTTTATTATTATGTTTAGTCATGTATACAATATGTTATGTATACCAAAAGAAAAAAAAATACATTTTAAATATTTATTTTTTGTATTTTTGTTAAAAACATTGATGTGCTTCTTGTTTGCAAGATTTTCAAAATAACAAATTGCCAACTCAATATTGAATCCTATAGACTAAGACTGGGATGCCATTAAAGTTCATGTAAAGGCAGGCGTTCCAATACTTTTGGTAATATAGTATACTGTATACAGAAGAGGAAGACTACTTTGTGTTTCTACATTAATTGGTAGATTATTTACAGTCAACACCTACTGTAGGATGAAAGTAAAATTTAGGAATGGGTCGAACATTTGGATGTTCGGCCGTTCGCCAAACACCTGAATTTGCAGGGTGTTCCTCGGGGTGAACACCCTGCAATGCTGCACCCTGATTGGGCAAAGCTGCATGTTACGAAGTAGGGCCACAAAGCTGGCTGCAGTGTCCTTAACAACCGACAAGTCATCAGCTGTCAATGGGTTTCCCCATTTACAGCTGAGCAAAAACAAAAAAATGTACTGGTTCAGTAGGAACTGCAGGTAAGGAAAAGGGAGGGTATGAGCAAGTGCCCCCCCCCCCCTCCTGAACCATAGCAGGCCACATGCCCTCAACATAGGGGGGTGCTGTGGGGAAGGGGAGGCTCTGCACTCACTTTTGTTGCCAGCAGTTTAGACATTATTGGCTGTGTGTTAAGTTATTTTGAGGGACAGCAAATTTATACTGTTATACAAGCTGTACACTCAATACTTTACATTGTAGGAAAGTGTAATTTCTTCAGTGCTGTCTAATAAAAGATATAATAAAATATTCACAAAAATGTGAGGGGTGTACTCACTTTTGTGAGATACTGTACATCCTTATTTTTGAATAAAGGACTTGTCAAAAACTGTTTTGTGTGTTTATTTATTTATTTTTTTTTGGTGACTGGGTAGGGGTACTGTGTACCCGATACCCATTCACATGGGGGGCGACATCAATCCAATCAACATGGGGACAAGGTGCTCTAGGGTGGGACGGCAAAGTACCCCCCCATGTTGAGGGCGTGTAGCCTGGTATGGTTTGGGACAGAGGGGGGGGGGGCGCTTACTCGCTCCATCCCCTTTTCTGACCTGCCAGGCTGTGTGCCGGGATAAGGGTCTGGTATGGACTTTTTTTGTTTTAAATTTCCTACATTTTTTAATAGGCAGGAGCCGTCAATTGAAACCGCAAGTCATTTTAAATGTGATTTGACTTGTTTTTTTCTTTAGAAATGTAATTTTTGCTGTAGCAAGATCTATACATGCTACAGATGTGCCACTTTACAAGCACATTACGGGGACCCCCCAGGCACTATATTTAAAGTAATTTTTCATTTTTATTTGCACTTTAAGTATCATTAACCTCCCTGGCGGTCTGATTATGTCAGTATTTTTGAATGTCAAATTGGTACACTTTTTTGCATGGAAATCAGTTGTTTTATATTGTAGGCCTGTAATTCTTAGGAATAACTCACTTAATCTGTCCAAACAAGAGTCTAGTAGACATCCCAGGCATCCCGGGTAAGATATAGTTTGAAACACAAAATCCTAAATTATAATCTAATACATTTTATTCAAGAATGTAATCAAACCAAAAACACTGAAATGTGTCCAAACAAGGGTGCAATATTACTAATCACTGTAATACTAGACACTGCTAGATCTGGCTAGACACTGCATATTGGTTTAGTAAACATCCCAGGTATGAAAAGTTTTGAAACATGGGACTACATAAAGTCTGACGTCACAATCGGGACAATAGAACCTGGTTTCCTTCGGATTTTCCTTCCACTGTAAACTCGCTTCGATTAACAAACCACGCACATCCTTGTAAGTGCTGACTTTTTCTCAGTTGATGGGATGTAGTCCATTAAGTGACAACCAGTCAGGCGTTCCGGGTTGAAAACGCCAACAGCACGACATCCAGCTTTATTCACAGCCATTGATGGTGTTTGATGATTCACAAAGATACGTTCGACAACTTTCCAAATGAAGTCAGAATGAATCACAGGCTGGTCACTTTTTTTTTTGAGCAGAATGTAGGCATTCCACAAGCATTGCTCAAGAAGATGTCTGAAAATCCTCTTGTAGTGCTTCTTTTGCGGTTTCCTCATTGCTGGGTAGAATATCATTGCTTGATCGGCTCGGTTAACACCATGGGAGGTGTCATTGTAGTCTATCACTACTTGTGGCTTCACAATTTCTTTCCCACCTTTCGTGCGTACCATAACAGTTGAGGTATTAACCACTTTAAGACTGCTCACGTTGCTGCTACTGCAGCAAGGTGGCAGCCCTGTGTCCAGCAAAATAGACCTACGTCGCTGGATTCCTCCCTGTCGCCGGAGGCTCGCTCCCGCTGTGTTTAGACACAGCCGGAGTCAGGCAGGAGGAGGAAAGATGGCGATCGCCGTCTCTTCCCCGATAGTCGGGGAAAGAGTGAGAAAATCCGCCCGCTTGTGCAAACAAAGCAGGCAGATCCTCTGTGACAGACAGGGATAGATCACAGGATTCAGCATAGCTGAATCTGTGATCTGTGTCTGTGACACAGAACCCCCTCCCCCCACACACGTCAGTAAGCATGATGCACATATTTAACCCCTTGATCACCAACAGTGTTTGCCCCTTCCCTGCCAGTGTCATTATTACAGTAACAGTGCATATTTTTAGCACTGATTACTGTAGTAATGTCACTGGTCCCCCCAAAAGTGTCAAACATGTCAGTTAGGCATCCGATCTGTCCGCCGCAATGTCACAGTAATGCAAAAAAACGCAGATCGCCGGCATTACTAGCAAAAAAAAAAACAATAAAAATGACAAATCTTTCCCGTAGTTAGTAACTTTTGCGCAAACCAATCAAAATACGCTTATTGTGATTTTTTTCCCAAAAATATGTAGCAGAAAACAAATTGGCCTAATATGTTAAAAAAAATTTGATTTGTAAATTTTTTTGGGGGAATGTTATATGTCAGAATGTGAAAAATATTATTTTGTTTTTTTCAAAATTGTCGCTCTTTTTTCAAAAATTAAAAATCGCACAGGTGATCAAATACCACCAAAAGAAAGCTCTGTTTGTGGGAGAAAAAAAGGATGTAAATTTAATTTGGGTACAGCGTCGCAGGACCGCGCAATTGTCCATTAAAAGAACGCAGTGCCGAATCGCAATATATGGCCTGGTCAGGAAGTGGGTAAAATCTTCCAGTCTTAAAGTGGTTAAAAATACGCTCATTGAGAATTTTTTTTGTCAAAGACATGTAGCTAAATACATTTTGGCCTAAATATATGACAAAAATTTAGTATATTGGATATTTTTTAACTGTCAAGATAGAAAATGTCAATTTTTCGCAAAATTTTTGCTCTTTTTTTATTAATACCACAAAAAATAAAAAGTGCAGAGGTAATCAAATTCCACCAAAAGAAAGCTCTGTTTGTGGGAAAAAAAGAATGTAAATTTCATTTGGGTATAGTTTTGCATGACTGCGCAATTGTCAGTTAAAATCATGCAGTGCCAAGTTGAAAAAAGTGGCCTGGTCATTAAGCAGGAAAATCCTCCGGTCTTAAAGTGGTTAAGAACTGTACTCAATAGGCACACATCTTTCTTGTCACGCCATCGCAGTGCCATAATTTTGCCTTTCTACCAGGCAACCATTTTTCCAGTCTGCATCTTCTTATTGCCAAACATTGGTGGCATGTCGTGCCAGTTAGCCCTAACGGTTTATAGCCATCTGTTTTGTTTTGCAGAAGAAACTCATAAAGTTCAGGAGACGTATAAGAGTTGTCGGTTCTTACACAATATCCCTGATTTAGCAATGGCTTAATGAGTGAAAGAACGTAAGATGTTGCCATTCCATAGTTGCTGTATTTTGGATTGAATTGCGTTCCTTTTCCAGTGTATATGCCTTGACCAATGTAGAATAGATGTCACCCCCAAACTCTTAGGCTGCTTAAAGCCAAAGGCTCCACCCCCATGCCATAAACCTTTCCCTTTACCTAAATAATTGAGACCACACCGTGCTTGGAGTTAATTGGCCACAGCAGCCATTTTATTAACCCTTTTACCTTAAAATTAACATAAGGAGAAAAAACATTCCTTACAAACATAAAACAATCAGTCATTAGGCCTGTTGGTCTTTGAGGCTCCTCCAAATAATTCCAAATTCTGCACTGCGGGACCTGTGCCCTGATAGGCCTCCAGCCGCGTCACCGGCTCGGAGACAAACCACTCCCCGCAGTGCCACCATTTTGAATTCCATTTAAACTGACATTAAATGGAATGCACCATAGGGACCCATACCAACGATGAGTCCCAACCATACCCTTATCCTAAACTGTTCACCTCCCCCGCCAGCAAAGACCAACAAAACGCCCAGCTGCCATGACAATATAAAATTCCCCCAGAAAGGACAGAAAGCACAAAAGACATGAATCAAAATCAACCATAACAGTCCCAGAAATTAGGGAGGGCGGGTGGGAAGCTTCTTCTTCCTTCGTCCGTTGAACTTCCACTGACCTCCAATCTGAGGGGCCACCCCTCCTAACTGTACCTCAACCCCTCCCAAACCTGATACACCAATCCCTGAATACCCCCCAACTCAAAACAATTTAATTTAACTCACACCTGCCCTGTCTCCCCTCTTCACATGGTCATGTCTGCCCTGCGCTATTTTTTTTTTTTTTTTTTTCTCGCTTCGGGCCTTGCTTGACCAATGTAGAATAGATGTCACCCCCAAACTCTTAGGCTGCTTAAAGCCAAAGGCTCCACCCCCATGCCATAAACCTTTCCCTTTACCTAAATAATTGAGACCACACCGTGCTTGGAGTTAATTGGCCACAGCAGCCATTTTATTAACCCTTTTACCTTAAAATTAACATAAGGAGAAAAAACATTCCTTACAAACATAAAACAATCAGTCATTAGGCCTGTTGGTCTTTGAGGCTCCTCCAAATAATTCCAAATCCTGCACTGCGGGACCTGTGCCCTGATAGGCCTCCAGCCGCGTCACCGGCTCGGAGACAAACCACTCCCCGCAGTGCCACCATTTTGAATTCCATTTAAACTGACATTAAATGGAATGCACCATAGGGACCCATACCAACGATGAGTCCCAACCATACCCTTATCCTAAACTGTTCACCTCCCCCGCCAGCAAAGACCAACAAAACGCCACCAGCACCCAAGGGTGACACCTTACCCTTGCGTGCCCCTCCAAACCCTCAAGGCTCGCTGGATCCCATCCTGTAATCCCAGGGCCCATAAATCTATACCCACCGCATTGAGGTGGACTCCATCATCCCGCAGATACCGCCATGTGTCCACTTCCAACTCCAGGTGGCGAACCACCAACCCCCCATTCCGACACACAAAGCGCCCCACTTCCTTGTTCAACTTAATCCGAGCCTTATTAAGGCGCGCGACCGACCTGGCCATGCGCCAGGACGTGCGGGCCACCATATCCGACCAAACTACAAGCAGCGCCGGAAAAGCCGTGCGCAGCCGAAGGAAATCCAACTTTATGTCCCTGATCAAGGCCCGCGCGGACCTGGCCCCCAAATCGTTGCCCCCGGCATGCAGCACCAAAACATCTGGCTGCCTGTCCAACCGGGCGAAACGATGCACTTCGGGAAGGACCCTGCCCCAAGTAAGCCCCGGCACCCCCAGCCAGGGCCGCTGATAGGGCAGTACAACCAGCCCTGCTGTACCGGGCCCGGGCTCCATGAGCTCCACTAGGGGCCCGGGCAGCTTTAAAGTTAACTTCTGCCTAAATAAATAGAAAGCCTTTTAATCCCATCCCCCACTTCAATTTGCTTACAGGGTGTATAAATATATTTTCCTGGGCCCCATGAGGTCAAGAGAGGGGCCCAGGAGGTGATAGCAGGGGAGGGACTTTATTTCCATTTTCGGGGCGTAGGCACACTAACCTTGTGCACTGTGTCTATGCTGCACTGAATGAATATGTAGTTCCGGCCGCCCTGGCGTAGTGATTCGTTTGTGCATGCTGTGGAATGAGGAAGTGACTGATGAGAGATGGATGAGAGGTCTCAGCAGTGCACAGACCAGCAGCACACAGTGACACTGACAGACTTCTATGGAAGGAAGGTACAGCTCCCAGACTGTGTGCTTATAATCATATTCATTATGATGATCACAGCACAGCATGTACTTTATGGCTCTGTGTTATATGGCTTTTGAGTGCTGACTTTGTTAACTTCTGGCCATACTGATTGTAACACAGTGCAGCCTTAACAAAGTCAGCACCCAGCAGCCATGTGACACAGAGCCATAAAGTACATGCTGTGCTGTGATCATCATAATGAATATGATTATAAGCATGAGTTGCTAGTTCACACTTGTGTTTGGAAGGGGGAAGGGGGGAGTAAGAACATGCAGCTGAGCCATGTTTTTACCTCCCACTACCACCGCTCCCCTTAAATAGCCTTTCAACCAAGCTTTTCAATTAGGTCCGCCTGTCAGCTTTACATGTGGATCTGATTGAATGTTCCATGTAGGTCTATGGGGGTTTGGATGTAAATGGACTTGTGTCCATACACCCTCCTTCCTGCGGGTCTGCGGAGGTCTAGAAAAAAAAAATTGAATATTTTTCCAGAAATGTTATAGATCACAGCTAGCATGATGTAAAAATGGATATGAGTGCATTTACATCTGGCCACCCATAGAGACATTACAAGTCATTCATAGACAGGGCTATTGATTGGCATGATTTTGGGGCCCGACCCCATTGTGGATCAGTTCGGGGCTAGGCACTTCAAGGTCCTATGGGTCCCGGGTTCTGACTTGCAAGAGGTTCAGGACTTCCTGATGCTATGGTCCTCAACAGACATTACCCCATTAGAAAAACACTTGAGGGTTCTCAGTGCAGGGCCACTGATAAGCCAGTACATGAGCTTAGCAGGGAGGGCCCGGGCAGCTTCACAGACAAAATGCACCCCCGCTCATTCCACTCCTACTAGCTTAGGGGGTGTTATATACTACATGCAATTCCAGTTCCCCTTTCTGATTATGGGATGGTGGAGGCGGAGCAGTTGAGGGACTTTTTTTTTCAATTTTGGGCGCATGCGCATTCCCGCACCTGCTCCGCATGTTGCTGGCTGCTGTGCTAAAGTCCCGGATGCCTGCCACTGTGGCTGCCCATTGCCTACCCTGGCGGAGTGATCTTCCTCCGCTCAGGTCCCCACTCAGCAGCCGAGATCAAGAGGCTTATGTGAGGCGGGTGGCAGCAGCAGTGGCAAGGAGAGACAGCTTACAGTGAGCAGAGGGAGCCACACTATATTGTGGATGGAGCACATGTAAGCTGCGGGTTTAGTACGTTTCCTAAGTGAATTATTAACTTTTTTTCCTCCACAGGTTTTTTATTTTTAATTGTACTGCGGCATGGAGAAGGGGCCCTAAGTAAATAAGAATACTTTGCTTTGTAATATAAGACCCACCTAAATGAGTTTTGCTAATTTTAGCTAAAATTGCAGAATGTATTGAAGCCACTGCATCATGTGCCAGTAAAGCAGCATTTTCAAAAGCAATGGTCAGCAATGGCTGATTACAAATTTTTATAATCACTGTATTTCTTTAAGAGACCCTGTCATGTAACAAAATACCCGTGTGATAAGGTTCTGATGGCAGTAACAATTTTCCAAACGTAAAAGAGCAATGCATGTTGTGAGCCTATATATCTCCATCTTCTGCTAGTTATACTGACTTTGCTGTATGCTTTGTACACAGATCAGCGATCTGGCTATTTAGTCTCACTGCAAAGCAAGGAGAAAAAACAGACTGTTCTGTTAGTAAAAGCAGCACATATTACATATAAGGCAGGGTCTGGGGCGGGACCCGGGGCGGAGTTGAGGGTGGGGCTAAAGGGGGCCCCGTCAGGTAGGCTGTACGGGGCCCCATGATTTCTATCAGCGGCCCTGCCCCCAGCCACCTGACACAAGCCTCGTGCCGAGAAAAACCAAGTTGTCTACCATTAGGACGCACATCAGCTCTCCGGGCCCCCCAGAAAACATACGAGTGTCCCACGATCCAAACAAGGCAGGGTTCCAAACCTACAAGAAAAGGGGACAAAAGGAAAAGAAAACCAACCAATAATCAGATAACCAGCCGGGCCCACACCCCCCCAGCGACAAAACCACCCCCCGTACATACCCTACACCAACAGCTGTGGACGAACGTACAACAAGAACCTCCTAGACTCCCAGCGCCCAATGCGTTTGACCGCATCGTCATTCAATCCCCAGCGTGCAGCCTCAGTGGCCGCCCCGATCCGAAAGGAATGAGATGCAAACCTACTGGCATCCAAACCCAAAGAGCCCACACACCTTCTGAACACCGATACAAATTGAAAACGAGATAACGACGACCCGTCCGCATGCATTAAAAATGAACCGGGCCGCGAAGGGCGGATTGCCCAGTAATCCCGAACCGCCCCTACCGGGCACAGCGGTGAAGACGGCACCGCGAACAACCGGACACGGACCCCCTTGCCACTCTGGTCCGTTTTGGACCGTCGAAGGAGGATAGTAACCCCCTCCCGACCGACAGAGACATCCTGACCCAATAGGCCCCCCGGCACCGTCCGGGAGGAGCTGACCAATTCCCCAATCCGGAAAGCCCCGAAAAAAGCGAGAGAAAAGGCCGCCTTAAACAACACCACCTCGTAACTCGAGGCGCAGTGCTCCCCCAATTGCCGGCAGACGTCCTGCAAAAGAGCGAAGGACACCGGGCGCCTAGTGTCCCTCCTCCGATAAGCCCTGGAATAGCCCCGTAACGCTTGTCTCACCACGAAGTCCTTCGTGTAATCCTGACAACCCAGAAATTTAAACAGAAAGGCCAAGCCGGACAACTTGCGAGCCACAGCGGAAGCCGACGCGCCCCTCTCAAAATGATCAGAGACAAAAGAAAGTAACACCCACCTGACCTCCGGACCCAGAGGATCCACCGATGCCACCCGCAACACCTCCAGCCACTCCAACCATACCTTGCAATAAGCCGACCACGTGGACTCGCTCACCGACTTCCTGATCCATCCAGCGAGGACCCCAAGGCAATCCCCCATAGCCACTCCGGACACGTGACTCCGCGTTGCTCCGCTGCCGGTGCCAACTCCCGGAACCTGTCCCACTGAAAACGAGACAGCGCGTCAGCAATATCATTCTTAACCCCCGGAATGTGCACAGCGTACAGGAAAACATTCAACCGTAGACACCGCAAAACCAAATACCTGAGGAGGCGCACCACCGGCTGAGACGAAGCCGACGCGCGGTTGATCACCTGAACCACCCCGAGATTGTCGCAATGGAGGCGAACCTTCAGGTTCCTGAACTCCGCCCCCCAAATCTCCAGGGCCACCACCACCGGGAACAGTTCCAGCAACACCAAGTTGCTGACCAGCCCCGCTACCTGCCATTCCCCCGGCCAAGGGGCGGCGCTCCACGCCCCCCGGTGAAAAGCCCCGTACCCCGCCGAACCAGCAGCATCGGTAAACAGTTCCAAATCAAAGTTGCTGATCGGCCCGGCCATCCACAAGGATCTACCATTGTATGTGGCCAAAAAACCGTGCCACAGACGCAAGTCATCCCTGTGTTCCCTGTTGAGCCTGATGAAGTGAGTGGGCAACTTCACCCCCGAAGTCGCCGCCGACAGCCGTCGGCAGAAAACCCGGCCCATGGGCATAATGCGGCAGGCAAAATTCAATTTACCCAGCAACGACTGCAAGCTGCGCAACTGAATCTTGCGCAAACCCAGCACCCCTTCAATTTCAGCTCTCAAAGCCCCCAATTTATCCTCCGGTAGGCGACACTCCATGGCCTCCGAATCCACGACAATGCCCAGGAAGCTGAGCACCGTGGACGGGCCTTCCGTCTTGTCGGGGGCCAACAGAATGCCGAAGCTCCCGGCCACATGCTGCAACGTGGCAAGCAGGATCGCGCACCCGTTGGAAGAGGGCGGGCCCACACACAGAAAGTCGTCCAAATAGTGGATCACCGAATTCACACCGGAAACCTCCCGAACCACCCACTCCACAAAGGAACTGAAGGTCTCAAACAGCGCGCACGATATGGAGCAGCCCATAGGAAGGCAGCGATCCACATAATACGCCCCTTGCCACCGGCAGCCCAGCAATCGAAAACTGTCCGGGTGAACCGGGAGCAACCTGAACGCCGCCTCAATGTCCGATTTGGCCATCAAGGCCCCCCGCCCATAATGTCGCACCCAGGCCACCGCGGCGTCAAAGGAAATGTAAGACACCGTACAGGCATCCGGGTCGATGGCGTCATTCACAGACCCACCCTTTGGGAAGGAGAGGTGGTGAATGAGGCGAAACTTGTTGGGTTCCTTCTTGGGAACCACCCCCAACGGCGAAACCACCAAGTCACGCACCGGCACCTCCGAGAACGGGCCCGCCATGCGACCGAGAGCCACTTCCTTGTGCAACTTATCCGACACCACCAAAGGGTGGCGCAATGCGGAACGCAAATTCCTCGCCACCGGCGGCACCGAGGCCAAAGAGCAAGGGATACGAAAACCCACCGCAAAACCCTCCCCCAGAAGTCGGGCAGCCGCCCTATCGGGGTACCTATCTAGAAAAGGCCGCAGCCTTTCCACCCTCACCGGCGTCGTCCCCTTTGTGCGAAGGCTCTCCGGACCGCCCTTTTCCGGACTTAAAACACCGAGCCAAGGAATGGGAACCTCCGCAACCGGAGCATTCATGTTTGAAGCGACATGTGCCACCGAACTTACAGGAACCCTCATTAAATTGCCAGCAGAAACCCCTCCTCTTTGCGGCCGGCTGTCCCGGGGTCGCAGAACCACCGGCCCCCCCTGGAAAAAACTGATTCGGAGCCTTCGCGGACGACATGAGCCGCATCCACAGGCTGATGTCCTTGTGGTCCCACCGCAAGGACGGCCTAACCGCCTTCCGCTGCCGGAACTGTTCGTCGTACCGCAGCCAGGCCGACCCCCCGTAAACCCGATAGGCTTCCCCTACAGCGTCCATGTAGCAGAACAGGGCCGAGCAGTTTTCCGGCGCCTTTTCCCCTATGACGCCCGCCAGAATGGCAAAGGCCTGCAGCCAATTGGCGAAGGTCCGAGGGATAAGCCGATAGCGTCGCGCCTCCTCGTCCTCCTTCTTGCGCTCCTCCGGTTTAACCCTGTCCAGGTGAAACTTCTCGAGGGGCAACAGCGTGAAGATTTCCACGTACTCACCCTTCCAGATCTTCTCCCGGACTTCCTGCTTCAAATGTGCCCCCAACGGGCCCTCAAAACAAACATATACCTCACCTTTCGCTGAATCGTCCAGGCGAACAGCGTCCGCCTTCCCCTCCTTCGCCGTCCCGGTCTTGTCCCCCGCCGCCCCGGCCGTCACCGCCACCACTGCCGGCGCACCAACAACCTGGGGAGGGGCCCCAGCCCCCCCCGCAACTAGCCCCGTGGAAGACGGCCCCGCCAGCCCCGGGGCCCCCCCCGGCTCCGTGCCCGAGCCCCCCGCCGGAGGCACCCAAGCCGCCGCTGGAGACAAGCGGCCCCCGTCCCCCGGGGGCAAACGCCCCAAGAGGTCCCGTAGACCCAGGAGGAAGCCCCTCAAACCCCCATCATCACCCCCTTCCGGGGTCCCCGCCCCCACTGGCCGGGACACCCCCACCCCCCGAGCCCCTCCAGCACTCCCACATCAAACAAGCCCCGCAAATCAGACAAAGCCAGAGAAGGAATTGTGACCTCACCTGTCTGCCCAGGGGGGGCGCCCCCAGCCGCCGATCCAGCCTCCCTCGTCGCCGACCGACCACCGACATCCTCTTCCACATCCGATCCGGACACCTCGCCTTCCGAACGATCGTCCCCGGGCACCGCCGACATCCGTCCACCAGGTGTCTCACTCCCGCCATCTGCAGAGCCACGCCCCCGTACTCCAGCTCCGCCCGACGGAGACCTCTGTGAACCAGCCGAACTTCCGATGACCCGGCCACGTGACTTGCCCCGCCGCGTCATCTCTCTGCGCCCAGCCGAGGCCGACTCCGAGTCCCGCCGATCACTGCTGCCACCGGCCGCCATGAAGCCGCTCCCACGCCGAGGCACCCCTCCGACCGGAGCATCGCCAGTAGGGGAGCCCGCCAGTCCAGTAGCACCCCGGCGAGAGGGACGGGGAGAGACCGAAGGCCGCCTCCCCCCACTACCCCCAGAGCTCCGTCCATGCAGAGGATTCCTCCCAGAGGCGCGCACGGCCGCAGCAGGAGTACGCTTAGCCGGCGGCCCTGAAGGGTCCCTGTCGGGGCTCCTAGGATGACGCTGAGCTCGAGGGGAAGGGTCCAGTGAAAAACGCTCCGGCGGCCGTGACCGCCGAGCCCGCGGGACCGCAAGCCCCTCCGAATCCTGTGCAGAGTCCTGAACCCCCATCAACGTGGAGACCTGGGACCGGAGCCACTCAGTCCCCTTCACCGCGGCAGCGGCCTTAATTTGCTCCAGCAAAACGTCCAAATCCGCCATCACAGACCAGGGAAGCTGAGGTGAGATGCTCTGCAGTGAAAAAGGTGGGTGACCAAGCTTCTTCTTCCTTCGTCCGTTGAACTTCCACTGACCTCCAATCTGAGGGGCCACCCCTCCTAACTGTACCTCAACCCCTCCCAAACCTGATACACCAATCCCTGAATACCCCCCAACTCAAAACAATTTAATTTAACTCACACCTGCCCTGTCTCCCCTCTTCACATGGTCATGTCTGCCCTGCGCTATTTTTTTTTTTTTTTTTTTCTCGCTTCGGGCCTTGCTGAATTCCAAATGTAGCCAGTTGACAATTTGCATAGCATGTAGGATTTTATGCCAAATCGTGCCCTCTTTAATGCAATTTATTTTATTCAGCTGAGCCTCCCTTGTAAGCCATTAGACTTTCATCTATGCTGATATCACATAGCTCGTTGGAAACTATTTAGAATCATTGGAGATACTTCCCAAATTGTCTTTAGTTTTTGTGCAGGATGAGTAATTTCATCAAATTCTTCGTTGTTTTCGAAGTGTAAATACTTCTTGGTCAGGGAAAATCTGTACTCTGACATGACTGTGCCAAAGAATGGAGTGGCAAGTAATGTATTAGTTGTTCAATACCACTTCTGTAGGGGTTTCCCCACCACTCCCTGAAGTATTATTAGGCACAGAAATGTCCAAATGTCCTCTTTGGTCACTGGTTCCCACTTTCTGCTTCTTGAAAACTTCCAATGCAGAGTAGCCAATTGTTGCTCTTTGTACCGGTTTGTCTCAGTAACAATTTTTTTCAATAACCTCATCGGTCAGAAATAATTGTAAGTATGCCAAGGGGTTGTCCTGCTCAACGTTTACTTTCAAACCAGGTGCTCCAGTAAATCGGAATCTTGGGGGCGCTGCCTAAACGGTACCGCAGTCAATGGAGCACCAATTTCTCACATCACTGAGGTCAGTCGCAGAATCGTCGCTGACGTCACTTTCAGTATCTATTGACGAATTTCCCCAGGATTTACTATCGCTCAATTCTTCAAGTAATTCCAATTCACTATCACTGTTTTCTAGCTGGTCTAAAACCACTTTTGACCTAAAGGAACGCTTTTTGGATGCCATCTCAAGTTTCCAGGCAGAAAGAACACTAAAAGTGCAGGCAGGACACTGGACAAATCACTAGGGACAAAACTGAGGTGAAATGGTTTCACGCAGTAATTTAATCATGACAGATTACAATGTATTACAATGTGTATGTGTGTGCTTTGTTTATTTATTTTTTAATTCCCGCCGGGTTCGGCCCCCCTGCGTTGCGGCGCTCGCAGGGAAGGGAACCCGGAAGACGGATGCCAGCATTGACAAGGTAAGTAATCACTACAGGGTAATCCTGAGTGTGGCTCGGGGTTACGGCTTTTGGTACTGAAAATTAACCCCGAGCCACACTCGAGATTACCGCCAGGGAGGTTAAAACCACTGCTCCTGAAAAAATAATAGTTTTTACAATTTTTTTACATTTTTTTATTGATACAGTACATGTTCCCCAGGACATTACCCAGACCCGCAGACCCCTTTTATGTCCAATAACTTGCATTTAAAAATGGGCACTTTTCATTTTTTTCCTGTCCGGCTCCCATAGACTTCAAAAGGGTTCGCCGTTCGGGTTAGAACATTCGGTTCGAGGCAGAACTCCCGAACAGGGAGGTTTTTGGCCCAATCCCTAGTAACATAATAAAAAATTTTAATATCCACACAAAATAAGATAAGTAGCTACTCTTTTTAAGGCAAACACAATCTCTTTTAAAGCTCAACGCCACAAAAATTGAAAATGATTCCAGTGGGGCTGTGTCCACACTGCAAGAGTATATTGCTAACTTAGGCCTCATTTAGACTTGCATTGCTGTCTGAAGTGTGATCCATGTTCGGATTGTGCTTCAGACAGCATTAGGCAGACAGCGAGGAGGCATTGTTTTAGCCCCCAAATTAGTTGACACATTACGTGTCAAAGTCCACTGTCAGCTGATATCACAGAGCCATTACAGGCTCTGCAGGGATTCTGACAATAATATCGGGATCCACCCAGATGCCTGACTAGCAGCTGGTTCAGCCTGTCGGTGTGTCACCCCAAGAGCTGAGCAATCAATGGTCTTTGATCGTTCTCAGTGTAGAGCCGGCATGGGACAGCAGCAGCATTGGATCAATGCTGTAGCCATCTAGTTAAGTTTAAACATTTATTTTCCATTCCCACATTTCTCTTTAACAAGTCCCTAAGACCTACAGTAAATTAGCACATTGCAGGTGCAGCCCCACTACAAGGAATAATTGCAAGTTTCCCGGATTCGGACTTTAAATTAAATTTCAGAATATAAAACAACGCCCACAAACTAACATAAATCCACATGCATTTCATCCGAAAAGTATTTGTTGAAGCACATTTGGCAACAATTACAGCCTCAAGTCTTTTTGCATATGATGCTACAAGCTTGGCACACCTATTTTTTGGCAGTTTCTCCCATTCTTCTTTGCAGGACCTCTCAA
This sequence comes from Pelophylax lessonae, assembly GCF_965119305.1. Taxonomy (NCBI): domain Eukaryota; kingdom Metazoa; phylum Chordata; class Amphibia; order Anura; family Ranidae; genus Pelophylax; species Pelophylax lessonae. The sequence goes on along the minus strand of NC_138770.1, from coordinate 144,212,173 downwards.
GCTCCATCAGGTTAGATGGGGAGCATTGGTGCACAGACATTTTCGGATCTCTCTAGAGATGTTCAATCGGGTTAAAGTCTGGGCTCTGGCTGGGCCACTCAATTACATTCACAGAGTTGTCCCTTAGCAACTCCTTTGTTATTTTGGATGTGTGTTTAATGTCATTGTCCTGTAGGAAGATGAACCTTCGTCCCAGTCTGAGGTTTAGAACGCTGTAGAGCAGGTTTTCATCAAGGATGTCTCTGTGCATTGCTGCATTCATCTTTCACTTAGTCCTGACCAGTCTCCCAGTTCCAACATCCCCACAGCATGATGCTGCCACCACCATGCTTTACTGTAGGGAAGCTATTGGCCAGGTGATGAGCGGTGTCTGGTTTCCTCCAGACATGACGCTTGCCATTCAGGCTAAAGAGTTCAATGATTGTTTCATCAGACCAGAGAATTTTGTTTCACATGGTCTGAGGCTCCTTCAGGTGCCTTTTGTCAAACTCCAGGTGGGCTGTCATGTGCCTTTTACTGAGGAGTGGCTTCCATCTGGCCACTCTACCAAACAGGCCTGATTGGTGTGCTGCAGAGATGGTTGTTCTTCTGAAATGCTTTCCTCTCTCCACACAGAAACACTGGAGCACTGTCTGAGTGACTGTCTGGTTCTTGGTCACCTCCCTATCTAAGGTCCTTCTCCCTGATCGCTAAGTTTGGCCAGACGGCCAGCTCTAGGAAGAGTCCTGGTGGTTCCAAACATCTTCTAATTACAGATGATGGAGGCCACTGCGCTCATTGGGACCTTCAAAGCTGCAGAAATGTTTCTGTACCCTTCCCCAGATCTGTGCCTCGATACAACCCTGTCTCGGAGGTCTACAGACAATTCCTTGGACTTCATGGCTTGGTTTGTTCTCTGACATGCACTGTTAACTGTGGGACCTTATATAGACAGGTGTGTGCCTTTCCAAATCATGTCCAATCAACTGAATTTACCACAGGTGGACTCCAATCAAGTTGTAGAAATATCTCAAGGATGATCAGTGAAAACAGGATGCACCTGAGCTCAATTTTTAGTGTCATGGCAAAGGCTGTATATACTCATGTACATGTGATTTTTTAATTTTTTATTTTTAACCTCTTTACCACTGCTCACTGTGCCTCTACTGCGGCACAGTGGCTCATTATCGTCTGGCGACGTAGACCTACGTCACCAGACATTCCCCTCTCTCGACGGCGCTCGCGCGCGCCATCTGAGGCTCGCTCCCGCTGTATTCATACACAGCAGGAGTCGGGCCAGGGGAGGAGAGGCGGTGATCATCGAGTGTGGAGATCCGCCCGCTTGTGTAAACAAAGCGGGCGAATCTCCTAAGTGACAGGCAGTCACAGATTACAGGATTCAGCATAGCTGAACCTGCGATCTGTGCCTGTGTCACACAGTCCCCTCCCCCCACACACATCAGTAAGCACCAGGCATACATTAACCCCTTGATCACCAATAAAATTTAACCCCTTCCCTGCCAGTGTCATTTTTACAGTAACAGTGCATATTTATAGCACTGATTACTAATGTCAGTTAGGGGTCCGATCTGTCCGCCGCAATGTCACAGTCCCGCAAAAAAAAAAATTGCAGATCGCCGCCATTACTAGTAAAAATCCCGTAGTTAGTAAACGCAATAACTTTTGCGCAAACCAATCAAAATACGCTTATTGGGATTTTTTTTAACAAAAATATGTAGCAGAAAACAAATTGGCCTAAAATGTTAAAAAATTTTGATGTATAAATTTTTTTGGGGAATGTTATATATCAGAATGTAAAAAATATTGTTTTTTTTTCTCAAAACTTTCGCTCTTTTTTTATTAATATCGCAAAAAATGAAAAGCGCAGAGGTGATCAAATACCACCAAAAGAAATCTCTGTTTGTGTGGAAAAAAAGGACGTAAATTTCATTTGGGTACGGCGTTGCATGACCGCGCAATTGTCCGTTAAAATCACGCAGTGACAAGTTGAAAAAAAGTGGCCTGGTCATTAAGCAGGAAAATTCTCCGGGCCTTAAAGTGGTTAACAAATTTGCAAAGATTTTAAACAAACTTCTTTCACATTGCCATTATGGAGTATTGTTTGTAGAATTTTGAGGAAAATAATGAATTTAATCCATTTTGGAATAAGGCTGTAACATAACAAAATGTGGAAAAAGTGAAGCGCCGTGAATACTTTTCGGACTGTAATCCATAAACTACTAACTTCGTCATGTGGTCCAGAGCCAATTTGGGACTCATGATACCAACTTTTCTGATTATCCTTTGATAGGTATTCTACGGTTACAAGGGCCACCAATGGGACTGCATTGCAGGTTCGCAATAAGTGGCAGCAGCTTGTTCCTGATCTGTCAGATGAGGAATGGGAGGAAGCTTGCTCCTCTCACCTCTCCGTATCTTTGGTGGTTAACAACAAGCCGATCCACTTATATATTTTGCATTAATCTTATATAACTCCGGTCAGACTACATGCGATGCACCGCTTGCCTGCCCCCACATGCACACGCTGTACCCTACTTCACCCATGTGATGTGGTCATGTCCGGTTATAACAAGGTTCTGGCAGCAAGTAACTGAAGTGCTAGCAGTCTTGTCTTTGCCAGTTCCATGTAATCCACTAGTCTGTTTACTGGGAGTGCTGGATGAGGAGCAATGGCCGAGACACTCTAGAACACTTCTTAGAGAAACTTTATTTTTAGCACGTAAGGCAGTAGCACTTAAGTGGATCCAACCTAGTCCTCCCTGTACTCACAAGTGGTTGCAAATGGTGAACCAAATTTTGCCTTATGAGAAGCATATCTATGAGCATAGGGGGTGTCCTCATAAATACAATAAAATATGGGATGGATGGTGCTCCTCGCCCCTCACTCTTTCTAATAAATAAGCTGCCGCTGATTGTTTTAGATCTCTTTTTTGTGAGTCAATTTGATCCCTATTCAACTTTGGGTCTAATGGCTATGATACTTTGCGGACCTCAGGATGCTGGTTCCGTCTAATACCTTGTATGTACATCAATACTGGGAAAATGTCACTGCTATGTACTTGATACTGTGACTTACAAAGTCTTTTTTTTTGTACTGTATTGTACCTTACTGTTTATACGGTCACGTTGAGCGTCATGATGACTGTTACCATGAATACTTTTTCTTCAATAAAAAGAATTTAAAAAAAAATATATAAATACAATAATTCAAAAATGAATCAGCGCAATAGCAGCAACAATTAACTCATGAAACAGCCATCATTTTTTTGGACTTATTGACTGATTATTTTTGGCAGTTTTTGCAGTTAAAAATCAAAATTCAAATTCATTTTAATCTTACTATTACAATCACACTGAACATTCCACCCAACTTTCTCAAAATAGTGACTCATATTTTACTGTTTGCTAGCTTACTTATTGCACGACAGTAGAGATCAAATCTATCACCTAATTTATCACAATCTATAAAGATAGTACGACAACACCACATGTATGAGAGTTTACTAGCCAATAAGGAGGGCAAAGGCTATTTGATCAACATTGGAAACTTTGGAATGTTTGGATTGTAAACATTTTTTTTTTTTTTTTTGTAACTTTTTTTGTTGTGTAATGTACATTTTTAGACCAACAGTATAGTATATTGGATTGTTCTATTATTTTTCTATGCAATTTACATGATGTTCTACATCCTGGAATTTATTTCCTGGTACACCTATGCAAGCCCTAAGGGACTTATTTTTCTGTTGTACTATTGCACATTTTTGTCATTCTTTTTGATAATAAAGTTCAATGAAACAAAAAATCACATTGAACACCTTGAAAAGTCAGTTTTATTGGACATCATTTTTTTTTGTGGTTTCTGTATTTTTGTAGTGTGGTTTTATGTTACAGGTTTGTGAATATGTGCTGTTTTTTATATTTTGAAAGTTAATTACTTGACACAACTTTCTAAACAGCACACAACCAAGCATGCAGATAAGATTTTACCCAACAAAGCTCTCAGGAGCTGTAGAACCGGTATATAAATATTAGTTAGGCATGTGCCCAATATCCTGCTATGCAAGATGTAAACTGCTATAACCTGTAAGAGTAGTGTAACAGAAGTACTGTACAAAGTGCATTTTGAATACATAGGCTGTACCTCTGACTAGTCATCATTCATTCACAGCAGAATTTCACCTCTGTGTGCCCAAGAGGCCACCAACCTGGACCTTCACAAAGATCAGCTTTATTTTGAATTGAAGCTGCTTCCCACCCTCTTCATCCCATAACGCAAACCACAAGCCTGTCAACAGGGTACTGATGCATGGCAAAGTGCATTGTGGCAGTTACTCTGCATTACCTGATTGGTGGTATTTACATATTGTGCAGGACACAGGTCAGGGGGCGACCAGGGCAATGTAAATTAGGACTTTTTAAAACACTGTGGAATGCGCTGTAACCTTGCAGTGTTTACTATAAACAGCTCTTGCCAGTTTGAACTGGAAACAGAAGCAGAGGTCCTTGTTGCATGCATTTGCAAATATATGTTATAGCCATACAGCCACACTAAGGCTCCTCTGTAAAGTGTGGTCCTATAACTATGGTCTAACAGAGCTCCCAACAGGGGACACATACTGTAGTATATGGCAATGCATAAGTTAAGAGCAGATATGTCTTGGAGGTAGCTGCTCCTTCCTAATTGTATAGTGACACGGCTCAAGTCTAGATTAGGGAATACCTCAAGTGCATCTGAAACAAATCCAACAAGTACATTTAAAAAATGGCACCCATGCATATTTATACCTATGATGCCAAGTATGGTCCCTCAATCAGTGGCCTGTTTCACACGGACTTCAGCTTGTATGGCACCAGTGTGAACAGCAAGCTTTGGCAAAAGCATTTGCAGAGCTTTCAGCAAACGTTGTTGAAGCTTTTAAGGTACCATTCAGCTCCAGTTTTTAAATGTTGAACACACATCCTAATGGGAGAGCTGATTGTCACTTTAAGAAAGCTGCTAGCAGGATTCAGTAGGCTTTCAACAATCTTCAAGAAGTGCTTAGGCCTGCTAGCAGCTTAAGTGGCAATCAGCACTTTTTACTATTTACTCCTCTTACTTGCTTCACCACACACCTTTCTCCCATCCCTCACTGATATGTTAGCTTGATTTTGGAATGTTTCAGGGCTGGCCGTGAACTGGGAGAAGTCTAAGGCTGTCAACATCAACTTACATGGGGACACTTTACAGAGTCTGAAAGGCCAACAAAGCTTAATTTGGCAGACAAGTTCCTTGCTGTATCAAGGAATCAAGCTGACCTCCTTCATAGCAACACTCTATAAGGCAAATTATGCATACCTCTTCACACATTTGTTGCCAGGGGTGGAGCTGTGGTCTTCCTTAAATTCTCGGTCCTAGATGGGCAGGATTGCTGCAGTTAAGAAGGTATTGCCACCCAAAATCCTCTATTAGTTTCATACCCTGCCCATACCAGCATACTAGTTCTGACCACCAACCTTCACAGGTTCCAGAACAAACTATTGCACTTTATCTGGGGCACTAGGGGTCACAGAGTACAACGTAGAACGCTATACACTTTGCAAGACTCCAGTGGGCGGGGGGTTCCGGATCTCAGAAAATATTATAGGGCGGCTCAGATAACTCTATTGACCCAGATGCATTCCACTTCCTATCGACCTGAGTGTAAAGCCTTGAAGCACAGGCTTGCGCTCCTCTTCTTATCAATCTTTTAATGTGGGTTTCTCCCAACCATCAGAGGACCATCTTCTGCCCTTTTTCATTTTTCTGCTCACATTCATTGCTCTTGTTGGATTCTTCCCACAAACTTCCTGCACTTCACTCTCCCTACTTTCCTGTAGCGCTGTTATTTAGCAACCCGGAATTTTCCCCTGGTCTTTACCCCCAGGAATTCCAATGGTGGATAAATAAAGTCCTTCATCTTTGGGGCACTTTCTGGACCATAAGAGAATACGCCCCACTACATATTTTATACTGTACAACAGCTTGAGATGCCTTACGTCAGCTTTACCGGTTGCAGCAAATTCTCTAGTTTTTCCACTCCTTACAACCGAACACCATTGACATTTCCACACGAACAGCTTTTGAATCCAGATGTTGCCATGGCGAGGCTCAGAAGGGGGGCATCTCAAGTCTGTATAAGTTGTTTGTCTCCACTCCAAGTAAAACATCTGTATATTCTTGCCTGGGAAAGGGACATAGGCTCTGAGGTAGGTGAGGAGGAATGGAGGGACTGGTGTACTAGAATCCACAAAGACATTATAAATGTCTCCCTTATGAAGGCAGGCTATAACAGGGGTCTTCAAACATTGGCCCTCCAGTTGTTTGGGAACTACAATTCCCATCATGCCTAGTCATGTCTGTGAATGTCAGAGTTTTACAATGCCTCATGGGATGTGTGGTTCCGCAACAGCTGGAGGGCCGTAGTTTGAGGATCCCTGGGCTATAAGGTCCTCTTGTTGGTATTTGGTCATAGACTGTTTGTTGAGAATGTTCCCTGGTTCCTCCTTTTGTTTCCGGGGATGTGGATGGACATGCCCTAAAGTTAGAAGGTGCTGGATACGAGTTCATTACCTGATCTTCACAGTGACCATGACTAATGTTATCAAAAACCCCAGAACTGCCCTGCTTAATGAACCTATAGCTGGAGTTTCAGGATCTACTCAGACCCTAATCTATTTTATGTTTCTGACCACCACAATCGCGATTGCGACTGCCTGGGAGAGTCTGGACTTTTGAAATTAAATGTAAACTCTGATGGATCATGATCAACGGGAAGATGGTCAGCATCTTACACGATACCTTTCCCAGGTTTGAGTGAATCTGGAGCCCATGGTTTAGTTACTTAAAGACCCCACCTAATAACAAATCCTTTCTCTTTGATGGGATAGGTGGGCCTGTCACATGGGTGGATTATGTCTCTCTCTCTCTTTGCTCTTCCTTTTCTATTCCCTTTTCCTCCCTCCTATCATTCTGCCCTTTGATTGGGTTAATATCGTATTATGACGTATCGTGTAGCACCCTGTACTTTTTGTGCCTGTTAACTGCTGAAACAAAATGGAGCAGATATCAGGCTCTGGTCTACTTGAGCTGTTCCCGAAGAGTTAGCGTACACATGTCCTTGTTCCTGTTCTTGATTTTCTCTGGTATCTCCCTTTCAATGGTAAATTTCAATATTTGGGTTTGCTGTGCCTACCATAAACATTGTTAATGTATGCTTTTTTTCTTTGTGTCACACCTGCATTGTGAGCTCCATTTGCTGTCACCTATTTGTATGTTAACCTTCAATAAAACAGTTCGACAGAAAAGCATCAACAAAGCTTGCTGAAAGCTCTGCAAATGCTTTGTCAAAGCTCACTGCTCCTATATAAATTGAAGTCCGTCTGAAACAGGCCTAATTAAGAAGTTCCCTACTTAAAACATATTAAACAATTAAATGATTAGAAGCAGGTTTTCCTTGGAGGTAGTCCCTGCTTTCCTAAAAGTTCAGGAATGCACTAGAAGTCCAAACTCGATCATTGGCAGCTGAAGACTTCCAGTATATACCACATTTCCAGTAAGACCCCAGCCATATTTTCCCCCCTCTATCCACCAGATTTTCTACCCTTTTTTCACACCTGCTTTCTTAAACCGCTCAATTTCTTTGGGGCAGAATAACAGGCAGCGCACCCTATGGTTAGAAAGTGTTTTGGCGCCATTGTACAGATATGGATTAACCAAGACTCACCAGGAGATAATGGTGACATAGAACGCACATATGGATAAATATAATGGCAGTCACAGATCCCCTCTGTTGGTAGCCTTGATGTATAATGTCTTGGATCGCTGGGGGCGGTCTGGGGGTGAATGAAGCCAGAAGCAATGTGATGTACTGACAATTTGTGCTAGCATAGCTTAGGGAGAGAAGTGTGGAAGGCAGGTAGTAAAAAATGCATGTAAAGAGGATTAGAGGTTAATGTGCAGTAGCTGAGTGCCACCCCTGGTGTCTCTAGGCAATGGCTCATGTGCAATCTGGACATACAGGTCAACAATGTTTGATTTTGAAACATATGTAGCACTGCCCCTGTAGGGGTTGCTAAGTATTGAGTTCCATAGGTCTCCCTCTGATTATCCTGCAGCCAAATGCTTAAGTATTTTCACACAGCCAGGTGTACTCATCTGCTTATTATCCAATAACCAGTCTAGGGGATTTGTTTTTTTGTATTTATTGGTAGAACTTGGATAGGAGAAGGGATTAGTGGGGTACTTGAACTATGTACAAAGGAGGGCAACTCTCACTTGGCCTCACTTGATTGAACTGAATAGCAGACCCTCTGCTGAACCATACTGCATTTGTATGGAAGAAAAGTCCTTTGCTGGCTCTGGCAGCAGACTCAGTGAACACTGACTCTTCGGGACACTAACCAGTATCCTCTTTAGCTGGCACCTGTCCACTGAATTCACTAGCAAGAAGGGATGGCCCTCACAGAACAGGCCCCTAAATGTAGATCTGTACTCACAACAACCAGAAACAGATCCTTCCAGGTATATCCCCCTCTCAGTCAACTCTGCCAGACATCGGGGTTGCAGCTTCTGTAACTCCCGCCCTCAAGTGGACCACCTGAAGCCACATGGCAGCTTGTACAGAGAAGGAGAAGCAGCCCCCTCCCTCTGGGACCCCACTCTCCAGCAAAAGACCTCTGCACATGTGCTCTCTTGGTATAAATACAGGCACTTTCCTCTGCCAATGGCCGGGGCTGTATCTACACCTATGCTTCCATTTGTCAGTTTCCTCTTACTGTCCAATATGCCCCATCTTATTGGACCAGTGTGAAACAGGCAGACAACATGAGCAGCATCTGAGCACACTGAGCAGACCCTATCAATCGATCACTGCTCCATGTTAGGCAGAGAGTACTTGAATTTTCCTGACAGTTCCCCCAGTAAGCAGGGAAACCCAAAAACTATGCACTCTCTAGCACCTACCTTGGAGGGTGCTACAGATACACAGATAGATTTATGCTTTGAGGGAGATCCCATTATCCATAGTTACCACCTATAGGTTTTCTGTTACCCATCCACCATGACTTTGTGTTCTCCTGCAGTAGTGCCTCAACAGCTATATCACCCCTCCACAAACTTCCTTTAACATTTTCAGCTTTTTCATTCCTAATCATTTTCTAAGCATACTGTAAAGTTCAGAAAGGATCCAGATAGGTGGGAAAGGGAAAGGAAGTCTGAGCCAGCATTGCCTTCTGGGACTGCTGTTGTAGGTCAGAGTTTTTGGTGCAAAAAACACTGATACTCCACAAAGAAAGAATTCAATAAATCTTTCAGCATTATGGGCAGACTATTTTTTGTAAAACTAGGTAGTCCATAACTAGCTTTTCTTGAAATATGTTCTCTGCGTGTGTTTGATAATTTACCCATCCTTTAGAATGTGGCATCTTCAGCTTCAATGTCCAAGTTTTAAAATGGTCTCCATCTGTCAGTGTTTGTTTGGAAGATCTATATAACCCCAAACCTACACCAATAATACCAGTTATCCTTAATGATGCTGAAAATTTCCTTAGATGCATACAGGGAATGATACAGTATCTGAATTTTATCCACACCCTCTGTGCTCTTTTGCATAGTACGCATGCTGGACTGGTCATGGATTTATTCCTATTCCCTAGATATGAGATAGGAGAACATTTGTGTTTTTGTTCTTTAAAGTATTAAAGTAGACAACAAGGAAGAACATGTATCATTGTCTTGGCATGGACAGTCAATCAGTTAAGATTATAATACAGTCAAGACATCTCTTTACATTGTCATATTTCAAATTTCTATGATATACTTTAGGTTAAGCGATTGATACCACATACAATGCCTTGCGAAAGTATTCGGCCCCCTTGAACTTTTCGACCTTTTGCCACATTTCAGGCTTCAAACGTAAAGATATAAAACTGTAATTTTTTGTGAAGAATCAACAACAAGTGATACACAATTATGAAGTGGAACGACATTTATTGGATATTTCAAACTTTTTTAACAAACAGAAAACTGAAAAATTGGGCGTGCAAAATTATTCAGCCCTCTTAAGTTAATACTTTGTAGCGCCACCTTTTGCTGCGATTACAGCTGTAAGTCGCTTGGGGTATGTCTCTATCAGTTTTGCACATCGAGAGACTGAAATTTTTGCCCATTCCTCCTTGCAAAACAGCTCGAGCTCAGTGAGGTTGGATGGAGAGCGTTTGTGAACAGCAGTTTTCAGTTCTTTCCACAGATTCTCGTTTGGATTCAGGTCTGGAGTTTGATTTGGCCATTCTAACACCTGGATATGTTTATTTGTGAACCATTCCATTGTAGATTTTGCTTTATGTTTTGGATCATTGTCTTGTTGGAAGACAAATCTCCGTCCCAGTCTCAGGTCTTTTGCAGACTCCATCAGGTTTTCTTCCAGAATGGTCCTGTATTTGGCTCCATCCATCTTCCCATCAATTTTAACCATCTTCCCTGTCCCTGCTGAAGAAAAGCAGGCCCAAACCATGATGCTGCCACCACCATGTTTGACAGTGGGGATGGTGTGTTCAGGTTGATGAGCTGAGTTGCTTTTACGCCAAACACAACGTTTTGCATTGTTGCCAAAAAGTTTGATTTTGGTTTCATCTGACCAGAGCACCTTCTTCCACATGTTTGGTGTGTCTCCCAGGTGGCTTGTGGCAAACTTTAAACGACACTTTTTATAGATATCTTTAAGAAATGGCTTTCTTCTTGCCTGTAAGATTCTGGTACCTTTGGTACCCTTATTTACCATTTTCCTTTCAAAACATTGCGTCCCACCTTTTTAGTTAGGTGGAACGCATACACCTTTAAGACGGATGACGTCATCGCTGAGCGCCGCTGAGCGGCTATTTCAATCGCCAGCATTCTCTCTCACGTTGTTCGTTCAATGTGTGTCTACATGCTCACAAGCCTTGTCTTGCTGTCGGAACCTCCAGCTATTTGCCTTTACCTGGAACAGACCGGAACCTCGCATCTGATCCCGTATCTCGCTACCGGATCACTCCCTCACTACTGGACCCCTCTACTTACTAAACCTTACTAGTGATAAGTACCCCACAGGGGAATCCTCCATAACTAACTTACACTATCATCTCCTGCACATTAAGGACTGTTACTATCTATGCATACTAATTCTACCATCTGCACTGTTACATAGATTGCTAGCTCTTGAGTCTACTACCATCTATCCTTGCACTGGGTTAATCTATCCTGTCTATGTCATCTGCTGTCCTTACCACCTGTTACCATACATGATTACTAACCTATCTGCATTCTACCTATTACCATCTACTACTCTCCTGAACATTACTATCAAGTGCTTACCATTACTGTCACTGCTCACACCTGTCCCTTGAGCACATCACTACCATACTATCATATACATCCTATCACTCCAGGAACATCTTATTGAGTGTGTGTATATCTGTATGCTGAAGCAGACAGGCCCACAGTGATGAGTCTGGAGAGTTGGATCTGGTATTCCAACACATCTCTACATGACTACTGAGTGGAGATTCTGCAGCTGCAAATCCAGCTTACAATAAAAACGCAGGAGCGTTACAGATTGAACGAACCTTAAAAAAATGGATTCAGCAGAATTACCCACTCAAGTGACACAATTAACACAACAAATAAATGCATTAATACTTGCTCTTACTGAAGTAAAAGAAGACAATCAGACTCTGAGACAGCAGGTAACCCGTCTTTCCCAGCTTACTGCTGCTCAGCCCCCTGAACCCAAAATAAACCCTCCTCTAGTATTTACAGGTGATCGGAAAAAATTTTGTGAATTCAAAAACGCATGTCAGTTGCTTTTTTTGCTAAAACCTCGTACTTACCCTACTGATCAAATTAAAGTCTGTACCGTCATTTCATACTTAACGGGTGATCCACGGGCCTGGGCAGACTCTCTCTTTGAGAAAAATGATCAGCTTCTCAACTCCTATCCTTTATTCCTAGCGGAACTCGCTAGTTTATATGATGACCCCAATAGGCAGAGTACTGCTGATATCCAATTGAGGGCTTTAAAACAAGGAAGGAGACCTGTAGAAGATTTTGTAGCAGAGTTCAAAAGATGGACCCTTGATTCAGGGTGGAATGATACATCTCTGCGAACTCAGTTCAGACTCGGGTTGTCAGAAGCCGTTAAAGACGAGCTCGCCCGAGCGGATTTACCTGGCACTTTGGATGCCTTAATACAACTCAGTATCAACATTGACAGGCGACTGCGAGAAAGAAGGGCTGAGAAAATGGGAATGCCATTGTCTAGTCCTTCTCGGATTTCGGCCGTTGACCCTACTCCTATGGAGGTAGGAACCATACGCCCACCTTTATCAACTACTGAACGAGCCAGGAGAAGATCCAGTAATCTCTGCATGTACTGCGCATCCCCGGATCATTCGATAAGCGTCTGTCCCCTTGTCCGCAAAAAAGAGGGTGCCTGTTCACATGTCTTGCTAGGGGGATTAACGACTTCCTTCTCTAAACCTTATCTCTTTGTTCATTTAACATTACAGTGGGACCAGACTAGGATTACTACCAAGGCTATGATCGACACAGGATCTTGTGGGAACTATATCGATACACATTTTGTTACTTTAAAAAAAATACCTATTATTTCAAAACCTAAACCTGTTTCTGTTAGTTTCATTAACGGTATCCCGCTATCTTCTGGCCCAATCACCAATCAGACACAAGCACTCCTTGTCACTGCAAACGAGTCTCATATAGAGACCACCTCCTTTGATATACTACTATCTTCACCCCATTTTCCCATTATTTTGGGACTCCCCTGGTTACACACACATCAACCAATCATAGATTGGAAAAGACGGACTTTAACTTTCCCCTCTCACTATTGTGAGATTACGTGTAACCTCCCATCTTATGGAAAGATCCTGTCTGTGGTGTCAGACGAGATTGCACCACTATGCTATCAGGATCTGTCCGAAGTATTCCTTGAGAAAAATGCTCAAGTGTTGCCTCCCCATAGGGATTATGATTGCACTATCGATCTACTCCCTAACAGCAAATTGCCTTTCGGTCATGTTTATCCTCTTTCACAGGATGAACTCTCTCATCTCAAGGAATACTTGGATGAGAATTTGACAAAAGGGTTCATCAGACCCTCTACTTCTTCCACAGCTGCAGGACTTTTCTTTGTCCGCAATAAGGATTTAAGTCTTAGGCCTATTATCGATTATAGGCAATTAAATACCATTACAATAAAGGATCGCTATCCTTTACCGCTCATCCCTGAACTCATTGAACAAGTGCGTGGGGCTACTTACTTCTCTAAATTAGACCTAAAAGGGGCATACAACTTAATCCGAATCCGTGACGGAGATGAGTGGAAAACAGCATTCAGAACCAGATACGGATTATTCGAATATCTTGTGATGCCATTCGGGTTGTGTAATGCTCCCGCAGCTTTTCAAAGGTTCATAAACGACATCTTTAGAGACTTACTTGATGTCTGTGTTGTGGTATATCTGGACGATATACTTATCTATTCTCGATCTCTGTCTGAACATATAAAACATGTAAGACTTGTGTTATCCAGATTACTCGCACACAATCTATACGTGAAATTAAAAAAATGCCTATTCCATAAGGAAGAAATATTATTCTTAGGATACATCATATCCAAAACCGGAATCAAGATGGATATGAGCAAGATATCCTGTATTCTGGATTGGCCTATACCAACAACTCGTAAGGCATTACAGCGATTCCTTGGATTTTCAAACTTCTATAGGAAGTTCATCAAGAACTTCTCTGCTATTGTGAGACCTCTCACACAACTTACAAGTATAAAGAAACCATTCAAATGGTCAGAAGAAGCAAATGGAGCTTTCCGCTTGTTAAAATCAAGCTTTACTTCTGCTCCCATAGTACGCCATCCAGACCCATCCCTCCAATATATTCTGGAGGTAGATGCGTCAAATATGGCAGTAGGAGCAGTTCTCTCCCAACGACCAACAAATACTTCACCACTCCACCCAGTTGCTTTCTTCTCAAAATCACTAAGCAGCCCAGAGGTGAATTACCCAGAGGGTGAAAAGGAGTTGCTTGCCATAAAACTGGCACTGGAGAATTGGCGACATCTACTTGAAGGTACCCAATTACCAATACTCATATATACAGATCATAAAAACCTTCAATACCTCCAGACTAACAAAACTCTTTCCCACCAGCAGGTACGATGGTCATTATTCTTCCTAAGATTTAACTTCCTAGTGACCTACACGCCTGCAGACAAAAATAAAAAAGCGGATGCGCTATCACGATTAACCGAAGATAACTGCGCCGAAATCCCTTCTATTCTTATAATACCCTATGAACGTATTATTGGTGTGGTTCGTTCCCTGAAGGAAGAGATTTTGCACAGTATAAGATTGGATTCACCTCCACCACAACTAAGTACTGATGCAGAAGGCTTCCTCTATTACCACGACAAACTCTACATACCCCCTACTATGCGCACCAAGATCTTGGAATTATCACATGATGTGCCCATGGCAGGACATATGGGTATGACGAAAACCCTTAATTTGCTTACCAGGCAGTTTTGGTGGCCTGATATGAAGACGTCTGTACAAAAATTTGTTTCCTCATGTGACATCTGTGCAAGGTCCAAAATTGACACTACAAAACCATCTGGTCTACTCTGCAGTCTACCAATACCCCAGGTCCCATGGGAAGTTGTGTCCTTAGACTTTATAGTAGAACTACCACCTTCCAAAGGATTTAATACCATTCTAGTGTCAGTGGACCATCTGACAAAGATGGCACATTTCATTGCTATTCGCAGACTACCTTCATCTAAACAAACAGCGGAACTACTAATGAAACATGTATTCAAGTTACATGGAATTCCAAAGACTCTTTTATCCGACCGTGGTTCACAGTTCATCTCCAACTTTTGGCAAGCTCTATGTCAAATACTACGGATTGAGCGAAAGCTCACTTCTCCCTACCACCCTCAGACCAACGGACAGACTGAAAGAGTCAACCAGTGTATAGAACAATATCTACGTTGCTACACATCATACCTACAGGATGATTGGGTGGACCTCCTCCCTCTGGCGGAATTTGCTTATACCAACGCAACCCACAGTACTACTAAGCAAAGTCCGTTCTACTTGAACTATGGGTTTCATCCCACACTTCTTCCACCACGCATCTTACCATCAAGTAACCCAGTAGCCTCGGATTATCTTACCCAAATAAAAGACTCTCTGGGTTTACTTAATACCACCATCACACACGCTCATAGTCAACAAAAAAGGTACTACGACCTTCGTAGAAGACCTTCTCCGCAATATGCTATTGGGGACCTCGTTTGGCTATCGACAAAAAATTTAAGATTAAAGATCCCTAGCAAAAAGCTTGGACCTTTATTTCTGGGACCCTTCCCAATTAAGAAACTCATTGGAAAAGCTGCAGTGCAACTCACCTTACCGGCAGATCTCAAAATACATCCCATCTTTCATGTGTCGCTACTGAAGCCACATGTTCCTAACCAAGGAATAAGGCCTACCATCTTGCCTCCACCTCCAGTACAAGTTGAAGGCGGAGAAGAATATGAGATTAAGGAGATTTTGGATTCTCGTATCCACAGAGGAAGACTCCAATATCTCATAAAATGGAAGAACTTTGGACCCCAAGATGACACCTGGTTGGATACCTCTGATATTCACGCACCTAGGCTTATACGAAGGTTTCACTCGAAATACCTGGAGAAACCAGTGCTATAGGCCTTCCGGAGGCGGCCTTAAGGGGGGGGTACTGTAAGATTCTGGTACCTTTGGTACCCTTATTTACCATTTTCCTTTCAAAACATTGCGTCCCACCTTTTTAGTTAGGTGGAACGCATACACCTTTAAGACGGATGACGTCATCGCTGAGCACCGCTGAGCGGCTATTTCAATCGCCAGCATTCTCTCTCACGTTGTTCGTTCAATGTGTGTCTACATGCTCACAAGCCTTGTCTTGCTGTCGGAACCTCCAGCTATTTGCCTTTACCTGGAACAGACCGGAACCTCGCATCTGATCCCGTATCTCGCTACCAGATCACTCCCTCACTACTGGACCCCTCTACTTACTAAACCTTACTAGTGATAAGTACCCCACAGGGGAATCCTCCATAACTAACTTACACTATCATCTCCTGCACATTAAGGACTGTTACTATCTATGCATACTAATTCTACCATCTGCACTGTTACATAGATTGCTAGCTCTTGAGTCTACTACCATCTATCCTTGCACTGGGTTAGTCTATCCTGTCTATGTCATCTGCTGTCCTTACCACCTGTTACCATACATGATTACTAACCTATCTGCATTCTACCTATTACCATCTACTACTCTCCTGAACATTACTATCAAGTGCTTACCATTACTGTCACTGCTCACACCTGTCCCTTCAGCACATCACTACCATACTATCATATACATCCTATCACTCCAGGAACATCTTATTGAGTGTGTGTATATCTGTATGCTGAAGCAGACAGGCCCACAGTGATGAGTCTGGAGAGTTGGATCTGGTATTCCAACACATCTCTACATGACTAGTGGAGATTCTGCAGCTGCAAATCCAGCTTACAATAAAAACGCAGGAGCGTTACATTGCCACTCTTCCATAAAGGCCAGATTTGTGCAGTATACGACTGATTGTTGTCCTATGGACAGAGTCTCCCACCTCAGCTGTAGATCTCTGCAGTTCATCCAGAGTGATCATGGGCCTCTTGGCTGCATCTCTGATCAGTCTTCTCCTTGTATGAGCTGAAAGTTTAGAGGGACGGCCAGGTCTTCGTAGATTTGCAGTGGTCTGATACTCCTTCCATTTCAATATTTTTGCTTGCACGGTGCTCCTTGGGATGTTTAAAGCTTGGGAAATATTTTTGTATCCAAATCCAGCTTTAAACTTCTCCACAACAGTATCTCAGACCTGCCTGGTGTGTTCCTTGTTCTTCATGATGCTCTCTGCGCTTTAAACAGACCTCTGAGACTATCACAGTGCAGGTGCATTTATACGAATACACAGGTGGATTCTATTTATCATCATTAGTCATTTAGGTCAACATTGGATCATTCAGAGATCCTCACTGAACTTCTGGAGAGAGTTTGCTGCACTGCAAGTAAAGGCTGAATAATTTTGCACGCCCAATTTTTCAGTTTTTTATTTGTTAAAAAAGTTTGAAATATCCAATAAATTTAGTTCCACTTCATGATTGTGTCCCACTTGTTGTTGATTCTTCACAAAAAATTACAGCTTTATATCTTTATGTTTGAAGCCTGAAATGTGGCAAAAGGTCGAAAAGTTCAAGGGGGCCAAATACTTTCGCAAGGCACTGTATCTATGTATCAATTTAGGTAATTCGTTTTTTACTTCTGCAATGGCTAAAGGTTGAGTTAGGTGCACTTTTAACACACAGCGTCTTTGCATACTTTTGGTCCCTGGTCATGCTGCATTGGGGGAGGATGATCTGAGCCTCTTCTCACTTCAGGGTGTAAAAGCACTCCTTCAAAAGGAAACAAGGGCAAAAGCTTTGATTGTCCTTTTAAATAGCTACACCCAAAATACAAATGATTGTATTGGAATTTCAGGTCAAATGCATTCATGACCTTGACAAACACCAAGGTATGTGACCTATCTCCAACCCTGTAAGGGCTACTGTCCTGGAATAGTAATGGTTTGGTGGTTTATAGACCTTTTTATAGTAATGGTTTGGTGGTTTATAGACCTTTCTGCAATTCTAAAGTAGCA
The DNA here is from genome assembly GCF_965119305.1 of Pelophylax lessonae. Taxonomy (NCBI): domain Eukaryota; kingdom Metazoa; phylum Chordata; class Amphibia; order Anura; family Ranidae; genus Pelophylax; species Pelophylax lessonae. The sequence goes on along the minus strand of NC_138770.1, from coordinate 144,194,351 downwards.
AATACATTTCTAAGAATTTTGCTACATATTTAAATATACTGTAATAGAACTTGATTGTCAGTAATAAAAAATAAGGATGTGTAGTATCTTGGGAGATAAAGTTAAAATGAGGGATAAAAAGATGAACGTTGATAAAACATTTTTAACCAGCTTGTAGAAACAAGTAGCGTCCGTGATACTTTTATTTATTATAAAGTACAATTTTTCAGGACAAGCTTTCAGGGTATGTCCCCTTCCAGCTAGTAGTACTCTGTCACATTCAACTGAACTTGTTATACAACATTGAAGATATTTTACTGCTTGCCCAAGGAGCTTTTGTTCTAAGCCCAAGGAGCTTTTTCTCTAATGCTGCTAATCAAAGTGAAATGTTGTCAACTTTAAAGGACAGGTTCTACTGAATGTTAACAGCCTGCTACTACTAGCTATTCCATGGTTTGCATAAATCAGAACCTCCATTGACACATTTACAACTGTCGCACATTAATTATTTCCACAGAACAATCTCCTAACTTCCAAAAAATGACAGTTTCTGTTCTTCGCAATCATTGCAACAGTAAATCACACCCTCCTGCTATTGTATACCATATATCTCACTTCTTCTTGTCTGCTCAGAGCTGGAGTATACTTAGCTTCATCTCCAGCAATTACTGGGAGTAAGCTTTTCATATTTAGGAATATAAACTGCTCAAAAAAATTAAAGAAACACTTTGAAAACACATCAGATCTCAATGGGGAAAAAATCATGCTGGATATCTATCCTGATATGGATTGGGTAACGAAAGGATGCCACATGGTTTGATGGAAATGAAAATGTATCAACCTTCAGGGCTGAATTCAAAGAAACCCCCAAACTTTAAAGTGAAAAATGATGCAGCAGGCTAGTCCATTTTGCTGAAATTTCATTGCAGCAACTCAGTAGTTTGTATGGCCCCCCACATGCTTGTATGCATGCCTGGCAACGTCGGGGCATGCTCCTAATGAGAAGACAGATGGAGTCCTGGGGAAGTTCCTCCCAGATCTGGACCAGGACATCACTGAGCTCCTGAACAGACTGAGGTGCAACCAAGTGGCGTCGGATGGCCCGAAACATAATGTCCCAGAGGTGTTCTATTGGATTTAGGTCAGGCGAGCATGGGGGCCATTCAGTGGTATCAATTCCTTCATCCTCCAGGAGCTGGCTGCATACTCTCACCACATGAGACCGGCATTGTCGTGCACCAGGAGGAACCCAGGACCCACTGCACCAGTGTAGGGTCTGACAATGGGCCCAAGGATTTCATCCCGATACCTAATGGCAGTCAGGGTGCCATTGTCTAGCTAGTAGAGGTCTGTGGATCCCTCCATGGATATGCCTCCCCAGACCATCACTGACCCATCACCAAACAGGTCATGCTGAATGATGTTACAGACTGCATAACGTACTTCATGACTTGTCCAGACCCTTTCATGTCTGTCACGTGCTCAGGGTGAACCTGCTCTCATCTGTCAAAAGCACAGAGCGTCAGTGGTGGACCTACCAATTCTGTTGTTCAATGGAAAATGCCAATCGTGCTCCACGGTGCAGTGAGCACAGGGCCCACTAGAGGACATCGGTCCCTCAGGCCACCCTTATCAAATCTGTTTCTGATCATTTGGTCAGAAACATTCACATCAGTGGCCTGCTGGAGGTCATTTTGTAAGGATCGGGCAGTGCTCATGCTGTTCCTCCTTGCACAAAGGAGCAGATACTCCTGGCAACAATGGGGCTAATAGCATACTTTTAGAATTCTTTGTTTAATCAGATTTATTGAGTTTTCAGAATATTTACAAGAAAAAATACAAAATAGAGGCACTGAAAAATTGCAAAGAAATTCACATTCCACCATCATAATCAAACAGGAAATGCAAAAATAATAATGGTACATTTAGTAAACAGAAAAGCACTACCAAACAAATCTGGCCTTTATGGAAGAATGGCAAGAAGAAAGCCATTGTTGAAAGCAAGCCATAAGAAGTCCCATTTGCAGTGTGAGAGAAGGCATGTGGGGGATAAAGCTAACATGTGGAAGAAGGTGCTCTGGTCAGATGAGACCAAAATTGAACTTTTTTTCCTAAAAGCAAAACATTATGTGTGGTGGAAAACTAACACTGCACATTACCCTGAACACACCATCCCCACCGTGAAAAATGGTGGTGGCATGGTGCAGGAGATGCAGGGGCTGTGGGCATGGTGCAGGGGCTGGGGGAATAGTGCAGGAGATTCAGGGGCTGCGGGCATTGTGCAGGAGATTCAGGGGCTGCGGGCATGGTGCAGGGGCTGTGGGCATGGTGTAGGAGATTCAGGGACTGCGGGCATGGTGCAGGAGATGCAGGGGCTGCTGGTATGGTGCAGGGGCTGCAGACATGGTATAGGAGATGCAGGGCTGTGGGCATAGTACAGGAGATGCAAGCTTGCCGGCATTGTGCAGGGGCTGCAGGAATGGTACAAGAGATGCAGGGCTGCAGGCATAGTGCAGGAGATGCAGTGCTGCGGGCATGGTACAGGATCTGTACCATGCCTGCAGCACTGCATCTCCTGAGGAATCTCACTTACCTTTTGGTGAGGCGCCTTACATTTAAAAATGGCACGGCCTGGGCCAACACATCACTGCCCATGCGCCGTCTGCCCGGGAAAAGCCAAACGTGTATGGGCTTCCCAAACGGCGGTGGCGCATGTGCAGTACGCATGTTGGGCCGGTCGTGGACATTTTTTTTAAGTATAAATAAATGAATTTTAATGGTGCCACAACACAGAGATTGGTAAAAATAATTTTTATTTAACCACTTGCCTACCGGGCACTTTCACCCCCTTCCCATCCAGGCCAATTTTCAGCTTTCAGTGCTCTCATGCTTTGAATGACAATTGCGCGGTCATGCTACACTGTACCCATATGAAATTTTTATCATTTTTTTTCACACAAATAGAGCTTTCTTTTGGTGGTATTTAATCATCTCTGGGTTTTTTATTTTTTACAAAAAAAAAACCCCAGAAAATTTAAAAAAAAAGGTTCTTATTTTCTGCAAGTAAATTTTTAAAATAAATAAATTTTTCTCCTTCACTGATGTGCGCTGATGAGGCGGCACTGATGGGCACTGATGAGGTGGCACTTATGGGCACTGATGAGGTGGCACTTATGGGCACTGATGAGGAGGTACTAATATGCCGCACTGATAGGCGTCACTGATGAGCACTGAGAGGTGGCACTGCTGGGCACAGAGAGGCGGCACTGACGGGAGGCACTGATAGGCGGCACTGATGGACACTGACGGGTGGCACTGATGAGCGGCACTGATGAGCACTGATGGGCAGCACCATCAGTGCCCACACTCAGTGCCCATAGTGCTGCCAGTCAGTGCTCATCAGTGCCTAGATGAGCAGGCACTGACTGGCAGCACTATGGGCACTGATTATGGGCACTGATGGGAGGCACTGTGGGCACGGATGGTGGGCACTTAGTGTTTTTTTTTTACCTTGTGTAATCAGGGCACTGGTGATCAGTGCCCTGATTACATTCCTCTGTGTCCCCGACGGCTGATCGGCTCTCCTCCTTCCTCACACTGCAGTCTCCGTGTGAGGAAGGAGCGCTGGCGATGAGAGATGATCTCATATGTTTACATATGAGATCATCTCTCATTGCATGGGCCGATCACGGGGTAAATGGCCACTGTGATTGGCCATTTACAACGATCTGTGAGTGGTTGTGTCCAAGGGACACGGCCGACACAGAATTTCCCTGATGCGCGCTCGCGGGAGCGCGCGGGGAGACTGTCTCTGGGAGGCCGTTTAAAGACGGCCTCCCGGAAATGTGAGTCCGCGCTGCAGCCGTACTTCGGCTATAGCGCGGATGGCAACAAGTTAAATCAAAATTGAAATGCTTGTTGCTCAACATGTTTTGCTTTCCTGCTTCTTCAGGAGCTGTAAAGCATGTGTAACTACAAAGAAACAGACAAAATCAACATAATAAAGCACACAAATAGTAACAATTCTCATTTATTGCTAATATACGTTTGCATATACAGTATCTGACAAAAGTGAGTACACCCCTCACATTTTTGTAAATTTTTTATTATATCTTTTCATGTGACAACACTGAAGAAATTACACTTTGCTACATTGTAAAGTAGTGAGTGTACAGCTTGTATAACAGTGCAAATTTGCTGTCCCCTCAAAATAACTCAACACACAGCCATTAATGTCTAAACTGCTGGCAACAAAAGTGAGTACACCCCTAAGTGAAAATGTCCAAATTGGGCCCAATTTGCCATTTTCCCTCCCCGGTGTCATGTGACTCGTTAGTGTTACAAGGTCAGGTGTGTTAAATTTGGTGTTATCGCTCTCACTCTCTCATACTGGTCACTGGAAGTTCAACATGGCACCTCATGGCAAAGAACTCTGAGGATCTGAAAAAGAATTGTTGCTCTACATAAAGATGGCCTAGGCTATAAGAAGATTGCCAAAACCCTGAAACTGAGCTGCAGCACGGTGGCCAAGACCATACAGTGGTTTAACAGGACAGGTTCCACTCAGAACAGGCCTCGCCATGGTTGACCAAATATGTTGAGTGCACATGCCCAGCGTCATATCCAGAGGTTGTCTTTGGAAAATAGATGTATGAGTGCTGCCAGCATTGCTGCAGAGGTTGAAGGGGTGGGGGGGGGGCAGCCTGTCAGTGCTCAGACCATACGCCGCACACTGCATCAAACTGGTCTGCATGGCTGTCGTCCCAGAAGGAAGCCTCTTCTAAAGAGGTTTCACAAAAAAGCCCGAAAACAGTTTGCTGAAGACAAGCAGGCTAAGGACATGGATTACTGGAACCATGTCCTGTGGTCTGATGAGACCAAAATAAACTTATTTGGTTCAGATGGCGTCAATGACAAGTGTGTCTTGCCTACAATTAGGCATGGTGGAGGCAGTGTCATGGTCTGGAGCTGCATGAGTACTGCCAGCACTGGGGAGCTACAGTTCATTGAGAGAACCATGAATGCCAACATGTACTGTGACATAATGAAGCAGAGCATGATCCCCTCCCTTCGGAGACTGGGCTGCAGGGCAGTATTCCAACATAACGACCCCAAACACACTTTCAAGATGACCACTGCCTTGCTAAAGAAGCAGAGGATAGGTGATGGACTGGCCAAGCATGTCTCCAGACCTAAGGCCTATTGAGCATCTGTGGGGCATCCTCAAAAGGAAGGTGGAGGAACGCAAGGTCTCTAATATCCACCAGCTCCGTGATGTCATGGAGGAGTGGAAGAAAACTCCAGTGGCAACCTGTGAAGCTATGGTGAACTCCATGCCCAAGATGGTTAAGACAGTGCTGGAAAACAATGGTGGTCACACAAAATTATGACACAGGGAGCCCAATTCACCAAGAATTTGTACTAGAGCTGCTCACTTCTCCAAAAATAACTCCAAGCTAAACTCATTAGCATCTTAATTAGGTGAAGCTGCCAGAGTTAAAACTTCAACTAGGTGCTTTAGTGAATTCGGAATTGGAGTTAACCAAATTCCGTTTGTGTTTTTCATAAAAGGAAATTTGTCTATTCTGAATCACTAATACACAGCAATGTCATCTATTATGTTTTTTTTTTTTTTTTTTGGTATAGTTATGAATCTTATGTGTTTTAACCTTTAGATTTACTAATAGCAGACTACACAGCTGTCTAATTATCACTCTTCATTCTTTATTCATCTGAAACTTTCAGGCATATCTGATTGTTTTCAGCACTTTGGTGTAGTGGTCTATGCTCATAGATAAAGATTGCTAGGTCATGAGTTCAAGCCCCAACCATGCTAACACCCTGTGTGTCATTATTTGTTTTGCCACATAGTAATACATTGGCTACATCACCTAAAATTGCATGTCAATGGCCATGTATATTCAAGAAACAGACATGCATATGTGCCGGGTGCAATTATGCATTTGCCAAGTTTCAGTATTTATTTACAGCTGTCTAAAATTTAAGGAGGTGATTGCATACTTGGGATTTGAACTCATGCTCTCAGTGCTTATAGATAGGAGCACTAACCACTAAACCATTGAGCAGAGCATGTTTACCCATGGAATATTTAGTCCCATGTTTCAATAGTTAACCACTTCCTTACAGGGCAGTTACACCCCCTTCCTGCCCAGGCCAATTTTCAGCTTTTTATGCTGTTGAATTTTGAATGACAATTGCGTGGGCATGCAACCCTGTACCTAACCCAAATTTATGACATTTTTTCACACAAATAGTGCTTTCCTTTGGTGGTATTTGATCACTGCAAGGTTTTATTTTTTTTTGCTAAAAAAAGACCTAAATGTTTGACCCCTAAAAAAATTTGTTTTTGTTTATGTAATAAAATTTTGTAAATCAATATGTTTTTTTGTTGCACTGACGAGCATTGATGAGGCTGCGCTGGCAGGCACTGATTAGACACTAATATGCAGCACTGATGGACACTGATAGGCGGCACTGATATGCAGCATTGATAGGTGGCACTGATGGGCAATGATGGGCACCACTGATAGATGGTAATGATGGGCACTAACAGGCTCCCTGAGCACTGATTGGCATTGATGGTGGCATGGGTGGGCATCCCTGGTGGCCATGGGTCAGCAATCCATGGTAGCTCTAGTGGCATCCCCCAAGGGTCTGCACTGGTAATCAATGCTCTGATTACAAGGACAGACCCCCCACTTACTTTGCATATGAATGCCATTTACGGCTGAAAGTGGGCCTCACCATGATTAGCCAGTTGATTGTGACCACTTCCTGGAATGTGTGCAACCCAATTTGGTGTCATTTTTGGTCCAGGGCGAACGCCTATGTGCCATTTGCGATTTATTTTAAAGGGAATTTGCTTTATTTTAAAAATGGTGCACACAGACAACTAAAATGTATTGGAAATGTTTTACCTAGGCCAGTGATGGTAATCCTTACCCCCCCTTAGATGTTTTTGCCCTACATTTCCCATAATGCTCATGTACTCTGCAGTGTAGGCGAGCATCATGGGAAATGTTGTTACAAAACACCTGTGTTGCCAAGGTTCACTATCACTGACCTAGGCCAACTAAAAAGGTGAGTCAGTAATGCATGAATACAGCGCTGTAGCAATTTGTAATTTAGTAATAATTTTTTTGTGAGAATTTTTTTTTTTCTCATTTACATTCATCCACAGAGGCTGAACGGAAATTTTGTATTTCCTTTTATTCCTTTATTTATATATATTTTTTGCAAAATCTATACATACAAAATATTTCTTACAATTTGCATACACACACCATACACACGCCGCTGGAGTATAGGGAGGGAGCCATAAAAATGCAGCTGGAGTATAGGGAGGGAGCCATACACATGCCGCTGGAGTATAGGGAGGGAGCCATATACATGCCACTGGAGTATAAGGAGGGAGCCATAAACATGCCGCTGGAGTATAGGGAGGGAGCCATACACATGTTCACACTGTACTGGCATAGCACACACGCCAAAAAGACAAGAAATGGATTACATTCAAAAGACACAAAACATATCTGAATTACATCCAGACATATGAAGAAAAGAAAAAAAAAAAAAAAAACAGGAGCTGTGTACAAACGAATAAGCTTTATTGAACATGTATAAAACATCATGAATCACTCAAGCAGGCAGGTGAAATGCCCCCCCCCCAACCCCCAAATCAAGTAATCTTTATTCAAATTACAGTGCAAAGATACAACATATGATAAATAGATATAGAGCTTACAATATCCAAGCAAAATAAGTTGTAGACACCTTAGTATTAAGCATAATACATATCCAACATACTTTTATGGTCAGTGTATGACTAAACCTGCCTTTCCATTTAAGCTACCATCAAATCACTAGAAGATACAGCTACACAGAGGCAAGTAAAGAAAAAAACACATGTATAGAGTGCAGAAAAACACACTTTGCAAAAACTATACAAAAGCTTTAGAGCATGAAAAGTATTCATCCAAAAAAATACACTTACTGCAATATGGGTCCTTAGGCATGCCAGCAAATCACCCACCCCAAAAACCAAAAGCCAATTAAGACAGAAAGACATGTGGCCCTTTCAGAGGGCAAATGATCTGCTCTAGACCATGCCTTTATATAACATTGGTTAAACTACACCCACCCAGTAAAGGAAATGCCCAGCAAAGTAATTAATTGTGTCTGTTGGTTCCTAATGCAAAAGCACCAGTTCACTAATGAATTAAAGTGTTTGTCAAAATGGAAAAGCCACTTTGTGCTCATGAGAATATTGAAAGCATTTGTTATGTGGGTAGGGTTGATGTAGTATTTTTAGAACAGAAAACTGTGCAAAATAGCAAATGGTTTGAGCATGCGCAGCTGAACCCAGAACTCTTTCTTCAAAAACGATAATATATATATATATATATATATATATATATATATATATATATATATATATATATATATATATATATATATATATATATATATATATATATATATATATATATATATATATATATATATATATATATATATATATATATTTAATTTTTGGGATTTTTAATTCTGAGTTCTGGGGTTCGACTGCATATGCTCAATCAATTTCCAAATTCTCAGGTTTTGCAGCTCAAACACTTTGCAATTTTTCAGAGTTTAATGTGCTTCTATATAGGAAGCAACACTAATATGTCTCCCCACTCAACCAACAAATATATTAATTTCACACATATACAATATTTTATTTTTGGGGGGGGGCATATTATTGTTGCTTGTCATATAGAACAATAGAGACAGTTGTAGGTAGTTCAGGGATTGGAACACCCAAATACACTGTTGCACGGCAGATTTACTAACCACTTTTTTTAAAAGCATTTGTGACTTGGGTAGACTTCTTTCTTAAACAATATACAGTAAACCCCCCTCCATTGCGGGGGTTACGTTCCGGACCCAGCCGCGAAAAGTGAAATTCCGCAAAATAGAAAAACCCTATTAAAATGCATTGTAGGCATGTTTATTTTACTGTCACTGTACGTGTAGAAGCATTTTAAGGTCTTTAAACACACTTTTAACACAATAGAAACTCATTTAAACACATAAAAGATACTGAGAGACATAGCAAGAGCTATGGAAAACAGAAAAATATTCAATTATTAATGATTTATATAGTAAAATAACATTACAAAAAAAAACGCGAATTACCGGGACCGCAAAAACTGAACCGCGATGGAGCGAGGGATTACTGTATATATCTGTGTGTATATCTATCTATCTATCTATCTATCTATCTATCTATCTATCTACACACACACATACACACGCCAAAAACTAAAAACACACACACACACACACACACACACATATACATATACATATATAGTTTTTCACGAAAGAGCTGTGTGGGTTCAGCTGCGCTCAGTTTGCAATTTTACAGAGTTTAATTTGGTTCTATATAGGAAACACTAATATGTCTCCACACTCAACCAACAAATATATTCCTATATCGAAACCCAGAAAAATTTGAACATTTGCAAACTGTTTGAGCATGGGCAGCTGAACCCAGAACTCTTTCTTGAACAACTATATATTGATTTTTCTGTATTTTTTGTTTGTTTAACCACTTGCCTACAGTGCACTTTCACCCCCTTCCTGCCCAGACTGATTTTCAGCTTTCAGCGCTCTCACACTTTGAATGACAATTACTCAGTCATGCAACACTGTACCCGTAAAAAAATGTGTGTCCTTTTTTTCACACAAATAGAGCTTTCTTTTGATGGTATTTAATCACTACTGGGTTTTTTATTTTTTGTGCTATAAATAAAAAAAAAAGACTGAAAATATTGTGAAAAAATGCATTTTTCTTTGTTTCTGTCATAAAATTTAGCAAATGAGTAATTTTTCTTCACAAATTTTGGCCAAAATGTATACTGCTACTTATCTTTGGTAAAAATAACCCAAATAAGTGTATATTATTTGGTCTTTGTGAAAGTTATAGAGTCCACAAGTTATGGTGCTAATCATTGGAAATCGATCACACCTGATGTACTGAAGGCCTATCTCATTTCTTGAGACACTAAAAAGTCAGGAAAGTACAAATACCCCCCAAATGACCCCTTTTTGGAATGTAGACATTCCAAGGTATTTAATAAGGGGCATGGTGAGTTTTTTGAAGTTGTAATTTTTTCCCACAACTCTTTGCAAAATGAAGATTTTTTCTTTTTTTTTTACAAATTGACGTATTAACAGGTTATTTCTCTCACACAGCAAATGTATACTTGCAACTACACCCCAAAACACATTCTACTACTCCTCCTGAGTATGGCGATACCACATGTGTGAGACTTTTTCACAGCCTGGCCACATACAGAGGCCTAACATCCAAGTAGCACCGTCCGGCATTCTAGGAGCACAAATTACACATATAATTTCCTGACAACCTATCGCACTTTTGAAGGCCCTGGAGCACCAGGACAATGGAAACCCCCATAAAATGACCCCATTTTGGAAAGCAAACAGCCCAACGTATAATTTTTGAGGCATAATGAGTCTTTTGAATATGTCATTTTTTTCCACAAGTTTTTGGAAAATGTGGAAAGAAAATGAAAACACATTTTTTTTTACACAAAGCTGTCCATTTATGCAATATTTCTAACACATAGCATGTATATAGCAAAAATTGCACCCCAAAATACATTCTGCTATTCCTCCTGAGTATGGCGATACCACATGTGTAACACTTTTTCACAGCCTGGCCACATACATAGGCCTAACATCCAAGTAGCACTTTTCACAAAGTTGTCCATTTATCCACTTTAAGACTGGGCCTATTTTTGACACTTGGTGTTTACAAGCTAAAATCATTTTTTTTGCTAGAAAAGCACTGATGAGGTGACTGTTGGGTGACAGGTGCAATTGGGGGGGAGCTGAGAACTGTGGGGACCTTTATTGGTGTGATTTTACATTTGACAGGTACACAGAGCAGTAACTCACTATTTCTAGCTCTGCTCTCCTCACACTGGAAACTGTGTGAGGGGAGAAGAGCTAGTAACAGTGAGTTACTGCTCTTTGTTTACATTTTGTGATCGGCTGTGAATGGATTCACAGCCGATCACTTAGTAAACAGTCACTGTCAGTGACTGTTTTTTTTTTTAAAAAAGGTGTTTATTTAAATTTTTGCATAACAGTAACAAAAAGAAAACACAAGGGCAACATCGCCCATAAAACAAGTGTAAGGCAAGCATGTAAATTGCACAAGGGTATCAGAAGACATCGTAACCTAACACCACAGAAGGGGGGGGGAATAGAGAGGGACCAAACGGCCCAAGTCAAGGGGGGGGAAAAAATGGGATGCGTACCACAAAGAGCCAGGAGGACCAAACAACCGCATAACATCCGGGGCAACTCAGATTCAGTCAACAGATAAGCTAGAGGGCAAAGGGGCATCTGCCCAATACGAGTCTTCCACATCAAGCCAAGGCTGCCAGACATTAGTGAACTTTTTAGGACACCCTCTACTCTTATAAATTAGCTTATAAAGCGGAACATCACTGCGCACCAAAGTATAGAACTCCTGTATGGTAGGCGGTTCAGCCCTCTTCCAATGTAATAAAACAAGTTTCCTGGCATAGAACAGTAAGATGCGGAGCAGGATCCTAGGGCGTACACGATGTACAATGTCATTCAACACACCCAGCAGGCCTACCTCAGGAGTAAGAGGGACCGACAGGTGCAGTTTATTAGTAAAAAAGGCAAAAATAGATGTCCAGTAACCTTTAACATGGGGACAGGACCAGAACATGTGGAGCAAGTCCACAGCAGTGACTGTTTACTACTGCCGGTGACAGCTGTGTTCCTACGGAACACAGCGCCACCGACATGACCACGCTGCGCGCTCCCGATCGCGCATGCGCAGTCATCTTCCGGGCTCCTGTATTGTGATCGGCTGTGTCATTGGAACACAGCCGATCACGTGGGAAACAGCCATGCCCATTGGCTGTTTCCCCCATGCCGGTGACGGGGGGTGTCGCGGGGACACCCCGACACTGGCAGTGCAGGGCGGCGCGCACACGATCACGCGCCTGCCCTGCTTTTCTGGGATCACGTCATATGTCGTCTTCCCAGAACAATGGCCACACCGTCCCGCCGTCAATTGACGGCGGGCGGGCGGCAAGTGGTTAAGAAAGAAGTCTACCCCCATCAAAAATTTAATGAGCACCAGGTGGCTAAGTGGTTTAAAAATCTGCCATGCAACAGTGTATTTGCGTGTTCCAATCCCTGAACTACCTACAACTGTCTCTGTTGTTCTATATGACAAGCAACAATAATATGCGCCCCCCCCCCCCCCCCCAAAATAACAAATTGTATATGTGTGAAATTAATATATTTGTTGGTTTAGTGGGGAGACATATTAGTGATGCTTCCTATATAGAACCACATTAAACTCTGAAAAATTGCAAAGTGTTTGAGCACAGCGGAACCCAGAACTATTTCTTGACAAATATTATAAATATATACACACACACATACACATACACATACACATATTGGGGATTTGCGGGTGCAGTATAGAGGCAAAACAGATAATTCTTCAAGTAAATCAGGAGTGTTTTATTTACACTTCAGGAACACAAAAGTAACAGTCTTTTTTGGTGTTAACTCACACCCAACAAAAAGGAAAATGACAGTCTTTAAGGCTGGTTTAAAAACAGCAACAAGTCCATTCACCTGTGTCTCTTTGGTGCTGTTCACACACAGCAACGGATCAGTTCACCTGCTTGTAACTTTTCCAGCCTCAGCACTCACTTCCACAGCCTTCTGGTGCATGGAGATAATTCTCAATCACCTGTTAGGCTGTCTGCCTTATAAACCCCAGGCAAGACCTGGCCTGGAGCGTGGGGAGCAGCCACCCACCCACACACACATTGACTGCTCCCAATAAGAGCCTTGGCCCGGATTCGGCTTTGCAGCCATACTAAAATAGAAAAGTGTCAAGCAGAACTAGCTGCTGCTGACACAGAATTGCCGGCTCTTATCCCACCGAGGCCGGGAACCACGGTGACACGTATCTTCCGTCGATCAGGGATCCATGTGCCCTGCCACATACCTCCCCCTTTGTTCAACCCTCAGGGGGTGAACACATGTCATACAGTGTGTGCGAGACAGGGCATCCGCATTTCCCTGTAGGCGGCCTGCCCTGTGTTCCACTGAGAACTTGAAGTCCTGAAGGGACAGGAACCATCTGGTGACCCGAGCATTTCTCTCCTTGGCCTGGCTCATCCATTGGAGAGGGGAATGGTCGGTCACCAGATGAAATTTCCTCCCCAACAGATAATAGCGAAGAGACTCGAGTGCCCATTTGATAGCCAGGCACTCTCTCTCCACTATACTGTATCGGGTCTCTGCTGGGGTGAGCTTCCGGCTGAGGTACACAACAGGATGCTCCTCCCCATTGACCGCCTGTGATAGTACAGCCCCTAGACCTACTTCCGAGGCATCGGTCTGTACTATAAATTCCTTCTTGAAGTCTGGTGTGACCAAGACCGGGGACCCACATAGTGCCGACTTCAAAGCGGAAAAGGCCTCTTCCGCCTTATCATCCCAGTGAACCATGACGGACTTTCGTCCCTTTAGTAGCCCTGTTAGTGGAGCAGCTAAGGTGGAAAAATGGGGAATGAACCTCATATAATATCCCACCATTCCCAGGAATGACCTGACCTGCTTAGTGGTGACTGGTCGGGGCCAACTACGTATAGCTTCTATTTTGTTTACTTGGGGTTTGATAACTCCTCGCCCAATAACATACCCCAGGTATTTAATCTCTTCTAATCCTATTGAACACTTTTTCGGATTAGCAGTCAGCCCAGCCTTCCTAAGGGCATCTACAACCGCCTGCACTTTGGGCAGATGACTTTCCCAATCCCTGCTGTGGATGACGACATCGTCCAGGTAAGCCGAGGCGTACTGACGATGAGGTCGCAGCACTATGTCCATTAGTCTTTGGAAGGTGGCCGGGGCACCAGGCAGGCAAAAGGGTAACACCTTATAGTGATATAGGCCCTGAGGAGTAACAAAAGCCGTTTTTTCCTTAGCAGACCTCGTTAAGGGTACTTGCCAGTACCCTTTTGTGAGGTCTAACACTGAAAAATACCGGGCTTGGCCTAATTCCTCAATCAGCTCGTCTACTCGGGGCATAGGATAGGCGTCAAACTTAGAGACCTCGTTTAGCTTACGAAAATCGTTGCAGAACCGCAACGTCCCGTCGGGTTTGGGTACTAAGACTATAGGACTGGCCCATTCCCTTTTAGACTCTTCAATAACATCCAGTTTTAACATGCGTTGTACTTCTTCCTCAACAGCACGTCGCTGAGCCTCGGGTACCCGATATGGCTTTACCCGGACCTTAACCCGGGGCTCAGTGACAATATGTTGGATTAGAGACGTGCGTCCAGGGAGGTCTGAGAACACATCTGTGTTCCGACTAATGAACTCCCTGACTTCCTGGACCTGTTTGGAGGACAGGCTATCTGCAGCTTTTACCGTGGTTACTGCTTCACAGGCTTCAAGAGGAGGGGTTGGACCCTTTTCACCTAGAAACCCTGGCTGGGGGGCTGTCGTTCTCGGACAAGTCCCTATCTTTCCACGGCTTTAGTAAATATACGTGGTACACCTGCTCCGGCTTCCGCCGCCCTGGCTGGTGTACTTTGTAATTTACTTCCCCTATCTTTTCGAGCACCTCATAGGGACCTTGCCACCTAGCTAGGAACTTGCTATCTACTGTTGGTACTAGTACCACTACCCAATAACCCGGGTTAAAGTTTCGTTCCTGCATCTGGGTGACATAGTCAACAACACTTTTGTAGGGGGTGGGTTGTTGTTCCCACCCCTTTTTGGCTATATCCAACAACCCGCGAGGATGCCTACCATATAACAGTTCGAAGGGCGAGAACCCCGTGGAAGCTTGAGGTACTTCTCGCACTGCAAACATCAGATAGGGTAGAAGCAGGTCCCAGTCCTTACCATCCCTGGAAACTACTCTTTTTAACATCTTTTTTAATGTTTGGTTAAATCTCTCAACCAGGCCATCTGTCTGGGGATGGTAGACGGATGTACGTAATTGTTTTATGTGGAGCAGCTTACAGAGTTCTCTCATAACCTTGGACATAAACGGTGTCCCTTGGTCAGTCAGGAGCTCTTTAGGCAGTCCCACCCGGGAAAACATTTCCATTAAAGCCCCGTACACACGCACAGATCGTCGTCATACAAACGTCGGCGGACGAAAGATCTGCCGATTGTACGCGTGTTAGTATGGTGCCTCCGACAGCTGTCTGCACACAATCCGCGGACAAGAGTCTTTCTTGCAAACATGAAAATTTTTGTCTGCGGACACCAGAACGGACGATTGTTCGCCTGTCAGTACAGAAATCAGCCGACAGACCGCAGATTTGCAAGACTGGGCATGCTCAGAAAATAAAAAACACAGGGAAAGTTAACCATTACATGACATCACTTCTGCAGTCAGCTAAAGTCTGCGGACAAAATTCTTGTGCTGTCCTTGTGCTGTCTTTGCACTTTTCAACAGACACCGACATCCCGGGGAGAAAAGACGAACATTTGTATGACGACGATCTGTGCGTGTGTACGGGGCTTTACTCCTTAGCTATAAGTTTGGCGGACGTATGTCGCAGGGGTATCGCCTCCGGGTAGCGAGTGGCGTAGTCAAGGACGACTAGAATATGTTGGTGACCCCTGGCAGATTTTGGAACAGGGCTGATTAGATCCATAGCGATTCGTTCAAATGGGACCTCAATTATTGGGAGAGGTATCAGGGGACTACGGAAATGGGGCTGGGGGCTAGTTATCTGACAGACCGGACATGACTTACAATACTCTTCCACTTCTCTGAACACACTGGGCCAATAAAACCTCTGTAGTATGCGGTCCTGTGTTTTCTGCCACCCCAAGTGTCCCCCAAGAACATGTTGGTGGGCAAGCTCCATAACAAGCTTGCGGTACGCTGTGGGCACCACCAACTGTTCAACCAGTTCACCCCGGATTTGATTCACTCGATATAACATTTCCTGTTGAACAATAAAACATGGAAACATCAATTCAGCCCCAGGTTTTTTTGGTTTACCATCAATTATTACAACATTCTCCCAGACCCTGCTTAGGGACGTATGCCGATGTTGTGCGGTCCCGAAATTTTCCCCGGAGACATTGAGGTCTGCCAACTCAGGGCCGGATGGCAAGTCCTCCACGTCTCCCACCATTACATTTAGTGGGGTGGTGTCCCCCTCTATCACAGAAGCTGTGGTCACCCCTACCGAGGGCCCTTCGGACTCGGGCTCCCAGGGCTCTGGCATCGCACTGGAACCAGGCCATTCTGCTAGGGTTGTCCCTGTCTCAGGCTTGTCAGACCCTTTAACCGTAGGCCACAGCGCTGGAAAACCTGGAAAGTCCCTTCCGAGTATTAGTTCATGTGGCAACTTGGTAGCGACAGCCACCTCATGGGTCCACTTGCCGGCCGCTGTGGACAAAGTTACCAGCGCTGTGGGATAGTCCTTTAAGTCTCCATGAATACATACGACCCCGACTCTGCGGCCGGTATACTCAGCAGGCCGTATTAACGCCGTTCTTACCAGGGACACCAGACTTCCTGAGTCCAGCAGAGCCACCGCCAAAGTGTCTCCCACTTCTACCTGACACAGATGGTTACTGTCTATCACCTCACCAGTGCCTGTGGCGCATAGCTTTCATGCATACAACGAGTGGCGGTGTCCATAGTTAGTCTCCATAGGCTCGTCCTGTTGTGGACACTCAGCCCTCACGTGACCTGGCTCCTGACACCGCCAGCAGACTATTGGGGCCAGGCGTACAGGGAGTACGTCTCGAGTGTGTCTCATTGCCACCAAGCATTGGGTCTGTGGCTGAGATTTCCGGGGTTTGACTGGCCGCCTCCCCCCTGTACATCCCTGCAAGTTCTTGGTGGCCTCATAGCGCTCCACCAGGTCAACCATATCCAGAGCATTGTCAGGAGAAGCCTGGCCGATCCAGTGCTGGAGAGGATAAGGCAAGGCCCTCCAAAACATGTCAGCCAACAAACGGTCCAGCATATCAGTGGGATTTAACAGATCAGGCTGCAGCCATTTTTGCAATCTGTGCAATAAATTGTAATATTGTGTAGCCCCACTGGTGCACTCGCTGAGCGCGGATTAAGACATTTCCGCCCAGTCTCGCCCAGTGGCGGAGCTAGACTTTTAAAACAGGGGTGGCAAGGTATTATTTTGGGGGGTCAATATACATGCGTGTGTATATATATATATATATATATATATATATATATATATATATATATATATATATATATACACACACACACACACACACATCACAGGGCTCTGCTCTAAAGGGGATCTATAGGGACTCTGCTCTAAAGGGGATCTATGGGGACCCTGCTCTAAAGGGGGATCTATGGCATAGATCCCCTTTAGAGCAGGATCCCCATATATCGCCCTTTAGGGCAGGCTAGGGCAGGTCCCCCATAGATCCTCCTTTACAGCAGGCCAGGGTGAGGTGAGGTCCCCTATATAGATGCCCCCCTACAGCAGGCCAGGGTCCTCCCCCAGACAGTCCCTCTCAGTCTCCGCACCGACAGGATTGGGTTCAGGAGCTGAGCAGCCAGGGGTAGAGAGCAGCAGACACAGTGGCGGCGGCCATGGCAGAAGCACTGCATGGGGGTGATTAGGGTGTGCCTAGGCACACCCGGCACACCCCGTGCGCATGCCTATGAGTAGGGCTGCACAATATTGCCCCCCATCAATGTAGTGACCAGCATGCCCCCCCATGAATTGACAATGTAGTAACCAGCGTACCAACCCATCAATGTAGTGACCAGCGTACCAACCCATCAATGTAGTGACCACCAGCGTACCAACCATCAATGTAGTGACCACCAGCATACCAACCCATCAATGTAGTGACCACCAGCATACCAACCCATCAATGTAGTGACCAGCATGATTGCCAACCCATCAATGTAGTGACCAGCATGATTGCCAACCTATCAATGTAGTGACCAGCATGATTTCCTACCTATCAATGTAGTGACCAGTGTGATTGCCAACCTATCAATGTAGTGACCAGCATGATTGCCAACCTATCAATGTAGTGACCAGCATGATTGCCAACTTATCAATGTAGTGACCAGCGTGCCGTGCCCCCTTCAATCATGCAGAGACCAGAGAGAGAGACTTACCTAAGGTTACAGGTAGAAGAAGTGAACGAGAGGGCCCCTGTGTAGCTAGTTCTCTGTGACTGTCTGTGACTGAGCGCGGTGAGCAGCAGCGGCGCCGTGATTCGCTGCACAGCTAACCAATCACGCGTGCCTGCACACCTGATTGGTTTGCTGTGCCGCTACTCACTGTGAGTAGTGGCACAGCGAAGCAATCAGGCGTGCAGGCACGCGTGATTGGTTAGCTGTGCAGCGAATCACGGCGCCGCTCCTGCTCAGCTCACCGCGCTCAGTCAGAGTCACAGAGAACTAGCTACACAGGCGCCCTCTCGTTCAGGTTCAGCTATGCTATGTAATGTTATAAGCATAAGCGAGCGTGAGCGGCAGGGGCATTGCTAGCTGGTAAAAAGACCACTCTCGTGACCAAGCAAACGAGCCAAAAACAATCACATCCACCTGGATGGATGACACGAGTGATGGATGTGCTACTAAGATGTGAGTGCAATATTATTAAATGTGGATGTGAATAAAGTTGTTTAGATGTTATCACACTAGTGGAGCTCTTTTTTCTTCCACATGATTTGGAGCACTGTGAGATCACCCATCATTTTGGCTACCCATGATCTGTCCAGGTGGATGTGATTGTTTTTTGGCTCGTTTGCTTGGTCACGAGAGTGGCTAAGCCAGTAGTGTTGGTGAGTTTGCACTTTTACTCCCCCTCTGAGCATGGTGGTGGCATGCATTGGTGATCCAGTACTACATCTGCACGTTTAGTCATCATCCCAGGACTCTTTAGCAGTTATGGACTTTTAAGCTAATTCTGCTGTTTTGGTGGATTTTATTTATTTTATAATTCATTTTATGATATTTTAATGACAAGCTTTGTTCATATGAGAGACTTATGTGGGCAGATTATGCTATAGACTGTGAGTTTATACATATGTGTATGCATTCCTGGTGGTGAGAGGGGGGGGGGGTAGTAGTGAGAGAGGGGGGAGGGGGGCAGAGCCAGTAACACTTACCAAGTCCAGGAACTGGCGCTGACACCATCCAACCATCCCGTGGCTGAATCCTTCCTGCCCCATCCAGCTTCAGTCAGTTTCTCTCTCTGATTGCAGGGAGGTGGGTGCAGGGCTGGCCCAAGATATTATGCTAACTGGGTCCAAGAATTTGATGCTGCCCCCCCCCCCCCCCAAAAAAATGGAAACTAAAATAAATTTATCAGGAAGCAACCCTACTTCACATCAGGAGTCTCCCCTTAACATCAGGAGCTCCAAACTTAGCATGCCTACATCACCTCCTGTCTCCAGCATCTTCTGTCTCCATCACCTCCTGTCTGCATCCCTCCATCACCTCCTTCACCCATCACCTGTCTCCATCAATCTATCCAATTGTCCATCCTACCATCCCTCTGTTGTAGGTCCCTCCAACCTCTTCACCCTCCATCACTCTCATCCCTCTGTTACTCTATCCCTCCCTCCATAACTCCATCACAACATCCTTTTAGCTCTTAATCCATCCCTCCACCATACCATCCATCCAATAATCCTTGTGCCCCATTTCCCTCCACCCTTTCTATTCTCCATTACTTTCATCCGTATATTATTCTGTCTCCTTCATCCCATCCCTCTATCCCTTTCTCCATCACCCCATCCCTCTATCCCTTTCTCCATCACCCCATCCCTCTATCCTTTGCTCCATCACCCCATCCCTTTCTCCATAACCCCATCCCTCTATCCCTTTCTCCTTCACACCGTCCCTCTATCCCTTTCTCCTTCACCCCATCCCTTTCTCCATAACCCCATCCCTCTATCCCTTTCTCCTTCACACCGTCCCTCTATCCCTTTCTCCATCACCCCATCCCTCTATCCCTTTCTCCTTCACCCCATCCCTCTATCCTTTGCTCCATCACCCCATCCCTTTCTCCTTCATCCCATCCCTCTATCCTTTGCTCCATCACCCCATCCCTCTATCCTTCGCTCCATCACTCACAAATACTATACACCAGCACTTTTCATCTAACAATCAGCCTGATCTGTCATATTGCTGCTGCCTCTCCTCACCTGGCATGCTTGGATTTGTAGTGCCCCAGCCCCAGACACATGAGGTGGTCATACAGGAGAGGAGAATGTGCCTGTGTACTGGACTGGTTAGCAGGTAGTGGGTAGGGACTCTAGGGAGGTGTAATAGAGATTTGGGGGGATCTTAGAAAACATCTTCTCTTCAGAAGCAGACAGACACACAAAACAAAAAAACGATCTTACAGCATCAGTGAAGTCTGCTACAGAGAGGCCCCCCCTCCTCCCCCTCTTCCCCCTCTTCCTCTTCCTGCCCACTAAGACAAGCCACCGACATCACTACTACATTCAGCCCAGAGGCAGCTTACCTTCTGCTAGGCTGAACTTCATCCTCCACTCACTGCAGGCTCCACTCCTCCCCCTCCCAGCATCTGCTGTGATGAAATCAAAAGAGGCGCGCTGGGCAAGGGGGAGGGAACAAATAGCAGCAGAAGCACTCAGAATGTTCATTGGAGACTCCACCTTCCCTCCCAGCCAGCTTCTGTTTCTCCACGGAGCAAGGGGGCGGAGCCCCAGCATACGGCCCCGCCCACACCCGACATCAATGCCTAAATTTGACAGCTGCAATCATTCTCCTTGCAGCTGCCCCCCCCCCCCGAATCGCTCACTTATCACTGGCTTTAATTTTAAAGTGCTGATATGTAGCCCGAGTTCCCGGCCAAACCCCCCCTGCCACTGGTGAGCGGGGTGGCAACAGGGGTGGCAAGGATTTCGTCTGGGGTGGCAATTGCCACCCCAGCTAGCCCTCTGGCTCCGCCACTGGTCTCCCCAGGATCTCACCCTTTACGGTCGGGTAGTCGGCAGCTTGTTCATCTGCCAAATCGAAAAACACCTGCTGGGGTCCGGATGCCAGGAACGGAGCGAGCGACCACCTCAGCCCACTGGTCACGGGGTAGCTTCTCCCGGACCACCATTTTTTCAAATATGGCGAGGTACGTCTCGACGTCATCCGTGGGAGCCATCTTAGGTATTGCTGCACGGACCGCTTTCCGGACATCATGCTTTCTCTGAGACACCCCAGACTTTTCCAAAGCCAACACATGTTGCAGCAGCCGTTGATTAGTCTCCTGCTGTGCACACATAGCCTTCTCATGTCTTTTCTGCTGTTGCAGGTTGGCCTGGGTAAGCTGCCTTATCATCTCCTCCATCTTTTCCTGTGGCTGCAGCTTAGCAGGCTTAATATAGGACATGTACAGTCACATTCAGCAGAACAAAAATATTTCGGCGTTTTACGCCAGCCTCACTGCGTTTGCCTGCATCCGAGCACCAAATGTGGGGATTTGCTCTGGTAGGTAGGATTTGCGGGTGCAGTATAGAGGCAAAACAGATACCGTATTTTCCGGCGTATAAGACGGCTGGGCGTATAAGATGACCCCCCTATTACATGATCTACCAGTAATACTTATACTTAGGTTACCTTGGAGATATTATACTCGGCGTATAAGGCGACCTCCCATTTTTGGGGGATTTTTTTGAGGTTCAAAAGTAGTCTTATACGCCAGAAAATACAATTCTTCAAGTAAATCAGGAGTGTTTTATTTACACTTCAGGAACACAAAAGTAACAGTCTTTTTTGATGTTAACACCCAACAAAAAGGAAAACGACAGTCTTTAAGGCAGGTTTAAACACAGCAACAAGTCCATTCACCTGTGTCTCTTTGGTGCTGTTCACACACAGCAACGGATCAGTTCACCTGCTTGTAACTTTTCCAGCCTCACCACTCACTTCCACAGCCTTCTGGTGCATGGAGATAATTCTCAATCACCTGTTAGGCTGTCTGCCTTATAAACCCCAGGCAAGACCTGGCCTGGAGCGTGGGGAGCAGCCACCCACCCACACATTGACTGCTCCCAATAAGAGCCGGCCCGGATTCGGCTTTGCAGCCATACTAAAATAGAAAAGTGTCAAGCAGCACTAGCTGCTGCTGACACGGAATTACCGGCTCTTATCAGACCGAGGCAGGAACCACGGTGACACGTATCTTCCGTCAATCACGGATCCATGTGCCCTGCCACAATATATATATATATATATATAAAAGAATAAATTATATATATATATATATATATATATATATATATATATATATATATATACACACATATAGATATACATACACATATATTTATATATTATTTTTTAAGAAAGAAGTCTACCCAAATCACAAATGCTTTTCAAAAATGTCATGAGCACCAGGTGGTTAAGTGGTTAGCAAACCTACCGTGCAACTGTGTATTTGGGGGTTTGAATCTCCGAACTACCTACAACTGTCTATATGACAAGCAGCAATAATATGCCCCCCCACAAATAAAACATTGTATATGTGTGAAATTAATAGATTTGTTGGTTGGTTCGATATAGGAAGCAACAATAATATATAGGTTTTTGCATATATATATACACACATAGGCAAAACAATTAAAAATATATATATATATTTTAAATATATATATATATATATATATATATATATATATATATATATATATATATATATATATATATATATATATATATATATATATATATATATATATATATATATATGTGTGTATATACATATATATATATACATACATATATATATAGATATATATCTATATATATTGTGACAGGAAGTCAGGTAAATCTGTGGATGTAGTCACAGACAGGAGATACATTTCCACCTGGTTTAGAAAATTCACCAATTACTATAGGGTGTCGGCTGCAAAGGTAGCCAGAACTGGCTTAAGGAAGTTGAAAGGCCTTCAGCTGTTCGGAATGAGGAAGTTAAGGCCTCTATAATTTGTCCAAAGGAAGTCTATTGATTGCTGCCTCCTGACGCTGTGTGAGCTGGGGAGAGGAGGACAGTCAGATGTGTGCCTCCCGACGCTGTGTGAAGCATGGGAGAAGGATTGCTGCCTCCTGACGCTGTGTGAGCTGGGGAGAGGAGGACAGTCAGATGTGTGCCTCCCGACGCTATGTGAAGCATGGGAGAAGGATTGCTGAATCCTGACGCTGTGTGAATCTGGGGAAAGGAGGACAGTCAGATGGGTACCTCCCGACGCTGTGTGAGCATGGGAGAAGACCTCCTGGAGCGATGTGCGCTGAGGAGGGTAAAAAGTGTGAAGACTTCTCAAGGTGAGAAAATGAACTATTTCTATGTGGAAGAAATAAATTAACTGTTTGCTATGTGAAGAGACAAGCAAAGGGACGTGTTCAATGCGAAGAGGAAAAGGGACATGTTCAATGTGAAGAGGAAAAGGGACATGTTCAATGGACATTTGTTGTGTGAAGAAAAAACATGGACTATGGAGTGTCTGCTGTAGGATCAGCAAAGTTTGCCCAACAGTAGGTTGGAGACAGACTCCGTAGGTAGGTTCCTGTATTTGAAAAGGTAGCCGCCCACCGTGGCAAGGATTTATTTTGTTTTTTATTTTTATTTTGATGTTTTTGTGGCTTGCACTTGTGTGAAGTAGATTGCAAGAATAAACCAAACTGTTGTTTGCAACCACTTCTCGGCTATCTCCCTGTGTAACTAACCCCCCAAAAGGGGTCATCCACACCCGCCACCGAGCTAATCTCCCACAATATATATATAACGGAAAATTGATATCAAATACTTACCGTAATTTTCCTTTCCTGATGGACTCCATGGCAGCATACGTTCGGGTAGGCTCCGCCTCCTCTCCTACCTCATAGGACCCCACTCCCATAAATCTTTGCTCCCTTTCAGCATCAGTGTTCTGTAACTAGCCTACTCAGGAATTGGGAGGGGACTCCTGCTGCCATGGAGTCCATCAGGAAAGGAAAATTACGGTAAGTATTTGATATCAATTTTCCGTTTTCCTGACAGACTCCATGGCAGCATACGTTCGGGAAATAACTCGCTATACACTCCCGGGTGGGAAGATGCTGAACAAAGAAAACTTTAATTGGCACTGTCAACTGACAAAACTTGAACGCCAAAGTTAACTGAAGATAAGGCAGCAGGTTCAACACAGTAATGTGTAAGGAAGGTATTCACAGATGACTAAGCGGCTGCTTTGCAGATCACATCAGGCGCGACGTGTTTAGAAACTGCCCAGGATGTAGCAATGCTTCTGGTAGAATGAGCTGTAATCGCCTCTGGAGGAGCCAAGCCTTTTGCTCTATATGCCCATTGTATAGCCTGGACAATCCATGCAGCCACCGCTCTTGAAGATGCACGTGTACCTTTCTTATTCCCATGGAGAAGAACAAACAGGAAATCCGATTGCCGGAAGGAGGATGTGGCCTCTAAGTATTGACTCAGAGTGTCTCCCACATCTAAAGGATGGACTAAGGATTCTTCATTTGTTCTGAAGGTGGGCAGAACTATCTCAGAATTTTCGTGGAAGACAGATGTAACTTTAGGGTTTGACCCCAACATAGGGATTAGGACCACCCTGTCCTGAAAAAAGGTCAGAAAAGGCTCTTTGCAGCCCAAATTGTGTATCTCTGACACCCTCTTGGCAGAGGTGATAGCCACCAGAAATACCGTCTTCAAGGTAAGCTCCCTGATGGACATGGAAGCAACCTCTTTCGAAGCAAAGAAGTCCAGGACCAACGGAAGATCCCACTTCGGGAATCTAGGTTTTCTCTGAGGCCTGAGCCTGACTGCGCCCTTAAAAAACTGTTGGATCAGTTGATGTCTTACCCACTGAATTCCGGTGAAAGCTGAGATGGCAGAAACTTGCACCCGGAGAGAAGAGACCGAGAGGGACAGATCTAAACCAGACTGTAGGAAACTCAATACTTGCTGAATGGTAGGTGCCCCTGCTGGACCCAAACCCTGGGCTTGATGACTCAGAAACCTTGCCCAGATTCTCTCATACACTCTGTTGGTGCTAGCCCTCCTCGAGCTCATAAGAGTGGGAATCACCTCTTCTGGACATCCGAGGGCCTCCAGCCTCTCCCTCTCAAGAACCAGACCTTGAGGTGTAGACGCGCAGGGCACGGATGTAGAGTACGCCCCTGCGATAGAAGGTCTGGCCTGAGAGGCAGAGGGATCGGATCCCTGAAGCTGAGAAGGGACAGCAGATGAAACCAAGGCCTGTTGGGCCAGAAGGGAACTATCGCTATGACCTCTACTTCCTCCATCTTCAGTCTCCGAAGGAATTGGAGTACTATTGGCACCGGTGGAAAGGCATAGGCAACTTGGAAGTTCCATCTGTCCGTGAGGGCATCCATCCCGAAGGCTCGAGGATCCCTGAACCTCGTGTAATACTTCTGAAGTTTTTTGTTGTGTGGACTCGCAAAAAGATCCACCTCCGGTGAGACTCCTAGAGACAGAACCCAATTGAACACCTCCTGATGGAGGGACCATTCGTTGTTGTCCAACTGGAATCTGGACAGGAAGTCTGCTTGCGTATTCAATACCCCCGGGACAAAGACCGCTAAAAAGGTTGGCCAGGTGTTGCTGGGCCCAAGACATAATTGGATCTGTCTCCTGGAGTAGAGACATGCTGCGGGTTCCACCTTGCCTCTTGACGTAAGCCACTGCCGTGGTGTTGTCCATCCTGAGTAACACTGAGGCCCCTTGAGTCAGATGGTGAAAAGCCTGGAGGGCTTTGAAGGTGGCTCGTAGCTCTAGGATGTTGGACACCACTCCGTGACTGGCGAAATTCCACCTGCCCTGTGCCACTTCTGACCGGCAGTGAGCTCCCCAGCCGGTACTGCTGGCGTCGGAGGTTATCGTCACCCACGAAATTGGAGCAATTGAGTGGCAGTTGGTTAGATTTGCACGGCGTAGCCACCAAGGAAGACACCCCTTCATGAATGGTGTTAGATAAATAATCTGTGACAGGTTCTCTGTCGTCCACTGGTGGAGAAACCCCTTCTGAAAGGGTCTCAGCCTTTCACAGAGCCCACTTCACCATGGGTGAGGTAGCCACTAGAGTCCCTACCACCTTTAGACACTGACGAGCAGTGAGCTGGGAGGCAGCGAGGGCGAGAGCCACCCTGCTCTGGACCACTGGAATTTTCTCTTCTGGTAGAGATATGGTGCAATTCACCGTATTGAACAGTGCTCCGAGAAAAACCAGGGACTGCGTGGGCACCAGATGGCTCTTCTCCAGATTGAGAATCCACCCGAACTCCTGAAGAGTACGAATCACCTGCTCCAGATGTAGCAGTAGCTGGGACCTGTCCTGGGACAGAAGAAGGAGATCGTCCAGGTAATGATGTAATCTGATACCTCTGGTTCTGATGAGAGGCACGATTGCCAATAGCGTCTTGGAGAAGGTGCGAGGCGAAGTCGAGAGCCCAAAGGGAAGACATGTAAATTGCATGTGGACATGATTGACAGCAAATCGGAGGAACTGATGATACTCTTTTGCCACAGGAACGTGGAAGTACGCATCTTTTAGGTCTATTGATGCCAACCAATCTCCTGGGAGAACCGAGTGCTGTATTGTAATTAGGGACTCCATCTTGAATCTCTCTCGACGTATAGATCTGTTGAGATAAGTTAGATCTATTACCGGGCGCCAAGTGCCGTTCTTTTTCTGAACAAGAAAAAGAGGCGAATATACTCCTTGACCCCTTTCCTCTTCGGGAACTAGTACGACAGCTCGTTGATCCAGTAGGGTATCTACATAACTGAGAAGAACCTTCTTCTTTTCTGCTGCAGGAGGAAGGGAAGTTGCGATGAACCTGGGTTTGGGAACGTTGTTGAACGTCCAAGAGTGCCCTTGCGACACAACATTCAGAACCCAGGGATCCTGGATCGAGGCCGCCCAGACGTCCCGAAATTGGAGCAACCTGACCCCTACCGGAACAGACTGGACGGGACCAACCTCAAAAGGATTTGGTGGCCTCCCGTTCACCAGACGAAGAGCCCTTGGGGCCTTTCTGAAAGGAGGACTGTCTTGACTTCCAGCTTCTCCCATAGGATTTTCCTGGTTTGTAGCTGCGCGCTTCCCTAGAACGATTAGCGTTTTGCCTCCTTGGGAAAGAGCGCTTCTGATTGCTTGGGCGTTTGTCCTGGGGAAGGAACCCAGATTTTCCACCCGTGGCCCAGGTTATGGCTGCATCTAGTTTATTCCCAAAGAGGGAAGAACCCTCAAAGGGAATCCTACACCAAGCCTGTTTAGAGGCAGCATCGGCAACCCAGGGCCGAAGCCAAAGGGCACGTTTGGCCGTAACAGAGGCCAGCATAACCCGGGCCAAAAGGCGAATAGTATCCAAGGAAGCCTCCCCCAAGAAGCCCGCGACCATCTTCAGCTCCTGTATAGGAGAACTTTGGAGCACTTCCTCCGAAACTCCTCCAAGAGTATCTTCGAGGGCATTAACCCAAACCTCCATGGCCTTGGAAATTGTAGCCAAAGCCATTGCTGGCTTACAGGCCATGCCGGCCGATAGGTATGCTCGCTTAAGATCAGCGTCAATCCTCCGATCCAAAGGATCTCTAAATGATGCTGTATCCTCCATTGCGAGAGTGACGTGTTTCGCCAGACGCATCACTGCTGCATCCACACTAGGAGATGACTCCAAATATTTCACCTTTTCCTGTTTAAAAGGATAGAGCTTCGCTACTTTAGTGGTCATGGAATTTTTCCTTTCCACTTTGCTACATTCTTCCGACATTATGTCTCCCAGTTCCTCTAGAAATGGGAAATTTAAACGCTCTTTGCATAACTGCTTGAGAAATTTCTTCTGCTTAGGAGAAGAGACAGCAGGATCCTCCCAGTCAAGGGCCTCTCTCACCGCTTTAACTAACGGAGACACGAGGGCAAATTCAAATCCAGTACCGGAGTCATCCGAATCGGAATCGGACTCAGACGGGAGGATAGATGTATGGCTGGGTTGGGAGGACTCAAACGGATCCTGAACCGACAAATCTCTGTCAGGAGAGCGTGACGGACCTGCAGAAGTGCTTGGCTTATGCAATTCAGCAAGAGAGTCCTTTAAAACTCTGCTTACCACCTCCTCAATATGTTTGTCCGTTTTTTCCCTTTCACCTGTAGCTTGGGTATAACAGGGTTTGCACAAAGAGGAACCGTCTGGTATCAGGGTATGGCAACCCCAGCATTTTTTCCCCTGCGGGCGTTCTGAGCTACCATGGTGCGAGGAGGATTGGTGCTCACGTCCCCTGCTGTGGGAGGAGCTGCGCTTAGACTTAGATGAGGAGCGCTGGTGTTGCGTATTTGCATGACTGTCTTCGCTGCGTGTGCGGGGCTGTTGATCAGACCTAAGAGAGCTGAGACAGACATATACAACAAGCCATAAGAAAGATGAAAGAGAAAGAGAAACAGGGCATTAAAACTGTTAAAACCAGCACATACCTAGAAAGAGCAGGCTGGCCACTAGGGGGCGGCGATGAGTCCATTGCTCGAGTAAACTCAATGGTGCACTAGTTAGGGATAAGAATCCTAATAGGAAGAGGACATAACCATCAGTCCCATTTACCCAAAAAGCAAGACCCCCAGGGGAAGGAATCTTCTTACCTTAACCACAGGACCGGAGTCTGGGGGAGGCTACCGATATGCCGACCTTCCCGCCAGCTCCGGTCTAATCCTAAGTTTAAATAGACCGCCGGGCCGTGACACGCCGTATTGCGCAACCGCGCGTGACGTCAGACCGCACCACTGCGCATGCGCGACGACTCCGATACTCGGAGCGTACTGCACATGCCCAGAAGCGCCGAACAACCCGGAAGTAGCGGCAAAGACCATGGCGGCGGCCATGAAGCACCATAAGTAAGTACTAAGCCACAGAAACTAGCGAAACCTGAGCAATAACTGACAGAAAACACCTTAGACACAAGCATAGACAAAAAAGGCACTATAAACGAAAGATAAGCATAAAAATGAGGAAAAAGAAATGGTCCCATATAAGGGCTTACCACCCTCCGATAGCATAACCGAGTCCAGGAGACGCAACACCGGCTTGTGCCTTCAGGCAATAAAGGGCCACCCGCAGCAGCAGGGCTCTCTCGGCCAAACCACATAGCTCCAGCTAAGGGTCTCTTCCATTGCCCCCTCCATACCCCGCTAAGAGCCAGGGCTTATCGGAGACTCCAAAACTCAGTCTGCCACCGATATACAGGACCAGATAGTAGGAACATCAGACATATTTATGAGGAGGACGAAAAAAGAACACTGATGCTGAAAGGGAGCAAAGATTTATGGGAGTGGGGTCCTATGAGGTAGGAGAGGAGGCGGAGCCTACCCGAACGTATGCTGCCATGGAGTCTGTCAGGAAATATATATATATATATATATATATAGATATATATAGGTAAAGATATCTATATAGATATCTTGATATATATATATATATATATATATATATATATATATACACATACATAGATATGTGCATTTCTCTCATTATTGCCTGATTAACGTCGGTTTACAGCGCTATTAGGCATTCGCGCGAACGCTATTCACTATACTGCACGTTTTTTTTTGGCTATATTTTGCTATGAAGCATGCGCACATGGGCTATCTGGCAGCAATAGACTCCGGGAGATATTTTTGAGTTTTACACTTTTCTTGAAATCTTTTTTTATACTTTTTCACACAGTTTAAAAGCAGTTTATCTCAATATCATATAACACATCTTTTCCAAGCATTTTATTTATTTTTCCTGGCATATATTGTGATTTTGAACAAAACAGTCGTGCTTTTAGCTGGACTGTTTTTAACTCTCTCCCTGACGTTATTTGATCTTAGTGAATTTCACATTGCTCATAACGTTTTAGCCAGCGGTATAATGAATTGCATTGGCCCCTTCGCCTATTCACCATGGCGTTAAAATAGAACAAAATCAATGACGGAGGTACAGTGAATTAGGCAGTGGTGGCCTGTGTATAGGGGTGTATAGGGGTGCAGGGGTGTATAGGGGTGCAGGGGCGCCGCCCCCCCCCCCCCCAAAAAAAAAGAAAAAAAAATGTAAAAAAGAAAAAAAAAGATGTAAAAATAAATTCAATTTTTAGCCCACTAGGGGAGCCGGACTTAGTGGTAGCTATGGGGGTGTGGGGTTTTCCACCCCAACTGCGGCGGGCAGAGGCGCTGATTGGCGGCCTTCTGGGGGTCACTGGAGCGCAGAGCAATGTGCCCCGACACTCCCCACTTTTGTGATGTCCTGGCTGTGATTGGTCCAGACTCCAGCCTGGACCAATCATCATTCAGGACATCCTGACCCTGCTGACGTTGTTGGGGGCGGTGCCGGTGCGTGCGTCAGTCACTCACCGTCACCGCCCGATCTCCTTCCCGCCGGACCGGTGTGGTTTGCCTGCCCGCCGCCGTCAGGACTCAGAAGAAGGAAGAAGAGGAGTGGACTCGAGGAGAGGAACAGCACGCCGGTCCCGCCGCCATCAGAAGGGGACTCGAGGAGAGGATCAGCGCGCCGTGGACGTCACCTTCCTGCCGGACCGGTTCCTGCCGCCGTCAGAAGAGGACTCGAGGAGAAGAGCAGCCCGCCGTGGACGTCACCTTCCCGCCGGACCGGTTCCCGCCACCATCAGAAGAGGACTCGAGGAGAGGAGCAGCGCGCCGTGGACGTCTCACAGGCAGCCCAGGAGAGCAGGTAAGTGATTGAAGCCGCTGCAGTGCGATGACATGACCTGTGACTGTGACATGACCTGTGACTGTGACATGACCTGTGACATGAGCTGTGACTGTGACATGACCTGTGACATGACCTGTGACTGTGACATGACCTGTGCCATGACCTGTGACATGCCTGTACCTGTGTACCATGACCTGTGACATGAACTGTGATATGTCTGTACCTGTTTACCATGACCTGTACCATGACCTGTGACATGAACTGTGACATACCTGTGACATGCCTGTGCCATGACCTGTGACATGCCCGTACCATCACCTGTGCCATGACCTGTGACATGCCTGTACCATCACCTGTGCCATGCCCTTACCATGACCTGTGCCATACCTGTGTCATGACCTGTGCCATGCCCTTACCATGACCTGTGACATGCCTATACCATCACCTATGACATGCCTGTACCATCACCGTTGCCATGCCCTTACCATGACCTGTGGCATGCCCATACCATCACCTGTGACATGCCCATACCATCACCTGTGCCATGCCCTTACCATGACCTGTGTCATGACCTGTGACATGCCTGTACCATGACCTGTGACATGCCTATACCATCACCTGTGACATGCCTGTACCATGACCTGTGACATGCCTATACCATGACCTGTGACATGCATGTACCATGACCTGTGACATGCCTATACCATGACCTGTGACATGCCCTTACCATGACCTGTGCCATGCCCTTACCATGACCTGTGACATGCCCTTACCATGACCTGTGACATGCCCTTACCATGACCTGTGACATGCCTGTGCCATGACCCGTGACATGCCTATACCATGACCTGTGCCATTCCTGTACCATGACCTGTGCCATGCCTATACCATCATCTGTGCCATGCCTGTACCATGACCTGTGAAATGCCCTTACCATGACCTGTGCCATGCCCTTACCATGACCTGTGACATGCCTGTACCATCACCTGTGCCATGCCTATACCATCATCTGTGCCATGCCTGTACCATGACCTCAAAGTCACGCAGTTTTTTTACTGCGTTTTTTGCCACGAAGCAATACCTATTACATTTTTCTTTTTGCGCCCCCCAAAAAATTTGAGCACCAGCTGCCACTGGAATTAGGCCCAAAGTATCGAAATCGACTTGATGCAACTACAGACGTGCGAATACAATTGTCAACGATTAAACCAGATATAAAAAGAATTTGCCAGCAAAAGAGAACATTACACTCTGCCCATTGAAAGGTTTGTGCTGCGCCGCGCTACTCTACCGCACACATTTTTTTGTGGGGGTTCCAAAGTTTTGCTATACCATGCCAAAGGGTTCCAAGGGAAAAAATAATTGAGAAACCCTGCTTTACACCCCAAAAAAATGCTTTTCAGCTCTGGTGCTGCCTCTCTTGTTTCTTTTTTTTCTTAAGAAATCATTGATGTTGAACTCTTCAGCCATGGCCAAACATTTTGAGAATAGCACAAATATTAATTTTCACAAAGTCTGCTTCGTTAGTTTTTATGATATACTCCAGAATGTTCTGAAGAGTCATTTATATGAACTGCAATTAAGTCCCTCTTTGCCATGAAAATGAACTGAATCACATAAAAAACATTTCCACCGCATTTATGAAGAAGGCTTGAATCAGGGTGCCCAAGAAAGTCCAGCAAGCGCCAGGACTGTCTCTTACAGTTTACTCCCTTTGGGATCAGGGCACCACCAGTGCAGAGCCTGCTTAAGAATGGCAGCAGGCAGGTGTGAGTGCATCTGTACACACAGTAAGGCGAAGACTTTTGGAGGATGGACTGGTGTCAATAAGGAGAACAAAGAAGCCACTTCTCTCCAGGAAAAACATCAGGGACAGAGTGATATTCTGCAAAAGGTACAGGGATTGGACTGCCGAGGACTGGGGGGCTGCAGGGTTGAGCTGTGTATCTCACACACAGCTCAGTCTCAGGGACGCGAGAGGAGAGAGATTGACAGCTGCTCCTCCTCCTCCTCCCGCCCCTTCTTCTCCTCCTCCCGCCCTTCTCCTCCTGGGTCTGTCCCTTGAGAGTGTGGGCAGGAAGTTTAACATAGAAGAAAAGCTGCAGACAGCCTGAGCCTTCATCCTGGGGTAAGTAAGCTTACCCTCTCTCCTGCCCCAGTATGTAAAAAATGTAAGGGGGGCTCTGATGTAAGGGGGGTCTGTGGGGGGCTCTGATGTAAGGAGGGTCTGTGGGGGGTCTCTGATGTAAAGGGGGCTCTGTGGGGGGGTCTCTGATGTAAGGGGGGTCTGTGGGGGGTCTCTGATGTAAGGGGGGTCTGTGGGGGCTCTGATGTAAGGAGGGTCTGTGGGGGGTCTCTGATGTAAAGGGGGCTCTGTGGGGGGGTCTCTGATGTAAGGGGGGTCTGTGGGGGGTCTCTGATGTAAGGGGGGTCTGTGGGGGCTCTGATGTAAGGGGGGTCTGTGGGGGGCTCTGATGTAAGGGGGGTCTGTGGGGGGGTCTCTGATGTAAGGGGAGGTCTGTGGGGGGCTCTGATGTAAGGGGGGTCTGTGGGGGGGGGTCTCTGAAGTAAGGGGGTCTGTGGGGGGCTCTGATGTAAGGGGGGTCTCTGATGTAAGGGGGGGCCCTGATGTAAGGGGGGACTGTGGGGGGGTCTGTGGGGGGCTCTGATGTAAGGGGGGTCTGTGGGGGGGTCTCTGATGTAAAGGGGGCTCTGGGGGTCTCTGATGTAAGGGGGGCTCTGTGGGGGTCTCTGATGTAAGGGAGGGCTCTGTGGGGGATCTCTGATGTAAGGGGGGTCTGTGGGGGGTCTCTGAAGTAAGGGGGGCTCTGTGGGGGGCTCTGATGTAAGGGGGGTCTGTGGGGGGCTCTGATGTAAGGGGGGTCTATGAGAGGCTCTGATGTAAGGGGGGGTCTGTGGGGGCCTCTGTGATGTAAGGGGGGTCTCTGATGTAAGGGGGTCTGTGGGGAGGGTCTCTGATGTAAAGGGGGGTCTGTGGGGGTCTCTGATGTAAGGGGGGCTCTGTGGGGGGTCTCTGATGTAAGGGAGGGCTCTGTGGGGGTCTCTGATGTAAGGGGGGCTCTGTGGGGGTTCTCTGATGTAAGGGGGGCTCTGTGAGGGTCTCTGATGTAAGGGGGAGGCTCTGTAGGGGGTCGCTGATGTAAGGGGGGCTCTGATGTAAGGGGGGCCTCTGATGTAAGTTCCAAGAAAAGTCCAATGAAGTGCCAAGAAGGTGACAAATCTTCAACGGAAGGTGTGCGCCAAAAAAGCACCCTATGTTCTGCTTCCACCAATCACCCCAAACTGACTCACCAGACTTAAATAAAAGCCGATGTATTTTATGGAATCACGCTATGTTGATTCAATTTTTGCACATTGTAGAGATTATGAATATATAATTGTTATTTATTTAGTAGTGGTATATGATATGTATACTGTAGTAGCCATGCAGATTTAATTAATAGTTTAGCACTGTGCACTTTTTACAACAGAAACAGATTTGGGTGACATATTTATATATCATTTTAGGATAAATACTATTTTTGCGTCAATTTTTTCCCTGTTTTTATCTTGCTGCTGCACCCACTTGCAGTCAATTAGCAGCAATTATACTCTTAAATAGTTTTTCAAAAGATACAGCCATGTTTTGGGGGGCAAGAGGTGAGGATGGGGGGGAGTAGGCCTCACAGGATAAGCTTGCACAGGGCGCCTGAACACCTAAGGCCGGCCCTGGTCCTGTGTCATGCCAACAGTAAAGCATCCTGAGACCATTCATGTGTGGTTTGCTTCTCAACCATGAGAGTGGGCTCACTCACAATTTTGCCTAAGAACACAGCCATGAATAAAGAATGATACAAAAACATCCTCCGAGAGCAACTTCTCCCAACCATTCAAGAACATTTTGGTGAAGAACAATGTCTTTTCCAGCATGAAAACACGAGGACAGAACATATTGGCCCCATAAAAGATGACAAAGGGAAGCTGACCATAGAGGACAGAGACAAGGCAAAAGTGTTAAATAATTTCTTCTCTTCAGTCTTCACAAAAGAATCAGGGGGCTACACTAACACTAACAGCTTGTAATGATAAATTAAATAATACAAATCAGGAAGTACCCCCATGGCTAACAGAAGATAGACTTAGAACTAAACTAGAGAAACTTAACATAAATCACCGGGGCCAGATGGCTTGCACCCGAGGGTACTTAAAGGAACTCAGCCAGGTGATAGCCAGACCATTATTCTTGATCTTTAAGGATAGTCTACAGGCGGGTATGGTGCCAGCTGATTGGAAAAAAGCCAACGTGGTACCAATATTTAAAAAAGGCCCGAGATATATCCAGGGTAACTATAGGCCGGTCAGCCTAGCATCAGTAGTCTGCAAGATTTTGGAGGGAATATTAAGGGACTATATACAAGACTTTAGTAATAAAAACTGTATTATTAGTAGTAATCAGCATGGTTTCATGAAAAATCGTTCTTGCCAGACCAATCTATTAACCTTCTATGATGAAGTGAGTTGCCATCTAGACAAAGGAAGGCCTGTGGATGTGGTGTATCTGGACTTTGCAAAGGCATTTGATACGGTCCCCCACAAACGCTTACTGTACAAACTAAGGTACGTAGGTATGGACCATAGGGTGAGTACCTGGATAGAGAACTGGCTTCAGGGGAGAGTCCAGAGGGTGGTGATAAATTGGGAGTACTCGGATTGGGTGGGTGTGGAAAGTGGGGTCCCCCAAGGTTCTGTCCTGGGGCCAATCCTGTTTAATTTATTCATAAAAGATCTAGAGGAGGGGATATCCAGCACAATCTCGGTATTTGAGGATGATACTGAACTAATCATGCCAATACCTTCTATGCAGGATGTGGAAACCTTACAAGCAGACCTGAACAAAATAATGGGGTGGGCAGCTACATGGCAGATGAGGTTTAATTTTGAAAAATGTAAAGTAATGCACTTGGGCATCAGAAACACGAAAGCAAGCTACTCACTAGGGGGGAACCTCTGGGTGAATCTAAGATGGAAAAAGACCTGGGGGTACTGGTGGACAACAGGCTTGGCAGTGGCATGCAATGCCAAGCCGCTGTAAGCAAAGCCAACAGAATATTGGCATATATGAAAAAGGGGATTCACTCCAGAAATAAAGAGATTGTTCTCCCACTCTACAAGACTCTGGTCCGGCCACATCTGGAGTATTCCATCCAGTTCTGGGCACCAGTCCTCAGAAAGGATGTGCTGGAACTGTAGAGAGTCCAGAGAAGTGCAACAAAAATAATTAGGGGAATGGAGGACATCAGCTATGAGGAAAGACTACAAGCACTGAACTTATTCTCTCTGGAGAAGAGATGATTCAGGGGGGATATTATATCAATGTACAAATACTGTACTGGCGACCCTAGCATAAGGAACAAACTATTCAGAGAAAGGGAATACAATAAGACACGTGGCCACTCACTAAAACTAGAGGAAAGGCGGTTTAACCTTAAAGTACGTAGGGGGTTCTTTACTGTCAGAGCAGTAAGGATGTGGAATTCTCTTCCGCAAACAGTCGTATCAGCAGGGAGCATCGATAGTTTCAAAAAACTATTAGATGGGCACCTTAAAGACCACAACATACAGGGGTATACAATGTACGGTTAACAGCAAACACACACACACATCATAGGTTGAACTGGATGGACTGATGTCTTTTTTCCAACCTCACTAACTATGTTACACATTCTGGTCATTTTTATATTACCTTACTATGCTATTCTATTATCGCCATTGCTTTCAGGTGTACTCCCATCTCCGCATATCACGGGCTGTATGCCTTATGCTTCCTGTACCTTGCTATACTCTCTTCAGATGTTTTGCTGAATTATAATAATTATTTTGTAAGTATTACTAGGCCTGAAGGCAAAAAAAATTGTGAATCTTCTCTTATATATATATGATACATATGTATTGATTACATGTTACCTTTTTCTATGTAAAACTCTCATTTTTTATGGTAATAAGCTCCTGAAGAAGCGCGGTCGGCGCGAAACATGTAGAGCCAAGCTGTATCACTACCACTGGACACACTACCCCACTGTTGGCTACCTGTGTATATCTCTACACAAGAATCTACCAATACAGGTCCCATGTTTTGATGTAAATTGTGGGTGAGTTTTTTTCAACAATGAGGTGGATAGTCCATCTAAGTGGTGGGATGATGAGAGAGTTTTTGAAACCTATATGTGTTATTGATTGTCTTGTGACTGTTTTGCTTTTAATGAGAATATAATAAAATTCATATTTTAGACAACTTCACTTGTTTGTGAGATTATGTTGTGCCACCAAAGTCTGTTTCTCCCTGCTTTCTCGTAATTACATAATGATAGGATAAAGCACAGAACTACATAATAGTGTCCACAGTGCCACTCTGTGGTGACATTCAATACTTTATCTTGTAACAGTAAGGATATGCTAGCAGATCTAACTCTGACATCTTGTCAAGAGATGAAATCCACTTGGAGGAAACTGGGTGTAGGAACCACTTGTTGCCCAATTGCACCACAGAATATGGATTCTTCCGAGAAGTTCTGAATGTAGACTCAAATGAGATGATAGAGAAATTCTACTCCACCTACATCAGTCATCTCTACCTCTTCTCAGTTGACTGTCCCTGCAGGTTCTGACCTGTCCCCTGATCTAGGACACCACTGTGATGTTGTTCAGCCTCGCTGGTCAGAAAAACAGAATGTTCAAAACAACTTCCCAACTGGGGAAAAAATTTCCCGACAGGGGAGTTCAACTGGCATTTATTACTGTGCCAGCACCCAAGGCTTCATCTGCCTGTTTGCGAGACATGAATAGCTGGGTACATGATCAACAATGGAGAAAAAAATCCCTTTCAGGACAGGAGGCCATTTCCATTAAGCACACCTCAATATAGATTACCGAGCGTCCTACCACCAGTATGCTCTAGTGGCAAAAACAATGTATCCTGAACCATGATGAATTAAACTCTCAGCTACACAAACATTTGCGTAGGAGTCACATGAACCTTTTTGAAAAACTAGCCAGCCAATCTCTTGTAGGGTTCTGAGAATTCCCTCTGTATTCTTGACAGGGATCCCTGTCTAGAGAAGAAGTGGGTAGAGAACCCAACTAACAGACATGAATACTGCATAACGTCTTGAGCCATGTAGAAACAGAGGTATGTCAGAGAAGGCAGCTCTGGGAGTTGGAAATAGCCATCCCTCTGAGCAACAATAGTACTTATCTTAAAATAACATCTGCTGGAATTGGAATTGCTGTCCCTAGAGACGGCAAGATCAACGTTGGCTAGCAGAACTTGTCTATTGTTGCTGGAGCAAAAGATTCCTCACGGTACAGTCAGAGGCTTGAAGGTGATTGATTGTCCAACATGGCCTGAAGTGCTTGTCCTGGGGGTCCATCGGTCCGAGACCAAAGCTGTATCTTCCTAACAGAAGAGGCACAACCAGGTACCCATAAGATGTGACCAGTAAGCAACCTCTCCTCCAGAAATTAGGCTCTTTGTAGACTACTCTCTTTCTCTCTTTAATTCTATTCTGGACTCCAATCCAGAACTGCAGCAGCAAACCTCTTTGGAGTTAGACACAGACTCTGAAACTGCAGTCTTCTTTCATTCAGCAGACATTTACTATAAGGCAGGAGGCCAGACTAAACGCAGCTCCTAGCTATCAAATGACTGTTTAGATTCTTGTGCAGACAAAATTGTCCAACTTGTAGAATTATGCACAGCTCTTTGCTATCAAATGAAGCTAGACCTCGAAGGGGACACTTTAAACTCTCGCAATTCAGACCAGATTGTCCCACTTGTCATAAATATTCTTTAGGATAGAATTAATATTTCTCATCCCAACTTCCATTGCATTGAAAGAGAGGAAAGGGGTAAGACAGGTCCCAGGCTGCAACTGTAGACAGATATACACCTTAAGGACAAGTCCAACACATAAAGTTACCACCAGAGAATGCTACACCCCCCAAGGACATACCCAATCATCATGATTGAGTATACCCCCGAAGGACACAACATCCTCCAATGACCTGTCCATGTATATGGCTAAGCTCATGAAGGCCACGTCAACCAGATAGGTGACTTATAATGCTGTAAAACCTCTTCCCAATAAGTGCCTAATCTGCTATGCCACAGTGCAGGTAGAAGTGTCCTGATTGGGGTTTGAACCAAGTAACCCAGTATTGCAAGGTGCCAATCACTAAGACATTCTGCTGTTCTGTCATTCTGTTCAATTTGCATCCCTCTACAAGTAATAACATTAGGTTTCTAGTTTAAACATCATAGGGGAAAAAAAGCAACGCACTCCTTTGGAAGTGATAAAATACTTGCATTGCAGGTACCTTTGCCATTTTAGGCATCCTAACAGCCTAACAAACAGGAGATACAAAAAAAACGTGCCTAAAGATCATCCACGTCTTCCTTTTATTAATTGTTTGCAGAGGGTTAAATTGGCCAGTTGACTGGTCCTGCGAGGAAAAGGCTTGACATTGTCAGAGAAGGG
This sequence comes from Pelophylax lessonae, assembly GCF_965119305.1. Taxonomy (NCBI): domain Eukaryota; kingdom Metazoa; phylum Chordata; class Amphibia; order Anura; family Ranidae; genus Pelophylax; species Pelophylax lessonae. The sequence goes on along the minus strand of NC_138770.1, from coordinate 144,155,015 downwards.
AATCCTTGCACAGGGAGAGTTGTAACAGACTCATTAAGAGTGTCTTGACTACCCGTAGCAACCTGTTGGTCACTGTCATCTTCCTCCCTGGATGCTTGAACAAAGCAGGAAATTCATACAGGGTTTGGCCTGCCAAGGCACGAACAGCAAAAGCCCGGTTTACGATGTGCATAATACATGCAGATCTGGAGAGGCTTACAGTGGTTGTAAAGTCAGAAGGCCCCCTCAGCCCCCCCTCCCCCAAATACTTACCTGAGCCCATTTCTATCCAGTGATGTTGTAGGAGTGTCTAGTGCCCAAGACTCTCCCTCCTCATTGGACGGCTCCGTGTCTGAATGGACACAGGGAACTGCGGCTCGGCTCAGGAGCCCCCATAGAAAGCTGCTTGCCGTGGGGGCACTCAACAAGAGGGAGGGGCCTAGAGAGCAGAAGAGGGACCCAAGAAGAGGTGGATCCGGACCACTCTGTGCAAAACCACTGCACAGAGCAGGACGGTATAACATGTTTGGTATTTTTAACCAAACAAAATGAGACTTTACAATCACTTTAATAGCAAGTGTCCATTAGTCAGCTTCCCATACACCAGTTTTAAGAGGCCTGCAGAAGGGATATAGACTGCGGCTGCCAGCTAACATAGGTCTAAGAGGGAACTCCTCATTGTTAAGAAAAATAAATATTATAACATGTACAATTGCTCTCAAGCCATGTAGTAAATTATTTAATACCCTTCCCAATTTAAACTGCAGCTGTTGAAGTTTCATAAGCTGTCCAGAAAAGACAATATAACAGTTGTTTCTGTCTGCTAGGAGAGAAAAAAACCCTAAAGGGTTAACTACTGCTAAAGGAAATACTGACACTGCAGACTTCCCACATCAGAGCACCACAACAGATGTTTCATTAAACAGATAGCAAACCTTGCTTAACCACTTTAGCCCTAGAAGATTTGGCTGCTCAAAGACCAGGCCCTATTTTGCGATTTGGCACTGCGTGATTTTAACTGACAATTGCGCGATCTTGCGACGCTGTACCCAAACAAAATTGACGTCCTTTTTTTCCCACAAACAGAGCTTTCTTTTGGGGGTATTTGATCACCTGTGCGATTTTGATTTTTTGCAATATAAACAAAAAAAGAGCGACAATTTTGAAAAAATAACAATATTTTTCACATATTTTTATATGAAATTCTCAAAAAAAATGTAAAAATAAAAACTTTTTAACATTTTAGGCCAATTTGTTTTCTGCTGCATATTTTTGGTAAAAAAAATTAGCAATAAGCATATTTTAATTGGTTTGCGCAAAAGTTATTGCGTTTGCTAACTACGGGAAAGATTTATGTAATTTTTATTGTTTTATTTTTATTTTTTTACTAGTAGTGGCGGCGATCTGCGATTTTTTGTGGGACTGCGACATTGCGGTGGACAGATCGGACCCCTGACTGACATTTTTTACACTTTTGGGAGTACCAGTGACATTACTACAGTAATCAGGAAGACGTCATCTATGACAAAACGCGTCGGTAAGGCGTGCTGACGTCACCACGTGATACCCAGAAGTCGGGCAGCTGTGTTCTTTGGATCCTGCCGATACAAGCGCTTTTCGTTTTTATACATGTGAGTGTTTTACCTTTACAATAAATATCTGTTTTTACATACTTCACTATGGCAGCTATTATTTTTTCATGATCATTGCTGGATTGTGGATTGCCCGGGCTCTCTATGTTGCGGTGTCTATCGTCTTGCTGGTCTGAGTGGAGTTGCCAAAGGTCCTGGTTGAGCTGATTGGATATATCTTGCATGAGCCATATATGCCTGATTACAGCCTCCATTTGGTAAGCGCAATAGCGTCATTTGCACCTCAACACGGTGGAAGGAATATTTACTTAGCGGTGGAGGATTCTGTCTTTGAGCACCGTTATATACACTTTTTGACTTTTTATTCCTTTATGGACTCTGTGTTTAATTTAATTTTTATTTTGGAGTCACCTAATTTATTTGTCTGATTCCACGATCGCTTGATTATTCACTAGCTTGATAGCTCACTGCTATCCCTTTGGGATATGGTTTATCATATTTGTTTTATTACATGTATCATTTAGCGCAGCTTTATCCTCATTACTTGTTACCTTGGTGTTTCCCACTGTAGCTGCAGCTTTAATTTAATTCAATTTTTCACACTTATTGAATTTCTGTGTTTAGCGCAGTTATTTTTATTACACTAGTGCTATAAATATGCACTGTTACTGTAAAAATGACACTGGCAGGGAAGGGGTTAACTTTATTGGTGATCAAGGGGTTAAGTGTGTCCCTAGGGGCGTGATTCTAACCGTGGGGGGCATGGCTTGTGATGTAATCACAGAGACATACGATCCTACATAGCAGGATCGCATAGCCTCTGTGATTACTTTAGTGAGAATGACAGACGGCTGTGTTTACATCAGCCGTCTGTCTTTCTCTCTCTGCAGCGGGAGATCGTGAGTGGCCAGCAGCCATCGGAGCCACCGCTCACTCGCACTAGCTCCCCAGGGAACGAGCGGGGGTGGGAGCGCCCCGGAGGCGGAACGCGCTTGCCCCCCACGGCTGCCTGGCGCAGTATATCTGCGGTGGGCGGTCCTTATGTGGTTAAACAGTTATCTCCCTTAAATGTCACTCCACTGTTGCTGATGCTAAGACGCAGGCTGCAAGCTTGGCAAAATCTCCCCCTAACGATCATTGGAAAATTTAACTTGCTAAAGATTAAATTCCTACCCCTTTTCCTATATGTTTTTTTGGAATTCACCTGTTATGGCCCTCCAGCTGTTGCAGAACTACACATCCCATGAGGCATTGTAAAACTGACATTTACAGACATGGATAGGCATGATGGGAATTGCAGTTCCTGAACAACTTGAGGGCCAAAGGTTGGAGACCCCTGACGTAGAGGAAGCTTTACCACACTCTGTGTCAGGCCAACTGTTAAGCCCCGTACACACACGCAGATCGTCGTCATACAAATGTTCGTCTTTTCTCCCCGGGATGTCGGTGTCTGTTGAAAAGTGCAAAGACAGCACAAGGACAGCACAAGAATTTTGTCCGCAGACTTCAGCTGACTGCAGAAGTGATGTCATGTAATGGTTAACTTTCCCTGTGTTTTTTATTTTCTGAGCATGCCCAGTCTTGCAAATCTGCGGTCTGTCGGCTGATTTCTGTACTGACAGGCGAACAATCGTCCGTTCTGGTGTCTGCAGACAAAAATTTTCATGTTTGCAAGAAAGACTCTTGTCCGCGGATTGTGTGCAGACATCTGTCGGAGGCACCATACTAACACGCATACAATCGGCAGATCTTTCGTCCGCCGACGTTTGTATGACGACGATCTGCGTGTGTGTACGGGGCTTTAATGTGTGTCTCCTGGGACTAGTTGATGCCCTGGCCCCTAAGAAAGTAATGCGTACCCTTTTGACTTTACTATTCTATTATGCTAGAAATATGATAGTTCTCTCTTGGAAATACCTACACCCCCTGTTGCTCAGACCTGGAAGGCACTTATCAATAAAGCCCTTCCGTTATATAAAGCCATATAAATTTGATAAGGTGTGGGGAGGGTGGACGAACAGTGCCTCTACAGTTTCTGAATAAACTGGTTTGATGGAAGACTCTTGGTAGTTGCAAGATCTTATACATGTGGGGTTTGATACTGTTATTGTGGGTTTTCATATATGCCTCGTTTCCACTGAGCGGATCGGTTCGGGTCGGTTCGGTACGGTACGCTATTTTGGGTGTTTCCATTATGAAAGTGGCCCATACAACCGAACCAAACCGCACCATTCCTGGTCCTGCTTCAGATGTAGGGCCATAGGAAATGGTACGGTACGGTTAGGGCGGAGCTACTGGCGTCACACGATAGATTCCACTGATTGGCGGACAGGGAAACTCCAATGCTCACGTCAAATGAAAGAGCAAAACAAACACCTCATTTGGTGTAAACCCTGCATGGTCCCTGGTGGCCCGACTTGCAGTGGAAACGCTCACCTGAATAGACCGGACCATTCTAACCCTTCCAAACTGTACCGAACTGAACCGTTCCGCTCAGTGGAAACGAGGCAATAGTGTTCCTCTTGATGTAAGTTAGGGGGTCTGTTGATGGCATTCTCTGGATCCATAAAATGTTATTCGATTTGGGAGCCGGTAGAAGTAACATTATACAAATCTGAGTCTGGGATAAATGTGATATGAAGTTACTGTTTGTAAGAGAAGTTCAGCTGGAACCAAACAGGCATTGGTGCGCACGCATGGGCACGCTAGCGTGTGCACAAAAAGAAATGCATATATGCGCATGCGCAAATGGGTGCGTGCGCATGCACGCACTGACGCCAAACGGCTATTTAAATTGAGCAATGACAGGAACACATTGCAGAGTGGTCTTTCAGCTTGTTCCTGTTTACCTGTGCCCTGATCTCCTTCCTGCCTACCTGTGTTTGACCCGGCTTGACCTCAACTCTTCTCTGGATTTCCGCCTGCCTGCCTGTGCTTTTAAACCTGCTCCTGTCTCATGCTTTTGTACCTCGCTGCCCGACTGTGTACTGACTCTAGCTTGTATCCTGATCCTGCTCTTGTCTCACGTTCCTGTACCTGCATTGCCCAGGTGTTGATGACCCCTTGGCTTGTGTTCTGGCTACGCTCCTGCCTACTGATCCAGGCTCACAGAGTTCCAGGTGCCCATCTAGTGATCCAGGCTCACAGAGTTCCAGGTGCCCATCTAGTGATCCAGGCCATCGGTTTTCTGTCAAGACTCAGCTGGTGCTACCTGCTATACCGGCCCATGTGCCACTCTGTGTCCCACACTATATGTCGTCTCTACCAGAGGTGTTGGACAGGAGGTGCAAGAGAAAGCTCCCTCTACAGCTCGATCTCCATCAGGTACGTGATACCACCCAGCCAGATGTCAGAGAGAGGGGCTTCGCCTCTGGAGACGCTATGCCAGCAACTTATCTCTCTTACCCAAGCAGTCAACACCCTGCAAGAGAGTAATTTAAAGCTTGAGGGTCACATCCAATCCATGGCCTCCACCTCAGCAACCTCTGCACCTGCTGTGGCTCCTGGACCCTTCCACACCTGAACAGGCCCCATCTGCGCCTACAGTGATTGTACCACCACCAGAATCCCGGGTACCCCCCCAGGTCGATTCAATGACTCGTCAACTATCTATCCATCTAGCCGATGGATCCCATCTTAAGTCTGGGCCCATAACACCAGGAACCTGCCCACTACTGGCTATATCTAATACTGGCCATCAAGAATACTTATGTCTGGACATTATCCTATCTCATCTGTTCCCTGTTATTCTGCGCATTCCCTGGTTACAAGCGCAAAACCCTCAGATAAACTGGGGAACGGGAAGTGACATTCCCCTCCACCTATTGCCAACAGTGCTGCTTTCAGGCCATTCCTGTGGAACCTGCGCCTCTTCTGGGTCTACATCCTGATTCTCCTGTATCACAGTTTGTGCCTTCAGTACCATGAATTCTTGGAGGTGTTTGATAAAATGAAAGCAGACATCTTGCCTCCCCATCACCAATATGACTGCCTAATTAAACTTTTGCTAGGTGCTAAGATACCTTTTGGGTGCATCTTTCCTCGTTCTGAACTAGAACTTGAAGCACTACACCATTACATGAAAATTTAGAAAAAGGCTTCATCCGGCCCTCTACGTCCCCGCAGGAGCTTGTATATTCTTCGTAGAGAAGAAGGATCACTCCCTATGCCCCTGTGTTGATTACCCGGAATTAAATAAAATCACTGTCAAGAACAGATATCCTTTGCCCCTTGTTCCCAAACTTTTTCAACATTTTAGGGCAGCCACTGTATTAACAAAACTTGATTTACAAGAAGCATACAACATAGTACGGATCCACGATGGGGACGCATGGAAGAAAGCCTTTCGCACTAGATTCTAACTCTTTGAATACCTGGTCATGTCCTATTGGGTTGTGCAATGCTCCAGCAACCTTTCAGCATTTCGTAAACCCAGGCCCAGGCCAATTTTCAGCTTTCAGCGGTGTCGCATTTTGAATGACAATTGCGCGGCCATGCAACATTATTCCCCTTTGAAACTTTTATAATTTTTTTTCCCCACAAATATTTTTTGGGTGGTATTTGATCACCACTGTTTTCTTTTTTTTTTTTGCTAAAAAAATTAAAAAGACCGAAAATTTTGAAAAACAAAAAAAAAAAATTGTCAGCGCGAATAGAAGAAAAGCTGATAAACGGCACTACCTAGTTACAATGTGACCAGCTGTGATGGGACACAGCTGATCACATTGTAAGAAGCTCACGTCATAGGCTCTTTACCGAGATCGAAGATGCGGTGAGACAGAGCGACACATTGCACTACCGATCGCCGCACAGCGCGCCCTTGTCAGTTATCCTGATGCCCAGTCATGGCATGGGAAAAAATCCAAGACTGCCAGAATGTCTGGGTGTTCCTTGCCCTGTTCTCTTAACCAGGAATTGACCTCCTCCATATTTTAGTATAAATGCCCCTAATTACTGGTTTGCGGCAGCTAAACAGGGTCTTTATCACTGTCTCTGAGAACCCTTGAGACCCTAAGAGCTGTTCCCCAGAAACCACGCTGCTAGTCTGAGGGTCGCTACCTGAGGATTCCATATTGGTCCCTTTGAGCTTAGATCCTCCCTCACCGGGAGGAGAATCGGGGGAACTATAGTGACCCTGTTTGGACTAGAGAACCAGGCTCTCCAAAACTGAGCTATTATAATAAGGCCAGTTTTTTCGTTCAAAAATGTTTGCAGAACTGCCGAGATCAATCTTACAGGGGGAAAATTGTAACAAAGTCTAAACTCCCACGTGTTCGCAGAGGCGTCTATCCCCCAGCTTGATCCTGGGGACGCAGAGAGAAGAACTGAGCAACCTCTTTGTTGCCCTCTGAGGCAAAGAAGTCCATGTCTAGTCAGTCCCAAGACCATGTGATGTCCTTGAATACCTCCTGGTGGAGTGACCACTGGTCCTGTCTCACCTGTTGGCAGCTCAGGAAATCTGCCAGAGAATTCTGGGTCCCCCTTTAAAGTGGGTGGCAGCTAGCGAGGTGAGGTTTTGTTCTGCCCAGACGAAAATCTCACCTGCGATTAGTTGCAGGGAAGGGCTCCTGGTCCTCCCCCCCCTGCTTGTTTATGTATGACGCTGCGGCCACATTGTCCTGTGGCCTGATCCACCTTCCTGATCTACTCCTCAGAGAAACACTTTCCTCTGTACTGAGGAGATTGTGTAGCCTAAGTACTGTACCTCCTGAGCAGGAACAAGATGGGACTTGTCTTTATTGATCAGCCATCCAAGAGACTGCAGCAAATCCTGCGCCTCCTGAAGATCTTTCTCCAGCTGCTAAGACCAGGCAATGAACAGGAGATCGTCCAGGTAGGGTATAACCGTAATGGCTTTCATCCGCAGCGGAGCCAAGGACCTTTGTTAAAATCATCGGAGAAGACACCAGACCAAACAGAAGTGCCTGAAACTGGAGATGCCGAACCTCCGAGCCCAACTTGATCGCCAGTCTGAGGTACCTCTGGAACCCTGGATGTATAGGGATATGGAGGTATGCATCACTCAGATCGACTGTTGCCATGAAGCAGTCTGGAAACAGAAGGTTTGCTATCATGAAGGTAGACTCAATCCTGAAGTTGTACTTCAGGGACTTGATTGGATGGAGATTCAGGATTAGCCTGATTTTGCCTGAGGGCTTTTTCACAACAAATACATGATTAAAATCCCTGGAAGCACTCCCCTTGGGGAACCCGTGTGAGCACCTGCTGATCCACCAGATCTCCTAATATAAGACTCACTGCCTATGCCTTTTCCTGATCTCGGGACAAAGAGGTGACCAGAAATTTGGAAGGGGAATTTGAGCTCAACTCCAGCTTGTAGTAGATCTTTATGTTCTCCAAGATGAACGGACTCAAAAGTCCCTGCAGTACAATGTGGGAGAAAGGCCCCCCCAACCTTCCCCCCACTGGGACACAGGAGTCATTGGAATTTTGTGGGGGACGGAGGATGGTTAAATAAGATACTTCCTCGCCCCTGCAAATGCTTGGGACGGCCCTCTCTTTCCTGCTGGGTCTGCTGCCTGTGACCCAGAAAACACCTCTTGCCCTCTGCTTTCTTGCTTTTCTCCAGGAACTCCTTGTTTATGTCCTGTGTAAGCTCCAGTGCTTCCTAAAGACCAGGTCTTAACACGTGATCACCTGAAAAATGCAACCCACAGAGTTTATGCTTGGACGCTGCATTACCGTTCCAAGCCTACAACCATACATAAAATGACTTGAGCAGCTATTGCCTGGATGCGACTGCTAAGATGTGAGACTTCAACTGTGTTAGCCAGCACTCCAAATTCCTAGAGACACATGTAGCTGCTAGGGCTAGCTTCAAACTGATGGAAGAAGCATCCCAGGACTTCTGCAAAAGCACATCCCCTCTTTTGTCCATGGGGTCCCTAGGTCAGAAGGCCAAATCTGTCTTCATGGAACCCTCTAGCCAGCAGCCCATCCAGCTTTGGGATCTTGTTCCAAGGGTGGGCTGCCTCATGCTCAAAGAGAAACCTACATTTTAGGCCGCACGGTGAAAAAGGGTCCTTTCAGGGTTCTCCCCCTCCAGTCTGATAAAAGACTCCCACCAGGGATTTATGCACAATGAATACCCTGGACTTCTGTGCACTAGACCCTTAATAGATCAGGTCGTGCTTTGATAACTGTACCGACTCCCCCCCCCCCCCCGATATCCAACATGTCAGATTTCTTTGAGTAAGTCACCTACATCGTCCAGTGACAGTCTGTACCTAGACCCCCCGAAAGGACTTATCCTCTCTTTTTTCAGACCCAGAGTCTACCTGAGGCCAGTGACCTAGGTTCCCCTTCCCTATCCTCCCCATCACCGTCCTGACTGGGCTCCGACAATGCTGGCATACTGGCAGCCCTTGATAGGGTTGTGGGGGGACCCTGCATCCTATCTATAAATCTCTTAAATGATTGAAAGGTAGATGCAATTTCGTCTTTAACAGACGAAAGAATCCTGTGACACGCTGTCACCAAGTCATCCTTGAGCAGGCTACTAATGCACTCAGGGCAAAGTGGCTTTTCCCAATTGGTGCTCAACTTTGTTGCACATACAGCACTCCTAGGAGGCTGCATCTGGGTCTTGTCCGGGTTGGTGGCTTGAACCTAAAAGCCAAACAAATACCTATAACTGCCCCCTCTTACTACCATCCACCACTGTGCTGGGGTCAAAAAAGGAAGGTGCCCCCCCATCATCTGTGGCTCCCCACCCAGGGATTAGCCCAAAGACCGCCCAGGGAAAATGAAATGAAACAGGTGCACTAGATGGGCAACAATGACACAACCTCCAAAAAACAGGAATTTTACAGGTGAGGCTACTGATTTTTTTCCTCTGGTCATCTTTTCTTACGGTCTCACTAGTTTTGAATTTGGCTGGGGTCAGGGTCACTACTGGTAGCATGAAGCAATACCTGGACCCTATAGGGGTTGCACAGGCAGTCCAACTGCTCCAGGACAGCACATTAATATGTGGCATTGCCACGTTTGTTGTCTCCCGAGCATGGAGGAGAAGGCAGGCAGTTAGACGTGTGAGTGCTGGACAGGGCTGGAGAAGGTTCTTAACCCATCAGCAGGACCGGTATCTGCAAGGAGGGAGGAACAGGATGAGCACTGCCAGAGCCATACAAAATGACCACTAGCAGGCCACAGGTGTTTAGACCTCTGCCCAATCAAAAAACAGACTTCCTGAGGGTCAGATATCCTCTAATGGGTCCTGTGCTCACTGCCTGGCACTGGAGAACAAATGGCATTTTCAATTGAACACCAGAATTGCAGGTTCATCAATGGCACCCTGTGCTTCTCGCAGATGAGAGCAGGTTCACCCTAAGCACACATGACAGACATGAAAGGGTCTGAGGAAGCTGTGGAGAACATTATGCTGCCTGTAATATTGTTCAGCATAACCGGTCTGATGGGGGGGGTGATTGATCCATGGAGAGACGCACAGACCTCTACAGGCTGGACAAGCACACTGACTGCCATGAGTATCGGGATGAAATCCTTGGACCCACTGTCAGACCCTACCCTGGTGCAGTGGATCCTGGGTTCCTCTTGGTGCATGACAATGTCTGGCCTCATGCGGTAAGAGAATGCAGCCAGTTCCTGGAGATGAAGGAATTGATAACCCCCCCCCCCCCCCACACACACACACGCCTGACCTAAATCCAATAGAACACCTCTGGGACATTAGTCTATCCAACGTCACCAGGTTGCACCTCAGTCTGTTATGAGCTCAATGATGCCCTGGTCTGGATCTGGGAGGAAATACCCCAGGACACCAGCTCTCTCATTAGGAGGCAAACATATTGGGGGGGGGGGGGGGGGCTATACGAACTACAGAGTACCATTTTGCGTTGCTGCTACTGGCAAAAGCCAGATAAAGCCTCTTGATATCACCACATGTTCACTGTTGGCTTTAGCCCCACCATACATGAACACTGCAAGCTAAAATCTGATCGTGTTCAGCAGGCCAAACACCAGACTAGCTAGCATTAAAAGACAAGCTACCACCAAGAATTAAACCAGGTAACTTGCAAAGAAAAAAAAATAGGTTGGCAGTCATTGCCAACTTCAGAGAATGAACGTAGAGCAATGTTCTAACCAGAGCCAACGTCAGACATTTTCAGGTTGAAGTCGGCAAGTTCCATCTACACATTTTGCTTGGCACACATTTTTAAATCCCTATATACACACACACTTTAATTTTTGTGCCTGCAGCTAAATAGGATAAAAGTCAGAAGTGTGAAGATGTAGTTTTTAGTTGGCTGTGCGCTAAACTACTTCTATTGCAAGCAAAGGTGTCAACACAAAAATGTGTTTTTTTTTTTGTTTTTTTTTATATACAAGTTAGTGAGCCTTTGCATGTTTTGTAATACTTTATTTTATGTAAAAACAGGTCAGATGACTTTCTGCCAGTACACAAGCTACAAATGCTTGAGGGACAGCTGTGCATCTTTATTACAGTTGAAAAAAGGAATAAAAAAAGAAAAGTTTCCATAGGAACACAGATAATTGTGACCCCATCTCACAGTCATCCATTTTGTTGCATTAATGCTGAACATGTCAACTACAAAAGTGAAAATTAAATAATGGTCCCAAACGAAATCCTTCTATAGTCATCCTAACAATAACTAAAACTACAACTAACATTAAATAAACTAGACATTGACACTTGCAGAGGAACATGTGGAAGACTTTAACTCAATGCCACTTTCCCAGGCACAGGATACATGGACAGCATTCAGCTCCGGCACCTCAGGAACAAGACCGTGTTCATGGATAGTATGCATTAATTGCCTATGAAAGTAAAAAAACAAACATTTTAGTTTTACTCCCCATAGCTCCCCCACATCAAGTAGCTCCTTTAAATGTACATCTTTTTCCTTACCAGTGTGGTCTTGACATGACATAATACAGGGTCGGTCGCTGAAATCCATTGAATGTAGAAGATGCAGCCACAGTGTAGGCACCCATGTTCTCAAACAACATCCAGTCCCCCAACTGCAGCTCTGGTAGGTCACATCGTTCAACAATGCGATCCAGTCCATCACAGGTAGGTCCCCAAAGGCTACTAGAATAGAGTTTCTCATCGGGTTTGGGTTTCTGCAAAAGAGTAAAGCCATTAGATTCCAATACATGCAGCAAAGAACCCAATATTCTGTCTGCTTTATGGGAAAGACACCCTGTGCCATCACATCTTTGTGGAGTGCTAATAAACCTGGCACTTGACAGTACTATAACAAATTTGACATTTCATAGTATGCAAACTACTTGGGGAAGAGACTTTAGATTCTGTCATGGGTCAGAGGCCACCAGACCCTTGGCAACTGCTGCCTATATAAAAGGAAACCAACTAAGACTGAAGACCATAAAGGAAAAACTGTAGGCCACAAAAAAAAAATAAGTGACCTGACCCCAAACAAAGCCTGAGCACTATATAAAAAAAAAAATAAATAAAAAAGGCCATCTAGTGGTTCTTTAACAGCCAGCAAAAAGCTAAAAAAGGCCTTGCAAGCATACCTTTTGAAGTATGGGTTTGACATGGGCATGATCATACAAGATGCAGTTGAAGGAGCCATAGACACCATCGTTTACGTAGTACATGAGTGTTTTGTCACTGGCAGCCTCATCTTCATCTAAAACAAGAAAAAACATTAATGCATTAAGTGATGAGGGGGGAGAGGGGTTTGCTCAGCATGACATCTAAGTTGTATCCATACACACTACATACCATCAGAGCCAGTTTGTTCAGTCAACATGACTTTCTTCGCTATGACATTGACAGCCAGTGTAAATGCTGATGCAACGTAGTATCGCCCAGGCTCTGCGATAATTTTTACTCCTGAGTCAGCAGGGAAATATTTATCCAGGGCTGGATTTATCACTGATGTCACCTAAAAGAATTGAAAAAATAAAATAAAATTTGAGTACTCTTTTACACATTTTAGGAGACAAAGTAAATGACCCTATGACGGCTATAGAAGCATTTTATAACTTATGAAATAAGCTACTATAGGCAAAATGCATAAGCCCCTGATAAATTGCTTTTTCAAAAAAAATTTAGCAAAAGAGTTACTAAATCAGGAAGAGTGGATGCTCTAAACCCTGCCAAAACACTTTTAGAATGCCAACAAATAGCTTTCAGATGGTGCCATCCACATCAAAGAGCAACCACTGCCTACACAAATGGCTCTCTACACATTCCATCTTTAATGATTGCAAAGTTAAGGGCCATCAAGGCAAGATACTAAGTAAGCTGTTCAAGTCGACTGATTATATATATATATCTCCTAAACCCTAGCATAAGAAAATACTATAATTTATAAATGTGTCCAACTATTTTATGGGGTTTCCCCATGTTATGGAGTTTAGGTTTAATGCACGCTAATTGTCAAGTGTTGCCAAAAATCAAAGTTCAAGGATTATCACTGAATGAGCATAGTGTTCAGTTCTCCGTTGTATTTATAAAAAACAGCAGTGCCCAGATCAGAGTTACAGCAAATATGAAACAAAAAAAAAAAAAAAAAAAATTTAGACTAAACACTTTGCCCTAGCCAAGAACAAAGCATTTTTACCTCTTCAAACTTCAGCTTAACATCCTCAGATCCAGGGAAGCCGCCACCAATGTCAAGTAAGTGCATGTTGAATCCAAGTTCGGCTCCCATATCAAAGACACAGCGAGCATCAGATACAGCTTGCACAAAGGTTTGCGGGTCTGTGCAGCCACTGCCAACATGGAAGCTAAAAAAAAAAAAAAATAGTTTGTCTAAGACGAGCCTGAATATTGAATTCACAATGATTCAGCAAAACTGGCTAATTCTCAAGGGGGAAAAAAAAAAAAAAAAAAAAAAATTTACAGCTTTAGAAGTTAGGGTTCCAGACTGCAAAATAACTCTGGAAAGCTCAACTGTTACACCAAAATGCACATTAAACAGGGCCTTACCATTTTATATTTACAGTCTTAAGATTTAAAGAGACTTTGTAAAACTATCCATACCTTACGCCAATGATATCAATATTCAGTTCTTTAGCACGCTCAAGAAGCAATCTGCTTGTTTTAAGAGTGGCACCAAACTTCACACTTAGTCGACACACGGCCTTGGAGTCATCTGTGGCTATACGCAGAACAAGTCTGAAAAAAAAAAAACAGGAAAATTTGAGTCCTAACATGATCACTTCAGAACCATTTAAGAGAAACTGCTTCCATTTGATTAAAGTGAATTTAAAGCAAAACAAAAAAATCCCTAGTTTTTGCCATCTGTCTCCCCATTAGACATATTTTATGATTTTATCCTGGTGACCACTGTCACTAGAACTAAAATAAATCTAGTGTATTGAGCTGTCACTAGACCAGGAGGGGAATCTTGCAAAAAGGTTTGTTCTGGTGACAACTGTCCAAGTGGTCTTTACCTTAATTTCCCCAACAGAATACAGATAAGTGACAAGGTATTTACCTATATGCTCTGCAGTAGTGTTGTACTAAACAGCCCAGATCCTCTTCTCTGGTCCCCCACCGGCACTCCTTGCCCCTCCCTCCTGCCAAGTACCCCCAGAACAAGCAGCTTGCTATGGGTGCACCCAAGCAGGCTTACTCCCAAGCCACAGCACTGCCATATCCCCCCCCCCCCCCATTAGCTCACTGGTTGTGATTGACAGCAGTGGGAGCCAATAGCTCTCTGGGACTCTCCCTCATTGGCTGAGGCTCTCATTCACAGAGCACAGGCAAGTATTAGGGGGATGGGGGATCCTGCAGAGAATGCATTTTACCGTCATGAATAAAATGCACGAAGGATAAAACTTGAGCCTTTAGCTCCATTTCTTATTTGTAACACTTTAGACCTAGACAGATACATTGAGCTTTTATTGCAAACTTACTTGGCATTGGGGTGATTCCTGGCCACTTTCATCAGTTCCACCTCGCTATCAAAGGTCATCTTCTCAACACCACAGCTAGCTGCATATTTGATCTGTGAAACTTGTTTACATGGGTTGGCATAAATGATTCTCTCTGGTTGGACACCAATGCTCTGAACAAGCTGAATTTCAGTCTGAAGAGAAGACAACACATTACAATGCATATTTGGATATAAACAAAAATAGATATCGGTTTCTCTTGAGCCAAGTTCTATTACACACCTTGCTCGCACAGTCAAATCCTGCCCCTAAAATTGAGAGAGTCTTCACAATGGCTTTGCTGTCATTACATTTAACGGCATAAAATGGAGTTACGCGTGGAAGTGCTTTAAACCACCGGATGTGTTTCTTTACAATGTCACCAAGATCAGCTACATAAAAGGCATCCTTGTCATCCTGAGAGAGAGGGGGGGAATTAAACATTGGTTACACATCTGAACAGTCATGACAGCTGCAATTGAGCCATCGTGATTACTCAATACTTACAGACAAGGAAACTTCATTGATTTTCTGCTCCAGGATGTCCCGGGCAGTGAATCCTTCCTCAAGGAAGCTAAAGTCAAAGTCTTCGTTGCAAAAGCTGTTCATTGTGTCAGAAGATCACAACACGAAGGATGCAACAAACTGTAGGAGTGAAGAGCAGACAGTTTAGTCACTACACAAGAATAAGTGCCCATGATCGGGAACCATGGCACCCTAGCTGTGGTGAACTACAAATCCCATCATGCCTGACCGTTTGCAAGGTCTTATGGTACTTTTAGTTTCAACAGCTAGAGCACCAAGGCTGCCTTCCCCTGCATTAGACATCCATTCTTCGGGGGTACTTACATGGACAAGTGAGAGATGGGGTTTATTGCAAAGAGGGCCTCAGCTTTGCTGCCAAGGAGGTTCTCCGGTGAAATAGAAGCCCGGCAGATATAGAACAAGACCTACTCCGACAAAGGAGCTGTTCTTCGCTGCTGTGCTGTCAGTGTTCTGCAAGATAAAAAAAAAAAAAAAAAAAAAAACTTTAATCTCTAAATACCATCTACGAACACTTAAGCTAACAGGCTGAAACATAGGAAGGGATGGAGCCGTAATGCGTCACACACCCAACCAATTCAGTGAATGACTAGGCAGATGAACACACCCCTGTACGGAAAGCCAAACTCGTGTCGCAACCAGCAAATAAAAAAAGTGACGTGCATTCAGAGACAAAGCCAACCAATCAGCTACAATACCGGCATCTGAGCCTCTCCCCAACTGGAGGAGGTGGCCTCCTGTTCTTGACAGCATGGTCTGCCCTCAGGGCAGGAGAACGCACTCACCATATGGGACAGCAATGTCCGATCAAGGAGGACTGACACATTGGCTGCAATACGTCTCTAGAAACCCAGGCATGGATCTTTCCAAAACCACCAAAAACTCCACAAGACGGACTTTACTCATCCACAAGACATCATGCTGCCATTCATTGGACTTTATAAAAAAAAAGGGGACCACTAAAGCCACTTTGACAGATTTACATGCACTTAAAATCTAGTGATTAGAACCCAATATTAGATAGCCAACGTCCAACTGCCTAGGTTACCAGAGCATCTAGAGTTGGGAAACAGGCATATTACAGGTCACCTACCAAACAGATTTAGCAGATGGAGGACACATGGCTTACGGCACATTTCCTTAAAAGAAACCGTATGAGCTAAAGCTTTATGGCCCCTGCTACATGTCCCAGGAAACCCCACACATCCTTAAAAAAAAAAAAGTTTAAAGTTCACCATAATGATCCCTGTTCAATTAATGGCTTATGGGAGGATGAATGACGGAGGCAAGTCTGGTGAGAAAAGACACCCATCCCCCACCAAGACACGTGTCCAACCCAACCTGGGCTCCATAGCCACGTCAAAAGTAACCAAAAAATTACAGTCAAATAGTCAAACAAAATACACATTTAAAAACTAGAAAATTATGTTTTTTTTTTTTTTTTTTTAAATTTAAAAACCCACAACACCAAACAAAACATTAAATAAGAAAAACCTACACCAATAGCAACATAAAACCACCAAATTATATATATATATATATATATATATATATATATATATATATATATATATATATATATATATATATATATATATATATATCTGACTAGTTAGCGAAGCTATCACAGGGATAATTCACTTACTCACAATGAACTTCTTTGCCACATGGTTCCATCAAAGATGGTTCTCCTCATGGCATAGACAAGTGAATAAGAGTATAGAGTGATACAAACTTACCTTAAAAAGCATTTACGAACGCTCTACCCATCGAGGAACCAAATCCTCAAGGAGAAAAAAAAGGAATAAAAAAATTCCAAGCCACGAACCCAGCAAAGTCTCCGCACACCGAGCAACCTGACACTGAGTGAGCTCAGGCGCCGGCTCCTTTTATAGGCGGGCTTCCGTTGCCCTGACAACGCGCCAGCTCAAACCAGAGCTGATCGGTTTGTTCCGGGAGTTGCCTCGACCACGCTTCGCGCGCGCCCTGCCTGCATGGCCCCTTCCCCCTGCTCTTTTGTGACGTCAGCGCCCGGCCGCTCTGGTACCGCCCCCTCCCTCCTCTCCCAGCCGCTGATAGGGGTCGTACCGTTAGCGTTTGAATGTGAGCGCCGACCAGAACGGATACAACACTTCCGAATGGGGAGAATGATCAGAGCAGGGGAGCCGGGTGCTGAGTGCTCAGGGATAACGAAGCAGGCCAATACGGTTCATGTGTCATCACTCCTATTATATATCGGGCTCCATCACCGTGTATAATATACACAATAGAAGGACCTGATCATATAAACATAAAACACACAGCAATAGCAGACCAGCCGATATAGTTATCGTAGACTAGGAAGACTGCGCTATGGAAATAAATCTAGTAAAAGACGGGGATACGGATCCTGGAAATAAATTAAAAGTTAGACTAACAAGAAAGAAAAAAAAGCACAGAAGAAGGAAAAAATAGACAAAAAGAAGCCACATACCTCCTACCAGAGGCCGAAAACATCTATAATTTACCAGCTTCCAGAAATCCACAAAGATATAAATAATCCCCCAGGGAGACCAATTATTAATGGTGTGGATTCCCTATTTTCCAGAGTGGGGGAATATTTAGATCATTTTCTCCAACCCATAGCGCAAAAATACCCGTCATATATAAAATACCATAGAAATCAAATAAATCACATAAAAAAATGTTCCTCTAAATGAAAACTCTATAATTGCTAGCATACAGGTCAACTCATTATACACCAATAGTAAACAAAAAGATGTGTTCTAGAAGTGTCCATTACCTCCACCACCAGCAACCCCTTCTATATGTCTGAACTGTGCTCCTCCTGTGTTCTAGAAGTGTCCATTACCTCCACCACCAGCAAACCTTTCTTAATGCCCGAACTGTGCTCCTCCTGTGTTCTAGAAGTGTCCATTACCTCCACCACCAGCAAACCTTTCTTAATGCCCGAACTGTGCTCCTCCTGTGTTCTAGAAGTGTCCATTACCTCCACCAATAGCAAACCTTTCTAAATGTCTGAACTGTGTTCCTCCTGTGTTCTAGAAGTGTCCATTACCTCCACCAATAGCAAACCTTTCTAAATGTCTGAACTGTGCTCCTCCTGTGTTCTAGAAGTGTCCATTACCTCCACCAATAGCAAACCTTTCTAAATGTCTGAACTGTGCTCCTCCTGTGTTCTAGAAGTGTCCATTACCTCCACCAATAGCAAACCTTTCTAAATGTCTGAACTGTGTTCCTCCTGTGTTCTAGAAGTGTCCATTACCTCCACCAATAGCAAACCTTTCTAAATGTCTGAACTGTGCTCCTCCTGTGTTCTAGAAGTGTCCATTACCTCTACCACCATCAAACCATTCTAAATGTCCGAACTTTGTTCCTCCTGTGTTCTAGAAGTGTCCATTACCTCCACCACCAGCAAACCTTTCTATATGTCTGAACTGTGTTCCTCCTGTGTTCTAGAAGTGTCCATTACCTCCACCAACAGCAAACCTTTCTATATGTCTGAACTGTGTTCCTCCTGTGTTCTAGAAGTGTCCATTACCTCTACCACTAGCAAACCTTTCTATATGTCTGAACTGTGCTCCTCCTGTGTTCTAGAAGTGTCCATTACCTCCACCACCAGCAACCCCTTCTATATGTCTGAACTGTGTTCCTCCTTTGTTCTAGAAGTGTCCATTACCTCTACCACTAGCAAACCTTTCTATATGTCCGAAATGTGCTCCTCCTGTGTTCTAGAAGTGTCCATTACCTCTACCACTAGCAAACCTTTCTATATGTCTGAACTGTGCTCCTCCTGTGTTCTAGAAATGTCCATTACCTCCACCACTAGCAAACCTTTCTATATATCCAAACTGTGTTCCTCCTGTGTTCAAGAAGTTTCCATTACCTCCACATACCGCACTCATATTGCACACACAGGGGGCACGCAAGGAGAAAGCCACACACAGCCACACAATCTGCTGGGGAAAAAAACTCTATATTAAAACACAAATTCAAATACGAGCAACAAAGTTTATCTCTCCACAAATGGGCCGTACACACGATCTGAAAATCAGACGAAAATACCGCTTTCGAAGCAATCGTATGATAATCTGATCATTAGTATGCAGATTTTCAGAGCCGATCACGACCAATTGGACAAGCACAAAACATTTTCTCATACGATACCAGATCCTAGGATTTTCATTTAATCAGTACAGTTGTCATCCAAAAATACAATACACTACAACACATTACATCACTTCCGATTTATTATTCTGTAGCACAAGGATTTTTGTAACTTTAGTAACCTCTCCATTTTCCATATGCGACTAGTATGCAAATTATTATTCTGTAGCACAAGGATTTTTGTAACTTTAGTAACCTCTCCATTTTCCATATGCGACTAGTATGCAAAAAAACAGACTATCTGTCGCTGATTTTTGGATTGTGTGTACAGACCATAATGAATATTGAATATTTTCCATGTGTTTAATTTTACAGAAAAAAAATATATATCATACATCATCAACTCTTATTTGATCCATATTTCTCTCCTGTCTCTATTTTTCCTCTTGTTTCCTCTCTCTCCATATATGAATAATTTTATTTCCTTCCTTCATTGATCATTTCTCTCTCCCTCTCTTCTTCCCTTTCTCTCTTTATATATATATACAGTATATCAATATGTATTAATTTAAGTCTTTCCTTTATCAATCATTTCTCTCTCTTCTCTCTCTCTCTCCTCTCTCTCTCTCTCTCTCTCTCTCTCTCTCTCTCTCTCTCTCTCTCTCTATTATTTTAAGTCTTTCCTTTATCAATCATTTCTCTCTCCTGCTCCTCTCTCTCTCTCATATTTAAAGTCTTTCATTTATTGATTATTTCTCTCTCTATTATTTCAAGTCTTTCCTTTATTGATCATTTCTCTCTTCTCTCTCTCTATCTTTTATTTTAAGTTATTCCTTTATCAATCATTTCTCTCTCCCTCTCTCTCTCTCTCTCTCTCTCTCTCTCTCTCTCTCTCTCTCTATCTATCTAATTTTTAAAATCTTTTGATTATTGTTTTTTTCTCTCTCAATTATTTTAAATTTTTCCTTTATTGATCATTTCTTTCTTCTCTCTCTCTCTCTCTTTTATTTTAAAGGTATTCCTTTATCAATCATTTCTCTTCTCTTCTCTTTTCTCTCATTTTAAGTCTGTCCTTTATCGATCATCTCTCTCTCCCTCTCTTCTCTCTCTTTCTATCTATCTATTATTATTTTAAGTCTTTCTTTTATCAGTTATTTCTCTCTCCCTCTCTGCTCTCTCTACCCATCTATTTTTTAAAGTCTTTCCTGTTTAGATCTTTTCTCTTTCTTAGCTCTCTATCTATTATTTAAAGTCTTTCCTTTATTGATCATTTCTCTCTCCCTCTATTCTCTCTCTTGCACAGTAATGCCTAGTACACACAATGAGATAATGGGAGGAATGATCGTCCTGTTTTTTTTTGTTTTTTTTTTTTTTGCACGCTAGTCTCCATATAAAAAACAAAAAGGTTACTAAAGTATGAAATTTCTTTTACGACAGAATAAGAACTTGGAAGGGATGTCATGTGTTGTATTTTCAGGCAAAAACTGTACTGATTTAACGAAGATCGTACAAGAAAAGTTTTCACATTTGCCCCTTCTGAAAAGTTTGGACAAAAGCTGCGTACTAACGATCAGATTATCGTACAATATTTTTATCATGTGTACAGACAGGCCTTAACATTCACTCCCCCCTATATATTTTTTCTTCCTTCCATCATTAATCATGTTTCTCTTTTATAATTTTTTTTTGTTTGTTTTTTAAGTATCATTTAACCGCTTGCCGACCACCGCAAGTAAATTTACTGCGGCGGTCAGCCCCGGCCAGGCAGAGTGACGTTAATTAACGTCACTAGCCTGGGAGGGTCTGGGGAGCGAGCGCGCGCCCGCGGAGGCGCGCTCCCGCGCGGTCACGGACCCCCCTGCGCGTGTGACTGGGGAGAGGGAGAAAGTCAGGCGGCTTGTGTAAACAAGCTGCCTGTCATTCTCCTCGGTGTAAAGACACCTCAAGCCACAGCCAATCACAGTAAGAATCACGCCCCTAGGGACACACACAGCCCCTCCCTCTCAAATAAAGTTAACCCCTTCACTACCAGTGTATTTTTACAGTAACAGTGCATATGTATAGCACTGATTACTGTAGAAATGTCACTGGTAACCCCAAAAGTGTCAAAAATGTCAGTCAAGGGTCCGATCTGTCCGCCACAATGTCGCAGTACCGCAAAAAAAATCGCAGATCGCCGCCATTACGTGTTAAAAAAAAAACAACAAAAATGACAAAAATCTTTCCCTTTGTTAGTAAACGCGATAACTTTTGCGCAAACCAATAAAAATACGCTTTTTGCAATTTTTTTTACCAAACATATGTAGCATAAAACAAATTGGCCGAAAATGTTAAAAAATTTTGATTTTTACATTTTTTTTTTGGGGAATTTCATATAAAAAAATATTGTTATTTTTGCAAAATTTACGCTCTTTTTTTGTTTATAGCGCAAAAAAAAAGCGCACAGGTGATCTAATACCACCAAAAGAAAGCTCTGTTTGTGGGAAAAAAAGGACGTCAAATTAGTTTAGGTACAGTGTCGCACGACCGCGCAATTGTCCGTTAAAGTCACGCAGTGCCGAATCGCAAAATACCCCCTGGTCGTTTAGCAGCCAAATCCTCCAGGGCTTAAGTGGTTAAGGCATTTCTTTAGTTTTGGATATAGTGGAGAGGGATTAGAACATCTGTTAGATACTCATTGCTGTCTGTGTCCCCATTAGGGAGAATCACCCTCTCTATTTATCCTGTTTTACTGCTATCACCAAGAGTGAAAGTGAAAAAAAATCCCAAATATTGGGTTGTCACCAGAATAGGATGGAATAGAGGGTAAAATTTTGCAATGGGGACACTGGTTCTGGGGCATCTGGTGACACCCTGGAATTCCTTTACTTTTCTGCAGCTATGGGACAAGAAATAATGAAGAGAAATCTCAATTGGATAGCAAAAAAAAAACTGACAAGGGGTATAATTTCCACTAAGGGTCCATGCACATAGGATGAAAAATCGCTGCTTCTACAGGAGTTTTGTGTTCTGCCTGTAGAAGCAGCTCAGTGTTTCCCTATGCGTCCATCCCATGCACATTAGGACGATTACAGCCATATCTTAGGCTCAACGTTTAGAGGCAGGAAAAAAACTCTTCTGGTTTGCGTTTCTGATTGGGCCTTTCTGCCAGAAAAACGCTAAAAACACCTAAACTGTGTACAAAAACACCCTATATGAGCAGGGTTTTTTTTTTTATCTGCCAAGGCAACTGGCGTTTTTAATGGAGCCTTTGCCTTTAATTCTTTCCTTCATTAATCATGTCTATGTCTCTCTCTTCCCCTCTCTTATATGTAAATGTATTTGTTTTTACTCTTTCCTTTATTGATCATGTTTCTCAATCTCTTCCTCCCCAACCCCCCACCGCCCTTTCTCCTCCCACTTTATTTATTTCTCTCTCTGACTCTCTCGCTCTTTCTCTCTCACTCCCTCTCTCTCGTATATATAGATATTTTTTCTCATTGGATCATCTTTCTTCCTTTTTTCTTTCTATCCCTCTCTCTCTATTTTTGGAAACACTTATTTGCGTTGTATCACTTTCTCTTTCTCTCCTTTTTTTTCTCTATCTCTCTTTCTCAAATCTATATATCTATATGTATATATGTATATATGTATATATATATATATATATGTATATATATATATATATATATATTTTTTTTTTTATATATATATATATATATATAGATAGATTATCTATCTATCTATCTATCTATCTATCTATCTATCTATCTATCTATCTATCTATCTATCTATCTATCTATCTATCTATCTATCTATCTATCTATCTATCTATTGATCTAAAATGCAATCATGCTTATTCTATAGATTGTAAGCCCTAGGACCAGGGCCCTCCTATTCCTCTTGTATTGAACTTTAATGTAAATTGTGCTGTCCGCCTTTTAATGTAAACTGTTGGCAGTGTTTTTTATAACACTTTTTATATCATTGGATCATGTTTTCTCTCACTCTCTCTCTCATATATATATGAGAGAGTGAGAAAAAACATGATCCAATGAGAAAATAAGTGTTATTAAAAATAAATAAATAAATATATATATATATATATATATATATTTTTTTTTTTTACCTCCTTCTCTTGTAGGATCATGTTTCTTCTCAACCAGATTCAAGTTCTAAATGTTTTGCATTTTCCCCTCTAAAATAATACCAGATGATTTCCTGCAGGTTGAGCACGCCTCAAAAATATGTTCCTCTATGAACATCCACAGTTGTAACATTTATCTAATAATCTTTTCACCCCCCCAAGATTCACACTCCTCTCACCCAAGATTTATACATTATTCTAAGAGGATTCAATTGAGAAATAAATGTGTGACTCCTGTGTAAAAGTTGGGTGAAAAAAATGTATAAATAACCCCCTTAAAGTTTGCTGCAGTTTTATGTTTTCACATTTTTTCATGCATTGAGATCACAACTGTGTATTTCTTTCTCCATGGGTATATAAATGAGGAGGTGGATGGAAGTCCCTAGCCTGGGCGGACGCAGACTCCCCTTAAGTATGTAGATGAATGGGGGCAGACTGACACAAAGACGCAACTGTTCCCAGGAATGCAGCTCTGACTATTCGCTTTCATTCATTGTTGGTGATTCTACGTTACCATAATATTGTCCATCACATCCTCATGCTGCTTTGTATCCTCAGCACAATCAGGGCCGGCGACTGTTCCCTATTAGCAAGTATGCCCCCTATTTTTATTAAAATCACATTGGCCCAGTTTCTGTTTTCCTCCGACCGTAATCTCATTAGGGTTTAAAAACGTTCGCTGTGAACTCTGGAATCTTACATAAACTTGCTGTCGGTGTCGGATTCTTCCTTCTTCTTCAAGCTGTGAGATAATGAACCTTTAAAGCTTATAACATTTTTAAGTACGTTAGCATGACTTTAAAAATGCACAGAAATAGAGGAAATAACAAGGGTTGGCGAATGGAGAAATATGTACAGCAGCTGATCGCAAATATCTATCTGTAGCTGCCGCAGGATTTATATAGCGCACGTTAGCGCATACAGTACAATACAATTCAATACAGGATGAATCAGAGGGCCCTGCTTGATAGGGCTTACAATCTAAGAAATATGCTGATCTGGTCGGCGTGTGGCCCTGCAGTCATTTGAATAAAGCCTTAAAGAGGAAGTAAACTCTTTTTATTTATTTTTTCTTCCCTGCAAAGTAAATGATTAATGTGCTAGTATGCATTGCATACTAGCACATTATTTGACACTTACCTCCAAACGAAGCCCTTATCGTTCCTGCGGGCGGCCACATCCATCTTCTGCCGTCTTCCTCCCTGGTCTGCGGACCCCAGCTATGCCACTGGCCGGGAGCCGCGTGATGTCACTCCCGCGCATGCGTGCGGGAGCCGCCAGTCACGGCACAGGGCTCGAAGAAACGGCACGAGCGGTCGTTTCTTCAGAGCGCATGCGCCGATGACGTCATTGGCTGCATGAAATGTAAATATCTCCTAAACGTTGCAATATTAGAGATATTTACAGTACATTTTACAGTACATATTTACATATTTACAGTATTTACAGTACATATAGGTAAGCCTTTTTAACCACTTCTGGACAGGAAGATTTTCCCCCTTAATGACAAGGCCATTTTTTGCGATTCAGCACAAGTTATTTTAACGGACAATTGTGCGGCCGTGCGACGATGTACCTAAATTAAATTGATGTTCTTTTTTTTTCCCCCCACAAATAGAGCTTTCTTTTGGTGGTATTTGATCACCTGTGCGATTTTTATTTTTTGCGCTATAAACAAAAATAGAGCGACAATTCTGAAAAAAAACATTTTTCACATTCTGCTATATAACATTCCCAAAAAAAAGAAAAATGTAAAAGTCAAAATTTTTTAACATTTTAGGCCAATTTGTATTCTGCTACATATTTTTGGTAAAAAAAGAAATTGCAATAAGCGTATTTTGATTGGTTTGCGTAAAAGTTATCCCGTCTGCTAACTACGGGAAAGATTTATGTCATTTTTATTGTTTTTTTGTTTTTTTTACTAGTAATGGCGGCAATCAGCGATTTTTAGCGGGACTGCAACATTGCGGCGGACAGATTGGACCCCTGACTGACATTTTTTGGACTTTTGGGGGGACCAGTGACAATACTACCGTAATCAGTGCTAAAAATATGCACTGTTACTGTAATAGTGACACTGGCAGGGAAGGGTTAACACAGCGGGTGATCAAGGGGTTAAATATGTACCTAGGGGAGTGATTCTAATTGTATGGGGGTTGGGCTTGTGAAATGATCACAGAGACCTGTGATCCTATATAGTAGGATCACAGGCGCTCTGTGAACATTCCAGGGAGAAGAATGGTCAGCTGTGTGTACAACAGTTGACCGTCCTCTCTCAGCAGGGAGCGATCACGGGTGGCAGGCGGCAATCGTTGCGAGCTCGCCCTCTAGCTGCAGGTATGCGACTGACGTAGAGCTACGTCGGTTCGTGCAGGAGGGGCTGCCTGCTGCAGTAAAACTGCGGCGGGCGGTCAGGAAGTAGTTAAAGGCTTACATATGGGTAAAGGTTATCAGAGTGGGTTTACAACCACTTTAAAGTGATTGGGCTGACGCACCACATGGACCTTTTATATTGGCACTGTTAATCTGGCACAAGGAAAATGTGGCACTATTTCAACAAAAAAAACGTACGTATTTCCCTTTGATATTCCCTCATAATGTGCACATATTGGGGTTTATTTACTAAAACTGGAAAATCTGTTGCAGCTGTGCATGGTAGCAAATCAGCTTCTAACTTCAGCTTGTTCAATTAAGCTTTGACAATAAGGCCCCTTTCATACAGGCGGACCGTTCAGATCCGCCTGTCCGTTTTTTTGGTGGATCTGAACGGTCCCCCCATGCATTCCTATGGGGGATCGGATGTCAGCGGAGACATGTCCCGCTGACACCCGATCCGTCAAATCTGGACGGATGGAAACCCTATTTTCCATCCGTCCAGCGGATCGGATGAGAACGGACTGACGGTCCCTTCCCATCCGATTTCGCCCATAGAGATGCATGGGGAACTGACAGCTGTGTCTCCGCACACAGCACGGAGACACAGCTGTCATCCTCCTGCTCAGCGGGGGATCGGCGGCTCGAACCCCCGTTGAGAAAAGCAGAGTCCGTTTGATGGACCTACTGTGTGAAAGGAGCCTAAGCTCACGTTCACATTGGTCCAATTTAACATGTCAAATCGCATGTCAAATCGGAGCCAATTGCCGGCAATTGCACCGTCCGAATTGGTGCAACGCCGACTTTGCGGCTCCACACTGAATCCCAAAAGTAGTTTCTGTACTACTTTTCACAACTTGGGAGGCAATTTCCTTAAGCCTCGTACACACGCAACGAATTTCCGCCGACCGGTCGTCCGTCTTTTGTCCAGAGTGGTGTCTGTTGGTTGGAATGTGCTCTAGACTGCGCACAAATTTTCACGTACGACAGAATTCTACTTCAGAAGTGATGTCATGTGTTGGATTGCTTTCTATGTGTTCTTTCATCTCTGAGCATGCCTAGTCTTGCTCATAAGATTTTTCCCAGTCGAAATCTGTACTAATGAGATGAAAATCGGACGTGTTTTGACGGAGGACAAAAATTTTAATGCCTGCACATCAGGATTTTGTCAGCCGAAAAGTCGGAGTTGGTTGTCGGAAGCACCATACTAACAATCCGAAAATTGGCAGATCGGTCGTCGGACGAAATTTCCCGGCCGAATTTCTTATCGTGTGTACGGGGCTTTAGACATCTTTGCAGGAACCCGCACAGATGTCTGTGAAATCACCCCTGAAGTCGTACTGAAATGCCCGCTTGAAATCATGCAAATTCTGCTGAATTCGTGCAATTTCAAAATGGCGACAGTGTGAACCTGGGCTAAAACCTGGAAGCTGATTCGTTTCTATGCAGAGCTCTACCAGATTTTGTACACTCCAGTTTTTGTAAATTTCTCCTATTGCGTCACTTTCACAACTATCGTTTAGTAATTTTGCTCATTACAATCACGGGACTTTGCTAAAATCATATAAAAGAAGTATGGCTCTGGAGTGATAGCAACATTTTGTCGCAAAATTCAAACTGACACTAATGAGAACATAGCAGGAGAATGTTGTATCAGATAAGAAATGAGGACAGTGGAGGTTTTGTCTCACACATAAAAGAGGACCACAGTGTTGTAGAATGACGGAAACAGAGAAAAATGTTTTTGCTGTTGAAATGTGTACAGTCTTGCAGAGTGATCAGGTGCAGGAAACGTGTGGGTTTTAAACCATCTACTGTCATATCAGAAAGCTTCATAGGATGAAAAGCTCATAATGCTCCTCTGTGCCTGGACACTACGGGAAAGATTTATGTCATTTTTATTGTTTTGGGTTTTTTTTACTAGTAATGGCGGCGATCTGCGATTTTTTGCGGGACTGCGACATTGAGGCGGACAGATCAGACCCCTAACTGACATTTTTGACACGTTTGGGGGTACCAGTGACATGACTACAGTAATCAGTGCTAAAAATATGCAGTTACTGTAATAATGCCATTGGCAGGGAAGGGGTTAACCCTGTAGGTGATCAAGGGGTTAAATGTGAGCCTAGGGGAGTGATTCTAACTGTGGGGGGGTCATGGCTTGTGAAACGACCATAGAGACATGTGATCCTAAATAGAAGGATCACATGGGCTCTATGATCATTCCAGGGAGAAGAACGGTCAGCTGTGTTTACAAAAGCTGACCGTTCTTCTCTCTCAGTGGGGAAGGATCGCGGGTGTCAGTTGGCAATCAAAGCCGCCTGCCCGCTGCATCAGCTTCCCTGCTGCAGAGCGGGAATGGGAGCGTGCCGCTGGCGGCTAGGCTCGCCCCCTAGCTTTCTGCTCGCAATCGATGTATAGTTACGGCGATTCGCGCAGGAGCGGCTGCGAGCTGCAGTACAACTGCGGTGGGCGGTCTTAAAGCGGTTAATATTCACAAAACAGAACAATAAATAACCTCCCCACCTCATAGCAATGAGGGGCAGAACCAAAGCATATATATCCCATTACACTATGAAACAACTTGTGAGGGGAGGCCATAGTTACAACAGGACAAGATAAGTCAAACCTGTAATATACATTACATTATTAAAAACAAAAACCACAATGAACAGAAAAAAAATGAAGAAAATAAAAAAAGTGAGAAATATGCAAACCATTAGCGAACCAGCTGCAAAAACCAGGAGGGGTAGCTGGCCCCTGATGATATCAGAGTGTCAGGAACGTACAGCAGTAACCCAGAGATGCACTGGGGTGCGCAGGTGTGGACTTGCTGGTGCCCATCCAGCTGCTAACAGACATGCACCAGTGCGCATACGCAGAAGCGCCCACAGATGTGTGCATGGGCACGCTATAACCATTACATTGGCGCCTAGTGGCCTATATAAGTGCAGCAGGCGCACTTGTCCTTTGCTGTTTGACCTGCAGCTGTTCCCGTATTCTTATATCTGAACCTGTTGATTTCTGTTATCTGACCCGGCCTGTCTCTGACTTTGCTTGATTGCTGCATGCCCCGACCTCGACTTGCTCTGGACTCTACTTGTTTCCTGATTCCTGCCTAATCCTGTGTTGCTGACCTCTGTTTGTATCCTGGTTACCTGTTGCCTGCTGTCTGTACCTGTAATTGCCCGCTGTTACCGATCTGGCTTGTCCAACCTTGCATCCAGTTGCTACTGCTGCTGTCGCTGTTCCTATCTGATATCTGCTGTCTGCTGTCCTCAGTTCTATTTACCTTCCAGCTCTGGTGAGGGATCTGCCATCTACCTCCTCACCCAGTGGAGAGGTCATATGGGCACCTGTACCTCACTGCACTCCTGCAAACACTGTTGCAACATCAGTGGTTACACTCATTTTTTAATGCAATGTCACATCAGTCAAATAAGCCAATGTTTCAGGGCCATGCAGGGTCACTTCCTCAAGACGACATAGTGATCGTGTCTTCACTATGTCGTCTTGAGAAAGGGAACACTGGATTCTGGAAAAAAGGTAAGGATGGAAGTAAAAAAAAAAAAAAAAGTCTCCTATTGAACTCCTACAGGTTCAAGTAGTCTTTTTAAGTTGTTTTAAGTGACCTCAAATGTTTTAGGGCCATGCAGGGTCCCTTCCTTAAGGCAACATAATGACCATGACATTACTACACAGCCTTAAGGAAGGGAACACTGGATTCTGCAAAAAAAGTTAAGGAAGGGAAGTAAAAAAAAAGTTCCTATTAAACTCCTACACCTACAGGTCCAAATAGTCTTTTTAAGTGACCTCCAGAGGTACATACATTCAAGAAGTTCACGGAAAGCACTTTTTAATTAGAAATAAATTACATTTAATTAGGGATCGACCGATTATCGGCAAAACTGATATATCGGGGCCAATCTGCATTTTCCCCCAAAATATATCGGAATCGGCCCTGGAGGTTACCGATATTTCGGAAAGTGCTTGTACCGGAGTGATGCCTGCAGCTAGAGTACCGGCTTACATATCCGACGGTCGGCTGTCTTGTAATGACAACCGATGCGGCTGAGAAGCCGCTCAGCTGTCATTACAAGGAGCGGGAGGGGACGTCTCCCCCCTCCCACACCCTTCCACGGCTCGCCCGGGTCTCCCGTCCCACCGGGAGACACGGGCAACCAGCCTGCACGGCCGCCGAAGAGAAGACCCGATCAAAGCCGCATTCGGTTCTGATCGGGTCTCCATGTAAAACCCCGGAAGTGATGTCATTACCTCACTTCCCGGTACTTGGCACCAAATTAAAAAAAAATGACAGTATTTAAAACAGCCAAACTTGGCGTTTTGAATGCTTTTAAGTGCAGAGGAGGGGTTTGGGGTCTTTTAGACCCCCAGATCCCTCCACAAGAGTACTTGTCAAAAAAAAAAAAACATTTTTTTAATGTACAAAAATATTGGCCAATATCGGCCGATACCAATATGCGATGACCAAAATATTGGTATCGGTATTGGCAATAAAAAAACAATATCGGTCGATCACTGCATTTAGTATACTATTTGAAAGTAAAGTACCTGGATTAGTGATTTTGTTTTTTTTTTAAAGTCTAAAGCCCCGTACACACGTGCAGATCGTCGGCCGAACGATCGGCCGTCTTTTGTCCCCGGGCTGTCGTGTCTGTTGAAAAGTGCAAAAGACTGCACAAGAATTTTGTCCGCCGACTACAGCCAACTGCAGAAGTGATGTCATGTGATGGTTAACTTTCCCTGTGTTTTTTCTTTTCTGAGCATGCCCAGTCTTGCAAATCTGCTGTCTGTCGGCCGAATTCTGTATTGACTGGCGAACAATCGGCCGCTCTGGTGTCGGCATACAACAATTTTAATGCTTGCACGACAGATTCTTTTCGGCCGAAAGTGCGCTGTCGGCTGTCGGAAGCATCACACTAACAAGCCTACAATCGGCCGATCGGTCGTCGGCCGAATCTTTTCGGCCGACAATCTGCACGTGTGTACGGGGCATAAGGAATTTCTTGGATGGCACTAGTGTCTAATTACAGTGTATGGGCAACAGTTGTTGCATTTTGTGTGGGTGCTTGAGATAAACTGACAAAAACAAGGATGTCCTTGGTAAATATTTTTGTTGTATTCGTGAGGAATAAAATTTGTTCAGAAGGACACGTTTCCCACTCAACATGGACTTTCCAAAAACCTGCCTGACAACTAGGTTGTTAGAAACACTAAATTCTGGTGAGAAATAAATGTTATTACTTTAAGGCCTCATGTACACAGGGTGTTTTTCCTGCCGCCTTTAGCAGCGTCAGGCTTTTTGTTTTTTTACAGCTTAAAAATGCCTCTCCATGTTATTCTATGTGTCTATGCACACATAGGCTTTTATCAGCATTTAGTGGCAAGTGCTTTTAGAGGCAGGAAAAAACCCAATGCCAGTACGTTCAGGAGCAGCAGTTTGGGCAGAAAAAAACGCTTGATGCTACTAAAAGTTCTAAACGCATCTAAAAGCTAGTGCTTAAGCATTATTTCATTTCCATGGCCAGACCAAATTCGTTATTCTGGCCAAAATTCTGGAAATTAATTAACGCCCAAGAGCTTTATGCCTGTTAAAGCTCCTAAAAGCCTGTAAAAGCTTTAGACACTTTCACAAGCCTCAGGCATTTTTTCTGCAAAAACGCTGTTGGCTTCTAAGACAGTTAAATAAACGTCCTGTGTACATGAGGCCTAGAAGGAATTTATCACCAAGAAAAGCCAACTTGGACATGAAGTCATTTTCTAATTATGTGAAGTCATGTGTGTGTTTTTATTTTTGTCAATTTGTGTTTATTTATCTATTATTTGTCTATTTGTGTTTCTATATTTATGCTAACTTATGTAGATAAATTCATCCTGGGTGCAGCCATTTTGAATTGAAGAGCCCAGATAGACAAAACTGTGCTTGGATCTCTTCGCTCTCTTCAGTGTTAGGCCTCATGCACACAGGGCGTTTGAAAAAAGCTGCAAAGCCAGTTCTGACTCAGCTGTAAAAAACGCGCTGTTAGAAGCATTTTGTAATGGCGTTAATTCACGCTTCAGCCACGTTTAGCAGCATTAGTGTTTAGCAGCCTTTCTCTGGCCTCTTTCATTTTCCAACCTCAAATCCAACTATTACAGCTTAAAAATGTTTGATTTGGCCTAGCTCTGTATGCGGCGTTTAGCAGCGTTGTGCGTTTTTACAGCTTAACACTGCTGCTCCAGAATGTACTGGCCCTGGGTTTTTTACAGCTTGAAAACGCCTATGCTACTTACAGCTCCTAAAAGCCTGTGTGTGTATGAGGCCATAGAATAACATGGACAGGCCTTTTAAGGCTGCAAAAAAAAAATCTAAAGCTCCTAAAAGAAGCTTCAAAAACGCGTGCATGAGGCCTTAATATGAAGTCAAAAATGTAAACTGAAGTCTATTAAATCATCAATATTTGTATATTCAGCTATACATGTCTACATTTACATAAAAACTAAAGTGCTTTTTACATTACTAGGATCTCACTTCAAATATGACACAATCTTAAAGCGCAGTTCCACCCTAGTTATACATTTTTTTATAAAAATACCCCCGGGACAGTCAGGGCTAGCGCATTCCACAATGACTAGCCTCTGATCTGTCCCGGGTTGCACTTACCTTTCAGGAGAAATACTTACCTTGAAATTGTCTTGTCCAGCGCTGCCATCTCAGGTGTGGGCAGCTTGAAGCCAGCGCGATCCTCTTCCGCGTCCTCTTCGGTCCTCTTCGGTCCCACGATGCACTGCACTGGCCCCGACGTCACTTCCGGGTCGCGCGCGTCATCCCTCCACAGCTTCTGGGCATGCCCAGAAGCTGTTTAGAAGGGAATGACGCGCGCGCCCTGGAACTGACGTCGGGGCCGGTGCAGGCGCAATGATTCCTGGGAGCGATGACGTTCAGCTCCCAGGAATCATTGCAAAAGCCAAGAAGTGACGAATCGCCGTGGCCGCCGAGGGGAGGAAGAAGGAAGTAAGGTGAGTATATTTTCTCTAAAAGGTAAGTGAAAAAAAAAAAAATTGCGATTATCCATTTGTTTTTCAGGTGACCGGGAGCGAGAAGATGGAGGTAAGTATAAATTTCGGGTGGAACTCCGCTTTAAAGAGGTTGTAAACCCTCTCTTATAACTTGTACCTATAGGTAAGCTTTAATAAGGCTTACCTATAGGTACTGTAAATAGCTCCTAAACTTGCACCATTTAGGAGATATTTAATTTTAATGCAGCCGATGATGTCATCGGCGCATGCACTCTGAAGGAACAGCTGCCAGTGCCATTCCTTCAGAGCCCTGTGCCGTGAACGGCCGCTCCCGCGCACAAGCGTGGGAGTGATGTCATCGTGCCTCCAGCCAATTAGATGGCCGGAGGACTCAAACCAGGAAGCAGTACGGCCGAACATGTCGGCCGTCCTGACGCTGAATGGGCGGCACTGCAGGGGCTTCGTTCTAAGGTAAGTATTTCATAATGAGCTAGTATACAATGCATACTAGCTCATTATGCCTTTGTCTTACAGGGGATTTTTTTTTGTTTTTCATTTTTTTGGGGGAGGTTTACTTCCTCTTTAAGTGCCGGTTCACACTATTGCGATCACAGACATAGCATATGATTCGGAGAGCACTGCTCCTAAAATCACATGCGATTTCTGTGCGGCGCGAGTTCACTTTGAATTGACACCCCCAGCGTATCGAATATGGCAGTGTGAACTGCCTGTGCTGCGGATGCGATGCGGGAACATGCTGTATATTCGCAGTGTGCCCGCATCGCAATAGTGTGAACCGGCACTTACTGTAACTTTCAAAGTATTTTTTTCCATTGTCAGCAAGGTGTTTGGAAAGCATTTCAAATCTATTGAGTTCTTTTTTTTTTCTTGATTAAACTAGACTTCATACAATCTAGTAAAAGTAAGTAATTGAAACAAATAAATAAAATTCATATTATTGTAACTCTTCTTCAGCGGGTGCACAGCATGCTTTTTACCTAGCAATGGTTCTCGGAAAACAATATCGTCACACAAGGCTTTGAAAACGCCTATTTCTTATCTCTGTTTCTACACAAACATCCTCCCAATTACTGCATGCAGGCTTGCATGCTTCCGCTTTAACCTTCTACGGTGTGAAAGTACATATGAATGATAATCCGACATGCTTTTTCAAGTAATCACACAAGTTGATTCTACCTAAGACAACATATAAACAAACCCAAGGAGAATAGTGTCAATTCCAATGGTAATGACAATGCCTTCAGGCTTATCCCTTTTCAGACACTTTATTACCCACTTGACGATCAGCCGCCGAAGATATACGACGGCAGGTTAGCAAGTTCTCGCAAAACACCAATTCGTCAGAGGGGAAGCTGATCTGTGGGGTCAGTGGCCGCGACTGCCGCCGGGCACCTGCGATCGCTCCCCGTGGAGACAGAACGGCGGTCTGCCATTGTAAACACGGCAGACCGCTGTTCTGTCAGCAATGAACACAGGGATCCTGTGTTCCATATATTTAGGAACACATGTCCCTGTGTTCATTCCATAAGTCCACCCCCCACACAGTTAGAAAGCACCCCCTAGGGATACATTTAACTCTTTGATCGCCCCTAGTGTTAACCCCTTCCTTGCCAGTGTCATTAGTACAGTAACAGTGCATATTTTTAGCACTGATCACGGTAGTAATGTCACTGGTCCACCCAAAAGTGTCAAAAATGTCAGTTAGGTGTCCGATCTGTCCACCGCAATGTCGCAGTCCCGCTAAAAATTGCAGATCGTCGCCCTTACTAGTAAAAAAATAAATAAATAGATAAAAATGACATAAATCTTCCCCCTAGTTTGTAGACGCAATAACTTTTTGCGCAAACCAATCAATATACACATATTGAGATTTTTTTTTTTTTTTTACCAAAAATATGTGGCAGAATACAAATTGGCCTAAAATGATGAAAAAAATGTGATTTTTAAATTTTTTTTATTATTATTAAAAACGTTAGATAGCAGAAAGTGAAAAAAAAATTTTTTTTTTTTGTTTTTTCAGAATTGTCGCTCTTTTTTTGTTTTTTGTTTATAGCGCAAAAAAACAATCACAGAGGTGATCAAATACCACCAAAAGAAAGCTCTATTTGTGGGGAAAAAAGTACATTAATTTTATTTGGGTACAGCATCGCACGACCGTGCAATAGTCAGTTATAGTAACACAGTACCGATTCGCATAAAATGGCCTGGTCATTAAGGGGGTAAATCTTCGGTCCAAAAGTGGTTAAAGTTGATGCAAATAATTTTAGTGAAGATTGAATAACAGGAATCTATCTATCTATCTATCTATCTATCTATCTATCTATCTATCTATCTATCTATCTATCTATCTATCTATCTATCTATCTATCTATCTATCTATCTATCTATCTATCTATCTATCTATCTATCTATCTATCTATCTATCTATCTATCTATCCATCCATCTACAGTAATACCTTAGTTTGCGAGTAACCTGGTTTATGAGCGTTTTGAAAGACGAGCAACATGACACATTAACACTCATCCTCTGACTAACCTACTCCGGGGTGGCCCCCCTCAGGTCAGGCCCCTTGATCCCCTGAACTCACGATACTGTTTTTCAAGGGTCTCCAGTGTCTCTCCCCCTTTAGTCAGTTCTCCTGGACCTCTGGGTTCAGTTCCATTCCTTTGATCCCCAGGCCGACTGCCTGCGACTACGTGCCTCCACTACAGAGGAGGAGGCAGCTGCCACCCTCCCTCCGGGACTCTGCAGCTGCCACCCTCCCTCCGGGACTCTGCTCACCAGCCAAAGACCCTGCAGCACATGTGCTCCTGGCTTTTATACAGTATCCCAGAATGCACAGAGACACCCTGTCTCTACCAATCACATGGACTGTATCAAAGCCTATGTATCCATTGGTCAGGTTTCCTCCCACTGTCCAATATGCCTCCCTATTGGACCAGTGTGAAACACTCTCTAGACCCAATGAATCACAAACTGAGCACACTGAGCAGACCTAACCCACAGATCCTGCTCTCTGGTAGGCAGGAATCAATATAGATTTGCCTGCTGCTCCTCTGATAGGTAGACAGAGCCAAAAACTATGCTCTCTCACTAGCACCTACCTAGGAGGGTGCTACACTCACCCCCCGCCAAACGAGCCATGTCCTCTCTGGTGCTTGGCAGCTGCCCCTACAAAAATGATTTTCCAAACATTTCTACAGAGTATCCCACAAACCTGGAAAAGGGAAGTAACAAATTTACAAGGCCATGGGGCATACCCCATATGTGGCCAGTGGATATAATAAATTTTGTGGAAAAATATACATGACTCTACTGTACAAATATTCACATGGTTATGTACACACAGCAGGTGCATTGAACCCCCCCCCCCTCACAAAAATCTGCTTGGACAGGTGAACAAACATCACCCTGTCTAACTAACTAGATACATTATATACATGGAATAGAAATTTACATTAAGTAATGGAGGGCCTAGCCAGACCCGGAAATTCCAAGCAAGCCTGCAAAGGAAATTTGGTTAAGCATAAATTGATGCACCCTACTTACATCAGTGAGACTACCCTCTCCTCAGAGGCGACCTTCTTACCACATTATCTCTAACTGCACATTCTCGCAGAGTTCCTCTTGAGTTCCACCCTCACGGCACACTTGACTCAACGTTCCATTGTTACTCCTGAAACAGATAACAATTAGACCTTGCCAAGCTATCTATCTATCTATCTATCTATCTATCTATCTATCTATCTATCTATCTATCTATCTATCTATCTATCTATCTATCTATCTATATATCTATCTATCTATCTCTGCAAACCATTTTTGGTGACTAGATAATAGGCACAGTCCCTTCTCAACACCAGGGCACTGACTCTCTTCCTTTTATAGTCAGACCAGAGTCCACCCGACTGGTGTTCACAGTGTCCTTTCCTTCTGTAACACCGAGGCAACATGTCTTCTTCTGCGACAAGCTACATTGCTGGAGCCTAAGCAAGCTTGTTGAACTTGTGAGTTTCATATATCTCTTCGAGGGGCCTCTTACTCTGACATCCCCTCCTCTGAAGAGACAATGAGCCTCTACCTCCTTGTCCGAGGTAGCAACTCGCACAAAGTTCTCTCAACTGGTACACTGGCCTAACACGATCACAAAGTGTCCTTTGAGGAAAGTATCTTTGTAAGGGAATCCTCTTCTCCTGGCCAGTTGGAAGTTTCTTTGCAAAGTGTTCTTGAACTTGTTCCAATGAGTGATCCTGGCCCAAAGGATCTTTCCCGCACAGTACAGTAACCTCTTCGCTGCTGCCGCAACTCTGCCTAGCCAGCACGAATGTTACTGCGTGGCAAATTGTGTTCACCAATACACACACATATCTGCCCTTTTCATCTGTACCAGGGCCTCAGCTGCACTTCTTTCTTCCCAAGCCAGCTGACCTCCCATACTGTCTAGGAAAACTGTCCCGCTGTCATGAATTGCACGGTCAACATTTT
Organism: Pelophylax lessonae; assembly: GCF_965119305.1. Classification (NCBI taxonomy): domain Eukaryota; kingdom Metazoa; phylum Chordata; class Amphibia; order Anura; family Ranidae; genus Pelophylax; species Pelophylax lessonae. The sequence continues at coordinate 144,117,853 of NC_138770.1, read as the reverse complement.
TCTTCACAGTACATGTACAGACATGACCCCCGACATGCCGATCCCTGTGTCCCAGGTCACCACTCTCCTTATCCACACTTGCACTGATTACTGTAAAGCAGACACAGTCCTTTTGTACAATACAGTGCATTTCTTCCCCATCAACTCTTCTGGACCTTACTTGAAAACACATACTGTTTCTTGGGTAAATGTCAGTGCTACCTATCTATCTATCTATCTATCTATCTATCTATCTATCTATCTATCTATCTATCTATCTATCTATCTATCTATCTATCTATCTATCTATCTATCTATCTATCTATCTATCTATCTATCTATCTATCTATCTATCTATCTATCTATCTATCTATCTATCTATCTATCTATCTATCTATCTATCCCTTTATGGGGAATGCTTCTCGAACTCTCCAAAATCATTGTCCTAGTCTTAATAGCCTAATACTATATGGTTATGTGAGATACATCATGCGAGTGGCCCCCTGCTCAACTCCCACCAGCTAGCGGTCTTCACCCACCTATAAACCCCCCCCCCCTCTCCTTTTCTACCCTTTTCCTCCTCCATTTCTCTCCCTTTCTTCTCTTCCTCCCTCTCTCTTCACTATTGGAGAATGGTACTTTAAATTTTAGCATTCTGATGTTTTTCTGTAAATCTGGTATTATACAGCTGTTCTTCATTTATCAAACACTGGTTGCATTTATCACAACTGTAGTATCTCATTTTCTCCTACAATAAAAAGATATTAACCACTTGGCCACTGCTCACATTGCTGCTACTGCGGCACAGTGGCTCGTTCCCGTCCAGCGACGTAGACCTACGTCGCTGGACTCCTCCCCCTGCAGGCGGCGCTCGCGCGCCGCCGGAGGCGCGCTCCCGCTGTTTTCAGTCACAGCGGGAGTCGGGCCAGGGGAGGAGCAGCGGCGATCGCCGCTGCTCTGCCCCGATCGTCGGGGAATCGAGTGAGGAGATCCGCCTGCCTGTGTAAACAGAGCAGGCGGATCTCCTAAGTGACAGGGAGTGACAGATTGCAGTGTTCAGCATAGCTGGACATCCGATCTGTCCCTGTGTCACTCAGTCACCTCCCCCCCCCCCCACACATTAGTAAGCACCAGGCATACATTAACCCCTCCCTCTCCAATAAAATTAACCCCTTCCCTGCCAGTGTCATTTTTACAGTAACAGTGCATATATATAGCACTGATTACTGCAGTAATGTCACTGGTACCCCCAAAAGTGTCAAAAATGTCAGTCAAGGGTCCGATCTGTCCACCGCAATGTCGCAGTCCCGCAAAACAAAAATCGCAGATCGCCGCCATTACGCGTTAAAAAAAACACCAAAAATGACAGAAATCTTTCCCTTAGTTAGTAAACGCAATAACTTTTGCGCAAACCAATCAAAATACGCTTATCATGATTTTTTTTACCAAACATAGGTAGCAGAAAACAAATTGGTCAAAAATTAAAAAAAAAATTAGATTTTTAAATTTTTTGGGGGGGAATTTCATATAAAAAAATGTTAAAAATATTGTTATTTTTTCAAAATAAACGCTCTTTTTTTGTTTATAGCGCAAAAATTAAAAATCGCACAGGTGATCAAATACCACCAAAAGAAAGCTCTATTTGTGGGAAAAAAAGTACATAAATTTCGTTTGGGTACGGCGTCGCACAACCGGGCAATTTTCAGTTAAAGTCGCACAGCGCCGAATCGCAAAAAGTGGCCTGGACGCAAGACAGCAAAATCCTCCGGTGGTAAAGTGGTTAAACAAAAAAAAAATCTATCTATCTATCTATCTATCTATCTATCTATCTATCTATCTATCTATCTATCTATCTATCTATCTATCTATCTATCTATCTATCTATCTATCTATCTATCTATCTATCTATCTATCTATCTATCTATCTATCTATCTATCTATCTATCATATCTGTCTATGTTAATGGAAACACCGGAGCAACAAAGAAAACAAAGTTCAGTTTCCAGCCCAGTTCTAGTTCACTATCAGGAACAATGGACACCATATTAGCTTTCACACATTTGTTCCCCTTTTCATCAGTTCCAGAAGTAGATTGCGTTCTCAGCTTCTGTAATAACTTCCAGTCAGAAGTATATCCTGTGTTGTATCAGGTTACACAGTCAGGGTAGTGGTGAGCAAAAGGCGTGCAGAAACATTTATGTCAGAGGAAAGAATTGGAGGGCCAGAATCTTACATGGAACAGCACATTGTCTACCAACCATAGAAGCAAAATCTAAGGGGGACACTGATGTAAGGGGGGAATCTGATGGGGACCCTGATGTTAGGGGGGAATCTGATGGTTACCCTGATGTTAGGGGGGAATATTATAGGGACACTGACGTAAGGGGGGAATCTGATGGTTACCCTGATGTTAGGGGGGAATATTATAGGGACACTGACGTAAGGGGGGAATCTGATGGTTACCCTGATGTTAGGGGGGAATATTATAGGGACACTGACGTAAGGGGGGAATCTGATGGTTACCCTGATGTTAGGGGGGAATATGATAGGGACACTGACGTAAGGGGGAAATCTGATGGTTACCCTGATGTTAGGGGGGAATATTATAGGGACACTGACGTAAGGGGGGAATCTGATGGTTACCCTGATGTTAGGGGGGAATATGATAGGGACACTGACGTAAGGGGGAAATCTGATGGTTACCCTGATGTAAGGGGGGAATCTGATGGGGACCCTGATGTAAGGGGGGAATCTGATGGGGACCCTGATGTAAGGGGGGAATCTGATGGTTACCCTGATGTAAGGGGGGAATCTGATGGGGACCCTGATGTAAGGGGGGAAATATGATAGGAACACTGATGTAAGGGGGGAATCTGATGGGGACCCTGATGTTAGGGGGGAATATGATAGGGACACCGATGTAAGGGGGGAATCTTATGGTTACCCTGATGTAAGGGGAATCTGATGGGGACCCTGATGTTAGAGGGAAATATGATAGGGACACTGATGTAAGGGGGAGGGAATCTGATGGTGACCCTAATATCCTTCCCAATCCTCTGGTATTTGCACAGGCTGTGTGCAACACATTGATGATGTCACTGCTACAATGTCTGGGTTTGTAAAGGCATTGATATTGATTGGATTGATATTCTTTGTGGCGGTTGAGAAATATATCTAAATGAACGTTTTTGTGCCTAAATTTCCATTAAAACACGGGAAAATGTCTTGCAGAGATGTTTTTGATTGACATAAAAAAAAAACCTGCTCTTTCACATCAGCATACAGAGTTGCGTGCTTCTGTGATTTTTTAGTGAAAGGGGAAAAAGGCTTGCTTTAAGCATACCTCCTGATTTTTGGAAATCTGAAAGAGGGACACCTCATAGCAACACTGGGGTTGATTTCCTAAAAGCAAATCAACCGTGCAGTTGCTCCAGAGCTTAGTAAACAGAAGCTCTGCTCATTTCCACCATCCAATCATATGCAAGCAAAAATGCATTTTTTTTCTCTTGCACATGATTAGGTATTCTTCGCAAAGTGAAGCTTTACCTCATTTCATAAACTCTGGACCAACTACAGTTTGCAAAGTGCACTGTCTATTTGCCTTTAGTAAATCAACCCCACATTGTTACATAGAGAATCAACACACAAAAATGACTGGTTAAGGCTCGGCTCACACTACGTCACTCCGACTTAGGGGGCGACCTGTGAAGTCGCGTGCAGCGCGACTTCGGCGCGACTTGCACGGACTTCATAAAATGAATGTCTATGCAAGTCGCTCCAGTTCGCCCCGAAGTAGTACAAGACCCTTTTTCTAAGTCGGAGCGACTTGTGTCGCTCCTATACTACACTATGGGACGCGACGGTGCATGACCTGTCAGGCTGACCAATTCGCCTGACAAGTCGTACCAGTGTGAATGGACACTAAACCAGGGGTATCCAAATATATTAAACAAATGGCCAGTTTACTGAGTAGAGAGTAGGAGGAAGAATATGGGCTAGTGGTGCAGCACTGTAACTGCAACAGTAAATCCCTTTTTATTACATTATTAAAGGGTACAGTATGGCTGGCCATACATGTTCAATTTTCTTAAATACTTTTTCTTTAAATGTCCCTTTACTATGTAGCACTGTCCCCGTAGGGCTTGCTGTATGATGACTTGTTGGGCCTCCGCTGATTACCAGCACAACGTCACTTAGGGTACAGTTCACATCCCTTCTTACTCCCGATGGCTCGTCAGTCCAGGGGTATTGTTTTTTTAATGTTTATTTTGGAACTTGGATGGGAGAAGGGAATAGTGGGATACTCCAACTGGAACTATTCACAATGGATAAGGACAACTCTCACTTGGCTTCACCGGGTTGCTTGTGGAAGCAACTGCCCTGTTTAATCCATACTGCCACATGTATGGAAATGGCTAAGTCTCCTTGCTCTTTTCTCTCCAGCAATAGACTTGGTGAATCTACATTATCTTCAGGTCACTTACTAGCATCCCTTTTACTGAAACTCGCCCACTGACTCGTCCAACTGCAGGGGTGGCCCCCCTCAGGTCAGGCCTCTTGACGCAGATCTGTACTCACTGCAGAATCAGATCCTCCAGTGCAGTGGCGGCTGGTGCTCAAAATTTTTTTTTGGGGGGGGGGCGCAAACAGAAAAAATCGAATAGGCATTGCTTTGCGGCAAGAAACGTGGCAAAAAATTGCATGACTTTGAGGTCACAAAAGTGTGAAAGGGGCCTTTAGTAATCAAAGTATAGTGTGCCCCCATCAATGCAGAGTTACTACAGCATGCCACCATCAATGCAGAGTTACTACAGCATGCCACCATCAATGCAGAGTTACCACAGCATGCATGCCACCATCAATGCAGAGTTACTACAGCATGCCACCATCAATGCAGAGTTACTACAGCATGCCACCATCAATGCAGAGTTACCACAGCATGCATGCCACCATCAATGCAGAGTTACTACAGCATGCCACCATCAATGCAGAGTTACCACAGCCTGCATGCCACCATCAATGCAGAGTTACCACAGCATGCATGCCACCATCAATGCAGAGTTACCACAGCATGCATGCCACCATCAATGCAGAGTTACTACAGCATGCCACCATCAATGCAGAGTTACTACAGCATGCCACCATCAATGCAGAGTTACTACAGCATGCATGCCACCATCAATGCAGAGTTACTACAGCATGCATGCCAACATCAATGCAGAGTTACTACAGCATGCCACCATCAATGCAGAGTTACCACAGACAGCATGCATGCCACCATCAATGCAGAGTTACTACAGCATGGCACCATTAATGCAGAGTTACCACAGCACGTATGCCACTATCAATGCAGAGTTACCACAGCATGCATGCCACCATCAATGCAGAGTTACTACAGCATTCCACCATCGATGCAGAGTTACTACAGCATGCCACCATCAATGCAGAGTTACTACAACATGCATGCCACCATCAATGCAGAGTTACTACAGCATGCCATCATCAATTCAGAGTTACTACAGCATGCCACCATCAATGCAGAGTTACTACAGCATGCATGCCACCATCAATGCAGAGTTACTACAGCATGCTACCATCAATGCAGTGTTACTACAGCATGCCACCATCAATGCAGAGTTACCACAGCATGCATGCCACCATCAATGCAGAGTTACTACAGCATGCCACCATCAATGCAGAGTTATCACAGCATGCATGCCACCATCAATGCAGAGTTACCACAGCATGCATGCCACCATCAATGAAGAGTTACTACAGTATGCCACCATCAATGCAGAGTTAACACAGCATGCATGTCACCATCAATGCAGAGTTACTACAGCATGCCACCATCAATGCAGAGTTACTACAGCATGCCACCATCAATGCAGAGTTACTACAGCATGCATACCACCATCAATGCAGAGTTACTACTGCATGCCACCATCAATGCAGAGTTACTACAGTATGCCACCATCAATGCAGAGAGAGACCAGCGTGCGTGTGTGCCCCCTTCAAAGCACCAGACTGTGACAGTGTGCGGGCCGGGCCCCCCCTGAGGCATCACTTACCGGCTCACTGTTGCTGCTGAGTGCGGGTCTGTCTGCAGGAGTAGTGTCTCTGGGCTGGCTCTGCGCCTGCGGCCTGTCTGCAGTGCGGAGTCTGAAGAATTGTGTGCGGTCGTCCGACAGTGTCACTCGAGTCTGTCAGGTCACTCACTCGGTCACTCCTCTAGACTTCTTCTGCTGCGAACGAACTTTTCTTCCGACTCCGTCGCCTCAGTCAGTCGAGTCCTCACGCGGCTCTCGCTCTCCTCTATTTGAGCCGGTGGGCGGGAATCGTAGGTGATCACGTGACGCCGGGGCAGTGCACCGCCCCCACGCGTCACGTCCCGGGATGTCCTCCTGTGATTGGTCCAGGCTGGACATCAGTAAAGTGGGGAGTGTCAGGGCGCATTGCTCTGCGCCCCGATGACCCCCAGAAGGCCGCCAATTGGCGCCTCTGCCACCGACACGTGGGGTGAAACCCCCCCCCCCCATACCCACCACTAGGTCCGGCGCCCCTAGTGGGCTGAAAATGGACAATTTTTTTAAATCTTTTTTTTTTACTGCGCCCCTATCGACAGGCCACCACTGCTCCAGTGTCTCCCCTCAGTCAGCTTCACAGGACCTCTGGGTTCAGTTCCTCACTGCTACTCTCCAGGCCCTCAGGTTGACTACCTGAGGCCGCATGGCACCTCTACAGAGGAGGAGGCAGCCACCCCATCCCTCCTGGACTCCGCTATCCAGCTGAAAGACCCAGAGCACATGTGCTACTAGTATTTATACAGTATCCCGGCATGCACAGATGCACTTTCCTCTACCAAATCACCAGGGCTGTATCAAACGCATGTGCACTCATTTGTCAGGTTTCCTCCCACTGTCCAATATGCCTCCCTATTGGACCAGTGTGAAGCACTCTGCAGATAGAACGAGTTGCACCTGAGCACAATGAGCAGACCTCACTAACAGATCCTGCTCTCTGGTAGGCAAAGAACAATATAGATTTACCTGCAGCCCCTCTGGTAAACAGACAGAGCCCAAAACTATACTTCTCTCATTAGCACCTACCTAGGAGGCTGCTACAACTATGTAGTGCAAGGGCCTGCCTAATTGGATACAACTGAAAGTTGTTTAGTTTTGACTTCATATTAGATGGTTTTTGGTAAATCTAAAGGAAAATTGTACAGGGGATTGAACATGTATGGCCAGCCTAAGGCTCGGTTCACACTAGCCCATTCTCTGAAATGGGATCTGCATTTTAGAGTGCGGCTAAGCAGTTGCTTTCCGGCATTTCAAAAAGCGATGCTGTCTCCTCATAAACGATTGCTTACAGTTGCAGCACAACCCCAATGACTTAAATAGTCAAGCTTGACAGGCATCAACTTGACACGCTGCATTCAATTTGTCACAGCATGTAAATAGCCCCCTTAGACTTTATTTTAGAGTTTAGGTGGGCAGTTGGGGAGGGGTATACTTTGCCTCAGCCGTCTGTTTTTACCAGCCCCAGGCGCCCATGTGAAAGAGGCCTAACAGCAGTTTTCTTTGCTGTTGGCATGGAAAATAATATTAAATTGTGTTCCTTCCTCTGTGTGTACACACGACTGACTGCAACCATATTTTCTACCTGTTGTGTCCTGTTGTAATTGTTATATCTGGTATGATCCACTGACATGCAAGTTTCAGAATGTTTGCCAACAGACTGTTTTCAAAGCTTGCTTGGACATATTCATGACAAAAGGGTTCTCCATTTTATTCACGGCATTTACACAGGCAACAATAGAAAACAATGAATCACAGGCTGCTGGATTATACCGCACTTTTCCAGTACACTCCATGTGGGAAACAGTATTAGACAAGTATCAACTGCCTTCATTTGTAAGAACTTGATCTTACCTTTGTTGAGCTGTGACTCTCCACCGATGACGTTGTTTTCCAGAAAACAAAACTATTCACATGCATTTTTTGTAACAGTCATTCTTTATGTTGTTCCCCCAAAGTTTCCAAAACACAGACAGACTGAGCTGCCCGACTTTTACTTTTTAGTAGGAACCATTTTTACTTATTCACAGCGATGGGTGCAGAACAGTCTTATTATATGGAGGAAAGCAGAGAAATGGTATATGGAACCTTGTATTATCACTAATCAAAGAGATACACTATATTGTCAAAAGTATTGGGACGCCTGCCTTTACACGCACATGAACTTTAATGCCATCCCAGTCTTAACCACTTCGCTCCCGCCCCTGCTCGTCAGCTGGGGAGCCAGTGCATGTGACCGGCGGCTCCGATGGCCGCCGGCCACTCGCGATCTCCCGCTGCTGACAGAGAAGGACAGACGGCTGATGTAAACACAGCCGTCTGTTGTTCTCCCTTTAAGGCTATGTGATCCTGCTATATAGGATCGCATGTCTCTGTGATCATCTCACAAGCCACGCCCCTCTACAGTTAGAATCATGCCCTTAGGGTCACATTTAACCCCTTGATCACCAGTACAGTTAACCCCTTCCCTGCCAGTGTCATTTTTACAGTAACAGTGCATATTTTTAGCACTGATTACTGTAGTAATGTCACTGGTACCCCCAAAAGTGTAAAAAATGTCAGTTAGGGGTACGATCTGTCCGCCACAATGTCGCAGTCCGGCAAAAAATCGCAGATCGCTGCCATTACTAGTACAAAAAAAAAAACAATAAAAATTACATAAATCTTTCCGTAGTTAGACGCGATAACTTTTGTGAAAACCAATCAAAATACGCTTATTGTGATTTTTTTTACCAAAAATATATAGCAGAAAAAAAATTGACCTAAAATGTTAAAAAATTTAGATTTTTAAATTTTTTTTTGAGAATTTCATATAAAAGAATGTGAAAAATATTGTTATTTTTTCAAAACTGTTGCTCTTTTTTTGTTTATAGCGCATAAAATAAAAATCGCACAGGTGATTAAATACCACCAAAAGATAGCTCTATTTGTGGGAAAAAAAGGACATCAGTTTTGTTTGGGTACAGCGTCGCACGACCGTGCAATTGTCCGTTAAAATAACGCAGTGCCGAATCGAAAAATAGGGGCTGGTCATTGAGCAGCCAAATCCTCCGGTCTTAAAGTGGTTAAGGCCCGTACGCACGATAAGAAAATTGGGCGAACATATTCATACAAAGAATTTTCGTACGATTTTCGTATAGTGTGTACAGAACTTTCTACAGACGATTCAGAATTTTCGTACGAAAATTCTCGAAGGGACAAACTCCAAAATTTTTCTCATACGGGAAAAAAACGAACGATTTTCGTTTAATGTGTACCGTTTTCGTATGATTTTTGTACAAGAAAAATCAGAAAAGAAAGACTGCGCATGATCAGAAACAATAAACAACAAAAAAAAAGCCTTTGTCGTACGAGAAGTTTCGTGCAAATTTTCTGTGAAACAACGAGGAAAATCGAACAGTCGTTCGCCCAATTTTCTTATAGTGTGTACCCCACTTTAAGGCCTGTACACGTGATAAGAAAACCGGGAGAAAAATTTAGTCCGAGGAACGATCCGCTGATTTTCGGATCATTAGTATGGTGCTTTCGACAGCCGATTGGAAAATTTTCATGTGACAAAAGCTCAATGTGACGGCTATATAATTATTTTCGTACGTGAACACAACGTCCGATTTTCGTTTAACCACTTCTGGACCGGAAGGTTTTACCTCCTTAAAGCGGAGTTCTGGCCACATACACATTTTTTAACTAAAAATACCCCCCTAATCCTAAACTAACCCCAATTACACTAACACTAATCCCACATTACAGTGGTGTACAGTAAAGGAATATAGATAAAATCTTACCTTTAAAATTGATTGAAGAACACGGCCATATCCAGTGTGGGCGTCTAAAGCCGATATGTCCCCAGCTGTGTCCTTCTTCCTGGTTTCAGCTACCCAGAATGCCGATCGCAATCATGCGCATGTGCAGTAGATTGCGATCGGCAATCAGAGTAGCGGCCGGCCATTCCCATTGCATTCTGGGATTGATGACGCTCATCTCCCAGGACGCAATGCAAAGGAGGAAGTGACATCGGGGGCCGCGGCCGCATAAGAAGGAAGAGGAAGGAAGGTAAGTTAATTTTCATTAAAAACAAGGTAAGTGAAACAAAACAAAAATATTAATTATCCAATTCTTTTTCATGTTTATTTACTACACCTAATGCTGCAAAGTTCTTTTTTAGGGAGGAACTCCGCTTTAATGACCAGGCCATTTTTTGCAATATGGCATTGCGTTACTTTAACTGAAAATTGCACGGTTTTGCAACACTGTACCCAAATAAAATTGATGTCCTTTTTCCCACAAGTAGAGCTTTCTTTTGGGGGTATTTGATCACTTCTGCAATTTTTATTTTCAATAAACAGAAAAATAGCGACAATTCTGAGAAAAAAAAAACAATATTTTTTACTTTCTGCTATAAAACATTTCCAATTTAAAAAAAAAAAAAAAATCTAATTTTTTCATTGTTTTAGGCCATTCTGTATTCTGCTACATATTTTTGGTAAAAAAAAAAATCCCAATAAGTGTAAATTGGTTAGTGTGTGCAAAATTTACTGCGTCTACAAACTAGGGAAAAATTTCTGTAATTTTTTATTTCTTTTTACTAGTAATAGCGGCGATCTGCAATTTTTAGCGGGACTGGGACATTGCGGCGGACAGATCAGACCACCTAACTGACATTTTTGACACTTTTGGGGGGACCAGTGACATTACTACAGTAATCAGTGCTAAAAATATGCACTGTTACTGTAATAATAACACTGTCAGGGAAGGGGTTAACACCAGGGGTGATCAAAGGGTTAAATGTGTGCCTAGGGGGTGCTTTCTAATGGTGTGGGGGAGGGGCTTGCTGAATGAACACAGAGACCTGTGTTCCTAAATAAGAGGAACACAGGATCCCTGTGTTCATCACTGACAGAACAGCGGTCTGCCCTGTTTACAGCGGCAGACCGCTGTTCTGTCTCCACGGGGAGCGATCGCAGGTGCCCAGCGGAAACCGCGGCCGCTGGACCCGCTGATTGGCTCCCTCTGCAGCCAAGCGGCATGCGCACACCCCCACTAGTGGTCCCACAAAGCGACGTACAGGTACAGAGCCGACCTGCCGCAGTATAAGTACAGCGGCTGGTCGGCAAGTGGTTAATTAGTACAGTTTACGTCCGAAAAATTTTTAAGAGCAAGACTATGCATGCTTGGAAACTAAAGAACACATACAAAACAATTCAACACATGACATCACTTCTGAATTTGAATTCTGTTGTACGAGAATTTTCGTATGGAAGTAACCTCTTCACTTTCGATATAAGACTAGCCAGCAACAAAAAATGGACAAAAATTTGTCCGATAATCTAATCGTGTGTACAAGGTTTTATTCCGTAGGGTTCATTATTGAGTTGGCCCACCCTTTACAGCTATAACAGCTTCAACTTTTCTGGGACAGCTGTCCACAAGGTTTAGGAGTGTGTCTATGGGAATGTTTGACCATTCTTCCAGATGCACATTGTGAAGTCAGGCACTGATGTTGGATGAGAGGGCCTGGCTCGCAGTCTCTGCTCTAATTCATCCCAAAGGTGTTCTGTCGGGTTGAGGTCAGACCAGGTGCAGGTCAGTCAAGTTCCTACACCCCAAACTCGCTCATCCATGTCTTTATGGACATTAATTTTATTGTTATAACTGTAGGACATTTCCTAAAAGCCTGGCCGAGAAAAACTTTGGTTAGGCTAAGTTCCCAGCACCGCTAGAGAACTGACCACACTTTTTTTCTCCTGCTTAGTGTGGTCATTTTTAAGGATGAAATACAAAGAGAACAGGAGACTTTTTCATACAGCAGGTCACATATCAAGAATATGAAATGTAGGGTTTACATATTTTGTTAGAGTATATTTATACCCCCAAACTTTTTTTTTAGTTTGGTTTTACTGCTATCTGAGTCTCCATTGGAGAGAATTGCCCCCACTCTCTGTTTTGGGGACAAACTTTTACCAGACAGGCAGTAAGAGAAATATCTTTCCTAGTTCAGGCAAAAAGTGCTTTTCCATGGGGCAGGCATGCCTATAGATCAAGGGAAACCTACTGTGAGAACACACGTTGGGTGCCTCCTGTGGAAGTGCCAAGCTGTTTTGGCATTAATAGGTTCTGAGTCACTGGCCCAGAATAAGTGTGCAACAAGTGAGATCAAGACTCCTGATCTGCATACTTGCTCATGTTCAGTGATTCGAAAAGTATTGAAGCCATTGAATCAGCATGGCAACAGGCAGCTAGCTGAGAGGTAAGCATTAGCAGTGGTAAGCATTAGGTTTTCTTTAGGGTCTAAACTACACTGGAGATGGCAGAGATGTTTTTGAATTCTAAATAAATGGCAGAGCATCACACAAGTTCCATAGGTTACCTGCATTGTGGTAACGTGGTAAAGCATGCATTGTACTGTGCTTTACAGCAATGCATAGGTCTGCTGTGGGCCTAAATCTGGGCATATGTAATGACAGGGCATATCTTATTGGAGATAAACCTAGGGCATTGGCAAGGCACACTATAATGGTTCACTACATAAGCTCCAAGTTGTGTCCGGAAGTCTACAAAAGGTTGCTTTTAGACGACAGCACTGGTTGCCCAAGCAGATAATTGCCAAGCTTTAGTGCTGTCACATTGCAGGAAGGGAAGTGAGTCATATGTGGCCCTACACTGGAAGTACCAGGTATTTTTCCTTGCTACTAGTGGCCTAACAAGATGACAGAAAGGGGGAAGTGAATTTATGCCGACCTAACACAGCACATGCCTGTGTTAATCACTGTGCTAAAATAGGTCTATTATCATCGCACATGGTTAAAGAGACCTGCCACCAGTCTATTCCTTTCAACAACAATCTTCCCATTAGATTTTATGTGCATTAAATATATTTTGGTATTTACCTATAAAAGCCTCCCTGGTGTAAACAAATAAAAGCCCGAGACTGCTGCTGGGTGCCGCCATCTTGAATGTGATATCAGACACCTCAGCAGACCCTAGATTTTTTTTCAGGCCTTAGGGAACCCTTGCTAAATGAAATTTATACACACAGATCACAAAACAATAACGGAATCACTAAATTGTAGAATGTTTTAAATATTAAAATAAATAGGCACACACGGCATATTTGACACCCTGGGTAGATTTTACACCTTCATGCACTGTACGACAAAATTTATAGCAATAACCTTGAATGGAGATGAGCATGGGGTGTCCTCCAAACTAGCTAAAGTCTGAACTTGTGATATTTTATTTCTCCAATAAGCTGCAGGCTTGTCATTCCCGCACAGCAGAGTGCCTCTTCATTGGAGTTAAAAAAGAGCATGAGTTCAGAGTTCAGCTAGAGATGAGTGCGGAGACTGGAGAATGCCCCAGCTCATATCTTCAATCTTGAAATGAAATGAACTATGGATAGACTGATTATCTGCAAGGCCGATATATCGGGGGCAATATGCACTTTCCCCGATATATCGGTATCGGTCCCGGAACTGGCCGATATTGCCGATATTTTTGTGACGTTATTCTGCCTTCTTAGGCCACCTCCCTCGCTTTGGACAGGCTCGTCTGGAGTCAGGACTAGTCTCACGGGAGTGTATCACAGCCATACACCCACCCACAGCAGCCCGGTGTCAGCCAGCCACCCACATCCACAGGCCCTGCACCAGCCAGCCAGCCACAGGCACTGTACCAGCAAACCAGCCAGCCACCCACAGGCCATGTACCAACCAGCCATGCACAGGCCCTGTACCAGCCAGCTACAGGCACTGTACCAGCCAGCCACCCACAGGCCCTGTACCAGCCAGCCACCCACAGCCCCTGTTCCAGCCAGACACCCACCACAGGGTGCCAGACAGCCAGCCACCCACCACAGGGTGCCAGACAGCCAGCCACCCACCACAGGGCGCCAGACAGCCAGCCACCCACAGACAGGGTGCCAGACAGCCAGCCATCCACAGGCCCTGTACCAGCCAGCCACAGGCACTGTACCAGTCAGCTGCCCACAGGCCCTGTGCCAGCTACACACCTACCACAGGGTGCAAGCCACCCACCACAGGGTGCCAGCAAGCCAGCCACCCACCACAGGGTGCAAGCAAGCCAGCCATTAAGCATTAAAAAAAAATTACCATGTTCAGTACCAGATTTGTGTCAAAAATTGTCTTTATTTTTCAAAACTTTAAATGTACAAAATATCGGCCCATATCGGCCGATACCGATACGTTGTGACCAAAATATCGGTATCGGCCCTGAAAAAAACATTTTGGTCTATCCCTAAAATTAATAATATTATTAACTGAAAAGAAATGCGAACAGTGAGATTTGTAGTGTCTATTAACAATAATGTTCATTATAAATACCCCCTTGCATTGGTGGTCAGTGTAGGTAGGAGATCAATTCTCCATTTCTCATTGTTCAAGGAACACCTTGCAACTTCAGGAGGATCCCTAAGATTCCACGGAACACTGTTTTTGAAAGACTACTCTATTGTATTTCCAACTACTTCTCCATACATACGAGCTGTTATGACTATTCTGATAACTTTGCTAGGATGGTTAATGCGGCTGCCATCCAGCTTCACCCTAGTGCACAGCAGTCTTATCACCTTTTGCAAATGTTTTCTTACTGTTGGACACACCTTTACCTGTATAATAACCCTGAATAAAATCTGTGATTGATTAATCCTAGTAAAAAGAGTTTTTTTTTTTATATTCATGTATGACTTTAACACAGAAATGAAATGTAGATTAAAATTCACTAATTAAATTATGTACATTGTAAATTTTTTTTCCAAAGCTGGGTTCTTACTATTGGGATGTCAGACATCACATGTGATTCGCACCGCATTGCTGTGCAGATCACATGCAAAGTCTGTCCGATGCAAATTCAGCCATACAGCAATGTGAACTGCCTGCGAGAGACATGCGATGAGAGAAACTGCACTGGATCCCGCATCGCAATAGTGTAAACCCATCCTAAACTTTGTATAGACTTAACTGCAAATTTTAAAAAATATAATCATTGCGATCATCATTACGCAAGCTGTAGTATTTAACCACTTGCCAACCAAGGCAATTTTTTTTTTTTTTTTTTTTTGCACACATGTTAAAATCTGCAATTTTACATAATCTTCTATAATTTTTGCTAAAGAGTTATCTCAAAACATTAGGGAGTTAATTTACTAAAATGAGTGCAAAATCTGGTGCAGCTGTGCACGGTAGCCAATCAGCTTCTAACTTCAGCTTGTTTAAGTTTTCAGTTTCTAGTTCAAATTTTCAATTTTAATTTGAATTAAGTTTTGACAATAAGGCCCCTTTCACACATGCTGTCCGTTTGTCCGTTTTTCATCCATCCGTTGACGGATGAAAAACGGACATCAGTGTAAAAACGGATGATCATCAGTTAACATCCGTTTTCATCCGCTTCCGTCAATGTCCGTTTTTTTTTGAACGGATGAATGCCCTATTTTATTTTTCATCCGTCAAAAAAAACGATCGGATGAAAACGGATGACAACGGATGAAAAACAGATAACAACTGACGAAAAAACGGATGAAAAACGGATAACAACTGACGAAAAACGGATGACAACTGACGAAAAACAGATGACAACTGACGAAAAACAGATGACAACTGACGAAAAACAGATGACAACTGACGAAAAACGGATAACAACTGACGAAAAACGGATGAAAAATGGATGAAAAACTGATACATTTTGACGTGACTGAACTGATGAACTGAACGGGCCTGTGTGAAAGGGCTCTTTCACACAGGCGATCAGTTTTTTGGCTCCGCTCCGGTGCTTTTTTTTTTTTTTTTTTTTACACGGAGCAGATGACATGTCCGCATATCATCCCATCCCTTTGCGGATGATATACGGACATAATGCAAGTCTATGGCATTGCGGATGTCAGCGGATGACACCGCTGACATCCGATTTTCCGATTTTCAAATTTTCGAATCATCCGCAAAAAAATAGGATGATTTGCGGACATACGGAACGCCCGTGTGAAAGGGCCCAAAGGGGCCTAAAACCTGAACACTAATTGTTTTTTGCAGAGCCGCATCAGATTTTGCATTCTCCAGTTTTAGTGAATAAACCCCTACATAACTTCTGAAAGCTAATGCCCTGGCTGTTGCAATTTCTTATGTCACACGATAATTATGCAGCTGTTTATCAAACCTAAATTTTCAGAACAAAGACATACTTAAAGGAATTTTAGTGCACACAAACCCAATAATAATACCCATTTTTGGGGTAAAATATAAATTATGGTGTTGTGTAGAGTAAATAGATACTTTATCAAACATGTCAAGACTTAAATTTGTCAATAGTCTTGAAAGGGTGACAAACTATGGTGCCTAAAATTTTTCATAGGTGATGCTTTAACCACTTGCTGCCCCTCCACAGTACATGCACACATGTGCACTGGCACGCCCCCTGAAGCTCACAGAGGCGTGATACCCTGACTGCTGTGAATATAAGATTATTTTAATTTTCTTACAAATTTTTTACCACTGCCACACAAGTCATATGATGACGCTGTATTGCACTGACAGTATTTCAATTTCTTAATTTTCCAATAAACTGTGACAAAAAATTACAACTTAAAAAAAAAGTTTCTTACTATATACCTTGGACTGTCTACTTTACAAAAAGAAGCCATTTGAGGGATATTTGTAGTACCCTGGCATATTAGTACCTCAAGAAATTAGATTGTCCGTCAGTACATCAGGATTGATCAATTTTCAAAATATATATACCATAGTTTGTAGACTCTATACCTTTCACACAAACCAATTAATAAACTGTATACTCATTTTTTATACCAAACACATGTAGCAGAAAACATTTTGGCCTAAATTTATGAAGAAATTTGATGTTATTAGATATATTTTATAACAGAAAGTAGAAAATATCTTTGTTTTTTTCCGAAATTCTGCCTTTTGGTGTTTATATAGGAAAAAACCCAGTGGTGATTAAATATCACTAAAAGAAAGCTGTAAAAAAATGATAAAGTTAATTTGTGTTGCATGACTGAGAAATTGCCAGTTACAGTAGCACAGTGCTGAATAGCAAAAACTGCCGTGGTCATGAAGGGGGTAAAACCTTCCAGAGCTCAAATGGTTAAAAGCCTTTACAGGTTATCAGTTTACTAACAATCATGAATTATGACCCCAGAATTATTGCTTTCACACCAACATTCATAATGATACTGCACATGTGTAGAGCAATCATTGTTTACATATGTATGCTGGACTTACTTGCGCATTTGCATTTGTGTGTGTGCAGGGGGACGGTAGTGCTTTTACATTTTTATTTTTTTTTATTTTATACTTTTTTTTTTATACACTTTTTAAACTTTTTTTTTTCATTTAACTTCATTGCTATCACAAAGGGACGAACAAGCCCCCTTGTGATAGCTTTGGGCAGGTGACAGGTACTCTTTATGGAGACAATCAGGGTTCTATTATACCCCTGCTGTCTCCCCTGCCCTCCAAAGCAACGAACCAAGCAAACAGGCAGGAACCTGAATCTATCCTAAAAGCCTCTGATGGCAACTGCAGTAGCCTGGCTCACAGGCTTGTTGCAGAGGAATGACTTCACTCAGTTGATTGGCTTAAAGAAGATTTAACCCAATCACTAAATAAGCTTTTAAATAATTAATGTAATTTTCTAAGTTGTTTTTAAACATTTCAAAACTTTTAAATATGCAGCTTACAAGAAAATATAATTTTTGATCGTGCCATGAAGGTCCTTTTTCAGACACTTCCTGTGAGATCGGTTTCCCAACTGTGTTCCTATATTGTCACCCAGTAAGCAGGTTGAAGTGGTCATTAGGTACTGTCCCAGCTGAAAGAGTTGAGGTTAATGTTTTGCCCACTCTCCAAATTGTTTTGGGGGGTTTCTGTTGGGGTCCGTCCCACTTGCCCTGTGGATATAAAGTGGGACAGTGGTCTGGTTCAGAAAGCCCCCAGGAAAGAGAAGCCCAGTGAGCACTGTACAGCCTTGGGTTGCGAGAATGGGGAGAGCACTGTAAAGCCTTGGGTTGCGAGAATGGGGAGAGCACTGTACAGCCTTGGGTTGCGAGAATGGGGAGAGCACTGTACAGCCTTGGGTTGCGAGAATGGGGAGAGCACTGTACAGCCTTGGGTTGTGAGAATGGGGAGAGCACTGTAAAGCCTTGGGTTGCGAGAATGGGGAGAGCACTGTACAGCCTTGGGTTGCGAGAATGGGGAGAGCACTGTACAGCCTTGGGTTGCGAGAATGGGGAGAGCACTGTACAGCCTTGGACTGCGAGAGGAGAATGCCTCTCGTTTTAGCCTGTAACAGAGACATTTGACTTGGGGCTTGCCCTGAAGACACCAGCACTGGAATTCACCTCTGAAGGACTAGCACTTGCATGAAAGAGTCTATGAAGGACTAAGACTGCACTTTTTTTGGGTATGCTGGGGCAGCTTGCTAGCTGTAGTTATAGTAATAAAGTTAGGAATAATAATACCTTGCACCTGTATGTTGGACTGTGAACTTTTGCACTTTGCACACTGCCTGGTCTGAAGTAATTAAAGAGGTTGTAAACCTCCCCCAAAAAAAAATAAAAAAATAAAAACCTGAAAGACAAAGGCATAATGAGCTAGTATGTATTGCATACTAGCTCATTATGAAATAATTATCTTAGAATGAAGCCCCTGCAGCGGCGCCTGCACACCGCTGACAAGGCCAACATGTTCACCCGTCTTCCTTCTGGCTTCGCATCCTCTGGCCATCTGATTGGCCGCAGCTGCGATGTCGTAATTTCCGCGTATGCGCGCAGGAGCCCCTGTTCATGGCACAGGGCTCTGAAGGAATGACACGGGCGGCAGTTCCTTCAGAGCACATGCGCCAGTGATGTCACTGGCTGAATGCAAAGGAAATATCTCCTAAATGGTGCATGTTTAGGAGATATTTACAGTACCTATAGGTAAGCCTTATCATAGGCTTACCTATAGGTACAAGTTACAGAGGAAACTTTGCTTCCTCTTTAAAGAGGTGTATCATAAGTAACCTGCACACACATAGTTCACTGAGTGGGTCTTAACACATTGGGGCATGAAGACATTGGTGTGGAGTGAAGTAGTGTGAGGACATCTGTGGTTTCCAAAAGTAATGGAAGTATAACAAGCAGCATGTCAATGGCGTGTATCTGTTATAGGTGGCACAGCCTCTAGCAGCCAGGGAGATGTTGTCGGCACTCCTTACACAAGCAGTCTGTCTCCCATAGCAACAGGAGCAGATTGCACCACAGAGGTTTCCCATCCTGTACAGAGGTACGGAAGTTCAGGAGTCAAGTTAAGAGCATGTGTGGAGCACACACAGAGTTCACCGCGGGGCCCCTTGAACTACTGGAGATTGTAATGGAAACGCTGGACAGGTAGTTGTGGACATTGGCTCAGTGTGTCCCTCCAAAATGCAAGTTACGGTGAAGGCGTACAGTACATTGTCATGGTGTATGTTCATCTCAAGTGTGGAGGCCTGCCTTAAGGTTAAGCATTCCCCTATGGCAGCCTCAGCCTTGTCTCAAGGTATTGAAAAAATGACACCAAGTAAGAGACCCCTTTTGTGTAGTAAAGTGACCCTGTAACAAAGTGCCTAACTTAGCCCAGAAGAACCCACCCAAGGTAGGCTTCTCATGTGACCCTTGCTTGGCGCCCAATGAGGAAGGAAAGAAGGAGGATGTAACTGACATACACCACCCTACCCTTACAACCCTGTCTCTTGCACCTTGGGAAGAGACTGCAAGCACCTGTATCTACACATGCACAATGAGTTGGTATAGTCCATTGTAGTCCCTTTCAGGAAGCCGGTCAAGGGAAACGGTGTGAACGGAGTGAACACTGGAGCCCAGGGCTGCTGTTAGAAATCGCGGAGGCCCCATACAGCCTAGCTGGCAGGCCCCTCCCCCCCCCCAATTAATCAAGACAATATGTTCACTAAAAATACACTAAAATCATTATTAGTGGACACAAACATAACAGAGAACCTGTGTGAATTAGCCCTTTTTAATTGTTTTTTACATTTTTTTTTTTTAAATGTATAACTTTTTTTTTTTTAAATGTTAAACAATTATTTTACAATTTTTTAAATGTTTCCAGGACAGGGAAGCTAGTAGTGCTGCGGTGGTGGTGGAGGCACAGTGAAAGGGGGGCACACGGGAGGGGGGGGGTCAGAAGCAAGCAGAACAGGGAGGGGGATCGGTGTCAGAGAAGCAATTACAGGAATGATGCCATGTCTGTGTCTCTCCCTGCGGCAGGTGAAAGTTGGCAGGAGGGAGAGAAACTGTCTTTCAGCCGCTGCAGAGAGCCACACAAGGCTTCCTTCTGCAATTGCCCCTCCATCCAACTGCACGATTCCCCGTGCTGTTGCCCCCCCCCCCTCCTTCAGTGGCGCTGCTGGAGCCCATGCTTTGGGACTGGCAGAGGCTGAATAAGACCAGAGGAAAACAGCAGTACTGATATTCAAGAGGGATGAATAGTATATAAACCATGTTGATTATTTATTATGCAGCATGCTTTGGCAAACTAAATGTGATCCATTGATAGTTAGATATACTTTAACTTAGAATCAGTCAACCCAATACAGATAGATGGAATTACTGGAAAGCTAAAATAGCTGCCAGATTCCTAAGTCTCTCGGGGAATTGCGTGTGTTTGATTTCCCAGGTCTGTATACCTGCCATGGAGACTCCAAGGTAGGCAGGAACAGAGCTGGGAATTGTGACATTTTGCTGCTGAAGTCCTAAGATATAGGATACCAGTGACTCAGCCTTGATTAAAAAATCATTGATAGGACCTTTCACAGTGGACCTATCATTAAAATTGATATGTCTATTTGCCAATCAACCCAAGTATTTCAGCTAAAGGAGAAGGAGGATGTGGATTGTGGAGGAAAGGCAAATGTATGAGTAAATATGTGAGCTTTTGTTTATTAAGCAGGTTATTTTTCCTAAAAGATCTTTCCATACACATAGTTATATCACTAAGAGAGGAAAACACACCTAGTGATGGCCTTATCATCGGAAAAACCATGACTGGTCAAATAATTACAACATGACAAATTGCTGGCAGTTTGCACGTTCCCAATGACACTTGGGACAAAAAGGTGCAAAAAAAGGTGAAAAAAATTATAAGTAGAAAAGAAGTCCATTTAGTACATTGGTCTGAATGTAGTTATTAGTATTGCTGTTCTTGATAAAAATACTAAATATAACAGATTAACCAAAGTAACCAGCTGCCTTGTTGATGGAATAGCCATGAAACTGAATTTCAATTCTTTTATCAGGAGAAATTCTTCACATAACTCGGTGTCCTCTTCTCACAGCAGATTCAAGTACACAAACAATGCAGCTTTGTACTGATACATATTTCTAGGCTGAATTTTTTTTTATCAGCCAGATATATTTTTCAGTGCCCAGGCGTGGGAATTGAATACTCAGCTATTACCACTCACAGTACAAAATGTCTAAAAAAAAAAAAATGATTGTAATAAATCCCAACTGAACCTTCTGTGCGTATTAGGGCCCTTTAACACGAGAGGCCTGTGGCCGACAAAAAAATGGCGGTTGATCCTCATTGTTACCATCCCCCGACTGTCCATCTACAAATAAACATGGCAGCCAGAGGGGAGGGTACACATGCTGTGGCAGCGATGCTTTGCTTGGTGTCCGCGTCAATTTCAATGTGGCATGCTGAGTTTGAAAGGCAGCACCATCTGTCAAACTCGCCCATTGAAGTCAATGGGGCTGTGTCACAATCGCGAGCCAAACACTTGCCATCACTGAGACACAACAGGAATATACGACCCAAAGTTTCCACATAATTGTAAAACTTGGTTTGGATTTCCCTTGTGGGATCCTGTAGTTTCCTGGCATTGATTTTCCCAGTGACTCCATAGCTAGCAGGGGCACCAATGCACAAAATTCACCTGTAGAAGCAGTGGAAGAGATCCAGCTTGGTCTGACCAGAGTACAGGTCCACCTTTCTTGAGTCCATTTTACCTGCAGATTGTGTCCTGTCCCCAGACAGAGTCTATGCTTGAGTACTTCCCAATTACACAAAAAGAATAAGAGTTGTCTTCATATCTTCGTAAGAGGTCCATGTAATGTCAACTTTGGGGTTGATTTACGAAAGGCAAATAGACCGTGTGACTTGCTCCAGAGCTAACATAGGGTAAAGTTTCACTTTGCAAAGACTACCCAATCACATGCAACCAAAATATAAAAAAAACAGCATTTTCCTTGCACATGATTGGATGATGGAAGTCAGAGCTTCCCCTTATTTACTAAGCTCTGGAACAACTGCACTTGCACAGTGTACAGTCCATTTTCCTTTAGTGAATCAACCCCTTTGTGTAACAGGGTTTAATAATTTACTCCAAAAAAATAATACATGCAAAAAACTGTTTTTAAAAATTCAATGATCTGTGATTTCTTTTACCACAGACATTTACAAAGGAAGAAGAGTTTATATTGCCATCAAATTACATCTTGCTCCTGCTTAAGTGTTTTTAAATGAAAAAATTACACACAGACGACAAAGGTCCCCCAAAATGACCTCAACATGGGGGTGGGAATTGATGAGGACAAGGGCCTCGTCCCCTAAACCCGTGCCCAGGGGTTGTGGGGGTCTGCAGGCAGGGGGCTTATTAGAATCTGGAGGCCCCCTTTAATAATAAGGGAACCCCCATTACCACCCTCTCCCCATGTGAATGAGTATGGGTAAATTACTACCTCTACTCATTCACAAATAAAAAAGATGTCATCTAAAAATCGTAAATCCATTGTCAATAATAATGCCCACTGCTGCCGATTCGCTAGGAACCTGATGGCCTGCCAAACATGAAGCCAAATGGCATGGCAACCATATACTGTATATATACGGCGGCAAAGTGGCTCTCATGCGCTGGATCACGTACCTAGTACATGATCCAGCACTTCC
The DNA here is from genome assembly GCF_965119305.1 of Pelophylax lessonae. Lineage (NCBI taxonomy): Eukaryota > Metazoa > Chordata > Amphibia > Anura > Ranidae > Pelophylax > Pelophylax lessonae. The sequence goes on along the minus strand of NC_138770.1, from coordinate 144,094,839 downwards.
GGGTCCGAGGCGCGCACGCACGCCGCTGGCGACCCACTCCCAGAGTGATTGGACACAGCGGGAGCCAATCAGCGGGTCCGGCAGATCGATCGGGACACAGTGATTACCACTACTACTTTGCAGAACTGGGGGTCATGGATTCAGTTTAGACCAGGAAATGGTCTGCATTGACTTTTTATGTTCTTCAGATATTTGTGTATAGACCAAAATATTTGGAACATACTAATAGCGTTATTAATATCCTTTCTGATAAAGGACACATGGCTGTGACAATTGAGCAGATTCAAAGGGATTTTGTGGCTGAGCACCTGTTAAGTGTATTTAATCGCTTCACAATCGCCCACCGTACATATACTGCAGCAGGGCGGCCGCTCTGCACCAGATCACATCCCTAGTACATGATCTGACACTTCCGAGTCTGTGGTGTGTGCGCGCACCCCGGGGACCCACTCCCGCTGTGATTACACACAGGAGGAGCCCAGCGGAGGGTACCGTGCACTTGATGTCCATCGGCGCCCTCTGTTTAATACAGAGGGAGAATGGAGAGCTACCTTTGTAAACAAAGCAGACTGCCGTTCTGTCAGTAGAGAAGGTATTGATCCTGTGTTTCTGCAAAGCACAGACACGGATCTCTGCCTTCCCACCATACAAGCACCTCCCCCACAGTAACCAAGCAAATTTTAGACACACATTTAACCCTTTGATCGCCCCTGATGTTAACCCCTTCCCAGCCAGTGTCATTAGTACAGTGACAATGCATAGTTTTAGCACTGATCACTGTATTAGTGTCACTGGTTCCCAAAAAACGTCACGGGGTGTCTGATTTGTCTGCCACCATGTCAAAGTCCCACAATAAGTCGCTGATCGCCGCCATTAGTAGTAAAGAATAAATAAAAATTCTATGAATATATCCTATAGTTTGTAGACGTGATAACCTTTGCGCAAACAAATCAATATACGCTAATTGGGATTTTGTTTTACCAAAAATATGTAGCAGAATACATATTGACCCAACTTGATGAAGAAATTAGATTTTTTAATTTTTTTTATATTGGATATGTTTTATAGCAGAAAGTACATTTCTTTTCAAAATTGTTAGTCGTTTTTTGTTTATAGCACAAAAAATAAAAACCGCAAAGGTGATCAAATACCACCAAAAGAAAGCTCTATTTGTGGAAAATAAAGGACATACATTTTTTTTTGGGTAAAGCATTGCATGACTACGCAATTGTCAGTTAAAGTAATGCAGTGCCGTATCACAAAAAAATGGCCTGGCCAGGAAAGGGCGTAAACCTTCTGGAGCTGAAGTGGTTAAGGGACAGGGATAGTGGTGACATTATTGCCCAAATATGGCTATGGCCATAGTTAGGAAATGGTATACTGCTCTATTCCCCATCCATTTGCTTACATGGCCAGGGATTCCTGGCCATGTAAGCGAATGGCCCGAGAGATGTCAATGGTTGGTAAGGACACAGCGACCACGGATGCCAACCTCCCATGGCATTTTTTAATGACAAAACATAGAAAATTTACTGACTGAGCACATTTTTTACTGACAACCTGAAAAATGACAGAACTCTTATTGAAAACGAACACAATCAATATTTAAACAGTATAAACATGATATGGAAACACTGACAATACCCATAACAAGTAATTTGAATGGTTTACACTTAAAAAGTCAACACAGCATGACAAATGATCAGCCCCTGATATTGACTGGCAGTTGTAAAAAAAATCACAGATTTTTACAAACTATCAGTACATTTACTGATGGATGGCAACCCTGACAGCGACCGCTGCATCATTACCAACCATTGACAGTGGGAAGTTGTCATGTTCTTCTATGAAAGTCACTCTAAGCATTTGGTTTTTGGATGAAAGTCCGAACAGCCAGTGTACAGTGTGAACTTATGTTTCGGACCAAACAGTGAGTACATCCCTAATGAGGAATTGCATAAACGTGAGCACTGCATTGGTTTTCCACTAAAAAATGTATGTTCCCATAGCAAATGTCACATCACCACCAGGTCTCCACCTTGTCCAGTCCGAGAACACTTTGCATTCATTCAGAAGGTGCAAAACATTTTCTAAATGGGGCCTGTGCTAAGCAGCAGATGTCGTATGTTCAGAATGCATCAGGCCACACCCAGGTCGGCCCACACCACATGACTCTACATCCAGCATACAAAGGGTGCCAGCCCAGGTTGCATCTGCTCCAATATGAAGAAAAAGATCCCATTACCTGAACCCCAAAGCTGGAGTGCTGCCGTCTGCATCTTTTTCTTTTCATGGTATATATATATGTATATATATATATATATATATATATATATATATATATATATATACAGTATATATATATATATATATATATATATATATATATATATATATATATATATATATATATATATATATAGTTACATTGGTCAAAGCTGAACCGATATACCTATGTAAATATATACTAAACAGGGAATTCATCCCCGTTTAGGGAATGTTTTTCATCTTCTGAATGAATGCAAATTGTTCTCTGACTGGACTAGGTAGAGACCTGGTGGAGGTTCTAAAGGTTTATACTTACCTAAACCCAATCTCAATCCAGCAATGTACACAAGAGCAGCAGCTCTCCTGGCTCTCTCCCTCATCATTAACTCAAAGACAGCAGTGGGAGTCCATGGCTCCTGCTATTGTCAATCATAGCCAGTGAGGAGGGAGTGAGAGGAGGGGCCAAGTGTCAATGGACACACAGAGCAGGGCTTGAGAGGGAGCACACACAAGTGCCCCCAGAACAAATGACATACTATGGGGGCACTTGGTGAAAGGGAGGAGCTAGGGGTTCCGGCACAGGACCCAAGAGAAGAAGGATCTGGGCTGCTCTGTGCAAAACCACTGCACAGAGCAGGTAAGTATAACATGTTTGGTATTTATTAAAAAAAAAGTCAGCATTTACAATCACTTTAATCAGAGGTTCTTGCTGAAGGAGTACAGCCATGGATGTCCTACAGAATGCTTTTTTGCCTTTCCATAAGATGACCATAAACTGTGCAAATTTCATATCATGGGTGGGCCTGTCTGCTCCCTCCCTCCCACCTGACATCATTTGATTAAAAACTTGATGGAGCAGTATTGAAAATAGTAATTTGAACAGCATTAGCATCCAATCAGGTGCAGCCACTATTTGGTTATTCTAATAGCCACTGGCTATGAAACTGCAGATTCATCTTTCTGCATTAAATAACCTGGAAGGAGGAACCTGTTACATTTTTTGTTGTACGGTCTGTGGCAGAAGAAAATAATTTCTATCAGTTTGTGGTCAGCTTTAAACAAAAAGGTAAAACATTCACCTGGATGAAGATACACTATATTGTCAAAAGTATTGGGACACCTGCCTTTACACACACATGAACTTTAATGGCATCCCAGTCTTAGCTTGTAGCATTCAATATAGAGTTGGCCCACCCTTTGCAGCTAAAACAGCTTCAACTATTCTGGAAAGGCTGTCAAGGCTGTCAAGACTGTCAAGGTTTAGGAGGTGTATATGGGAATGTTTGATCATTCTTCCAGAAGCGCATTTATGAGGTCAGGCACTGACGTGGACAAGAAATCCTGGCTTGCAGTCTCCACTCTACTTCATCCCAAAGGTGTTCTCCCAAAGGTGGTCTATCGGGTTAAGGTCAGGACTCCTTACAGGCCAGTCAAGTTCCTCCACCCAAAACGCGTTCATCAATGACTTTATGGGCCTTGCTTTTTGCACTGGTGCGCAGTCATGTTGGAACAGGAAAGGACCATCCATAAACAGCTCCCACAAAATTGGGATCATTAAATTGTCCAAAATGTCTTCGTATGCTGATGCGTTAAGAGTTCCCTTCACTGCAACTAAGGGGCCAAGACCAACCCCTGAAAAACAACCCCACACCATTATCCCCCCTCCACCAAATGATTTGGACCAATGCACAAAGCAAGATCCATGAAGACACAGATGAGTGAGTTTGGGGTGGAGGAACTTGACTGGCCTGCACAGAGTCCTGACCTTAACCCGATAAAACACCATTGGGATGAATTCGAGCGGAGACGGCGAGCCAGGCCTTCTCTCCAACATCAGTGCCTGACCACACAAATGCACTTCTGGAAAAATGGTCAAATATTACCATAGACACACTCCTAAACCTTGTGGACAGCTGTCCCACAAGAGTTATATTGAACCCTTCAGACTAAGACTGGGATGCCATTAAGTTTCATGAGCGTGTAAAGACAGGTTTCCCAATACTTTTGACAATATAGTGTATGTTAGAATTGAGGATTCATTGATTTAGGAACAAAAATTGATTTTTTTTTTTTTTTTTGCAACACATATTTTTAGCTTGTTAGTGGATACAATTAGGACCTTGAAATGAGACACAGAAGGACGTTTGGTGGATACATTTATGTGACACTTGTTACTAAAGTTAGTGTAGCTTTTAAATTGGTTGTTAAGCCACTTATATAAAATCATGCCATCCCCTCTGTAATATAACAATAAATGTCCTGTGCCTGTGTTATAGAAAAAATATGCCGATCTGTACCTAAATCGGAGCGGCTCCTAGCGCTCAGCTGACTCCTCGGCTCTCTCCTCTGCCCGGCTGACAGCTCCAGCGGGCAGGGCCAAGCAATACCACTGGCATCAGTCGGGGAGGAGGGGAAGAGAGGAGAGAGAGCCGAGTGTTCACGTGATCGCTGGGAGCCGCTCTGATATAGATACAGATTGACATATTTTTAAACCTCAGACACAGGGACACCTATTGTTATATTACAAAGGGATGGGATGATTTTATATTAAATGTGAGAGCATCAGGAGGGGGGGGGGGGGCACTGACCCGAGCAGAGAGGTGGGGAGGGGGGGAGAGGAGGACAGAGAGAACAGTGTAGGGATGCGGATGATAGAGGCACGTAAACTGACCACAGTGCCAGGGCTCAGTAGCAATAATATACCGTGGTCAGTTTACAGGGGGGAGGGTAGAAACTGGCAGGATTAGCCAGGTTTTTTTAGGTGGTACATGGGGGCTAAATTACACAGCACAAGCACTGTGCTGTTTATCATGCTTTGAGGAAACAGAATGTTTTTTTTTTTTTTTTAGGGTTACAAACACTTGAAATGAGATTTCGGTACATACAGCGCATCCGGAAAGTATCCACAGCACTTCACTTTTTCCACATTTTTTTATGTTACAGCCTTATTCCAAAATTGATTAAATTCATTATTTTCCTCAAAATTCTGCAAACAAGACCCCATAATGGCAACGTGAAAGAAGTTTGTTTGAAATCTTTGCAAATTTATTAAAAATAAAAAACGAAAAAATCACATGTACATAAGTAATCCCAGCCTTTGCCATGACACTCAAAATTGAGCTCAGGTGCATCCTGTTTTCACTGATCCTCCTTGAGATGTTTCTACAACTTGATTGGAGTCCAGCTGTGGTAAATTTACTTTATTGGACATGATTTGGAAAGGCACACATCTGTCTACATAAGGTCCCAGAGTTAACAGTGCATGTCAGAGCACAAACCAAGCCATGAAGTCCAAGGAATTGTCTGCAGACCTCCTGGACAGGATTGTACGGAGGCACAGATCTAGGAGGGGGTACAGAAAAATGTATGCAACATTGAAGGTCCCAATGAGCACAGTGGCCTCCATTATTCGTAAATTGAAGGCGTTTGGAACCACCAGAACTCTTCCTAGAACGTGCTGCCCGGCCAAACTGAGCAATTGGGGGAGAAGGGCCTTAGTCTGAGAGGTGATCAAGAACCCGATGGTCACTCTGACAGAACTCCAGTGTTTCTCTGTGGAGAGAGGAGAACATTCCAGAAGAACAACCATCTCTGCAGCACTCCACCAATCAGGCTTGTATGGTAGAGTGGCCAGACGGAAGCCACTCCTCAGTAAAAGGCATATGACAGACCACATGGTATTTGCTAAAATGCACCTGAAGGACTTTCAGACAATGAGAAACAAAATTCTCTGGTCTGATGAAACAAAGATTGAACTCTTTGGCCTGAATGGCAAGCATCATGTCTGGAGGAAACCAGGCACCGCTCATCACCTTGTCAATAACATCCCTACAGTGAAGCATGGTGGTGGCAGGATCATGCTGTGGAGATGTTTTTCAGTGGCAGGAACTGGGAGACTTGTCAGGATCAAAGGGTAGATGAATGCAGCAATGTACAGAGACATTCTTGATGAAAACCTGCTCTAGAGCACTATGGGCCTCAGACTGGGGCGAAGGTTCATTGTCACTAAATTGATACTTGATAGGGTAACAGGACAACTACCCTAAGCACACAGCCAAGATAACAATGGAGCGGCTATGGGACAACTCTGTGAATGTACTTGAGTGGCCCAGCCAGAGCCTAGACTTGAACCTGATTGAATATCTCGGAAAAGATTTGAAAATGCACTGACGCTCCCCATCCATGCTGATGGGGTTTGAGAGGTCCTACAAAGAAGAATGGGAGAAACTGCCCAAAAATAGGTGTGCCAAGCTTATAGCATCATATTTAAAAAGACTTGAGGCTGTAATTGGTGCCAAAGGTGCTTCAATAAAGTAATGAGCAAAGGCTGTGAATACTTATGTACATGGATTTTTTTTTGTTTTTTATTTTATAATAAAATTGCAAAGATTTCAAACAAACTTCTTTCACATTGTCATTATGGGGTATTGTTTGTAGAATTTTGAGGAAAATTTGGAATTTATACAATATTGGAACAGGGCTGTAACATAACAAAATGTGGAAAAAGTCCACGCTGAGTCTCTTTTTACCCAGGGTGACAAGAATGGCAAGCTCCTTGTCATGTTGGCGCCAGAACACAAGACCAACTCCACTATTCTTGCTATTACAATGACTGGGGGGGAGGTGCTTTCTTATCTATGGGACATTATGAAGGAATTTGTTAAGTATTGCACAAAGCTCTATTCTCCAAATCCACCCTATGACAATAACTCCCTGGAGACCCTGCTTAACGGCCTGAAGTCTTCCATGCTCACTGAATCAGAAAGTGCCATCCTAGAGGCTAAAATCACATCACTTGAAATCGCAGCTGTCATTAGCGCCTTTCCTCCACATAAGGCACTAGGTCCGGATGGGTTTTCCAGACCCAGATGTGTAAATAGAGGACTATATGGTTTTAAACCTGACCCCACAATTCACATTACTAAAACAGAGAATCCAGGCCTGGAAAAATCCCGTTATTCCTATTTGGAAAAATAAATCTCATTAAGATGAAGGTTCTCCTGGGTCCCCAAATCCTACTTTAAAACTAGATGGCCTCGCTGCATCGGGGGTCCAGGGCTAAATTTCAGCTGACAGGGACTATGCGCTCTACCATCAAGGCCTGGGACCATATGCTGATGCTGGTGGAGCCGGGGGTTACTAGTGTATCCCCGGCCTCCCCATTGTGGTGGAACCCCAAGTTTCCTCATTTTGCTTCGATCCCTGATCCCGCCATCTGGGCCGTCAAGGGGGTTAAGTTGTTGGGGGACATTGTCTCTGGTGGGGAGTTGTGCACCTTCGATGCCTTGAAGGTGCGTTACGATCTACCCAATAAATATTTTTTTCGTTATCTTCAGCTCCGCCATGCATTTGTGGCACAGTTTGGGTCCCCCCGGGTTGTGCTTAAAACTTCAGCTCTTGAAGTGGCGTTACAGGCGACGGATATGCGGAAGCCCCTCTCGGAGTTGTACAGGGAATTGTTCGTCACCACTCCGCCGGCGGTGCGTAGGTGTCGGGAGCGCTGGGTGGGGGAGGTGCCTGACCTGGATGGTGATGACTGGGATGATATGTGGAGTTCGCCCTTTGCTTACCTGGTCTCTGCAAGGGACCGCCTTATTCACTTTAAATTTCTACATCGGATCTATTACACGCCGGCGAGGTTGGCACGTATTTATCCGACGACCTCGGCGGAGTGCTGGCGTTGTTCGCATTCTCCGGCGGACTTCAGCCACATCTTCTGGGGGTGCCCGGTGGTCAAGGACTATTGGGCAGCCGTCTTGGATTGCATCGTGGAGGTGGTTAAGATTCCGGTCCCCTGCTCCGTGGAGGTCTGTCTTTTGGGGTTGGTGGATGGCGTGGCCCCCGCGAGGGCAGTTCGTACTCTGATCGGTCTACTTCTTTTCTATGCTCGCAAGGCTCTGCTCTTACACTGGAAAAGTCCCTTGGCTCCCACGATCCTCTTTTGGAAAGGCTTAGTTAATAAAGTGACTCCGCTCTACAAGGCTACGTATCTCAGTAGGGGATGTCCTCGCAAGTTTGGTAAAGTGTGGAAAATATGGCTAGACTCCCCAGCCTCGACCTCCGTGGCTCAGCTTTGAGGTTTTATGGGATCCTGTTCGGGGTTATCTAGGGGGGGGGTGGTCGTGCCAGTTGATGATGCTCTCCAACTCGCTGGGTGCTAGCTGCATGTGTTGATGTCTCTCAGGTTTTTGAATACGGCATGGGGTTACTGAATGCGGGTACTGTACTGTGCTAATGTCTGTGTTTGATGACCTTGCTCCTTGGTAGATGGAGCGGACTTGGGGGGTATTTTTATTGCTGCTAGAAGCTTTTTTTTTTTGTGATGGACGCGCTGGGTGGAGCCTGGAGGGGGGGGTGGGATGGGGGGGGTTGACCTGTTGTCCTTGGTTGTAAATGTTGCCCTGCGTGGCAGTGTGTTGTCTGTTTATGTGTGCAAAACTTCAATAAAAACAAATTTTCAAAAAAAAAACTAGATGGCCTCGTTAGCTCCTTTCTTTGGTCCCACTCGCCCCCACGCATAGGTTTAAAAGTGTAAACCTCCCTGGGGTCAGGGAGGTTTGGCCCTACCCGACTGGCAGAAGTATTACCTTGCAGGCATAAAGGTATTTGCACGCTGCTGGCTCATAGAGGATAATATCAATTCAGAGACTCAATTAAAAGCTGTGGTCTTGGGTTCATATGAGAGCCTGTGCTTGGCTTTATTTAGGGGAGAACATCTGTCCTTCCATTGATGTGATCAATGAAGGCCACCATTAGAGCATGGACAACTTCTCAACACCTAATGCAACCTGATTTTAAACGCATATCGCCTTTCATGTATTAAGTTTTTGAATGTGTATGAACCCTTGTCTCCCACATTTCAATGAATTCCAAGTGTGGGCCATAAAAGGAATCAAAAAAGTTGGTGCTATTGTACGGGAGGGTAATTTACTCTCCAATTGAATGCAACATTTAACCTGGGGATAGAGACGGGAAAGTCTTCGGTATTGGAAAACCTACTACAAGATTATTCTTTATCCAAAACCTTATTGATAACTTACATATAATTGTTTACACTAAGAGGGATGGCAGAAGAAGGTCCCGAAAATTGATGGAGAGTACTGGGATGATATGTGGGAGCGGCCATTCACACCTTGTATCAACTAGAGACAGGCTGATACACTTTAATTTTTTGCACAGAATTTACTGCACCCCAGCCTGATTGGCAGGGATTTACCACTCCTGCTCCGCTGCATGCTGGAGATATACATATTGCCTTGCCAATTTTGTCTATATTTTTTGGAGTTGCCCAGCAATCCAGGATTTGTGGTCGATGGTGCTAAAGTGCATAACCGAAATACTTACTATACCTATACCCCTGTCCGTCTTAGTGTGCCTTCTTGGTTTGGTGAAAGCCGTGGTCCCATCTAATGCCCATAGAACCCTACCTAATGTCATACTATTTTACGCACAGGAAGACTATTCTTCTACATTAAAAGAAGCCTGCCACCCTGACTGTGTCCTTCTTGAAAGGTCTGATCTATTCCATTATCCCTTTCTACAATACCAAATGTATTTCCATAGGCTGTGAAAATGAATTTCATAAAGTTTGGCAGACATGGATGGATTCCTCTTCCACCACGGGGTGACTTTCCAGGTGAGGAATGAGAATTCCCTGGTAATGCTCACACTTAGATAGATCTGACACTTAAGTAAGAGTGGGAAGTTGATTAATAATAACCAATGGAGTCCTCTACTTTCTTTGTTTTAGAGGTTATTATATGTAATTGAATCTGCTATACATGGTACCTCCAGATCCAGTGTGCCTGAGGGCCTATTCAGCTATTATACACTTGCTTTAGAAACTGATTATACTATTTCATTGCTCCAGCTCTTAGGGGCTTCAAGGTTGGAAGGGAGACGAGTTCTGGGGACAGGAGGGGTGGGAGGTTTTATTCTGGGTTCTTTTAGAAAAGTAGGTCTCTGTTCTTTCTATAATACCTACCAACTGTTGTTCTGTTGTGCGGCCCTGCATGGCCAACCTAATGGCAATTGTCGCCTGTTTGTTATGTCAAATACAAAATTTCATAACAATAATTTAAAAATATAAATAAATAAATAAAACTGAACTGTTGGTACTGCCATATGTGACCCAGAAGCAAAAAAAACTAATGAAAAACTGATTCATTTGTGTACATTGAATGATTACTGGTTCGAAATTCAGTACTTATATAATGGCAATTTTGTTTGTTTTCACAACTGTGTGTTCGTGTTTCGAAATTGAGTTTAAATGATTTTTTGAGTGATATATGGCTAGCATTAGGCTGGCCATACATTGTAAGATCTCCCCTATTCCACTCTGCAGGCTATATGGAGTATATGGAATTCATAATTTCCCTGATCCACGATAAGCAGTGCAGTTGGAGGAATCTCTTCTGCTGGCTAATATATTCAGCCAGCCCTCACCACTATCATAATAAAGTGACTGCATTTGATTGGACAATTTTCCACCCAGCTCTCTGGATTTTCAGATTGAAGGATGTAAAGCTGGAAAGGGGCAAAAGGGGACCACCACAAGTTTCAATTTCAGCCGGATCATCAGGAACTGGCCAAAAATTCGCTCCAAGTATGACCAGCCTTTTTTTACTGATTGTATGAGTCAGTACACACATGGAGGAAAATGTTTGGTCATTAGAATGTGGAGCTTAGACTTCTATTATATGATTCATTAGATGACTCATTGTGAGGCACGTGAAGGGCTCTTGTAATTTGTTCTATGTACTCTGTAAAAGTGGCCACCTATAATTTCTTTGTTTATATGAGAAATACATATTAATATACACTGTTCTATAGAAGCAACTTAATTCTACATAGAGTTTGTTAAAGTCTAATAAAATAAAAAAAGAAATGCAATATTTATAATTGGTCTTCACATGAACCCATTTCCAGATAATTCCCTTAAAATACTATGCATGCCAAGCAATAACTCTGTTATCAATGGAAGTGATATTAGCTTGTAAAGCAGGATCACACCGGTATTGTACCAGTATTTCCTGGAATCAGTTGGAAACTTTTGGCTAGAGTACACTTGCGAAGTCTTATAGCTTTCTAAGCATACAGAGAAATTACTTGGTTAGAGAATTCTTGGCAGAAACATGACACGCTCCAGCAATTAAAGGTTAAAGTCATCGGAATTCATAGAAATGTGATGATCTCCATGATTAAGCAATCATTTGATTATATAAAGGTAACTGCAGTCCTAATCCTGGTCATCAACATACCAATTGTTTGTCAGTTTTTACATTTTTCTTTGAATGTTAGTAAGCATTTCCGACATAAAAAAAGAATCAAAACTATTCGAATAGAACTGTTTCCTCTTTAATTCAACATATAAAAAGTATATATAACCAGAATAATTAAACAAAAAGATTACCAAACAATTGGATATGGGGGTACCATTACTGGAAATCTGTGATTCTTTACCAGTTCGAAGAGCACCTGCTATAGTTATTGGGATACAACCCTTCTCAGATATCACCAGTCAGAAATGGAGGAGAAGCAGGCAGCCTACAAGGAATCCTCTCCTTGTATTCTGAGGAGGAGTGAGCTGAATCAGCACTGCAGCCTAACCTGTTTGTGTGCAGTCGGCCAGTAGATCAACTGCTCTCATATCAACCGCTCTTGAACATGACAGGCCATAGATGGATCCCTACTAAACAGGCTGAATTTCGATCCATCTACTGCAGGGGTGTCAAACTCAACTTCATCAAGGGCCGCATCAACATTATGATTTCCCTCAAAGGGCCGGCTGTATCTGTAATGCTAGATGTCCTGAGTACCCCAACCCCCTGACATCAGATGTCAAGAGTTCCCCCTTCCCTTACATCAAAGTGCACCCCTTACCTTATGTTGCTGCTGGGAAGAAGCTGGGGGCAGAGTCGGGAAGTAGTAAGTGCAGGGTCATAATGAGGTCCAAAAGAGGGCTGGAGCTCTACTGCAGCTCTGGGAGAGGTGCAAGGGCCACATGAAATGTCCTTGAGAGCCTTGTGTTTGACACATGTGATCTACTGTATGGACAGGCTGGTTGTACAGAAGTCTCTCGTTTGACTTCTGTACAACCAGCCTGTCAAGTTTTTTGTTCCCCACAATAGATCAGCAGGAGGGATTCCCCTTTCAACACTAAATGTATTGATAAGAAAATCAATTTTTTTTTCATCCAACCTGCAGGTTCAAAGTAAAAAAAAATAATCATCTATGACCTGTCATAGTGAGTTGGAAAGAGAGAAGAAAAAAAGAGGGGAAGAAAATAGAAAAAGGGCAGGGAGTAAATGGGGCTGGAGGGAGGATAGGTGGGGTAGTAGTTTTTGATTTAGTGGTACATTGGCGCAAGAAGAGGTCTCAGTGTGTGGGCTAGTCCTGGAGACCCGGGGGGGGGGGGGGGGGAGGGGAGGGGGAAAAAAACAGGGGTCAGGGGGTCCCAAGTTCAGGGGGTAGCTGTCCACTGTAGGGGCTGCCGGCGGGAGAGACAGAAGTGATCTCTGGGGGGAGACAAGAGGAAAGAAGCGCAGCGCCTTCTAAGTGCAGCAAGACATTTATTGAAAAGTAAAGCAGTATCCCACTCACATATTGTAGGTGAATGAGAGGCAGTTCAGCAAGATGTGTCGGTCATCTGGGGCATCAATGGAGCGAGTCCTGGTGGTGGAGGCTGTTGGTCCCAATGAGAGAGGCAGGGGGGTTCCTCTGTTTGCGCAGGGGCGGCCTCGGTGTGTCTTTTCTGATCTACATCCTGGATCCTTAGAAGGTCTTTGGCTTTGGACAAGTACTCTGTGGTTCATGTCAACTGTCTTCATTGTTGCTCACTTTTGCAAACCTTTTTCCTAGAGAGGGGTGGAGGTTGTAAAGCATTTTAAAGAATTTAGAATGCATTGGTTCAATGCTTTCACTTAAAATTGGATCATATGAAGCAGTATTTGCTTATTGTGTTTTTCACATGCATTGTTTTAGTTCTTCTACATCAGTGGGACTATTATGTAAACCCAATGAGGTTGTTTTAGTAAAGCTGTGAGTGAAAAATCTGGTGCAGCTCTGCATAGGAACCAGGAATCAGCTTCCATGTTTTTTTTTTATTATCAAAGCTTAATTGGACAAGCTGAAGTTAGAAGCTGATTGGTGACTATGCACAGCTGTACTGGATTTTGAGAGTGGGGGACGGGGTCAAACCGTGGCTGTAAGTGCCTTATGGATGCCTAGAGCAGGGCTCAGGAGCAAGCACACACCAGTGCCCCCAAAGCAAGCGGCTTTCTATTTGGGGCACTGGCTTAAGGAGGAACCAGGAGCACCGGTGGGGGACCCAAAAAGAGGCGGTTCAGGGCTGCTCTGTGCAAAACCATTACACAGAGCAGGTGATTATGACATGTTTGTTTATTTTTCTTTTTAAATGAGCCTTTAATGTAACTTTATATGCAGATCCGGAATTTCCCTGCAAAAGCTGAACCCCAGCCTCTCCCATGTTCTGACTTTTCTATCGGTCCATTAATGTGCTGGACATAAGGGTCAGGCAATAAAGCAAGGCCAAGAGTAGTGTTATTGCTCTTGCACAGCCCAACTCTGCCCAAAAGCAGGTTATATAATTTTGGATTGATATATGGATATGTACCTGAATAGAGTCAACCACGTGCTGGATCTACTACTACTGTTACCCCCACTTCACAGAACCAGCATGGGGCTGACTGCCACTACATAGAGAATGGCGGGATTTTACTGTCTTCCTCCAAGGCAAAGAGTTCACATAGAGAATTCAGTCTTTACAAGAGTACACCACACTAGCCCCCGTACAACTTCGTTTGGGTTTGACCCAAACTGCTTATGTACAAATGTATATTTTTCAACAACAAATCGGTGAACCTTTATTTACCCAGTGCTATTTATGAATGGCACTAGATAAAAAGCTGCTGAGTAGCTGATCTATCAGATCATTGCTGTGTACCCAGCTGTCAATAGATGGCTGGGTATAGTGTCTCTGTATATCTAAGGGGTTGGGTACAATGTGGTCGCTGTGATTGGTTATCGTGTATCATTTACACTGTGTTGATCCCTTCCCTTGTCCTTACAACAGGGAAAGGAGTGATAATTACTTATGAATGGGCACAGCATGAATGGATCAGTGGCTGCAGCTGCTGATCTATTCATTATGTTTCATTATCTTCCCTCCTCTCCTACACATACTACTGTATATCCAATACTGTTTCCATGTGACCTGTAAATTAACCCCTCACCTCCCTTATCCTGCCCATCTGAACATTAACCTCTTCATCTCCATGACAGAAATTGTTAAATCCTATCACTTAGTACCCAGTGTTAGTGGCCATCATCCCGATAGACAGATACAAAAAAGAAGATGATGATACTTCTTATAGAAATGGAACTCCTTTTGAATATGTCTTTACCTGTATTATACTAAATTTAATTTATTTATATAGGTATAATTAGTGCATTGAACTTTGGTTGAACCCTGAAGAAGGGTTTTTTTACACCCGAAACGCGTAGGGTCCTGTCCGGTTCTCTCCACCAATGGTGCCTAGGAGTCTTCTGTACGGATACTGGTCTGTCTTTGCATGCAATTTTAACCTTATGCATATCCAGCGGTCTGCTGGATATATATAATTATGTGTTGTTGGTTTTCTTTATGTAATAAAATTGTATTTTATACACTTCTTTGTCTAATTTTTCAGTGTTTTAGTGGCATGCAAAGTCCCAAACCATTGGGGGTACCCCTTTTTTGTATCTTCATCTCCATGATGCCATTTTATGTGACCAGTACATTAACCCCTTCACCTCTGCCGTCTGTGTGCCATTTTATGTGACCAGTACATTAACCCCTTCACCTCTGCCTCCATCTGTGTATAACCCGTACACTACTGTATTTAGTGCACTTTTACCAAGCTCCTTGTTAACTCTCTCAGTACTGGCATGTTTCTTCATTTCCAAAAAATTGGGGCAAAAAACTAGATCACCTTAAGGTGTCTGCTTTCAAAAACGGGGAATTTAGGAGTTTCTGCACTGATCTGGCATTTTCCTTTTAGAAAAGTAAGGGAAGCGGATTTTTGTTTCAAAATGTTTGATGTATTTTCCTTTTTATAGTAAAAATTAAAAACCCAGCAGATATTAAATACCACCAAAAGAAAGGTCTATCTGTCTCAAAAAAATTAATTAAAAATTGTTGGTCAAACTTTCACAGCACTAAAATTGGCTGGTAATGAATGGGTATTACTGGCTGGTATTTAAGTGGTTAAATAACATACAACAGCGGAAACAATCATCCAAATCAAAGAGACAAGATTTATCTGCCTTGCTAAATTGTGGGATAAACTTTTGGAATTTGGATACCTTTTTTGTGATTTCTATGCACAAGGCAATGTATTTTTATTAATAATAATATAATATTATCACACAGTTGATACTGTTAAGCTTCCCTTCCTATGCTAAACTGGAACAAAAAAATAAAGAGGGACGTCACGTATCACTTCTCTTTTTTTTAATATATTGAAATCTATCTGAAAGAAAATGCATTCTGTTGTCCAAGTTGAAGTTGATTTGGCTATCTGTTGATCAAAGCTGCAAGCGGCGGAGCTCTGCACAGTTCACATGTCTGCTCTGATGCATCTATAACAACTCTGAGCATTTCAAGGAATATATTTTTTCTAGGCCTGAGATCAAAGGCCTGCTAACAAGTGTGGTAGGTTACAGTGTAAGGAGTTTTCAAAGAACCAGTCTTGGATTGTTTTTGTATCTACACCGTGTTATCACAAGGAAGCCCCTTTCTGAGGTGTTAGAACAACAATGCTACCCAAGCATTAACCTAAAG
Source organism: Pelophylax lessonae (assembly GCF_965119305.1). Taxonomy (NCBI): domain Eukaryota; kingdom Metazoa; phylum Chordata; class Amphibia; order Anura; family Ranidae; genus Pelophylax; species Pelophylax lessonae. The sequence continues at coordinate 144,078,728 of NC_138770.1, read as the reverse complement.
TAGACAGCAAATTATAATTTTATTTTTTTGCCGTCCAGTGCCAGGGCAGATTCTTAAAGTAAGAAAAAAAAAATCCTGTTTTCAGCAGAATGGAAGTAGCCAGACATGAGGCGCCAACGTATCTTTGTGCCAAAGCAAAACAATGTGGGATATAATAACAACAAATGTCAGAGACCTGATTAAACTCCTTGTAGTCATACCCTGAGACAGCAACAGGCCAACAGACCTCCAGCTTATCCTGCAAAATGCATTGGCTCATTTTTTTAAACGCCTTTGCTAAAATCATTATTCTCAGAATTTCAGAAGCTTGTCTGTGTAATGTGAAAACACAGTCATATTAACTCAGCCTTTGATAAAACATGAAAGGAAATCTGACATGAGAGAAATACCTGACTTGTGATTGCAGATCTTCTGATCTGCAATCAGCTGCTTCTCGCTGTCTTCCTACAGCCATCCGTAGATGGAGCAATTTTCAACCTGTGGTTGCAGGAAAGAAAGTCACTTGATTCCCCCCCACCAACACAGTCAATGTTGACGGGGAGTCCTTACTGCGGAGCTATTGTGTTCTCCCCGTGGGGGGGGGGGGGCGGGGACCAGTCCCCCACTGGGAGAACACAATGATTAGAATATAATAGCTGGTAGCCATATTTGCATGTAAAATCCAGCAGGCTGGTTGTAGCAATCAACTTGGGTACATTTAGCCTGCCCATACATGGTTCGAATCTTGGCCGGATCCTGCTGAATCCGCCGAGATTTGAACCATCTATGACCGGCCTAATTCCCTGTTTTAAATCATTTTAGTGATTAACCACTTGCCGACTGCCTAACGAAGATTTACGTAGGCAGTCAGCCCCTCACAGGCAAAGTGACGTAGTACTACGTCGCTAGCCTGTGAGGCTCTAGAGAGCAAGCGCGCGCCGTTGGAGGCGCGCTTCCGCTCCCGCTCGCTTGCGCCCCCCCCCCCGCGCGTGTGAGCGGCGGACCCGATGTCCGCCGGTCACTTGCGATCGTCGGTTACACTGGGAGAAAGGCAGGCGGCTAATATAAACAAAGCCGCCTGTCTTTCTCCCCTGTGTAACAGCAGAGATCATACAGTCCTGCTATGTAGGACCGTAGATCTCTGCTGTTACACACACAGCCACATCCAATCACAGTTAGAAGCACGCCCCTAGGGACACACTTAACCCCTCCTTCTCCAATAAAGTTAGCCCCTTCCCTGCCAGTGTCATTTTTACAGTAACAGTGCATATGTATAGCACTGATTACTGTAGTAATGTCATTGGTACCCCCAAAAGTGTCAAAAATGTCAGTCAAGGGTCCGATCTGTCCGCCGCAATGTCGCAGTCCCGCAAAAAAAATCGCAGATCGCCGACATTACTCGTTAAAAAAAAAAAACAATAAAAATGACAAAAATCTTTCCCTTAGTTAGTAAACGCAATAACTTTTGCGCAAACCAATCAAAATACGCTTTTTGCGATTTTTTTACCAAAAATATGTAGCAGAAAACAAAATGGCTTAAAATGTTAAAAAATTTTGATTTTTACATTTTTTTGGGAGGAATTTCATATAAAAAATTTGAAAAATATTGTTATTTTTGCAAAATTGTCGCAATTTTTTAGTTTATAGCGCATGATTAAAAAATCGCACAGGTGATCAAATACCACCAAAAGAAAGCTCTGTTTGTGGGAAAAAAAGAACGTCAATTTCATTTGGGTACGGCGTTGCACGATTGCAATTGTCCATTAAAGTCACGCAGTGCCGAATCACAAAATAGGCCCTGGTCAGGGAGGGGATAAAATCTTCCGGGGCTTAAGTGGTTAACTCAATAAAAGTCAGCAGCATCACATTAAAGAGGTCCTAAAATGGGGAATCTATGCCCAAAAAGAACAAGCGGAGGGCAAAGGACTAGGATATAATTTAGATTGTAAGCTCCGACGTGCAGGGCCCTCTGATTCCCCGTGTATTGAATTGTAATGGAGGTTTTGAGGAAGCACAATGTCTGCGTGAAACTCATGAACCTGCATTTATTATTTGTGTCCTGCTGGTAGCATTTGTGTAGTCTTCAGTTACTATTGTTGGACTGGTGGTGCTGCGCAGTCATATTATTTTGTTTCATTGAATTGTAATGTAAATGTACTGTCTGCCCTCACATTGTAAAGCGCTGCGCAAACTGTTGGCGCAATATAAATCCTGTATTATACTAATAATAATAATAGTCACTGATATTGCCTATGCTCTACATGAAGCTGATATTCTACCCACCACTGATTTACCATGCCTTGTTATTTCCACTGGCGGCTCAAAAAGCTAAACACACCGGAATAAGGATATTGCTATTTAAAACAGTAGTTTTCAGTTGAGTCCAATGAGATTTGGAAATAAAGTCACATGGCCTGAATAGTTACCTATTCTTGTGTTAAAGCTTTGTGAATTAAGCCCTGGGTTTTTGTGTGGGGATAGTCAGGTTAGTAGAGGCAGGGCTTTACTTCCTAATGATAGTGTAAGAGAATGTTTGCTGTGCAAAGACGTGTTCCTGTCAGAAACCTGACAATGGCCAATGCGCATGCGCGAACTCGCGCAACCGCGAACGTGCGTTAGACATTGGCGCCAAAGGGACTATTTAAACCCAGCCCTTACACTGCTCTAGTGCTGCTTTGTCTTCAGCCTTGGATACCTGTTACCTGTTTACCTGCATCTTGTTCCTAGTTCCAGACCCGGCTTGTCCTGACGATTCTCTGCTCTCTGCCTGCACCGACCTTGGCTTGTCCCGTGACCTCTCTTCCTGTCTGCTCCTACTGGCTTCTACGTTACCGATTGGCTCCTGACCCTGCTTGTCTTACCACGCTTCTGTCATTCCCCGATCCGTCCATCCTGCCCAGGAGGCTCATCAGGCTCTTCCTGTTACCCAGCAACTCCTGCTTCCAGCACCTGCTGCCTGCTCATCCCCCTGCTTACCGGACTTCCCTGGCGATCCTCACCAGTGGTCATCGTCCGCTTCAAGCAAACCTCCAGGCGCTCGTGCTACTCTATACTCCGGTGCCCCCTGTCTGCACTATCAGGGGTCCCGAGTCAGAGGCGCAAGAGAGGCCTTCTTCACAGTATCAGGCTCATCTCCAGGTACGTGATAGATAGAGCTGTCCCCTTGATGAATAGAAATCTAATAATAGGTGGGGTACTATTCAAGGACCAGAGGTGAGGTACAGAAAGCACAGATCCACAGAATGAATTAAAGGATAAGTTCAGCTTTGTAAAAAAAAATGTATAAATGCACATCTTTTTGCAGGTAAAGAAAAAATGTGCATTTATTATTTTTTTTACTCGAGCCTGAAAAGCATTCTACCCGTGATCCACAGATCTCAGTGAAGAGGCGCCAGGGCACAGATGCAGCATCGGACCGGTAGGTAAGTATGAATGGGGAAAAAAGTAATCCTTTACATCTCCTTTAAGTAGGGCACAAGGGCATTTCAAACTGGAGAATGTGATGAAAAAAATGCATAGGTCACCTGCAGTGAACACCATCTGTCTGAACGATTATTAGAACCAGAGATCGTTTACATGCAAACTACATTTTCATGCAAATCTTGGCTTTGAGGTAAGCTGTCTTTCCTGTTGTCATAATCTTAGTTTGCTATTTAGTCACTCTTTGAGGCTCTTGAGGTCCTCTACATTTTCAACTATGAGCATAGTGTCATAAGCACATCAAACATGGTAGATGCTTCTTCCAGCAATCTTGAAATCTTTGTCATCCTTCTCTAGCCCTGCTTCTCTTATTATTTGTTTAGCATACAAGCTGAATAAGTATTGTGAGAACATGCAGCCTTGTCTAAGGCTGACCATAGACGGTGCACATTTCTTTCCTGACACCACACGAGAAGATAGTGATTATCGCTAGCGGCTATAGGAGTCACTTGGGATAATTACAAGCTAATCTGGCAGGCTGGTTGTACCCAAGTTCATCTGTCGATCGATCAACTTGGGTGCATTCAGCCTACCCACTAATGGTTTGAACCTCGGCCGGTTACTGGTGAACCGACCTGAGATTCGAACCGCCGTTGGCCGGCCTAACTCTTTTGCCCATCTTGAATTAGTCTGTGTTTCTATTTTCTGTCATGATTATGAGTTCTTGTGGGGGGTCTTAATAAGAACAATAAGATAACCCAGGACACCCATATTTATGGGGACATGAAAGGACAGTTGCAAGTTTTAGTGCAATTAGTGAAGCACACGATGACTTCTGTTTTGTACCTCTTTAGATTTATTTATTCACATGCATCTTCAGTAATGTACTACTGCGCTCCCTTCCCATATCTATTATGCGGTCGGATTTAGCTAAATTTCAATCCAAGGTAATCTGTTATATTTGTGGAAGTAAGGGTTATAGGTTGTCAAAACAGGTTCTTTTTGCACATATGACTAAGGACGGCCTCGACCTCCTGCACCTCGCACTGTATTATTTAGCAGCCCAGTTGGCTCAATTCTCAACAGTTTATTCTCACCGTGAGAAACCTGAGTGGATTGCTATGGAGAGAGTGGCAGCCCACTCAGATCATTTGGTCTTTATCAAATGGCAACCTACAAGGCACAGACGGGCAGTTTTGGCTCCCACATTGTCTCACTCTTTAGCTGTGTGGTATGGGGTGCGAAACATTCGTAATCTTATATCACCCTTTTCCCCAATGTTCCACCTTTTTAATAATGCCTCCTTTCAACCGGACTTAGAACCAGAAGCATTTAGATGGTGGCTTAATAAGGGTCTATATAGGATTGGCCATTTTCAGACCTCTGGAGGTCCATTCACGTTTCAACATTGTCGCTGCAAGTTGAAAATGCCCACTTCAGAGATTTTTAGATTTTATTAAATCTTCCATTTCCTAGGCCATTGGGACCAGAGGTGCTAGTGGACCCTGTCTGAGGGTCAAAGAGGTGGGATCTCAGTCATCTATAGGCTATTATTGGACACCGCTGAAAAACTGCCTTACATGCAGACCTAGGACTTGGAGTTGACCTCAGAGAGGGACTTGGACTATTAGCTTCCACTCAAAACTGCATGGAGAAAGGGGTAGGGAACTCAGAACATCCGGTTTTTATACATACAGTGGGTACGGAAAGTATTCAGACCCCCTTAAAATTTTCACTCTTTGTTATATTGCAGCCATTTGCTAAAATCATTTAAGTTCATTCTTCTTCCTCATGAATGTACACATAGCACCCCATACTGACAGAAAAACACAGAATTGTTGACATTGTTGCAGATTTATTAAAAAAGGGAAACTGAAATATCACATGGTCCTAAGTGTTCAGACCCTTTGCTCAGTATTTAGTAGAAGCCCCCTTTTGATCTAATACAGCCAGGAGTCTTTTTGGGAAAGATGCAACAAGTCTTTCACACCTGGATTTGGGGATCCTCTGCCATTCCTCCTTGCAGATCCTCTCCAGTTCTGTCAGGTTGGATGGTAAACGTTGGTGGACAGCCATTTTTAGGTCTCTCCAGAGATGCTCAATTGGGTTTAAGTCAGGGCTCTGGCTGGGCCATTCAAGAACAGTCACGGAGTTGTTGTGAAGCCACTCCTTCGTTATTTTAGCTGTGTGCTTAGGGTCATTGTCTTGTTGGAAGGTAAACCTTCGGCCCAGTCTGAGGTCCAGAGCACTCTGGAGAAGGTTTTTGTCCAGGATATCCCTGTACTTGGCCGCATTCATCTTTCCCTCGATTGCAACCAGTCGTCATGTCCCTGCAGCTGAAAAACACCCCCACAGCATGATGCTGCCACCACCATGCTTCACTGTTGGGACTGTATTGGACAGGTGATGAGCAGTGCCTGGTTTTCTCCACACATACCGCTTAGAATTAAGGCCAAAAAGTTCTATTTTGGTCTCATCAGACCAGAGAATCTTATTTCTCCCCATCTTGGAGTCCTTCAGGTGTTTTTTTAGCAAACTCCATGTGGGCTTTCATGTGTCTTACACTGAGGAGAGGCTTCCGTCGGGCCACTCTGCCATAAAGCCCCGACTGGTGGAGGGCTGCAGTGATGGTTGACTTTCTACAACTTTCTCCCATCTCCTGACTGCATCTCTGGAGCTCAGCCACAGTGATCTTTGGGTTCTTCTTTACCTCTCTCACCAAGGCTCTTCTCCCCCGATAGCTCAGTTTGGCCGGACGGCCAGCTCTAGGAAGGGTTCTAGTCGTCCCAAACATCTTCCATTTGAGGATTATGGAGGCCACTGTGCTCTTAGGAACCTTAAGTGCAGCAGAAATCTTTTTGTAACCTTGGCCAGATCTGTGCCTTGCCACAATTCTGTCTCTGAGCTCTTCAGGCAGTTCCTTTGACCTCATGATTCTCATTTGCTCTGACATGCATTGTGATCTGGAAGGTCTTATATAGACAGGTGTGTGGCTTTCCTAATCAAGTCCATTCAGTATAATCAAACACAGCTGGACTCAAATGAAGGTGTAGAACCATCTCAATGATGATCAGAAGAAATGGAAAGCACCTGAGTTAAATATATGAGTGTCACAGCAAAGGGTCTGAATACTTAGGACCATGTGATATTTCAGTTTTTCTTTTTTAATAAATCTGCAACAATGTCAACAATTCTGTGTTTTTCTGTCAGTATGGGGAGCTGTGTGTACATTCATGAGGAAGAAGAATGAACCTAAATGATTTTAGCAAATGGCTGCAATATAACAAAGAGTGAAAAATTTAAGGGGGTCTGAATACTTTCCGTACCCACTGTATATTTATATAATATATACACTAATGTTTTTCATTTTGATTTTAAACTGAATGGGTTGTACGATTTTAGCAACCTGTAACTAATGTAGCAGCCATCTCCAAAAGCAACCATTTCTTCTTCTGTAAGCAGCAGAAGCCTTGATGGTCTCATCTTGATGCTTTCCCAGGCTCTCCACGAGTTCCTTCTTCACAGGACCTCAAGCAGCAGAGTCAGCTCCGGTACTTCGTCTCAGACATCATCTCTTCCTTTCCTGTCCTTTGCAAGGCTCCCTGAGCCCAGGGCCTCGAGCAACAGGACACCGAACAGGCAGGCTTCTTCTGCTCCCAGGTCTCCGCTCCAAGCATATGTATAGGTCTCAGGTCAGATGCTCCTCACACACCCTCACCAGGTCGCAGCTCAGGGAGAAGAGAGAGATCACTTGGCCCTCTCCAAATATTTATACTCTGCCCCAGTATGCACCAGTGACAATAAACATCCTACTGGTTGGCTAGGGGAAACATAAATATTCATAACTAACTTTTAGTACTGTAACACCTACTGGCAGCAGAGAGAAACCACAGCTCCACTGAGTTTATGGGAAAACCAAATAAACAAATAGACTATAAATCAGCAGGGCCAACTACCACCCAGCAAGACTAAATTTGGATAGCAGTCTCTGTTGAGTGCTACACATATTTTTTTTTTATTATTTCATAGGTTTAATCAAAACGAAATAGTGGAAAAATGTATATTCCTATATTCTTTCCCAAGGCAACTTTTACATAATTTAGCCAGCCCCAAATAATAAAATTATAATTCAGCTCTACACCACCTCTGTGCTGGACCACACCTGGACCACTAATGTCACTGAATCCAGGTGCCGACAAACAGGGCTTTTTTTCTCGGAGAATAGGTGCAGGAACTCCCCCCTTTTGAGTCACCCTTTGTCTCCACCCACTACCCACCTCTGAGCACTGTCCCTTGGTTCCACCCCCTAACCACCTCCCAAGCACAACAAAATACCTCACCCAGCAAAAAAGATCCACCCCAGCAACTTTAGACCCCCTCCAGTAGCAACAATGGCTCTCCCAGCAATGAATAGATAAGCCAACAATAGACCTCTCCCTTAATAGGAGATTCCTACCAAAAACATAAGACCCCCAGCAACAATAGACCCCCCAGCAGCAACAATAGACCCTCACACAATACTAGATCCCTACCAGTGACAATAAATCCCCAAGCAGCCAGCATTAAGAGACCCTTCTTAACATCCCACACCCCTTGCTATTACATACATTCAGTGCTGGAGGTGCCAGAACTGCGTTCCACTGTGTTCCTGCTGAAAAAAAGCCCTGCCGACAAATAGCCGTTATCCAAACCTCTTCTTCTGCATGATCACCTCATCTTGAACTGGGTGCCAAAACCACACACCGCACAGTTATAATTTTTTTTTTTTTTTAGTTTTACAGGCTGTTTTTCTATTACTTTTTCTTTTTCTCTCCCTCTCTTTTTCCATCCTCTTTCTTTTTATGTTTTTTTTTCCTCATTATAAAAGATTTTGCTGAAGGAATATTAAATGTAAGAAAAGTAATTTTTAAGGTCCCATACACTCATCCGTGGGGCTCTGATATTTAACTGCAGGAAGAGGGCACAGGTGCACCATCCAGCTCTGCTACAGGCAGCCATTTAGCTCTATGAGAGGCCGACAGCTGTTGTGGATGGAAGGGGAAACTGTGTGTTACGGACATTTATGGCAGCGTGCACCCAAGGATAAATGCCTGGAACGCAAGAAGTCTGTAAGTAACACTCCATGCATCACCGAGCCCTGTCCAGTCACAGCAGCTGACAGCTTCCCAAAGAGTTTAACAGCCAGCCTGCCAGAACCCCATGCCCCAGAGATAAACCCCCAGTGTGCATTGAGCCTAAGGGGGATGTAAGGAGCACAAATATGGAAGCAAAAGGGGCTATGTTAAAAAAGGAAGTAAAGTCTTCTTCTTTAATTGTACCTACAGGTAAGCCTATAAAAAGGCTTACCTGTAGGTACTGTGAATATCTCCTAAACTTGCACAGTTTAGGAGATATTCCAAGTGCATGCAGTCGATGAAGTCATTGGAACATGTGCTGTGAAGCTCCGGCTAACTGTGCTGGTCCTTCAGAGCCCGTGCCGCAAACGGCAGCTCCCGCACGCATGCACGCGAGTGACGTCATTGCGGCATGGCCACTCACAGTGCCGGACCCCGCGAACCCGTAAGAAACACCTGGGAAGATGTCAGCCGCCTGAGCGGTGTGTGGGTACCACTGGAGGGCTTTAATCTAAGGTAAGTATTTCATAATGAGCTATGCGATGCATACTAGCTCATTATACCTTTGTCTTACAGGTTTTTTTTTTTGGGGGGGGGGGGGTTCTCAAGGTTTACAACCTCAATAAGAAGTTGTAATGTTTTTCATATTTTCTGTGTATCAAATCCATCACTGTTCGCTAGAGCATGTCCCAAGTTTTAAACTAAAGCTGGATACACACTATCCAACTTTTGTGGATAGATTTCCTTCAGATTTACCTTTTCTATGTAGTGCAAGGGCCTGCCAGATTGCATACAAATTGAAAGTGTTTATGGTTTTGGTAAATCTAAAGGAAGAAGTCTTCAGAAAATATTATAGTGTGTATGGCCCATTATTCTATAGCTGTCTGCAGTCTCTGGTAGCTTTACATTTACTGAATATTAGGTGTGGTCCCTTGGTGATCTCTGGAGCTGCACCTGAGGACCCTATATCAAGAAAGTTTGTAGAGCGGAGCTTAAGGCGCCCTAACAGGGAACTCCAGAAACTTCACTCCCTAATGCCCTACAGTGCAGGTGGAGGCCAGGGTCAAGAAGACATTAAGGTGGCACTCCAACTTAGAAGTGAGAACATGTCTCATTCACTTCCCAGCGAAGTTACACTTGACTAACTGCACTCTGTCTTTCTGATGTGGTGCAACACTTTTGAAGGGAAACCATGGAGCCTGTATCCCACTCTCCATCCCAGCTTTAATGTCACCTCACTCCCAGTGCTATGCTACTAGAATCAAGACAGCTCTTGAGGATCCTCTTCACAATTCTTTCCCTGTGACATACAGCTAGAGACATAGGAGGTCCAAAGCAGGTCCAGTCCAGGATACACAGGGGCACCGGCTCCAAGGGAGGAGTTTACATTCAGTCACCCATAGTGAGAGCACACCGTCATCCTTGCTAGTCACACTGTACACACGTTGGCTGGCCGCTTAAGCACCAAAACACACTACCGGTTACTTGTGGCAACGGCAATCAGATTTTCCACTTGCGGCATTCTCCACTTTTAGACCTTTAGTTGTACACATCCCCTCATGTAAGCCCTGTACTTTCGATACACCTACCTTACATGCATCCCTTTTGAGAAACTTTAGACCAGGCATTTAGGAGCTTAATGACTTTTACTTAAGTTTCTTGCAAGTACAGCCTTTCACAGTTCATTGCTGATACAGTTTTAGTTCATTCTAACTAACCCATGCCCATGGTATACCTGTAAGCAAGGGAGGAGTCCTTGTCTATGGTCCATGTTCTGCTTCCAGTACCCCGACTGGGTACCTCAAGATGGTAGCCACATGTCCCTAGAGAAGTTACATCTTGCAGCATAGCTTCCTGCCAGTACCAATGAGGAATGCTCAACTCTTTCAGAGGTTACCTTCCCTTGTATTTATGGGCCACGAAATAGGAGAAGGACTGTGAAAACCTGGGAATTAGTAACCTTAACCCTTCCCCAACCTCACTGGACTGCCTGTACATAAAGCTCACTAATACATACACAATCCAGTACAACAACAAGACATGGGGGGATTTACTAAAACGGAACAGTGCAAAATCTGGTGCAATTGTGCATGGTAGCCAATCAGCTTCTAACTTCAGCTTGTTCAATTAAGCTTTGACTAGAAAAAAACCTGGAAGCTGATTGGTTTAGATCCAGTGAAAAACAACAACAACAAGTGAAGGGTGCACCAACCTCGTGCATTACCACTAAAAAAAGATAGCAAACATTGTACTCATAAACGTATGATATATGCACGCATGTAAGAAATAGGGACCAATCGCCTCCATGATTTTCTTATGCTGCTGGATGACGTGATGGCGTCCGCAAATTGCCTGGTGACGCGTTTCGAAGGAGAACCCTCTTCTTCAGAGCCAAAAGTGCTATTTCTTACATGCGTGCATATATCATACGTTTGTGAGTACAATGTATGCTACCTTTTTGGATTTTAATAAACTTTTTTAGTGGTAATGCATGAGGTTGGTGCGCCCTTCTCTTGCTGTTGTTTTTCAGTGTAATTGGATGCCCTTGGTCCTGAGGGGTCAGCAAGACCGTAAGTGGTGTGCAAGAAGACCATTCTGGGGGGGGCGTGGCCTGGCGCAGCATGAAGTGAGACGCTGGTGAAGCGAGCTCCGCCGGATCGATATCCTAACCTTAACATCCTGGGGTCCCGCGGCCGTTGTACACCCCGATTTTACTCACCTACCCTCTGGGCACCCGCGGCGGTATGTCCCCGCCGAAAAAACCCACGGAAACGGTGGCAAAGCTCGATAAATTCCGCCGCCAGGAGAAGGACACTCCATCCCAAAATGGCGCTGCCCAGGGGCTCGAGGCGGGAGCGGCAGCGGGACAAGACACTGCCAGGGTGCTGGAGGCAATTTCGGTCTGCCAGACGACCCTCACTGCCAAAATTGAGGAGGTCAAGGTGGACATATCCCTGATCAGACAGGACATGCAGAAACTAAGGGAGCGTGTCACTGAAACTGAGCACAGGATCAGCGGGCTTGAAGACTCCCCCCCCCCCCCCTGCAGAACTCCACAGACAGGCTGCAGCAACAGGTACACCAAATCCTACAGAAGCAAGACGATATGGAGAACAGGCTACGGCGCTGCAACTTACGATTCATTGGCTTGCCTGAGGGATCGGAGGGCGCAGATCCTACCTCCTACCTTGAAAACCTGTTGATCCAAACCTATGGCAGAGACTCCCTCTCGCCCACCTTTGTAGTGGAACGTGCTCAGCGTCTATCGGGCCGCCCGCCGCCCCAGGGTGCACCACCTTGCACATTTATAGCGAACTTCCTCAACTACAAGGACAGAGACAGTATCCTGCGACTGGCACGAGTGAAGGGGAACATCCCGATTGGTAATGGCAGGGTCACGGTCTTTCCGGATTTCTCCGCGGAGGTCCAGAGGCGGTGTAAAAGCTTCCAGGAGGCCAAACGCAGACTGCGTATTAAGAATTTGAAATATGCCATGATGTTCCCGGCTCGCCTCCGAGTGGAAGGAGAAGACAGGGTGCACTTCTTTGAGGACCCAGAGTCTGTCATCACCTGGCTGGAGCATCTCGAGGCCCACGGATGAGGGGGTCGCTGACTTCTCTACCCGATTTTCCCCTGTGTTGTTACCCGGTTGCTTTAAACTGCCCTATCTATTGACTGGAATCTTCCTGTGCGGAGTATCCTGCATCGCATCCTTTGGAACTGTATATCCTTATCATGTTGCCTGTCTCCTGTGGACTGTGCCTGCAGTCTGGCCTCTCTCGGTGAGCCACTGGTCTGCCTTCAAGATCTGTCATTGCCGCCCGGCGCTTCTTCAGTTTTTGCTAGTGGACACATGATCAGTCGCATGTTCCGGCGGAGCATTGCAACACCAAGTTTGCCCTTTTTTTGATTTTCTTTCTCCCCCTTACCTTCTTTTTTCCCTTCCTATGTTTCTTTTGCTTTTTCTCCTTACTTTTATTTTTTCCGTCTACGCCTTCGGCGAAGTGGACGTCTCTCACGGACTGTGCTGCCCAGCGAATTTTTTTTCGCCCCTTGCACCTGTTTTGTCAGGTGTATGTTCCCTGTTTCATTTTTTTCTACCCTCCAGTATGCCCCTTTTTGTAACTGGACATGCCGTCCCTCTTTGCACAGCACCCTTCGGACCTTTTTTTTGTCCTTATGCTGTGTTAAGACTGTCTCAGGGACTCTTTTTTTGATGGGTTTTTTTGGGGATCCAAGCCCGCACGAGTTGGGGATGGTGCAGGGCAGGGTGGGGGGTTGAAGTTTTGCAGTTAGTACAACAATTTTCTATATGCAAGTACGGACATGTTATTAATGTTTACACTACGGTACCACTCGTGCAATTTGTCATAACCATGATGTGCCCTCTGTGGCTCTCCGTCTATAGCTGTTCTATTGTGTGTGGCGAGGTTACGACTGAGATCCCGGAGGCTCAAATATTTCTTTGTCTGGTTCAATGGGTGCGGCCACCTTGAAAATTTCAACGTGGAACGTAAGGGGTATGAGGGATAGGATTAAGAGGACGGCTATATTTAGCACCCTCAAGCAGCTGCGGGCGGACATCTTGGTATTGGACGAGACACATTTGGTTGGAAGCATGCAGCTGTCACTCAAACGCTTACACCTCCCATTCCCGAGGAGTGGCTGTATTGGTGGCGAAGCCCATTCATTTTCAGCTTCTGGGATCTCATGTCGACCCTCATGGTAGATACGTTTTCTTACGGGTCTCTGTATTTGGTGAACCTATGCTCATACTGGCTTATTATATACCGCAGCCGTTCCGGGGCTCTGTTTTGCTGGAGGGCTTTGCCTTTATGGCCCAGCATCCGGCCTTGCCGGCTGTGTGGGTCGGAGACTTTAACAATGTTCTAGATCCTACCCTAGATAGATTTGGTACCGCACTCCAGCCGCAGGCCCCGGTCGGTGGCACTAGGTTTGCCAGGATGATGGATAGCTTTGGTCTTCAGGACACGTGGCGTGCACTGTACCCCTCCCAGCGGTCATTCTCCTGCTTCTCTGCTTCCCATCACACCATGTCCAGAATTGACCTGATACTGGTGTCCTGGTCCTTGCTTCCTAGATTGCTCAAGGCAGGGTTTTCCCCTAGGTCTCTGTCGGATCACTGTCCTTATTGGGTGGTGTTGTCTTTGCCCCACAGTCGGCCGCCGCTGACATGGAGGCTCAACCCGGCGTGGTTGACCCTGCTGGCGGAGGACGGCAAGCTCGAGGACTCCTGGTGTCAGTTATTCGCTGACAATGCCCACACTGCCTACTCGGGGGCAGTGTGGGAAGCCATCAAGTTGCATGCCAGAACCACCCTGCAATCTTGAGTCAAGGCTATTAAAGCAGACTCTGCGGCGGCTTACTCCCGGGCAGCGGCCAACCTTACCTCGGCCGAGAGCGCCTTTTTGGCGGACCCATCCCAGGCCAATGAATCACAATACAAACTGACCTCCAAGCTAGTATCCCAGTTAGAATATGAACGAGCGAAGACAAAGTTATTCTTCCAGAGGCAACGACTGTTCGCCCATGGCGAACATGCGGGGAAGCTTCTTGCCTATCTAGTTCATTGTGAGGATCACCCCCCGGTTGTAATCTCCCTGACGTCGGAATCTGGCGCCCCCCTGACTGACCCCCCGCTGGTTGCGGACAAGTTCCGCACTTTTTTCAGTGACCTTTATACTTCCAGTGCCCCAGTTGACCACTCGGACATGCACTCTTTTCTACAGGCGGTCGATTTTCCGCAGTTGTCACCTGAACAAGTGGCATTGTTGGAGGCGCCGCTCACCGAGCATGAGATCGCGGAGGCTGTGTCCAGGTTCCCTAGATCGAAGTCCCCGGGGCTTGATGGACTCCCAGTGGAATTTTATGCCCAATACTCTGAGCTCCTTTTACCCAAACTCCTGGCACTCTTTAACCAACTTTTTGAGGATCGAGTACTCCCCCCAACAATGAGAGAGGCGCTGATAGTCCTAATCCCTAAGCCAGGTAAAGATCCCCACCTCCCGGAGTCATATCGCCCCATCTCCCTCCTCCAGGTGGATGTAAAAATTCTCGCTAAAATTCTGTCTATCCGCCTCAATCAAGTTATACTGACCCTCATCCACCCTGATCAGGCAGGTTTTATGCCGGGTAGGAACACCTCTTTTAATCTGCGTCGCCTCTTCATGAACCTTCAAGCCGATCATGACAATTCGGGGAGGAGGGTTGTGGTGACACTGGACACGGTCCAAAGCTTTTGATTCGGTTGAGTGGCCCTTCCTGTGGGCATGCCTCGGGAGGTATGGCTTCGGACCTAAATTTACAAGATGGGTACAGCTGCTCTACAGTGCGCCGGTTGCAAAGGTCCTGGCTAACGGTTGGACCTCGTCGGAGTCTTCCCTTTCCAGGGGCACCCGCCAGGGGTGTCCCTTATCCCCCCTGCTCTATGCCCTGGCGGCGGAACCTCTAGCAATAGCCATTAGGGACCACCCTGATTTCCGTGGCTTCCGTAGAGGCTCCCTCACGGAAAAAATCAGCATGTACGCTGACGATACCCTGCTTTACCTAGAGGACCCGGATAACTCCCTGCTGTCAGCCCTTTCCCTTATTGAACGCTTCGGGAGATTCTCAGGACTCCAGATCAATTGGGATAAATTTACAAATACTCCCCATGGACGCTGCCCCTTCCGCGGTGACCCCTGCAAACCCCGGTCCTTAAATGTGTCCCCCGGTTTAAATATCTGGGGGTTCAGGTGACGAAGAGCCAGCGGGATTATGTTGCAGACAACATCCAACCTCTGATAAAATCCAAAATTCAGGTGTGGTCCAAGTTACCCCTGGGGGTTATGGGTCGAGTAAATTTGATTAAAATGGTCCTCCTCCCTAAAGTGTTATATGCTGTGTGGCACTCCCCAGTTTATTTAGCCCTGAAGCACTTCAAACAACTGGAGTCGCTCCTCAAGGCCTTTGTCTGGGGATCGAGCAGGCATAAGATTTCCTGGAGGAAACTTAAAAACCCGACAGATCTGGGGGGCCTGGCGCTTCCGGATTTCAACCTTTACTATCTGGCATCGCAGCTCTCTCAGATGTTTCACATTGACAAGACCGATAGGGAACGGTTCCTAACCTTGTTGTGCCCGGCGTGGACTCATCACTCCCAAGACCCACTGACTGCCATACTGCGAGGTACTAGGGGAGCGGTGGAGCGAATGGACCCTGCGTCCCTGCTCTTCCATTACAGCTGGGTTTGGGAGGTGGTGATGCACAGACTCCAGGGCCCTTCCCTCCATAACTTCACCCCACTGTGGCACAATAGGTCACTTTAGGAGTTCTGCTCGCTGCCTGACTCCTCTCTGTGGAGCAGGCGGGGTGTGTTCCTGTTGAAACATATAACAACGGGGAGAACCCTGAGGTCTTTCACCGACATGCGGGAACGGTTCTCCCTCCCTGCCCATATGTATTACAGGTATTTACAACTGACCCATGCATTCCGTGCCCAGTTCCCCGGGGCTCCACCGAGCCTGGAACCTGTGTTGCTACTAGAACTGATTAAATGCCAAGAACCTTCTCACTTAATTTCCCTTTTTTACGCCGAGCTACACAAGCCCTCATCTACCGTGATAGCTTATAGTCTAAAGGACCGCTGGACTCGGGACGTGGGGCCTATGGAGGATGAGGAATGGGGGGAGGCGCTGGAGACTTGTCAGCAAGTGTCACCGAAATTGTCTGATAGATTAACCCAAACGTTTATTATCCATCAGGCCTACCTCACACCTATCAAACTGTCCAGGTACCAATCTGAACCGAACCCTGACTGTCTACTTTGCCAAGCGGATGCTGGCACCTTTTTCCACTTACTCTGGAGCTGTCCTCGACTCGGGGGGTACTGGCAACAGGTGGTAGCCTTTCTTCACGACAAGATGGGTTCTCCTATACAACTGGACCCCAAGCAGTGTCTCCTTGGTATTTATCCGGATGGGGAAATTAATAAGTTCATGACTATCTTTCTGCAGGAGACGCTGTTTGTGGCCAGGAAATTAATAGCAAGGACATGGATGCGTAGTGACCCTCCGACCTTTGGTGCATGGCTATGGGAGGTTAATACTATTGTCCCCTTTCATAAACTGCTTTATAAGCATAGGGGGAACCCTGCCAAGTTCAATAAGATCTGGGACAGGTGGGTGAGTTGCCCGGACACGACTGTATAGGATTGCTCAAGTTACTGCCCTTGCCACGCAGGGTTTTGATTCCACACGTCCTTCTATAATTGTACCAATATTTGCTGCCTAGCATTAATGGACTGTACCTAGCATACCAGCTGCATATGTTTCCCATATGTCACGACAATTGTTTGCAGTGAAATGCCTGTATTGTTGTACTCGCTTTATAATGTTTGCTGTTAACCGTACTGCTTTTTTTATTACTATCCTATTTGTACTGCACTTGTTTTTCAATAAACTCTCTGTTTGAAAAAAAAAAAAAAGACCATTCTGATCACTTACCTTCTCGCATACCACTTGAGCGCAGGAGAGATACTGTTTTGGTTTCTATGCAGAGCTGGTAAGGGAAATGAAAATATGGAATGAAGAAAAAATAAAGTAGAAAAAAAAGAGAAGATGACAATAAAAACAAAAATTAAACAAAGTGCAAAAAGTGGCATTTTTGTCATGTGGCATATATTATACATATATTGTAAAAAAAAACAAAAAAAAAAAAAACGGATGCTGACAAGCAGGACAAATGTTTTTGCATACATTTTTACGATCATTATCTCTGCATTACAACCACGTTGGGAGAGATATCATCTCTGAAAATATAAATACTCTGGGACATAGAATAAGTCTTTATAGTGGTTAAGATGTTCCACAATGATGAACAAGTACAGGACATATCTAAGCACGTAGTTTGTGACTTCTGAAGTGACAATTTGTAAGATTGAAGAGAAAATTGGTAAACGATTAAAGCGTAACACATGCAGTATTTCCAATATCATATGTTAGTTGCTGATTTTTATGATTTTGAACATTTTAATAACAAGGATATTATGAGGTAATAAGTACCCCCCAACATTTTCTGAGATGGAAAAGAGGGACACCCTGAAGCAAAGCAAAGGACATGACCATAATTATGCAGACCATGAAGAATGAATATGCAAAATATGATTGGTCAAACCCAAGTGCTGTTTTCACCCTAAATATTTAATGTATACAGACTGAAATCTGGAATAAAAATGCCTATTGTATTTAAACACTCTTGGTAGTCAAATAGTTCATTTTTTTAGAGGTCTATACATCAGGTCCAAAAGAGGGACAACTAATGGCACTTTTCCACTGCAAGTATTGGCTCGGCTCCACTCGGCCCTGCTTGGCTTGGTTTGGTTTTCCACTGCATGGTACCGCATGGTACAGTGTTGGAACGGTTCGGTACGGTTTGGCACGGTTTGCTTTTCCACTAATAGTAAGTGGGTGGGATAACAACGATTCTCTGACCAATCAGTGGCTAGTAATGACAAACAGTCAAGGCTGCATGCAAAGGATTGTGGGATATGGTACCGGTACGGCTCTCTTGGAAACACAACCGAGGAGGTACTGTTTAAGAGAGCCGTACCGTTCGGTTCCATGTAGTGGAAAAGCGCTGCCGTACTCTACCGTACCGAACCATTCCAACACCGTACCATGCGGTACCATACAGTGGAAAAGCGCAAAAGCGTGCCGAACCGTTCGGTTCCATGCAGTGGAAAAGCGCCATAATGAGGTAAGAGAGATTTGGTTCCAAAAGAGGGACAATTGAGAGCTATTGGTAAAGATAACAATCAAAGGTAAAATAATGCTTTAGGGCCAAGCAGTGGTATGATCTAACCGTGGTCAGCCATCTTCTTTTTTATTAAGAGCATGAAAACCAAATTCTTTTTTTGTCCTTTACTTGCTTCAGCACTCTAATATAAGCGTAGCACCATTTGTTTTTTTTGTTTTTTTGGTGGAGGATGCGGGCATTGATCCCGCTACAGCACCATTTGTTTTAATGCATTGGGGAAAAGGAGTGTGGCGGAAAAGAAGGAGGGAACCTGTCACTAGACCGGTTCAAGGCAGTTCTCTCCTCCTATTGGTGTAGGATTTCTACCATTGTCACTGAAGTAATATATAACCTTGATCGGTTCAACTGAAACGTCCTTCTTCCTGAAAGCCATTATATATTTGAGAGAAACCATTTTGTTTTCTTGGAGTGCAATCAAATTTTTTCCTTACAAAAAATGATTTTTTAAGCATTGAAACATTTTTCTGTGGTAGTTCTATAGCAATAGATTAAACCTTTCTAGATCTTAAAAATAGTTTGTTTATACCACACCTAATGTGTCTCATTTCTTTTACATCTTAAAAAGTGTGTTTCCTGGTAGTAACTGTGAAATGAAAAACATCATAAGAACAGTGCAGACGAAAATAAACTTCAAAGCTGAAAAAGGGAATTAAAGATAATTTAATTTCACATGTGAATTTCTTTGAAAGATATAAAAATATGCTTCATGCTTAATTTATTATTAACTTATTATTAATGGGATTTATTACCTTTATTTTAAAATGAAGACAGGATGCACACCCTATAAAAAAACAAATAAATAAAAGACGGTGCATAGGCCTAGTGTATCATCCCACAAGTTTTACTATAAATATAATAAAAAAAAACTATTCACAAACGTATGAGTTAAAAGAGCTCATCAAGCCACTCATCTGTGGTTTAGTACTTCCCAACTGAACAGTCACCAGAGCATAGGGGGACCTCATCGGGGTCCCTGCAGGCTGACGCGTTTCAAAGTATTTTCTTCTTCCTCAAAGGCAAATAGCAAGTGATCTTTTAGCCTAATATTTATGATATTTTAGCCAAATATATATACTGTACACATATATGCATTTTGATATGCCCACATCACGTGAACCAAGGCCCCCCCTCCCCAAGGCAAGTCAAGGCAACAAGGAAAGAAAGCTAACACCATTATTCCGAAATGAGAAATAGAGAATAAAAATATATAATAAGAAAAATAATAGAAAAGATAAGATAAGATAAACCTCTGAGTACAGAACACATAAGCATAAAAACCAGTGCACTTTATATATAAATGTGGAAAATACCATACTTTTTTTGTATTTTCTAACATGTATAATGTTAAAGAACAGCATAAACCACCTGGAAACCGCCAAACGGATAGCCCAGGGCATCTGCAGATGTCCAAAATGGCGCTCTCTGTTGGCTTGGAGTGCATGCTACTGTCTGGGGCCGGAAGTGCGTCCTGGAAATGAGTTCCTGCCATCACTTCCGGTCTGCCAGTACATTACATCCGGTCAACTGCTAGCCGCCATCATAGTGAACTTAAAAACCGGAGGCTAAATCACAGCTGTTGTGCATTTTAGTAGTATATTGTAGATGTAACAAAAGCATACTGGACAGATGCTGCGGGTTCATAGAGTAATATTGAAGTGTGTAGTTGGCAGTATCTCTTCTCTAAGGGTATTTATCATATTTATATTAAAACTTGCTGGATAATGCACTAGGCCTGTGCGCCATTTTTTGTTTGCTTGTTTTTTCAGTAACCATAGGACATCCCTAATCCTAGAAGGCAGCAAAGCATCAATAGATTATCCATATGTGCAGTGGAATAGTACTTATACCCTACTGGGCTATCACACCTATGCGCAGAGGACGATTGCTGTCGTTGCACAACCCCATGTCTGAGCTGGTCTGGACACTTTTGTTGGGGGGGTGTAGAGCAGTACACACGCTGCCCTAAACTCACTTTGTTTATCCATAACTATGCATGGGCCTGTCAACTTTGATGGATAGTAGTAAATGAAGATTTGATATTCTGAAGGACCAAAAAACAGTCCTGAGATCTAGAACAAGACACATATATAAATTCATTAAAGCATAAACAAATTCAGTATTTTATTGTAGTAACTTGCTTGAGGTGATATTGGTGCACTTGTGACAGAGACAATTGAGTACTGTCAGTGATACTTTTTTTATTTGCACTAACATACAATTTTTCAGGAAAAGCTTTTGGAGTATGTCCCCTTTATCAGTACTGCTTGGACCTTGATGAAGGGGATATACCCCGAAAACTTGTCCTGAAAAATTGTATGTTAGTGCAAATAAAAAAAGTATAATGGACAGTACTCAATTGTCTCTGTTGTAGTAACTTCTAATTTGTATGATGAAAAGTTATTGATTCAATTAATTTACGGTCATATCACATGGATCAGAGGAGTTTATTGCAAGCATGTTATATCATACATTTTGTGCTGTATTTGCATTTAAATATCAGCAGTTATTGCTATCTAAGAAACTGAGCTGCCTTTTGAGTAAAGCAGAAATTGGAGCCATCTTTGGGGGGGTGATAAAACAATGGCTCATGAAATAAAAATAAAAAAACAAAACAGAGTCATCGTCAGATTTAGCATATTTATGTATTATTATTATTATATTGAGGAACCACATGTAGATGATCATTGATACAACTTTAGAGTGGGAGTTAAATAGTTTACCCTTTTAGGAGGGGGTGCAATGTTCCCAATGTTTTTTATGCAGCATTTTATGGAACAGCCATCTTGGAACATGTAGATCTACATCTACTTTCACACTTGGAGACACCATCTGAAGTAGTGTGAACATCTTACACGACTTCCAGCTGGGAATTACAATGTAGAAGAGGACCTATAAAAAGCCTCTATGTCTTGAGAGAAACTTAGGTCTACTACTGTTTTTGTCTTCTGAGAGTGCTTGTTGCCTGGTCGTGTCTAGCTTCACTACTTCTGAGTCCCAGACCCTTAAAATACATTTCCAGCTGGGAATTACAATGTAGAAGAGGGCCAACATAAGACCTATAAAAAAGCCTCTATGTCTTGAGAGAAACGTAGGTACTACTACTGTTTTTTTTCTTCTGAGAGTGCTTGTTGCCTGGTCGTGTCTAGCTTCACTACTTCTGAGTCACAGACCCTTAAAACACATTTCAAGTTTATTATATCTTTTACAGTGTCTTGCAAAAGTATTCGGCCCCCTTGAACTTTGTGACCTTTTGCCACATTTCAGGCTTCAAACATAAAGATATAAAACTGTATTTTTTTGTGAAGAATCAACAACAAGTGGGACACAATCATGAAGTGGAATGAAATTTATTGGATATTTCAAACGTTGTTAACAAATAAAAAACTGAAAAATTGGGCGTGCAAAATTATTCAGCCCCTTTACTTTCAGTGCAGCAAACTCTCTCCAGATGTTCAGTGAGGATCTCTGAATGATCCAATGTTGACCTAAATGACTAATGACGATAAATAGAATCCACCTGTGTGTAATCAAGTCTCCATATAAATGCCCCTGCACTGTGATAGCGCAGAGAGCATCATGAAGAACAAGGAACACACCAGGCAGGTCTGAGATACTGTTGTGGAGAAGTTTAAAGCTGGATTTGGATACAAAAAGATTTCCCAAGCTTTAAACATCCCAAGGAGCACTGTGCAAGCGATAATATTGAAATGGAAGGAGTATCGGACCACTGCAAATCTACGAAGACCTGGCCGTCCCTCTAAACTTTCAGCTCATACAAGGAGAAGACTGATCAGAGATGCAGCCAAGAGGCCCATGATCACTCTGGATGAACTGCAGAGATCTACAGCTGAGGTGGGAGACTCTGTCCATAGGACAACAATCAGTCGTATACTGCACAAATCTGGCCTTTATGGAAGAGTGGCAAGAAGAAAGCCATTTCTTAAAGATATCCATAAAAAGTGTAGTTTAAAGTTTGCCACAAGCCACCTGGGAGACACACCAAACATGTGGAAGAAGGTGCTCTGGTCAGATGAAACCAAAATCAAACTTTTTTGGCAACAATGCAAAACGTTATGTTTGGCTTAAAAGCAACACAGCTCATCACCCTGAACACACCATCCCCACTGTCAAACATGGTGGTGGCAGCATCATGGTTTGAGCCTGCTTTTCTTCAGCAGGGACAGGGAAGATGATTAAAATTGATGGGAAGATGGATGGAGCCAAATACAGGACCATTCTGGAAGAAAACCTGATGGAGTCTGCAAAAGACCTGAGACTGGGACGGAGATTTGTCTTCCAACAAGACAATGATCCAAAACATAAAGCAAAATCTACAATGTAATGGTTCACAAATAAACATATCCAGGTGTTAGAATGGCTAAGTCAAAGTCCAGACCTGAATCCAATCGAGAATCTGTGGAAAGAACTGAAAACTGCTGTTCACAAACGCTCTCCATTCAACCTCACTGAGCTCGAGCTGTTTTGCAAGGAGAAATGGGCAAAAATTTCAATCTCTCGATGTGCAAAACTGATAGAGACATACCCCAAGCGACTTACAGCTATAATCGCAGCAAAAGGTGGCGCTACAAAGTATTAACTTAAGGGGGCTGAATAATTTTGCACGTCCAATCTTTCAGTTTTTTATTTGTTAAAAAAGTTTGAATATCCAATAAATTTCGTTCCACTTCATGATTGTGTCCCACTTGTTGTTGATTCTTCACAAAAAATTACAGTTATATATCTTTATGTTTGAAGCCTGAAATGTGGCAAAAGTTTACAAAGTTCAAAGGGGACGAATACTTTCGCAAGGCACTGTAAATGCCTCCTCCCTCCTTGTTGAAAATAATAAAAAAGCTGTGGGGCAAGCCCCGTGCTCCACATGTCCACCTCTATCATCCTGTGCTGGTCCTTCTCTTGGTTGAATGACATTGAGTGTCAGTCCACCCACTTACTGTGAGCCCATGTCAACAAGCATACACACTTTATATTTGTATGACAGTTTATTGATATTATTTATTTTTTTATCTCTGTATTCCAAAGGCAGATTTTTGTATTTTTTTAGTTTGAACATGTGACCAGTAGCAGAGGACTAGAAGCTCCTTCTGCTTATGCTTCCCTGCAGACAGGCTGGGAAAGAGCTGGGTCATGTGACATCGATTAGGAAAAAGGTGCTTAGAGGTTTGTTTTTATTAAAATAATTACAATGCCATCCCTGATATACAGAATTTCAAAGGACAATGTAAATTAAACTATGTGTGTTCAGTATCACTTTAACAAGAATGCAGCAAAAAATGCTTTTGTGGGTCTGCATTACAGGCAGACAAGCTATTATTTTTAGCCATACAAGCTATTTTTTGTCATTAAGGGTTCATTTAAAAGCTGACCTTTAGAACTGTGGTGTGTCCATATTTTTTTTTTTTTAAATATACTGTATAGATTAAAAAAAACATGCAAACCTCATAGGAATAATTACATCTAAGTTTTTTAACAACTCCCATTTCCTTTGTTCACACTCCAATGTGTACATAGGAAACATTTTTCCAAACAGCTGCAACGGACGTGTGTCTGGAATCTTAATATCCATTTGGTTTCCAGGGTGTGAACTCAAATTGCGGAAGGAAAGTGGACACACGCACTTCAGGAAGCAATATTACTGGCACTGTACACCAAGATGGTCATTTTAGGAAAGAATAAAATAACACATGGCATGGATCAGCATATAATTATTCCAGTCTTGTCTACTAAATATTTGACCATGTCAGTTCTTGATATCAGGTTATAACACGAATCTGGGTGTTCATATTTCACATTATAGAATAGCACATTTGAAGTATATAGGGTATATTATGGTTATTTTCAGCATTTCTTCATGGTCTTATTCTGAAGGTAGTGGGCAAGCATAATCCAGTAAACAATCCAAGGTTAAGGCAATCCGAAAGAAGAATTAAAGTTTGTAGCAGCGGCCAGCAACAAGAGAATTCAAGACAGAATTCAAGGGCAGGGACAAACTAAACATGGCTGGTAGGGAAAAATGTTCAAAACAGAATTCCAACACTCTCATACATTATCTCCAAACATCACCCTCAAGCTTTCCGTCTCTTGCTTTTAGTGGGGAATATCAGATAATGAGAATTCAGAATGTCCTTCTTGGGTAAAACTTACAGTCTGGTCCTTTGTAAGTCCTGTTCACTTCTACACAGATGATCAACAATTTTCCTTGTCACTGAATGTTGTGTGGCAAGTGTAGGGGTTGAAAAGGTTGCACTTGCAACTGGGCCCTGTCGTTCCGCCACTGTGGGGGGGCCCCAGGATGGCAAAATGGTGCTCGGACTTCGGTGCTGGGACGGGCACACAGTGACATTTCTAGAAAGGAGGAGGGTAGGTCAGCACACAACCACACACACCAGATGAGTATTATGCAGAGCGTCTGTGGAGCCACACTCTGGCTGGCCTGGATGGAACATTTCTCCCTTCATCACCAGGAGCTTGCCCCCCCCCCCCTGCCAAGCTGATGGATCTATTGCCGCCACCATTTTATTGATGTCTGCCCATATACACAGAGCGGGGTTGGTCTTCATCAATATTGCGCCCAAAACCACAACAATGGGACAAATATTACTTGTGCTAGAGAAGACAAACTACACTGAACAGGCAAGTGATATGAAGAAGGAGAGTGGGAGCGCTGGGAGAGGAAGAGAAGAGGATGATGGATCAAAGCCAAAGTCTGACTGAGCCTGTCCTACACCCAAGCAATGGAGGAGGTGAGGTCAGTGTGACAGCTCCAGCCAGGCCACACAGAATCTATTAGGGGTCACTGCGGTCACCAGCGTCCCCCCTCCACATCAAACCCTTTACATCAAAGTCTGCAGGATTTCCCCCCTGGCAAGGGAGAACTCTGTGGACCCTGATGTGAAGGAGAACTCTGATGTAAAAGGGAATGCTGCAGGCCATGATGTAAAGGAGAATGCTGTAGACTCTGATGTAAGGGGAGAGGCCATCTTACATCAGAGTTTCCCTTTACACCAGAGTCCACAGCATTCCCCCTTACATCATGGTCTGCAGCATTCTCCTTTACATCAGAGTTCCCCATTACATCAGGGTCTGCAGAGTTCCCCCACAGGAAATCCTGCGGACTCTGATGTAAAAGGCAACTGTGTGGTCTCTGATGTAAGGAGGAATGCTGCAGACTCTGGTGTAAAGGGAAACTCTGATGTAAAGAGTAACACTGCGGCCCCTCATGTAAGGGGGACCATGGTAACCAGAGCCCCCCCTACATATCATAGTCTACAGCGTTCCTCTTTACATCATGGTCCGCCACATTACCCTTTTCATCAGAGTTCCCCTTTACATAAGGGTCCGCAGAGTTCTCCTTTTCAGTAGGGTGCACTGTAAGGGGGAACCCTGCAGTCTCTGATGTAAAGGAGAACTTTATGGACTGTGATGTAAGGGAGAACCTTGTGGACTGTGATGTAAAGGGGAACTCTGGAGTCTGATGTAAGGAGGAACTCTGTGGACTTTGATGTAAAGGGGAACTCTGATGAAAAGGGGAATTCTGCAGACCATGATGTAATGGAGAGCTCTGATGTAAAGGGGAACGCTGCGGACGGCGATGTAAAAGGGAATGCTGCAGACCATGATGTAAGGGTAGTGGTGGGGGGGCTTTATGGTTTCCTGCACTGGGGCCCTGAAGGTTCTAGTTATGCCTCTGTTTGTCACCAACCCTAATAAGAGACAAGAAACGCTTCTCCCTATGAAACACCCAGAACTTTATTCACTACACAATTACATACCCACAAGCAATAAATCTAGAAACACATTTAAAGGGGAAAAACCTGCTGGGTTTTCACATCTGAGGCCAGCACCCAAATGGCTAATGGTCCCACCACTTTACTCGATGACTGGTAGGGAAACAGGATGCAATGTTATTACATCTAGCATTCACCTGGTTCAGATTTAAGCTAACCAGACCGGACTGGTCGCTCTAAAAAAATAATTTACCCTAATGTACCCCACATGAACTTAGCATTGAGAGATACTAGCATGCATACAAGCACATGGGGGCCATACAAACTACTCAGTACTATTTTGAGTTGCTGCAATGAAATTTCAGCAAATAAGATTAGCCTGCTGCATCATTTTTTTTCACTTTGATTTTTGGGGTGTCTTTGAATTCAGCCCTCTATAAGTTGATCATTTTCATTTCGAACAAACAATGGGGCATCCTTTCATTCTTAACACATTACCCAGTCCATATCAGTATAGATATCCAGCATTATATTTTTCCCCATTGAGATCCGATGTATTTTCGAAGTGTTCCTTACATTTTTTTGAGTAGTTTATTTGCTCTCTAGAACTCAACCAATTGCTGGCACAGTGCAACTTTTCCTCCCATCAATAGACACAGAAAGAAGGAAAACTCAGCTCTTACATCTGCAGGATATAGAATTTGAGGAGACCAACAATCTGGCAATGGTATTGGAAACTATGAGATTTTTTAACAGCTCAAGCAGAGGACATAGGGGAGGATTTTTCCTATCTCCGTGCAAATGTGCAGGAGTATGAGCACAGAGGAACTGCAATGAGCCATTGTTGCAGGTGTTCAGTGGGAGGACAACCATTCCAGAATTCAATGACATTCACTGGTTAAACAATTGCACATATATATCCTTGGAACAGAAATCTTATTAGAACACAAAATGTCACATAATAGAAAATCGGTTCATACCGGTTTATCAGTACAACACTAAATGAATTAGCTTATGTTGTGGATAGGTGCTATAGATCGCAGGATATGTAAACCAAATGTAAAATAACTCAGTGTTTTTTTTTTAGGTTTAAAATTAGTGCCAGAAGTGTGTGTTTTACGATCAGGGCTTATTTTTAGGGTCCTTTCACACTAATCAGTGTAAAAAGCAGTAGAAAAATGCATTTCTTTAAATCCTATAGAACCCATCCTGGGTTTTTAAAAGTTCCGCTTGCTTCATTTGTGGTGCACTTTTTACAACTGCGCCAAAGACGCAGCTTCTTAAAGAAATGAATAAAAAACATAATAAAAAGTGTCAAATATGCATAAAAAACGCAGCACGGTTGCGTTTTTGGGGTGTTTTTTAAGTCACGTATCCATATTTCACAGGCGCATGATGGAAATTAGGCAATCATTAAACACACTTGAAATGCACTGGAAACGCATAAAAATGCAAATGCATTTTTGACGCGTTTTTTTCAAAAGATCAGAGTGAAAGCAGCCTTACATAGCTCCTCATGTGTCATGTTCTGGGCTCATAATCTAGTTGTCAGTCTTGCCGCAGGCAATGATACATTATTTTTATTGACCGCAAGCTCGATATCTATTTCTTTGCTCTGACTTGGTTTCCATTAAGGTAAAAATAGTGTAATTTCAGTGAGCATAAATCTGGCCATAGATGGTGTGACGGTACTCACCGTCACTGGGAGTAAAAGACAGATACTTAATGGACACTGAGAATATGGCTTGGATTGCTTCAAATGTCTGTATTTACACTTATGCTAATGTGTATTGTACTTCAATGGCAGAGACAGGCTCCCCCTATTGTTTGTGTATTGAGATGTGATGTGTATTCTGTTAAGCATGTCTGTCATTGTTAAATGTTAATGAACTCACATATTGTTTCTGTCCAGATGGCTAGAAAATTAGTTCAGGTTAATTCTATTTCTGTATACATTTTCATCTGCATATGATAATGTATTCAGGCAACCCCTGACCTGTGTGTGGTAATCTTATCAGGAGGGCGAGGTCCATGCTGTATATCAATTCTGTGTGACTGTTCAATAAACAGAAGGTTCCAGTACAAGCTAAGTTGTCGGCTAGCTTTGTATGGGGGTGGCTGGAAAATCTGATATCTATGTTCACGACTGGGAGGAAGCCGTATACTGATGGAAGTCCACAAGTACAGTGTGGGTTGCAGTTCCGTTACAGATGGGTAATTTTTTTTTTTACGTTCAGCCAATGGCCTTCTTCCACACAAGTGAGATGGATAGAGGAATCCTCCTCACTGAGACATTGCATTCTGAGAGAGGAACACAAAAAATGTTCATCATTCCATTAGACAAAAGTTGATCTAACAATCTACTTCTGTCAAACACTGATGCTGTCAAGCTTACGCCTAACACAGGTGGTCAGATACTATAACTAGCTTCTGTTTCCTTCAACTAAAGCAGCCCCCTTTCCCATAAGGCAAGCAGGCCTATCACTACTTAGTTGCCCCCAGGACTTAAACACAATGCTATAGTGCCTGGCCACCATGCTGGGGCAGGCGCGAACCGAGCACAGCAAACAGATACTTGCGGTTTGGAGACAGGCAGAGTGGTTCCATGACAGTGCAGGTACAAGGAAAGGCAAGGTTCAGAACAGTCAGGGCCAATCCATAGTCAAAAGGCAGACAGAGTTTTAGAGAGTAGTCGATATCCGAACCAAGGTTGTCATTGAGGGAATACGAACAGCAGAGCAGGACAGACAAACAGAGGGCTTGGAGCGTGTGTTACAAACGCAATCACAAGCATGAGACTGCAGGCTTGGCTGGCTTAAATCAGGTTTGGCTTCCACCCAGAGACTGGCAACATTAATCTCCTAGCAGGTGGACAGACAAGGAGAATGCATCACAGTCAAAACCAGGGTGCTGGAACCAGCAGCTATGATGGAGCAGGAGCGCACAAGCTCCTGACAGATGCCCATGCACAGATAGAAATTCAGCCAATCCCTGCTTAACAGGCCAAATCTTAACCCGAACCCAGCTTTTGACGTTACATTTGTATGCTTGCGCTTTCATACTTTTGTAGCGCAGACCCCAAATGACCTTGCCGATTTGTCCCAGGTGCTCTTCCCATGTGAGTGCAGCTCCCACAGGCTCACAGCACAATAACCAAGCAGCTAGTGTATTTTTGAAGTTTAATGCTTGGTTGAACTTGGATGGAGTGTAGGGAAGCCTAAAGCCCCGTACACACGCAACGATTATCGGCCGACCGATCGTCCGTCTTTTGTCCAGAGTTGTGTTTTGTTGGTTGGAATGTGCCTAGACTGCACACAAATTTTCTCGCCCAACAAAATTCTACTTCAGAAGTGATGTCATGTGTTGGGTTGCTTTCTTTGTGTTCTTTCTTCACTAAGCATGCCCAGACTTGCTCATTAGATTTTTCCCTGTCGAAATCTGTACTGACTGCACGAAAATCGGTCGTGTTTTGACGGCCAACAAAAATTTTATAGTCTGCACACCAGATTTTTTTTCGGCCAAAATGTCGGAGTCGGTTGTCGGAAGCATCATACTAACAAGCCGAAAATCGGCAGATCGGTTGACGGACGAAAATTCCCTGCCAATTTTCGACGCGTGTGTACGGGGCTTTAGTATACCCCAGAATTCAGTACAGCAAACACTCCCCTTCTTCCTGCCTACTCTTTTCAGGAGCATCTCCAAAAGACCAGGTGCTGTGCCTTTCTCAAACCGATGTAAGGAAGACCCTGTCCAGGATCAACCTACGGAAGGTTGCTGGCCTGGATGACATACCTGGACGTGCATTGAGAGACTGTGCTGCACAGCTGACATTTGTCCTTACAGATATCTTTAACACGTTGCTCAATGTAAGTAAAACAAAGGAGGTTGTGATGGATTTTAGGAGAAACTCTTCTGATGACTGCCCCACTGACCATTGAGAGTTCAACTGTGGAGAGAGTAAGCAGCACTACATTTCTGGGAGTGTACATCTCAGAATCTCTTTTGGACTACCAACGTCAAGTCACTCACCAAGAAGGCACAACAACGCCTACACTTTCTTTGCCGCCTTAAAAGAGCCAGTCTCCCTCCATCTATACTTACCACATTTTATAGGGGAACCATTGAGAGTGTGCTGACCAGTTGCATTATTGTTTGGTATGGAAACTGCAGTTCTGCTAAACTGCAAGACCTTGCAGCAGTTAGTGAAGAAAGCTGAAAAAATCATTGGTGCCCCTCTCCCCTCCATCTTGGACATTTTCCATACACGATGCTCCAGCAAAGCTACTAGTATTGTGAGGGATCCCACACATCCATCCCACAGTATCTTTCAGCTCTTGCCATCAGGTAAAAGGTACCAGACTATTAAAACTTAGTCTGTCAGACTGTTTAACAGCTTTTCCCTCCAAGCTGTAAGAGCTCTCAACTCTAATCCCCTTTGAAACCTTTTTTTTTTCAAAACAGAGGCACTTAGACACTTTTACAAACACTTGCTGCTACAAAGACTCAATAGGAAACATGTAGTGCATTTCTATTTTTTTAAGTTCTTTGTTGTGTTTTTTTTTTCATATATTTTTGTTTAATCAGTGTGTTGTACTGTGGTCCTGCGTGTCACGACATTTTATTACATTGTATGTCTTCACGTGTAGTAGAATGACAATAAAGTTTGACTTGACTTGACCTTCCCCTTTCTGCAGAGACTTCTCGTACAACACTTCTGAGATTCACAGCAGGGTGAATCACACTTTGGTAGCTCTAGCACAGTTACCTAAGAGGTTAAACAGCAAGCAGTCACTAGGATCCCACTTCCAGGCCTTTACCCACTGTGCCTCCAGACATTTGGATTGATCCTGTCCAATAGTGGCTAGACATTGTACCGTGAATCTCCAGGCAGGATTCTCAGTGCTTCCCCTTACTTGGCTCTGAGCTGTGTTCAGGAAAATAAACCCCCCCAGCCCTGGTATAGATGGGATCTTGGTGGACTTTTTGCAGGCTCTCAGCTGGCTTGTCCAGAAGGGCAGCAGCCCTTCCAGGTACAGATCTCCTCCTTCAGGATAAGACCATGCTGCCCCAGGCCTCAGGCAATTTAAGGGCTCTCTCTTCAACTTCTGGGAATAACTTCCCAGATATTTGCTAGAGTTCCATAAATATTCAAACTCAGGATCTGCCTCTTCCAGCCCACTAAATTCTAGAACCAACTGGAAGGCAGAGAGAAGTAGTGGAGCCTGCATCCTGTGAGACCCAGAACAGACAAAAACATTCTCACTTTGCTCCACTGGCTACAGAGGAACCAAAAAAAACTAAATTTACCCTATCCTCACTAGCAGCCAGGGCCATCTTACCTTATGGGCACGCTGGGCAGTTGCCCGGGGGCCCCACTTGCCCAGTGACCCAGCTCCAGCCAAGCATTAGTCCTGATACCCATGTGCATCCCACCACCGAACTTAGCAGGTGGCAAGCGCCTGTCGACCCTGCGCTTCTGTCAGGCCACTTGGGCCGTGAAGGGGGAGCCCACAACTGCAGGAATGCCTGTCTGCCTCCATGGGAACAGGCACACACAGGACAGTCAAGTCTAACTCCCGTTTGTGTGTGTGTTCACTGGACCCAGCCGCTGAACTTGGAAGCTGTCATTAGGCTGGCACTGCTGTACCAATAAATATCGCCTTATCGATAATTTGCATTTTTATTCTCGTCCGTGATTGTGTAGGCAGGACCCCAGTGCACTGCATTGCCCGGGGCCCTTTAATGCTCTTATGGCAAATCTTTTTATTTGGATTTCAAGAAAATTAAACAAGGCAAATGTGAATACAAATACATAGATAGCAATGTCACATAGTAAAGGAAAAAAGAAAAAGAAAGCATCAATGCAGTAAAACAAACATGTATGGCATATGGCCACGAAACTGGCCCAAAGAGAGATAACATCTGAGTTACTTAACTATCTCAAGCGATCACTTTAAAGTACTGTCGTCTAAAACATTAGGTTGTACAAAGTTGCACACCCTTTAATGCTCTTAAGATGCCACTGCTAGCAGCCTAGGAAGGTACACTTTTGTTAGTACCTGGTGAGTATCCTTGCGACTGGTGAGTATCTAGCGACTGGTGAGCATCTAGCGACTGGTGAGCATCTTGCGACTGGGAGTGTCCTTGCGACTGGGGAGTATCCTTGCGACTGGTGAGTATCTTGCGACTGGTGAGTATCCCTGCGACTGGTGAGTATCCTTGCGACTGGTGAGTGTCCTTGCGACTGGTAAGTGTCCTGGCAACTGGTGAGTGTCCTGGCGACTGGTGAGTGTCCTTGCGAATGGTGAGCGTCCTTGCGACTGGTGAGTGTCCTTGCGACTGGTAAGGGTCCTTGCGACTGGTGAGTTTCCTTGCGACTGGTGAGTGTCCTTGCGACTGTGAGTGTGGTGCGACTGACTGGGCTGTGCAACTGAGTGTTGGGCAACTGAGAGTGTTGTGCGACTGACCGGCTGTGCGATTGTGAGTGTGGTGCAACTGAACCGGGCTGTGAGACTGTGAGTGTGTGCGACAGGAGTGTTGTGCGACTGACCGGGTGGTGCGACGGAGTGTCGTGAGACTGACCGGGCTGTGAGATTGTGAGTGTTGTGCAACTGAGTGTCAAGCGAGTGTAGCGGAGTACCAGAGGGTGAGAAGGTAGCGTTAGGAAGCCAGGAAATAGCCACATAGGATAGACTTAAATTACTGAATCCCCATTAGATTAGATTAGTAGGTACAATGCCCGGCGGGTGTGGAGATGCGACGCGGTGTACATCTTGTGATATGTATGCGTTCTTCAGACATGTGATCGAGGGCGAATACAAATGAGCAAAATGTAAGCACGTTGCTTTCCTGGAAGCTCAGGTCCTGAATCTAGGGAAGCAGCTGGCAACACTTAGACGAATGTCCATACCGGAGGAGAGCCAGGATCGTACCAGTCAGGTGCAGACAGGGGTCTGCACAGAGGTGGGCGGAGTATTGGGGGTGCAGGCATCAGAGCAGAGTAGAGGGGTGACAGTTAGGAGGGGTAGAAGGGGACAAGGAAAGGAGGCTGATCCTGGGCTGGAGCACCCCAATAGATACGCCCCGTTGTGTGATGTTGGGGAAACCAGCAATAGACCAGCATTGCTGGAGCAGAGCGACGCCCCTAGCTGCCAGGGGAAGAACTCCTCCAGTGAGGCCCGGGAGAAAGGGAAAGGAAAGACAGGTGCTGGTGGTAGGGGACTCAATTATTAGAAGGACAGACAGTATAATCTGTGACAAAGACCGTGTGCGCCGAACAGTCTGTTGTTTGCCAGGCGCTCGGGTTCGGCACATCGCGGATCGGGTGAACAGTTTATTGGATGGGGCTGGGGAAGACCCAGCTGTCATGGTACATGTGGGTACCAATGACATAGGCAGAGGAAGATGGAGAGTCCTAAACGATTTCAGGGACTTAGGCGCTAAGTTGAGGAGTAGGACCTCCAAGGAAGTATTTTCCGAAATACTACCTGTACCTCGAGCCACACCAGAGAGGCAGCGGGAGATTAGAGAAGTTAACGAGTGGCTGAGGAGCTGGTGTAGTAAGGAGGGTTTCGGGTTCCTGGAGAACTGGGCCGACTTCTCAGTCGGCCACCGGCTCTTTGGTAGGGACGGATTGCACCTAAATAGGGAGGGTGCATCCGTACTGGGTGAGAGGATGGCCACAAAGTTAGAGGGACTTTTAAACTAGGCGACGGGGGGAGGGTACAGATGTAGAATTAGCCAGTGGAAAGCAATATTCAGAGGGCAGAAATGGGGGCATTAGCGGTAGGGTGTTCGGAGCTCCTAAACCCAGGGTGGGTATGGGGAAAAATCAAGAGAGCAGCCTAATAACAACAAATGAGGATATATGTAACCAATCAAAATTAAGAGGTTTGTATACCAATGCCAGAAGCTTGGCCAACAAGATGGGAGTGCTGGAGCTGCTGATGTTTGAGGAGGACTTAGATTTAGTGGGGATAACTGAGACTTGGTTTGACAGCTCTCATGACTGGATGGCGACCATTCAGGGGTATTCCCTTTATCGCAGGGATAGAGAAGGTAAAAAAGGGGGAGGGGTATGTCTGTATATTAAGAACAGTATACAGGTAAATATGAGGGATGATATTAATAATGGAGCTATGGATGAGGCAGAATCCCTATGGGTAGAGCTTCAAAGGGAAGGCACGGTGGGGAAGGTAATATTGGGCGTATGCTATAGGCCCCCCCACCAGAGGGAGGAGGGTGAGGCGGACCTCATGTTACAGATAGGATTGGCAGCAAGGATGGGAAATGTCATTATAATGGGGGACTTTAATTATCCAGATATAGACTGGGCAGAAGGAACCGCGCACTCAGCCAAGGCTAGGCAGTTCCTAAATGTTTTGCAGGATAATTTCATGGGTCAGATGGTGAATGCACCGACAAGAAACAATGTGGTACTTGACCTACTGATTACCAACGATACAGACCTGCTCACGGATATAGAAATACGGGACAACTTAGGGAACAGTGACCATAGGTCAATTGGTTTCAGGATTAATTACAGTAATAGGAAACACAAGGGTAATATAAGGACACTGAATTTCAAAAGAGCCAATTTCCCTAAACTGCGCTCGCTGCTAGAAAATATCAAATGGGATAGAACCCTGGGAACAAAGAACACGGAGGAAAAATGGGAGTGCTTCAAGAGCATACTTAACAAGGGGATTGACCAGTGCATTCCAAAGGGAAATAAATTTAAAAGAGCAAAACTAAACCCTGGGTGGCTAAACTCCAACATAAAAATGTATATTAGTGCTAAAGAAAAGGCCTTCAAAAAATACAAGACTGGGGGGTCATTGGCAGCATTTAAGCATTACAAAGAGTGTAATAAGAAATGTAAAGATGAAATCAGGGCGGCTAAAATAGAACACGAGAGACATATTGCGGAGGAGAGTAAAAAGAACCCCAAGAAGTTCTTTAAGTATATAAATAGTAGGAAAGCGAGGCTAGAACACATTGGCCCCATAAAAGATGATAAAGGAAATATGGCCACTGAGGACAGAGAAAAGGCGGAAGTGTTAAATAATTTCTTCTCTTCAGTCTTCACAAAAGAATCGGGGGGCTACACGAACCCTGCTTGTAAGGCCGAACTAAATAATACACCTCAGGAAGTGCCGCCATGGCTAACAGAAGATAGACTTGGAGCTAAACTAGAGAAACTTAACATAAATAAATCCCCGGGACCGGATGGCTTGCACCCAAGGGTTCTTAATGAGCTCAGCCAGGTGATCGCCAGACCATTATTCTTGATCTTTAAGGATAGTTTACAGACGGGTATGGTGCCAGCTGATTGGAAAAAAGCCAACGTGGTACCAATATTTAAAAAGGGGCCAAGATATATCCCGGGTAACTATAGGCCGGTCAGCCTAACATCAGTAGTCTGCAAAATTTTGGAGGGGATGTTAAGGGACCACATACAAGACTTTAGTAATGAAAACGGTATTATAAGTAGTAATCAGCATGGATTCATGAAAAATCGTTCGTGCCAAACCAATCTATTAACCTTCTACGATGAAGTGAGCTGCCACCTAGATAAAGGTAAGCCTGTGGATGTGGTGTATCTGGACTCTGCAAAGGCCTTTGACACCGTTCCCCACAAATGATTACTGTACAAACTAAGGAAGGTAGGTATGGACCATAAGGTGAGTACCTGGATAGAGAACTGGCTCCAGGGGAGAGTACAGAGGGTGGTGATTAATGGGGAGTACTCGGAATAGGCGGGTGTGGAAAGTGGGGTCCCCCAGGGTTCTGTCCTGGGACCAATCCTGTTTAATTTATTCATAAATGATCTAGAGGAGGGGATATCTAGTACAATCTCAGTATTTGCAGATGATACTAAACTAGGCATGCAAATATGCAGGATGTGGAAACCTTGCAAGCAGACCTGAACAAAATAACCGGGTGGGCAACTACATGGCAGATGTTGAAAAATGTAAAGTAATGCACTTGGGGGCCAGAAACCAGAAAGCAAGCTACTCACTAGGGGGGGAACCTCTGGGTGAGTCTAGGATGGAAAAGGACTTGGGGGTACTGGTAGACAACAAGCTTGGCAGTGGCATGCAATGCTAAGCCGCCGCAAGCAAAGCCAACAGAATACTGGGATGTATAAAAAAGGGGATTCACTCCAGAAATAAAGAGATTATTCTTCCACTCTACAAGACTCTGGTCCGGGCACATCTGGAGTATGCTGTCCAGTTCTGGGCACCGGTCCTCAGGAAGGATGTGCTGCGGGCGCTGCCATGATCCCTCGGCGACTCTTCCGAGTTCGGCGGCTCCGGCGCTGTGATTGGCCAGAGCCGCGATGACGTCACTCCCGCGCATGCGCGCGGGAGTGATTTTCCGGCAAGCTCCCGGCAGGTAAAACTGAAGGTCCCCCCGGACCTTCAGAGCGCATGCGCCGCTCGCGCGAGCGGCTGCATGCACTGCAAATATCTCCTAAACCGTGCTGGTTTAGGAGATATTAATTGTACCTACAGGTAAGCCTTATTATAGGCTTACCTGTAGGTAAAAGTGTCAAAAAGCGGGATACTACCGCTTTAATGAATGGGCAAACTCAGTCTTTGTCTCTTGCTATGAGAAGGAGCAGTAAAGCATAACCCCTGTGTAGAAGTGTAAAGCAGTAATCAGGGCAAAGTGGTTTACTGGTCAGCACTTCCACATTGCACCACTGGGGTCATTGGTTTAAATACTGGCCAGGATATTACCTGCATGGGATTTGCATGTTCTTCCTGTGCTTACCTGGGTTCCCTCCTATACTCTAAAGCTGGTTTGGGCAGGTGGAATATTGCGTGGGAAAGTCTTCTTCTTCTTGAGCCAGCAATCATTTTTCAGATGTAGACTTGAGTTCCCCTCCTCTAGTGCCCCATAGCTGCTGCATCGGATGTTAATGAGTAGTGTGTGTACCTTTAAGTGGTTAGCGTAGTTTAACTTATTTTCTTTTTTTCACATATGCATTTTAAAGCTGCTTATACTTTGCCTTCCCTGGTTTCTTCTTCCATCCTTATTAACATGCAGTGTTAATTTCGTCGACTAAAACGTTTTCGTCGACTAACACAATTCAGATGACTAAAATACGACTAAAACTAAAATGGCATTTTAGTCTTAAGACTAAAATACGACTAAAACTAAAATGGCATTTTAGTCGAAAGACTATAACTAAAACTAAATCGAAATTTGCTGCCAAAAATTAACACTGGTGCATGCTCAAAGCATAAATAACATATTAGATTTTTCACTCCAGGACCAGCAGTAGTATATAATGAGTTTGGAAATTGTAGAGAAATGCTTAAATAATGCATTACAAATTACAAATTGAACTACACCCATTCAATTATAGATGACTAAAATGAGTTTTAGTCGACTAAAATGTAGGGCGTTTTAGTCGACTAAAATATACTGGAGTTTTAGTCGACTAAATACGACTAAAACTAAAACACTTGCAGAAGACTAAAATAGGACTAAAACTAAAATGTCATTTTAGTCCTAAGACTAAGACTAAAACTAAATTGAAATTTGCTGCCAAAATTAACACTGTTAACATGTTAATTTATTTATTTATTTCAGGTACTTATATAGCGCTGTCAATTTACGCAGTGCTTCACATATACATTGCACGTTCACATCAGTCCCTGCCCTCAAGGAGCTTACAATCTAAGGTCCCTAACTCACATACATACACAGTAGGACCAATTGTTTTATACAGGATCCAATTAACCTACCAGCATGTCTTTGGAGTTAATGACATTTTTAAAATATAACATTTCAAATTTCAATACATACTTTATTTTAGACCCAAGGATATCATCACTGGGTCTCTGTGCCTCTTTATAGAATGCAGGTAGATCATGGCTGGTAGAAGGGCTTCATGGTGCTGTACATAGCTTCCTCAAAATATCACAACACCCTGTTCCAGTACTCCTCTCAAGAGCCTTCAGCTCTACTGCAAGCAGTGGGCTGTTTCTTGGGAGGAGTTGTACAAATATCAAAATGCCTTGATGGATTGAGTCTGGGGTATTAGGGTGTACTTTAGCAGACAGCATTTGCATGCAGAACACCCTGGGCAATGCCTACATGTGATACTCAGCTAGCCTCCATGATTAAAACAACTGAAATCAAATGAATGAAAGAAATGAGTGGTCCAGGAAAAGTCAGACTCAGGTGGAAAGAATTTGATGATGCGGATGTCCTCCAGCCAGGAAATGGAGTCGACTCTCTCTAACTTAAGGCCCGTACACACGTACCGATCGTCGGCATACAAACGTCGGTGGACGAAGGATCTGCCGATTGTACGCGTGTTAGTATGGTGCCTCCGACAGATGTCTGCGCACAATCCGCGGACAAAAGTCTTTCGTGCAAACATGAAAATATTTGTATGCCGACACCAGAACGGACGATTGTTCGCCTGTCAGTACACAATTCGGCCGACAGACCGCAGATTTGCAAGACTGGGCATGCTCAGAAAATAGAAAACACAGGGAAAGTTAACCATTACATGACATCACTTCTGCAGTCGGCGGACAAAATTCTTGTGCTGTCCTTGTGCTGTCTTTGCACTTTTCAGCAGACACCAACATCCCGGGGAGAAAAGAGGAACATTTGTAAGCCGACCATCGGTACGTGTGTACGGGGCTTTACTGCAGCTTCTAATGCATACTATGAGAAGCTCACAATGTGCAGTGAAATCAGAGAAAACAATTACAGTAAAAGATAGCAGCCTGTACAACCAGACAAGGCTGAAGGTAAGGCTGGAGTTGAACTATTAACCACTTTACCACCGGAGGATTTTGCTGTCTTACGTCCAGGCGCGGTCGTGCGACGCCTTACCCAAACGAAATTTACGTCCTTTTTTTCCCCACAAACACTTTTGGTGGTATTTGATCACCTGTGCGATTTTTACTTTTTGCGCTATAAACAAAAAAAATAGCGTAAATTTTGAAAAAATAACAATATTTTTCACATTTTTTATATGAAATTCCCCCCAAAAAAATGTAAAAATCTAAATTTTTTTAAATTTTTGGCCAATTTGTTTTCTGCTACCTATGTTTGGTAAAAAAAAATCACAATAAGCGTATTTTGATTGGTTTGCGCAAAAGTTATTGCGTTTACTAAGGGAAAGTTTTTTGTCATTTTTGGTAATGGCGGCTATCTGCGATTTTTTTTTTTGCGGGACTGCGACATTGCGGAGGACAGATCGGACCCTTGACTGACATTTTTGACACTTTTGGGGGTACCAGTGACATTTTTACAGTAATCAGTGCTATACATATGCACTGTTACTGTAAAAATGACACTGGCAGGGAAGGGGTTAATTTTATTGGAGAGGGAGGGGTTAATGTATGCCTGGTGCTTACTAACGTGTGTGGGGGGAGGTGACTGAGTGACACAGGGACAGATCGCAGGTTCAGCTATGCTGAATCCTGCAATATGACCCTGTCTGTCACTCCGCCCGCTTTGTTTACACAAGCGGGCAGATCTCCAGACTCGATTCCCCGACTATCGGGGAAGAGCGGCGGTGATCACCGCCGCTCCTCCCCTGGCCCGACTCCCGCTGTGACTGAATACAGCGGGAGCGAGCCTCCGGCGGCACGTGCGCGCCGCCCACAAGGGAAGGAGACCAGCGACGTAGGTCTACGTCGCTGGACGGGAACGAGCCACTTTACCACAGTACAGTCAACATGACTGGTCGGCAAGTGGTTAAGGAACATCCATCCATCCATTCAGTGAACAAATGAGAGGTTTTTTTTTTAATAAGCTGGGTAGGGTGGAGAACGATTCCTCCATTGGGGACATTTCTTCTTCCTACTGGAGCCAGGCTGTATTACTTTTTGATGTTAATACATTTTGAAATGCTTGGGTAGCACTACTCCCGTAGAAAACCGAATCATCACTGTCCAGGTCTTCCCAAACTTCAGCCAGGCACGTTCCGTAGACTCATTGACTCTTCTCCAAAAACCATTCTAGGGAATGTAGCTTTTTGTTGGTTTTATTTTTGGAGAACTTGGATAGGAATGAGGGTAATGGTGGGATTCCTTCCTGCTTTAAAGGAGATGTAAAGGCAGAAGGTTTTTTTTTTTTAATGTGAATGCATTCTATGCATTAAAATAAAAAAAAACTTCTGTGTGCAGCAACCCCCCTCAGCTCCCTATCACTTACCTGATGTCCCTCTCTGTCCACGAGTGTCTCAGCCATCCAAGATTCTCCCTCCTGACTCGCTGAGACACAGCAGCAGAACCATTGGCTGCTGCTGTCAATCAAAGTCAGCCAGCCAATCAGGAGAGATGGGGAGGGGCCGGGGCAAGGCTCCTTGGCGAATGGACTCAGGGAGCTGTGACTCGGCTCAGGTGCCCCCATAGAAAGCTGCTTGCCGTGAGGGCACTGAACAGGAGAGAGGGGCCAGGATCACAGAAGAGGGACCAGAGAAGAGAGGGATCCTGGCCACTTTGTACAAAACCGATATCTCATGAAAGTGAAAGGCTGACGCGTTTCGAGGCAGTGCCTCTTCCTCAGAGCCCCGGGGGCACTGCCTCGAAACGCGTTAGCCTTTCACATTCATGAGATATCGGACTCTTACATCATGGAAGCTGTTCGATGGAGTTGATATGCTGGTTTACATCGCATGTTTGTGAGTAGCCATTTTTTTATATTTCATCAAAAAAAAGCTTACCGAGGATAATGCGCTAGGCTGGTGCACCCTTCTTTTTGTTTATGTCTACAAGGTAGAAAAGGTTGTAACTGTGGTGAATGATCTGATGGAAGAGGTAAAAGATTTGTTGGAGGAGTGATGAGTTTTCAGGGATCGCCTGAGGGCACCTAGAGTGGGAAATAGCCAGAAAGGTTGAGGTAGAGCATTCCAGAAGATGGGGGAGGCTCTGGAGAAATCCTGGAGACGAGCATGGGAGGAGGAGATAAGGGCGTTTGAGAGTAGGAGGTCTTGAGAGGACGGTTAGGGTGATATTTGGAGACAAGTTTGGTGATGTAGCTTGGGGCAGATTTGTGAATGGCTTTGTATGTTGTGGTTAGTATTTTTAATTTAATTCACTGGGCGATCAAGAGCCAGTGAAGGGATTGGTGGAGAGGGGTGGCAGACACTGAGCAGTTGGTAAGGTGGAGAAGCCTGGCAGTGCATTCATGATAGACTGAAGAGGGGATAGCCTATAGAGGTAGGTCTATGAGAAGGGAGTTGAAATAGTCGAGGCAAGAAATAAAAAGGGGGTGAATGAGTAGCTTTGTATTTTCATTTGTTAAAAAGGGGCGCATTTTAGAGAATGTGGTTTGAGTGTAGACCACTGGTCCTGGCCCCAGTGGCATACTCATCACTCTTCTGTCTTCTATAGGAGTGGTGGTAGTGGTCTGCATCTCTGAGGTGAAACCTGTATCCTATTATTTAAGGACCCTGGCTAAAAACCAACTTCAGCTGAGATTAGAGTGGATATACCGGGGTGAGCAAACCGGATTGGCCCCGCAAACAAGGTCGTTTCACTCCTTCTGGCAGTGCCACCCCAGTCAGACTGGCTCCTGAAGAAAACAAACTGTGCCATGGGATATCAGACTTTCAAGCTATCAGGCTAAAGGCTATCAAAGTGTCAACCTTTTGCCTTCAGCCTTTGTGTACTCCATGCTCTCTTTTTTCTCTACAATTCCTCTTTGCTCCAGATTACAGATGCTGAAGGCAAAAGGTTGACACTTTAATAGTCTTTAGACTGACAGCTAGGTGGTCTGAAATCCCGCAGCACAGTTTGTTTTCTTCAGGAGCCAATCTGACTGGGATGGCACTGCCGGAAGGACCAAACCCTTGGTTAAGCATCCTGTTTGCGCACTGGTCTTGTGGAGGTACACCAAAGTTGTAGCAAAGGGGCAGTGGGCAACCAGCACTGGTTCAACTTGTCCAGATGAACTTTTGAGATCAGTCACTTTAGTCTTATTGCATGTCACTTTGTGTTGGTTAGAAAATGAAGTGATGGCCAATAGATGCGGATCTCATGCAGCCTATCTATGAAAAAACACATCAACTATTTTGCTTGATTGATTTGTTATTTATTTGCATGTGTCACTTTGATTTTGTATTGCACCTTATTTTGAACTTTATAAAAATGGTGAACCTTCAACAAGATCATAGGTGGCCAAGGCTCACTGATGCTTGTGGGGAGTGAAGTCTGGCTCGTGTAGCTCAAACTGCTGAAAAAATTAATGCTGGGTGTCAGAACACACAGTGCAAAGCTGTTTTTTGTGTATGGAGCTGCATAGTCTAAGACCGGTCAGGGAGCTCATGCTGACTAATGCCCACAGCCAAAATCACCTACAAGCATGGGCATGGGAGCATCAGAACTGGACCACAGATCAAGGGAAGAAGGTGGCCCTTGTCTGAAGAATCACATTTTCTTTTAGTTCATGTGGATGGCTGGGGGTGTAACGGTCGCTTACCTGAGAAAGAGATGGCACGAGGATGCAGTAAAAAAAGGCAAGCCGACAGGGGCAATGTGATGCTTTGGGTAATGTTCTGCTGGGAAAGCTAGGGTCCTGCCAATCATGTGGATGTTACTTGAACCCTACCTACCTAAATGCGGATGCTG
Source organism: Pelophylax lessonae (assembly GCF_965119305.1). NCBI lineage: Eukaryota > Metazoa > Chordata > Amphibia > Anura > Ranidae > Pelophylax > Pelophylax lessonae. The sequence continues at coordinate 144,036,044 of NC_138770.1, read as the reverse complement.
ACCAAGGACACCCCTTCATGGAAACTGTATTCCCTGATGGCAGTGCCCTCTTTCAGTAGGATAATGCGCCCTGCCACACTGCAAAAATGGTTTGAGGGGCACAAAGAGCTTGAAATGTTGACTTGGCCTCCAAATTTTCCAGGTTTCAATCCAATCAAGCATCTTTGAGATGTGCTGGAAAAATAAGTCTGATCCATGGAGGCCCCACCTCACAACTTTTAGGACTTAAAGGATCTGCTAATGACGGCTTGGTGTCAGATACCCCAGCATACCTTCAGAGGCCTAGTGGCACCCATGACTCGACAGGTCAGGGCTTTTTTGGCAGCAAAAGGGGGAACCTACTCAACATTAGGTGGGTGGTCAAAAAGTTTTGGCTGACTGGTGTATGTCACCAATTAAACAACATCCACTCCTAACAGGCAGTATACAGTACCTTAATATAGCTTGCATCGCTTTTAGGGCCTTATTCACACAGCGAACAGGCGGTTTATAGAGCCACCAGGATCTAAGTGCAGACAGCCCATGTAAGTCTATGGAGACACAGCCGCTCAACCTAATTTGCTAGTTGTGTTAGCAGCCCTAAATGCAGACAGGATGCATCTAGTGCCACTCACCCACGTCTATAAAATTTGGATGCCCTTCTGTGTTGCGTGCAGGCAGCTCATGTAAGGGACTCTGCGGCTGTACGATCACCAGCTGCATAAACAGCCAATTCACAGTGACCCAACCTCAGTGCCTGTGTGAATGAGACCTAAATTATCTTGTATTTGTGGCTCAGAACGCCCCGAAGCATGTCAAGCTCAGCACATAGAGGTCAGGGAGCTTGGCCGCAGCTCTACCTACTATAGGATTGATTACAAACTTGACTTTGCTTGAAAAGTGAAGACCATCTAGCAGGGATCATCAGAAATATTTTATGTAAACTTGCTCTGTCTGACGGTAATGAAACGATTCATAAATTGCAATTGCCTACATTTCTGAATTGTGAAATGATCACATCAGACAGATCTGCTTGGAGGAAAATTAGATTAGCTATTCGTCAAATCATAACTCTAACCTTAAGTGCAGATACTGCAGCAATCTGACCATTAGAAGAAGAAAAAGTGTGAACAAACCATTATGTATGCTTACTGTTCATTTGTTTATCCCGATGAGTGCTTTTTTCATTAACCAAATAACACTACAAAAAAAAAGTAAAAAAAATCAGTCATGATTTATTTAAATAGGATGAGAATGGACAAGGCTTCTGCTGTGATGACAAATTCGAGGTAGATCTCCAGTTTAAACCCACCAGTGATGTGTCAGTAGACATTTAATTAACCCTCAATCTTTTTTGACATTCCTGCCCAGGTGACATTTTGAGCTGTTGTACAACATTCAATCCACCAGGATTTTCAATGAAATGCCCACTAATGATTCTTCTGAAATTTCTGCATGTACATCGGTCTGAACTGCAAATACACAATTCAGGAATTCTCTGTAATTAGGATTCATGAATGATAAGTTGTGTGCAGATTGGACAATCCTGTATGCAAATATTTAGGCAAACCAATGTTCATTGTTCGTTCATTCCGGACCATGATCCAGTCTGTTAATAAAATGGTCTTCCTTTTGCAGGTTTACTCTTTAGGTGTCCCGCTGAACGGCGCAGTTTTTTCCTCTCCTCTTTATGTTGTTTTTCTGCTTCTTGTCTCTTCTTTAGATTTTCAGACTGGAAAAGAACACATAAGATTTTCACAATTGGGAATTTAATTCAATTCAGATGATATAATAATCACATAGTCTGCATGATCAACAACCATCTTTAAACTATTTCAAAGCTGCACTACAGTGTTCTCTGTGGCCTTTTTAACATGTTCCCGATCACATGACAGTTGTACACAATGGATGGCTTTCTTTAATGCAATCCATTGTGTACAATTGCGCTGCTAGCTGTGATTGGTCTATTTGATCACATGGTACAGACGGGGCCAATCACAGCCCATCCGTACCATGTGATCAGCTTTGACCAATCACAGATAATCACAACAAAACAAACTAAATTTATCTGTTTCATTCAGAAAAATGCTTGCTCATAGCAATGTAATTCACTGCTATAATCAATCAATGTGTAAAAAAAAATCCTTGCCCAGAGTAGTACAATGTTACTATAGTGACTTTATATTGCTCTGTTCAGTGTGTTAAAAAAAATAAAAATAAAAAAAAAGTGATAACTTTTTTTTGTACTGTCATCAGTCAGCGTCCCTCATCGCCGCCTCACTGGTTATATGAAGACGCTGTACTGCACCGGTGACAGTATATTAAAAAGAAAAATGTAAATTTGAGCAAAGGGCGTAGAGCTTAGGGCGACTGAACATTCAAGTATAAGGAAGGACAATTAGAAAGAACGGGATTCTGCATAGTCAGGTGAAAGGAACGAGCAAAACAATGCTCAAGTAATATTGTAGGTTAAGTGAGAAGCTTCAGATAAATAGGCCAGATACTATTACAATGTATACGGCTAGACGATACCTATATGGCTCCTGCATACACAGTGCAAAGTGATCCTTGTATAGAGATCTGTATATCAGTCCAAGCAACTGATTCAACAAAGTCATTTTGAGCTGCCATAATGGTGATGTAATCTGTACCCAATGCCATTAAGATCATATTACACTGAATATACTGCTGCAGCAGGTGATAAAGAACAGAGAACAGATTTGGATTAGTAATCGAATTAAGAAATTAAAAAAACAGGTTATAAGGGATTCTATAGGTGAGAAAAAAATACAGTGATGGCCTTAAGTACATCTACAGTAAGTCTGAGTGTGTACCAATGTATACGGAGATATCCAATTCTTATCCTCACAAGATAAATAATTCTGCTCTTGAGGCTAGGTTCACACCTATGCATTTTTAGTGCGTTTTGCAGAAACGCACTAGAGTCCATTTAACATGGTTTACTTTTTTCAGCCGCTGCCTTTTTGGAAAGGGTGAGGGACTTTTGTTTTCCAACAGTAGATTGCGTTTTGTGCGCAATAGACTGGCACCAAAAAAGTGTTGCATTTTTGATGCGTTTTTTTCTTTGCTAATAGGAAAGAATGACAGTTCTGTTCATGTAGTGTGACTTTGATGAGACTTTACACTCTCTGGCACTCAAGTAGCATCAAAGTAGTGTAGGAATCTTTATTTAGCCAATTTAAAAAGTCATTGCCATGCAGGATGCGATGGAAGAACTGAGGTTCCTGGGTAAAGTCCACCACTCCTGAGGCCTTACATATTGATCATTGTTATCAAACACTGTTCTGAATTAACCAGCAGGGGATTGATAACCACTTTGCCGCTGCTCACTAGAGCTCTACTGCGGCAAAGTGGCTCTTGTAGGTCTGACGACATAGACCTACGTCGGCAGATGCTCCCCCTTCTCGGTGGCGAGTCGCCAGAGGCTCGCTCCCGCTGTATTCAGTCACAGCGGGAGTCGGGCCAGGGGAGGAGCAGTGGTGATCGCCGCTGCTCTTCCCCGATCGTCGGGGAATCGAGTCTGGAGATCCGCCCGCTTGTGTAAACAAAGCGGGCGGATCTCCTAAGTGACAGGCAGGGTCAGATTGCAGGGTTCAGCATAGCTGAACATGCGATCTGTCCTTGTGTCACTCGGTCACTTCCCCCCCACACATGTCAGTAAGCACCAGGCATACATTAACCCCTCCCTCTCCAATAAAATTAACCCCTTCCCTGCCAGTGTCATTTTTATAGTAACAGTGCATATTTATAGCACTGATTACTGCAGTAATGTCACTGGTAACCCCAAAAGTGTCAAAAATGTCAGTCAAGGGTCCGATCTGTCCGCCGCAATGTCGCAGTCCCGCAAAAAAAAAAAAAAAAAAAAAAAAAAAAAAATCGCAGATCGCCACCATTACTCGTTAAAAAAAAAAAAAAAAAAACACACCAAAAACGACAGAAATCTTTCCCTTAGTAAACGCAATAACTTTTGTGCAAACCAATCAAAATACGCTTATTGCGATTTTTTTTTACCAAAAATATGTAGCAGAAAACAAATTGGCCAAAAATGATAAATTTAGATTTTTACATTTTTTTTTGGGGGGGGGGGGGGGGGGATTTCATATAAAAAAAATGTGAAAAATATTTTCTCTTACGTCCTCCGACAGTCGCCGCCCTCTTCATATTCGTCACAATGGGGTATTAGACTTTGTAACTGTAAGTAGCTAGGCAACAGAATATGTCAATATAAAAGTTTTAACACATCCCACCCCCAGGGGGTGGTCCCCTCAGTCAATACCCTCCCACTTCCTGTATCCATACTCCAGTTTCAATGTCTAGCTTGTCAGGAGTAGCTGGATGTCTCTATGCTGGGGCATTTGTCTCAGCCTTTTCCCTATTCTTTTTTGATTTTGTTTGAGTTTTTTCTCTCCGTTTGCTTAGCTGTTCATTTTGTCAGCGTTAGTTCTTTTGATGAAGAGGATTCGTGCGGGCTGGGACTCGGGCTGATCCCCCTGGTCGCAGGTTGTGGGTCGGTGGTTTTCCCGGCCTGCCATCGAGCGTTCAGCCAGGTATCGCTCCTGGCACAGTGAACGACCCATCCCTGTTCGGTGCAGGGATGCTTGGTGAGGTGGCTACCTCACTGGACGCTGTGTGGTTTCTTAACCCCGGTTTCGTGCGTCCTGGATGCGACTCTCCCTGCCTCATGTGCTGCGGTTTGTTCGCCTGTGCGGGTCCCCCGCGTCCTTAGAAGGTAAGTGTACTTATGTGGGGACCTGTCTGTCGGGGGGGGTGTCAGTCTGGGACTGTGTAACCTGCCTCTATTCACACTATTTGGCTCCCTGTCATTCTGCCTGCACGCTGTGGGCTGCAGGAGGGGGGGCTGTGTGGCACTGTGTGTCTGCCTGTTACTGTGTGAAGCGCTGTGTGCTGTGGGGCATGCCTTTGGTCATGTTGGGGGCACTGTACAGCGGTCGCTGCAGCGACCTGCCATGTTGATTTTTACATGGGTGATGTGTTACATCGCAGAGCGGGGGAGCGGCGTTTTCGGCGCCAAGCGCCGCCATTTTGCCTGCATCGCCCCGGCCGCATGTTTTCAATGCGGGCGGCCATTTTCTTGTAGCCTCTCATAGGCTTTACAAGAGCGCCCTGATTGCATCACTTCCTCTTTCCTGATGTGCACCGATCGCAGCAGCAGCTACTACAGGGGTCCCCTCAGGTTTTTGACTTTTCTATCTGCCTGTATCCATTGCCTGTTTTCTGTGCTCTCCCTGTGGGGGTCTCATTCGGCTTGTGTGTGTGGCGGTGGGCTGCGCTCTCCGCGCCTGTTAAGGGGGCAGTTGACCCTTTCTTGTCAGCATAAGTTTTGTGGGGCAATGGATTCTCAGGAGGGCAAATTTCCTGCCACATTGGTGGGTAGCCAGGGGACTGCTGTTTCTCCCCCAGGGGGGGATTTGGCTGTGATTGTGGCTAATCTTGCTGCCCAGGTGCAAATGCTGGTGGCTGCTCAATCCACAAAAAGGTCCAGAGTTTCAATTTCCTCTGGTTCAGAGGGTGATGGTGCGGGGGCTGATATGGCCGGGGTCTCCTTGTCGGGGTCCCGTTCCTCCCTGGATCTTGTGGGGTCCGAGGTGGAGGCTGAGGTTGAAGGGGTGGATAATTCTCCCCCTGGCTCGTCTGAAGAGCTTGCACTCATGGATGACTTGGTTGCTTCCATCAAACAAATGCTGCGCTTGCAAGATGAACCGTGTCCGCCGGCTGCTTTGGCAGCTTATGGGACAAAGAGAAGGCGCAAAACATCGCAGGTTTTTCCCTGCACTGATGATTTTCAGAGCGCAGTTAAGGAACAATGGCGTAATATTCGCAAACCTTTTGCGGTACCCAGTAGGTTTAAACTGCGTTATCCCTTCACGCCCGCTACTGACGAGCGTTGGTGTGTACCACCTCCTGTGGATCACGCGATCGCGGTTCTGAATAAGTCCACTGCGATTCCTGCTGAGGATACCCCGGTATTCCGGGATGCCACAGACAAGAGGCTGGAGTCTCTTGCCTGTCATACCTATTCTATTATGGGTTCTATGCTAAAAGCTCTGTTTGCTTCCCTTATGGCGGCCCAGGCGGTCGCGAGTTGGACGCAGGTGCTTAGACGCGTTTTGGTGGCTGACTCAGCCCTGCAGGCGACATTGGACATGGTGGATCAAATCCATCAGGGTGTCATGTATTTGTGCGATGCGGACTTGGATATGGTCCCGTTGGCCGCACGTGTACACGGTGTGGCGGTGTTGTCTCGCCGTTTGATTTGGTTGAAGTGTTGGTCGGTGGACCAATCTTCTCGCAAGACTTTAGCCAATCTCCCTTATGACCGTTCTCGTCTGTTTGGCGAATCCTTGGATACTCTGATTAAGGGGATCACTGGGGGTAAGAGCACGCTCTTACCCCAATCCCAGAAGGCTAAGTCGGCTCCTGGTAAGAAGCATGCTTCCTTTCGGCCCCTCAGGGGTCCTTTCGTGCCTTTCGGCCGCACTTTAAGGGCAAACCGTTCAAAGGTCAGGGCTCTCAAAAGAAGCCGTGGACAGGTAAGCAGAAGTCCGGCCAATCCGGATCCGCTGCCCACAACAGTGCGGCCTGAAGGGGCGCCCTCACCCGGTTCTGGGGTGGGGGGACGCTTGCTCGGTTTTCTACAACCTTGGCTGGCCCGTGTTCGGGACAGGTGGGTTCAGGAAATCGTTCGATCTGGTTACAAGATCGAGTTTCTTTCTCGGCCGGAGAGCAGATTTTTTTCCTCAAATCTTCTACTGTCTCCGGAGCGTTTGCGGGATCTGCACCTGGCGGTGCGGGACCTGAGAGCTCAGGGAGTGGTGGTCCCGGTGCCTCATCGGGACAGATTTCGGGGGTTCTATTCAAATCTATTCACTGTACCCAGGAAGGAGGGCAAGGTTCGTCCAATTCTGGACTTGAAGGCCCTAAACCGCTTTGTGCGGGTTCGCAATTTCCGCATGGAATCTCTGCGGTCGGTGGTGGCTGCCCTGGTTCCGGGGGAATTCATGGCCTCCATCGATCTGAAGGATGCGTACCTACACATCCCCATTTTCGAGGGTCACCAGAGGTACCTTCGATTCGCCATTGCGGAGGATCACTACCAATTCGTGGCGTTGCCTTTTGGCCTCGCTTCGGCTCCGCGGGTTTTCACCAAGGTGCTTGCGCCACTGCTGGCCTAATTAAGGGCCCAGGGCATCTCTGTCCTGGGGTATCTGGACGACATTCTGGTTCGCTCTGCGACCAGCCAGGGTCTGGAGAAGGATCTGTCCGTCACGGTGCAGACTCTGCAGGAGTTTGGTTGGACGATAAATTATCCAAAATCGACACTGTGCCCGGCAGTTCGTCTTCCCTATTTGGGAATGATCCTGGACTCGGTCCAAGCGAAGGTCTTCCTACCGGACGACAAAATCAAGGTTCTTCAGGGAGAAGTCCAGTCCCTCAGGGACGTTCCGTGCTCATCCCTGCGGAAGTGCATGCGGTGTCTGGGTCTGATGGTCTCGGCTTTCGAGGCGATTCCCTTTGCCCAGTTTCACACGAGGGGTCTCCAAGCGGAGATTCTGTCCAAGTGGGACAGGCGTCCGCAGTCTCTGGATGTCCAGATTTCGTTGAGCCGTCGCACCAGAAGGGATCTTCTGTGGTGGCTCCAGTCCCCGGCGGTGTCGGGGGGAAAGTCTTTTCGTCCTCTTTCATGGACGGTGATCACCACGGATGCCAGCCTGTCGGGCTGGGGTGGTGTTCTGGGCGTTCTGTCCGCCCAGGGGACTTGGTCGGAGCAGGAATCCTCCCTTCCGATCAACATTCTGGAGTTACGTGCGATAACTCTCTGCCTTCACCGTTGGACGGACAGGCTGCGTGGCTGTCCGGTTCGGGTGCAGACGGAAAATGCCACGGCGGTGGCTTACGTCAATCACCAAGGGGGCACCAGGAGTGCCCGAGCGGCTCGAGAAGTGGCCGACATTCTTTCTTGGGCCGAGACTCATGTTCCGGCGATATCGGCGGTACACATTCCGGGGGTGGAGAACTGGCAGGCGGATTATCTGAGTCGCCAGACCCTGGATCAGGGGGAATGGTCTCTCCACCCGGCTGTCTTTCAGATGTTGTGCGCGAAGTGGGGTCTTCCGGAAGTGGACCTGTTCGCGTCTCGTCTGAACAACAAGGTAAAAAGGTTCGTGGCAAGGACGCGCGATCCTCGGGCAGACGCGTCCGACGCGCTGGTGGCCCCGTGGCACCAGTATCGGCTGCTGTATGCGTTCCCGCCGATTCAATTGCTGCCCAGGTTCCTTCGCAGGTTGAACTCGGAACCGAAAACAGTGATTCTGGTGGCACCAGACTGGCCTCGCCGGTCCTGGTACGCGGATCTCGTGAACCTGGCGGTCAACGCTCCTTGGCGTCTGCCTCTTCAAGAAGATCTCTTGTCTCAAGGGCCGATATTCCATCCTGCTTTACAGTCGCTGGCTTTGACGGCCTGGCTGTTGAAACCGAGGTCCTGAAGGATAGGGGTCTCCCCCCGGAGGTCATTCACACTTTGATTAACGCGAGGAAGTCTTCCTCGGGGAAGGTCTATCACCGTACTTGGAAGGCCTATTTTGCCTGGTGTGAGTCCAGGGGGTTTTCACCTCGCACATACTCTGTGTCTAGAGTGTTGTCCTTCCTTCAGACGGGTGTCGACCAGCGTATGGCGTTGGCTACGGTCAAGGGTCAGGTGTCTGCGCTGGCCGTTCTCTTTCAACGTCCTATAGCGTCTAACTCTTTGGTTAGTACCTTTGTTCAAGGGGTGCGACATCTGGTCCCTCCTAGGAGGGCACCCTTGCCTCCTTGGGACTTGAATCTTGTGCTGTCCGTGTTACAACACGCTCCTTTTGAACAGATCAGGAAGATCTCGTTGTCCATGTTGTCCAAAAAAGTCGCCTTTTTGGTGGCGATAACTTCGGCTCGTAGGGTTTCGGAGCTGGCGGCTTTGTCCTGCAAGTCTCCGTACTTGGTCCTTCATCTGGATAAGGTGGTCTTGCGACCCAACCCTTCTTTTCTTCCGAAGAGAGTTTCGGATTTTCACATCAATGAGGACATTGTCCTGCCTTCGCTCTGCGCGAAGCCCACACATCCGAAGGAGGTGGAGCTGCATTCCTTGGATGTTGTTCGGGCGCTTAGGGTTTACCTGAAATCGACTGAATCTTTCCGCAAGTCGGATTCCTTGTTTGTCCTTCCTGAGGGACCTCGGAAGGGCTTGGCTGCGTCGGCCTCTACCATTGCCAAATGGATCAGACAGACTGTGGAACAGGCCTATACTTTGAAGGGGAAAGTTCCCCCTGTGCCTGTGAAGGCGCACTCTACAAGATCTCTGAGTACGTCTTGGGCCTGTCGTCATGGGGCTTCTGTGGCCCAGGTGTGTAAGGCGGCGACTTGGTCGTCCGTTCACACCTTCACAAAATTCTACAGAGTGGATGTTCAGGCATCGGCAGATGCTTCCTTTGGCCGCAAGGTTCTTAGTGCGGCAGTTCCTTAGAGCCTCTTGTATGGGCTTTTTGGCTGTTTGGGATACATGTTGTTATCCCTAGGTTATTTGTTTCCTGGGATTTTTTTTGCTTCTGTTGAGCAAGTTTTTTCTTCTGTTACCCAGATGGTTTCCTTCCTTTGGTAAGGTTCCTTTCTCTGCAGTGGAGACGGCGTTGCCTTGGGCGCGGCTGCGTTTCCCACCCCTCATGTTTGCACTGCTTTGGGACGTCCCCATTGTGACGAATATGAAGAGGGCGGCGACTGTCGGAGGACTAAGAGAAAACGGAATTTTTGCAAAATCTTACCTGTAAAATTCCTTTCTCTGAGTCCTCCGACAGTCGCCGCCCCCGCCCCTCTTTTGGGGTTGTTTGTACTCTCTACTGCTATTCCACTGAAACTGGAGTATGGATACAGGAAGTGGGAGGGTATTGACTGAGGGGACCACCCCCTGGGGGTGGGATGTGTTAAAACTTTTATATTGACATATTCTGTTGCCTAGCTACTCCTTCGGAGCAAAGTCTAATACCCCATTGTGACGAATATGAAGAGGGCGGCGACTGTCGGAGGACTCAGAGAAAGGAATTTTACAGGTAAGATTTTACAAAATTCCGTTTTTTCAAAATTGTCGCTCTTTTTTTGTTTATAGTGCAAAAAGTATAAATCGCACAGGTGATCAAATACCACCAAAAGAAAGCTCTATTTGTGGGAAAAAAAGGATGTAAATTTTGTTTGGGTACAGCGTCGCACGACCACGCAATTGTCAGTTAAATTCGCACAGTGCCGAATCGCAAAAAGTGGCCTGGACGTAAGACAGCAAAATCCTCCGGTGGTAAAGCGGTTAAAGGATATGAGAGTGTTTAATTTGTAGGAAACATAAGTGAGAATGTTCAGTTTATTGTCTCTCACTAAAGCCTGATACAAAGTTTGACTGCTCTTAGAATTTCTTTACATAGGCTCCTAAACCTCCACTGCAGCAGGTACCATCTGATCCAAGTCATTAGATTGCTCTTCCTTATATATTCCACACCATGTTTGGTTAGCTGTATATATTGCTGGTGGATATGTTCTGTCAGCTGAGCACCTGTCACAGTTGTCATAGACACACAACAAACACAATGTACACTAGAAACATTTGTTAACACAAAACCCTATAACTTCCCATAGTTCATTTCTGCACAGTATAAGAGAGCAGAAATCTCAATCCAATATTCAACTTGCATGAAAAAAAAAAAAAGTCAGGAGAAATTCCATTAATTGCTATTTGTATGAAAAATGGCAACAGAGAACCACTTCAAATTTCAGAGACACAACTTCATTTTTCAAGAATATAAAAAAAAAATGTTTCCATGTGTCCCATGTCAATAACTGCCTGACCACATAAAAGGCTCAATTCATAAAGCTAACACACCATGATAAATATAATTTTTAAAAGTGACAGTTATTTTTAGAAGAGTCTCCAGTGAAAATTACTTACATGGCTGACAATAGAGTGCCTTAGGCTGTGCTAGAACTTTGTATCACTCTAATTTTAACAAGTAGGTCTTTCTTTAAAACTCAAAGTGAATGTATTGAAATCATTTCTCCAGGCAATGTAAAACACGTCTAAAGAACAGTAAGATTCCACCCCAACACGGCACTTAGGAGAACGCCTTAAGGGGTATATAAATTAGCAGACGTCTTGGTCTGCTAATGATATGGTTGAGAATTGGCTTAGGCCTATTTCACACGGGCGTTCCGTATGTCCGTATATCACCCCATCCGTTTGCGGGGGATATGCGGACATAATGCATGTCAATGGGATGGCGGATGTCACCGGATGACCATCCGCTGACATCCGATTTGCGTCCTTCAGTTTTATTTTTCTTCCGTTTAAAAAACCGAAAGGATGCAAAATCAGATGTCAGCGGTGTCATCAGCTGACATCCGCAATCCCCATAGACATACATTATGTCCGTATATAATCCGCAAGCGGATGGGATGATATGCGGACATACGGACCGGATGACACAAGTGTCATCCGTGTCCGTAAAAAAAAAAAAAAAGTAACTGAACGGAGGAAATAAACTGAGCGGCTGTGTGAAAGAAGCCATGTGCGTATATACACTGAAGATCAAAATTAGAGAACAATTTATGAACACAATTTTTCTTCAGAAATATTGTAATTTTATCACTCAACATTTGATGGAATTTTTGTTGTAGCGATACCATGCTAATAGAGGAGTGTTTTTCAAAATAATCAAGGCACTTCAACGAAACCTTTATTTTGTAGAAAACGCAATGATCAAAATTAGAGAACCGCAACGTCTGTAGCATGGCGAAAGATTACAACTAAAATTTCTGAAGGTTACAACAATCAACAAATAGTAGGAAGTGTACAGGATCTTGCTTAGAATGACCAGCACATCTGCGGCTACAAGACATCACTAGTGTCCCACACTGCTTTGGTGTGATTTTGTTCCACTCTTCCACAGTTCGGTGAATGTAGTGGGTTTCTTGGCCATAACTTTGTCACCACGGATTTTCCAGAGGTTCTCTATTGGGTTTAAATCAGGATTCTGGACTGGCCATTTCATTATTTCAATGTTTTCAGCTTCAAGGAACTGCTTTGCCCGTTTTGCTGTGTGACAGGGGGGCATTGTCATGCATGCAAATTGCTGTCTGATTGGGTGATGAATGCAGGGAAGGAACAGCATGTTGTTGAAGGTTCTGATAAACATTTGCATTCATTCTGCTATGTAGGTGTAACAAGAGGTCCAACTCCTGCTGCAGAAATCACCCCCAAACCACGACGCTTCCCCTCCACCTTTCACTGACTTCTTTACACATTTTGGGTTCAGTCTTTCCCCAGTTTGACGACAAACATAATGTTTCCCATCAGACCTAAAGTGAACTTGGCACCAGTTCCCCTCTGTCCACACAACATGCTCCTCAGCAAAGGTTAGTCTAGCCTTTTTATTCCTTCTGCTAATGAGAGGTTTGGTCACTGCAAAGTGGACCTTTAGTCCAAATCCCCTAAATGGCGAGACACTGTATGATGAGACAGATCCTTATGCCCCGAACACACGCATCGATAGTTGGCCGTGAATTTTCGGCCAACGCCCGATCGGCCGATTGTCGGCTTGTTAGTATGATGCTTTCTACAACCGACTGACTTTTCGGCCGAATAAAGTCTGGTGTGCAGGCTATAAAATTTTTGTCGGCCGTCAACACAACGGCCGATTTTCGGTCAGTCAGTACAGATTTCGGCAGACATAAATCTGATGAGCAAGACTGGGCATGCTCAGAGAAGAAAAAACACACGGAAAGTAAACCATCACATGACATCAATTCTGAAGCAGATTTTTGTTGGCCGAGAAAATTCGTGTGCAGTCTAGGCACATTGCAACCAACAAAACAACTTGGACAAAAGACGGCCGATAATCGTTGCGTGTGTACGAGGCTTAACTCTGTTCAGAGCTGAACTGGCGAGCAGTCACGGCCGCAGTGTTGAACCAACTGCCCATTGAAATTCTCCACATTATCCTGCCCTCTCTTGCATTTGTTTTTCGTGGACGACCCGCCTTCTAGGGGGACTTGAATGAGTTGGTGACATTGTAAAGATGCAACATTCTAGAAATGACAGGTTTGGACCGACAAACTCCTCTTGCTATGGCTGAAAGGGTCATCCCTTTGACCTTCATCTAGACAACCTGCTGCCGGAGGGTTTCAGTCACTTTAGAATGGCTCACCATCTTACAAAGTCAGTGAAAACTGGAAAGTTAGGCTGCCAGTTAAATAGGGTTATTGAGATAATTAAAGAAATTAGCACAAGGTGTGAGAATAATAACAACTGGGAGGTATCTGAAAGTGTTCTCTAATTTTGATCAATGTTCTGTTTCAAATGTCATTGAAGTTTTTTATTCTCGGCTTCAAAATATAAGTAACTCATGAAATATGCTTAACAAAACTGCTCTTTTACTCCTGTTTAGATAATTTCAAATAGAAGTAAGCAAAAATGGAAGGCTGTTTTCCAATTTTGATCTCCAGTGTATACGGCCTAGTTGCACCTACAACCATGATCCTAGATTCAATCTTTGTAGCTGGTGATTCTCATTAAGGTACAAGAGCGGCACTTTAGACAGGTGGCAGAAAGAAGTCAGGAGGTCCATGTGCCCGCCCCCCCCCCACCCCCCCCCCCACACACACCCACCCACCCTTCCTGGGCTCTCCAATCCCACCAGGGAGCCCGGGACTGATGTGACCTTTCTGATGAGGTGCAAAGCTTAAAGAACAGGAGTCCCCCTCCTGGGATGTCAGAATCTGGAAGCATCAAAAATTTCACAACTAACAGTTTCAGTTTTTTGTTTACAAGACATTACCGGCTTGTATAGCAGGTGATCAAACCAATCTCACGTTGAATGGCTGCTTTTGAGGCCAGAGGAGAGATAGGGGGTCTCAGAGCCCAGATCTCTCCATTAAGAGGACCTGTCACAATCTATGCCATCACAAGGGATGTTGCTCATTCCTTGTGATAATAAAGTTGAAAAAAAATAAAAGGACCAGGCCATGCCCCCAATGCCTTTCACTTCACCCAAGGAGCTGCTCCTGGCCTGGTTGGAGCCCGGGCTGAGGCTGTCATACACCTTCTTACTGGGTTTTACAGAGATGTACGACTTCCAGGACTTTTCCTTTTTCCATTAGACTTAAAAAAAAAAAAAAAATGCAAAAGCCACCATTTCATTCTCTAGGACCTCTGCTTAAAATAAATGGATTTTTGTAAAATCTTACCGTAAAATCCTTTTCTCTTAAGCTCATTGACAGACGTAGTCCTCGTTGATTAATAACAACTCGGGTTATACTGCCCTCTACAGGAGTAGGACTAGACAGGAAAGAAAACGTTCTGGCCACACCTTAGGGGCAGTCCCAGAGGGTATATCCTCTCTCTCTCTCTGCTACAGCAAATCAGTTATGTCACAAAGCAGTGTTTAGAGAATTTAACCCAACCCAACTCCAAAACAGAGGGGCGGGTACTACGTCTGTCAATGAGCTTAAAGGAAAAGGATTTTACGGTAAGATTTTACAAAAATCCAGTTTTCTCTGTCGCTCATTGACAGACGTAGTTCTCGTTGATTAATAACAACTCGGGACGTCCCAAAGCAGTACCACAAATGAGGGGTGGGAAAATGGAAATCAAAATCCAATCTAGAAGGCCCAACCGGTGCCAACTAGAAGTTTTAAAGGCTCATCAATCACACGATGAGACTCAACTGAAATTCCAACGGAAAAAAACCCTCGAGGTAGACCACCGGTCTCCTCAAATTGCGGCCTGCAAAACCTTGCGGCCAAATGAGGCATCCGCTGATGCCATCACATCAACTTTATAAAATTTCGTAAAGGTATGTACCGACGACCAGGTGGCAGCCTTGCACACCTGGACCACTGACGCCTGATGGCGGTAGGCCCAGGAAGTACTGAGCGCTCGAGTGGAGTGCGCCTTAACAGGGAACGGAGGATTCCGACCCTTAATAGAATAAGCCTGTACCACCGTCTGTCTGGCAGATGCAGGCAACCCCTTTCTGGGGCCATCCGTGATCACAAAAAGTGAATCCGTCTTACGGAACGTTTCCGTAGCCTTCAGGTATACCCTGATTGCCCGAACCACATCCAAGGAATGCAACGCACATTCCCGAGGATGATTGGGCTGAGGACACAAGGAAGGTAGCACAATATCTTCATTCAGATGAAGTTTTGAAGCCACCTTAGGAAGAAAGGATGGCTTCGGATGAAGAACTACCTTATCCCTATGAACCACTAGATATGGGGAATGGCATGATAATGCAGCCAGTTCTGACACCCTGCGTTCAGAAGTGATAGCCACCAAGAAGACCACCTTCTGGGATAATGTAAGCAAGGGAATCTCCCTGATATTTTCAAAGGGAGGTTTCTGCAGAACCGACAAAACCAAATTAAGATCCCAGGGTGGTAAGGGCACGCGGACTGGAGGAGCCAAGTGCCGCACCCCCTGGATGAAATTCCGCACCAAGGAATGAGTAGCCAAAGGCTTCTGAAAGAAGATTGCTAATGCTGAAACCTGACCCTTGATGGTGCTCAAGGATAGTTTCTGCTCAACCCCCTTTTGCAGAAAAGCCAAGATTCGGGTCACCGAATAGGTACGTGGGGGAAATCCCAAAGATTCACACCACGCAATATAAGTCTTCCCTGTGCGATGATAGACTTTGCTGGAAGTCGCTTTCCTTGCTTTAATTAGAGTAGGAATAACTGAAGCTGACAGCCCTCTGTCCTTCAATACCTGGGTCTCAATGGCCAGGCCATTAAAACCAGCGACTGTAAAGCACGATGGAAGATCGGTCCTTGAGACCGCAGATCCTCCCTGAGAGGAGGTCTCCAAGAAGCGTTCGCGACTAGTATGTCCAAGTCGGCCTGACCGGCTTGACGAGGCTAGCCTAGAATTTCCAGGATAACTGGAGTTCCCTCCATCTCTATCCTGCGGAGAAATCTCAGCAGCAATCTGAGAGGAGGGAAGACATATAGTAGCTGACACTGCCTTTACAGGCCGTCCAGCGCGCCTGCTGCGTCCGCTAGAGGATCGCGGGCGCGCCTGTCCCACCTCCGCGCCTTCCTGTTGAGCCGATCTGCCAACAGATCCCCCTCCGGGATGCTCTGATGAAGACACAGACGGTGAAATCCTTGGTGATCGACCTAAGTCATCACCCAGATATTGTCTGACTGGATCCGAACCAGGCTGCCCTAGAGCTGCTTGGTCCAGGTAATCCGAAAAAGTCTGATCGCTCTCTGTTCCCACACATTTATCAGAAACTTAATTCCTATCAGGAGTGGTGATTTCTCCTAGTTGAGCATAAGAGACCGAAGTCACCCGACTAGAGGCTCCTTGGTCCGCTTGCTCAAACGGATCCGATTCCTGGAGGGAACTGAGAATGATCCTTGGAAAAGGTAAGGAAAATGATCTGTTCAGGGAACGGGAACTATCGCTCCCTGTAGCACCTAAATGTTGGAAGGGAAGAATCGCACCGGTAGCAGTGATCGACACTCGATCTTGTATCCTGATCGTATGATCTCCTGAACCCCTTGGTCCGGGATTCAGGAAAGTCCTAGATCTGAACACCGGTGAAGACGTCCCCCCACCCCTAAGCCGGGTGGGGGCGCACCTTCAAGCTGTGTTAGCCTTGACTTCAGGTTTGGCTGAGTCTGCGTTTTGTTTGCCCGACCAGCGCCTCTTGAACCCTCCTAGAGGGGCTTTGCCTTTCCCGCTCGCCCCAGAGGAGCGAACAAACCCTTTATGAGTGGCAAAGAAAGGTCCACGCTTGTTACGAGGTCCTTTAGCTTTAGCAGCCTGCGGCAAAAAAGTGCTCTTGCCCCCAGTGACATCCTTAATGATCTCATCTAGGGTGGCCCCAAATAGGCGATTCCCCTGAAAAGGGAGATTCGCCAAGGTTTTTTTGGAACCTAGATCTGCCAACCAGCACTTTAACCACAGCACACGTCTGAGGACTACCGCTGACATCGATGCATGCCCTAACAAGGGGGTGGCATCCAGGGCTGCGTCACAGACGAACTGCAGTCCTTGTATGATTTGCTCCATCAAATCAGACGCTGCCTGGGGGATACCTTCCCCCTTTAGGTCATGGCGTAACAATCTTGCCCATTCCGTTAATGTTTGTGAAACTAAACCAATGACAATCACTGGTCTAAAGGCTGACCCTATCAGGGAAAAAATGGTGCGGGACTCCGCTTCCATTTTCCGATCCACCGTATCCTTAAAGGACGGAGCGTCCTCCAACGGGATAACCGTGGCTTTATTCAATCTGGAAATGGGTGGATCCACCACTGGTGGTACCGTCCATTTCTTAATGAGGGATTCCTCACACGGATAGCGTCTAGCAATGCGCTTGGAAACAGTAAGGGTACGTTTAGGATGATCCCATTCCTCTTTGATTTTATTACCAAAACATTTGGGTAAGGGAAAAACCTTCGCCGTCTTGGTAGGCTTACTAGTACCAAAGGGAATTTCTATCTCGGTTATCTCTGCCGGTAAAACCTCAAGTCTTAAGGTTTCCCGGACCGCCACAACTAGTGCGTCCACCAATGCTGCTTCTTGTGCTATGGCGGAGGCAGGAACGTCCTCCTCACTGTCTGAGGGAACTTTACCTGAGACAACAGCCCCTGCAGAGGGACCTGCAGCTGCAATGACCATCTCAGAATCTGAAGTATCAGATGAAATAGAGGTAGGCGGGGGTCGCTTTCTCCCCCGTCCCTGACAGGCCATCTCCACCCGGGATACCAAAGACTCCAAAACTGCTGTAAATGCATCAATATTCTGTGAACTGGAGAGTCCTGCGGCCACCTCGAGGGGATCAGGTGGGGGCACCTGTGTGGCAGGGTCCATGATTATTCCAGCACTTGCCGGGAAAAAAAAAAAAAAATTATTTGCAAAAAATAAAAAACTTTTTTTTTTTTTTTTTTCTTTAGACCCCCAGCGCCACAGTGCCCCTTAGTGTTACCTGCTTTAGGACCCCTACAGAGAGAGAGAGAGAGACCCCAAGGCTCACCACTTGATGCTCAGAAGTTTCAATACAACCTGTTTACACGCCTTCTGGCGCCTCCCCATAGCTCCTCAAGGTGTTTGGTCACCTCAAACATGGCCGCCCCCATGCTGGAGACACGAAGCTACGCCAATATGGCGGCCTCGTTTGATCTACCAAACAATGGCGGCGGCCTGTGTGGGATAGCAGCGGCTAGCAGCGGCCTGTGGGAAGTATGTATTCGGCCTGGCGGCCTGCGGGAGCTTGGCCCCACAAACTTCACCCTGAATGATGAAAAAGCTTGGCTGGCGGTCTAGGACCCTGGTGGGCCGCATGCGGTCCCTGGGCTGCTGGAGGAATGGCGATCTGGACTGCAGTAACTCAGGCTGTGTACACACTCTGACAGGTGGGATACCTTTTACTTCAATAGTAATGCCCTTTTGTTCTGCCACTGGCTTCAGTCACCTTTACAGTCTTACAATGACTCTAGATTGTCAGCTCTCAAACCAAGCCTCCTGGTTTCTATACACAAAACAATCACACTCAAATAGGGGGATCTGTGACATGTAATAGGATAGAGGGGAGACCCACCTACCATCCCAGAGAGGGCCCGCGTCCACCAATAAACCGGACAGGGGGAACATTCTACTCACCATACCGGAACCAGGCGGGCGCCAACTCCTGACAGAACCCCTCTCCACCGGGGTGGGGGGCTGTCGACCAATAAGGACGCCGTGACTCTGTTGGTCATTGGCGTCCAGGCGAGACGTTTAACTCGCAGGGTCAGTCCCCGTCCAGTGGGACTATGTCGCGGAGCTATGGCCTGCACGCGCTCGTAGGCTGAACTGGGGTGACCACTGGATCTCAACATCCAGCCCGTCGCCCAGTTCCAGCTTTCTTGCTTGAAGATCTCACAGGAACACTGGAGAAAAAAGCTGTCTAAAAAAAATCTAAGAAAAAAATCCTGCCAGGACCGAAGATCCCAGCAAGGCATCTAGGTCCTTACTCCTAACTAGACAGGAAAAAACTGATTTGCTGTAGCAGAGAGAGAGAGGACATACCCTCTGGGACTGCCCCTAAGTTGTGGCCAGAACGTTTTCTTTCCTGTCTAGTCCTACTCCTGTAGAGGGCAGTATAACCAGAGTTGTTATTAATCAACGAGGACTACGTCTGTCAATGAGCGACAGAGAAATATATGTTTGGGTGTTCCAAGTAGTTTTCTAGAAAAAAAAGATGCTGATTTTTACAGAAATGTCAGAACTGGCCTGGGGGTCAACTGGTTAATAAGCGAAAAAAAAACCCTGTTGATCCTGCCAAAAATTCAGAGCTGTGCTGTTCTTCTGTCATCTTAAGCAGCCTAATTTGCTATCCTAATTCTTATAATGGGACTACAGAATATTTTTGTCCCCATCTACGGTTGGTGACGAATATCTCTTATTTTTCTTGTACACATATTGAAGCAATGTAAACGTGTATCAGTATGACTGGACAATAAAGAAGCCGAAGCACACAAAAGAGGATTTTGTTTTGTTCTGTTCTCTGATTGCAATGGAATGAGTCGTAAAGACGGACACTCTTCCCCTGCCTAGCCTGCTGTGCAGGGGGGACACAATGTTGTTACTGGAAGATTTTTGTACTTTTGTTGGCTTTTGTGCTGTGTATATGAACTACATTTTCATATGATCTCAGTAAATAATAAAACATTATGAATAAATGATGGTGATAATTTATTCCTAACAATGGATTTCTCATTACCCTTGCCTGTGCTGCATTTTGCTCTGTAATGTGTAAGAGAAGATCTCGTCCGAGATAAACGATTCTTTGGTTAGCAGGCCAAATTCTAGACCACAACTGGCTGTCTCCCAGCACTGACCAGCTCTCTAAAAAAAGTTTAAGTCGAGCATGATCAGATTACCTGAATGCTAAATATAAAATCTGCAATGCTTAGTCAAAGAAATGTCTTACTAGCTGGTAAAGGACGGGATGAATGAATGGTCATCTAGAAGTTACATTGCTCTGACCAGCTGCCTGTAAAGCTAGTCCTCCACATTACATAATCACAAATCAGGTCTTAGCTGCTGCCGTCTCTTCTATGCCCTGCTGATATCTCCCAGCTATTTAAAAGCATTCCCGTGGTATTCTTTTGTATTTAGAATTTTGAAAGTGTCACCTACAGTATAAGGCTGATATGTTTAAATCTTTTATGCCTGAACTCTAGGCAAATAAACCCAAATGTTTATTAATACGATAAAAGGAAACATGTAGACAGAAAACCCAACTCCACTATGCCTTTACTTATGTTCCACTGCAGCCCCTATGAAAAGTCCAGTACTTACAAGTATGTACACACCCCCCTACTCTCCCATAATGCAGTGCTTGGTGCATGGGCTGCCAATCACCAGGCTCAAATATTGTCACGTCAGGGACACAAGGGAACTGCCCATAAAGAATAATTGATATCTGCACAGGATCCTAGCAGTGGCTGTAGTGGTATTGGGGTGATATGAGTGATGAAAAAAGCAATGTACATACAGTAGCACTGCATAAGCAAATATAGCTTCAATTTAAATGCATTGAAGCACAACTAGTGCAAGTATTTCTACAATCCCAAGTAGAGCAGCTCTGGGACACAATGGAAATGATTTACTTAAACTGGAGAGTGCAAAATCTGGCGCAGCTTTGCACAGAAACCAATCAGCTTCCAGGTTTTTTTTTTTTTTTTGTTAAAGCTTAAAGGAGTTGTAAAAGGCAGAAGGTTTTTTTTTTATCTTAATGCATTCTATGCATTAAGATAAAAAGCCTTCTGTGTGCAGCAGCCCCCCTCATTACTTATATAAGAACAATGTAGCGCTAATCATCAGTAAAAAGTTCTCAGAAAGATTAAAAAGTCCATGTAAAGTCCCAATATGATCAGATGAAAAATGTAGCGAATCCGTGATACCACCACCAGACACCCAGTTCACACTGACCCTTACCACATAACGATGATCCCCATGACAGATCCCAAATGCCAAAAAATGGATTTTTGTAAAATCTTACCGTAAAATCCTTTTCTCTTAGCTCATTGACAGACGTAGTCCTCGGTGATACACCACCTTCGGGTTATGTTGCCTCCACAGGAGCAGGACTAGACAGGAAATTAAAAAGCTCTGGCCACACCCTAGGGGCAGTCCCAGAGGGTATATCCTCTCTCTCTCTGCCTCAGCAAATCAGTTATGTGAAAAAGCAGTCTTTAGAGATTTTAACCCAACCCAACTCAAAAACAGAGGGGCGGGGACTACGTCTGTCAATGAGCTAAGAGAAAAGGATTTTACGGTAAGATTTTACAAAAATCCATTTTTCTCTAGCGCTCATTGACAGACGTAGTCCTCTGTGATACACCACCTTCGGGACGTCCCAGAGCAGTATCACAAATGAGGGGTGGGAAAATGGAAATCAAATCCCAATCTAGAAGGCCCAACCGGTGCCAACTAGAAGTTTACAATGCTCATCCTTAATGATGAGACTCAACAAAAAAGAGAAATTTTTTTTTTTTTTTTTTTTCAAACAGAAAAAAACCCTCGAGGTAGACCACCGGTCTCCTCAAATTGCGGCCTGCAAAACCTTGCGGCCAAATGAGGCATCCGCCGATGCCGTCACATCAATTTTATAGAATTTTGTAAAGGTATGTACCGACGACCAGGTGGCCGCCTTACATACCTGGACCACTGACGCCTGATGGCGAAAGGCCCAGGAAGTACTGAGCGCTCGAGTGGAGTGCGCCCTAACAGGGAACGGAGGACTCTGACCCTTAATAGAATAAGCCTGTACCACCGTTTGTCTAATCCATTTGGCAATGGTCGCGGCAGATGCAGGAAAACCCTTTCTGGGGCCATCCGTGATCACAAAAAGTGAATCCGTCTTACGGAATGATTCCGTAGCTTTCAGGTATACCCGATTGCCCGAACCACATCTAAGGAATGCAACGCATGTTCCCGATGATGCTTGGGCTGAGGACACAAGGAAGGTAGTACAATATCTTCATTCAGATGAAAATCTGAAACCACCTTAGGAAGAAAAGATGGCTTAGGATGAAGTACTACCTTATCCCTATGAATCACTAGGTATGGGGACTGGCATGATAATGCAGCCAGTTCTGACACCCTGCGAGCAGAAGTAATAGCCACCAAGAAGGCCACCTTCTGGGATAAAGTAAGCAAGGGAATCTCCCTGATGTTTTCAAAGGGAGGTTTCTGTAGAACCGACAAAACCAAATTAAGATCCCAGGGCGGTAAGGGCGCGCGGACTGGAGGAGCCAGGTGCCGCACCCCCTGGATGAAATTCCGCACCAAGGACTTGGTAGCTAAAGGTTTCTGAAAGAAGATTGCTAATGCTGAAACTTGACCCTTGATGGTGCTCAAGGCTAGCTTCTGCTCAACCCCTTGTTGCAAAAAGGCCAATATTCGAGTCACCGAATAGGTACGTGGAGGAAATCCTAAAGATTCGCACCACGCAATATAAGTCTTCCATGTGTGATAATAGACCTTGCTGGAAGTCACTTTCCTTGCTTTAATAAGGGTAGGAATGACTGAAGTAGACAAACCTCTGTCCTTCAGTACTTGGGTCTCAATGGCCAGGCCATTAAACCCAGCGACTGTAAAGCATGATGGTAAATTGGTCCTTGAGACCACAGACACTCCCTGAGACGAAGTTCCCACGGAACGTCTGCGACTAGCATGTCCAAGTCGGCCAGGCCGGCTTGAGGAGGCCAGCCTAGAATTTCTAGGACCACTGGCGCTGATAGAATCTGAACCAGGCGTCCCTAGAGGTATCTGGCCCCGACCATCCGAGAAAGTCTGGTCGTTTTCTGTTCCCACACATTTATCAGATACCTGATTGTTATCAGGAAGGGTGATCTTTTCTGGTTGAACCTCAGGGACCGAAGTCACCCGACTAGAGGCTACTTGGCCTATCTGGTCAACCAGATCCGATTCCTGTGAGGTATAGGGACTAATCTTAGGAAAAGGTAAAGGAAAAGATCTATTCAGGGAACGGTAACTACCGCTTCCTGTAGTACTTAAATGTTGGAAGGGAAGAATCGCACCGGTAGTAGTGGTTGAAGCTCGATCTAATGTCCTGAATACCGGTGAAAATGTCCCCCCACCCTGAAACCGGGTGGGGGCGCACCTTCAGGCTGTGTACTCCTTTGCTTCGGGTTTGGCTGGGTTGGTCCTCTGCTTGTCCGACCAGCCCTTCTTGAACCCTCCTGGAGGAGTCTTGCCTTTCCCGCTAGTACCAGCCGGGCGCCCTTTATGGGCGGTAAAGAAAGGTCCTCGCTTGTTGCGAGGTCCCTTAGCTTTAGCAGCCTGTGGCAAAAAAGTGCTCTTGCCCCCAGTGGCATCCTTGATGATTTCATCTAGGTTGGCCCCAAATAGACGATTCCCCTGAAAAGGGAGATTTGTCAAGGTCTTTTTGGAACCTAGGTCAGCTGACCAGCATTTTAACCACAGCACACGTCTGAGGATCACCGCTGACATAGATGCATGCCCTAATAAGGGAGTAGTGTCCAAGGCTGCGTCACAGATAAACTGTAGCCCTTGTATAATCTGTTCCATCAAATCAGATGTCTCCTGGGGAATATCTTTTCCCCTAAGGTCTTGGCGTACCATTTTCGCCCATTCCGTAAGTGTCTGGGAAACTAGACCAATAACAATTACTGGTCTAAATGCTGACCCTATCAGAGAGAAGATGGTGCGGGACTCTGCTTCCATCTTTCGATCCACCGGATCCTTAAAGGACGAAGTGTCCTCCACTGGGATAACTGTGGCTTTATTCAGCCTGGAAATAGGTGGATCCACCACTGGTGGTACCGTCCATTTCTTAATGATGGATTCCTCAAACGGATAGCGTCTAGCAATACGCTTGGAAATAGTAAAGGTACGTTTAGAATGCTCCCATTCTCCTTTAATCTGATTACCGAAACATTTGGGTACAGGAAAAACCTTCACCGTTTTGATGGGCTTATTAGTACCAAAAGGAATCTCTGTTTCAGTTGCCTCTGCCGGTAAAGCCTCAAGTTTTAAGGTTTCCTGCACTGCCACAACTAGTGCGTCCACCAATGCTTCTTCCTGAATTATAGCAGGAGAAGAAGCGTCCTCCTCACTGTCTGAGGGGGCTTTACCTGGGATAACAGCCTTTGCAGAGGAACCTGCAACTGCAGTGACCATCTCTGAATCAGAGTCAGAGGTGTCAGATAGTATAGGGGTAGGCGGGGGTCGCTTCCTTGACCCCCGTCCCTGACAGGCCGCCTCCACCCGAGCCACCATAGACTCCAAAATTGCTGTAAATGACTCTACACTCTGTGCACCGGCGGGTCCCGTGGCCCCCTCGAGGGAAACAGGTGGGGGAATATGTGTGGCAGGGTCCATGATAATTCCAGTCACTTCCTGGATAATATAATTCAAAAATAAAAAACTTTTTTTTTTTTTTTTTTTCAGACCCCCAGCGCCACAAAAAGCCCCTTAGTGTTACCTGCTAGGGATCCCTATCGGTCGAGAGAGAGAGAGAGAGATAGACCCCCAGGCTCACCACTTGATGCTCAGAGTTTAACTGCAACAGGTTACAGCGCTGTCTTGACAAACAGGAAGTCTTTTGGCTGGCTGCCCAGGAAGAAAGGAGGCGGCTCCGCCCCTCTGCACGCCTTCCGGCGCCTCCCCTAGCTCCACGAGGTGTTTGGATCACCTCAAACATGGCCGCCCCCATGCTGGAGACACGAGGCTACGCCAAAATGGCGGCTCGTGCGATCCAGCAAAAAAAATGGCGGCGGCCTGTACTGAATAGCGGTGTGCTGCAGGGCACACAACACTCTCTCTGCATGGGGATTTGGCGTGGTTGGCGGTACCGGCCCTGGCGGACCGCATGGCCATTCGGGAGGCCTGCTAATAGCTGGAGATCTGATTAGGAAGGCAGTCTACATGTCCGTGGCTTCTGACTGGTAGGTAGCTTATTCTTATCACCGTAAGATTCCCAGAATGCCACAGATTATAATCTTTTTAACATGTATACAATTAGATTGTTAGCTCCCAAACCAAGCCTCCTGGCTTTTTGCACATAAAATCACACTCAAAGTAGGAGGATCTGTGTCATTTATAGGATAGAGAGGGACTCTATCTTACCATAGAGAGAGGGGCCCGCGTTCACCACAAGACCCGTCAGGGGAAAAGGGGGAACATACTACTCACCATACCGGAACCAGGCGGGCACCAACTCCTGACAGTACCCCTCTCCACCGGGGCGGGAGGGCTGTCGACCGATATGGACGCCGTGACTCATGGTCTTTGGCGTTTCAGCGAGACGTTTAACTCGCGGGGTCAGTCCTTTAATGGGACTTTGTCGCGGCCGACCCAGCGCGGAGCTATGGCCTGCACGCGCTCGTAGGCTGAACTGGGGTGACCACCGGATCTCAACATCCAGCCCGTCGCCCAGTTCAGCTTTCTTGCTTGAAGATCTCACAGGAACACTGGAGAAAAAAAGCTGTCTAAAAAATCCTTTAAGAAAAAAATCTTGCCAGGACCTAAGATCCCAGCAAGGTATCTAGGTCCTTACTCCTAACTAGACAGAAAATAACTGATTTGCTGAGGCAGAGAGAGAGAGGATATACCCTCTGGGACTGCCCCTAGGGTGTGGCCAGAGCTTTTTAATTTCCTGTCTAGTCCTGCTCCTGTGGAGGCAACATAACCCGAAGGTGGTGTATCACCGAGGACTACGTCTGTCAATGAGCGCTAGAGAAAATAGACTCAGTAGGACTCGATATGTATCCTGGATAATATGCGTCCTTCTCTGGAAGTCTCAGGTCAGTAGTCACAGGTATGTAGGGAATGAAGCACAAAGCAGTATCATAGCGCAGACCATTTATTAACCAGATCAAAATAATAGATTAAAAACACTTACAAGGATCCAATCATAACGAGCATGTAAAGCAGTCCAAATTGTTTCCAAGCATGTTCCGCCACGGCATTCCACCAAAATGATGGCCGCCACGTCTCCTCACTGTGGGCGAGCGTGTCCACTGTGACCGCCCGACGTACGTTTCGTTACACTGAACGTCTTCAAGGGCCCCTTGAAGACGTTCAGTGTAACGAAACGTACGTCGGGCGGTCACAGTGGACACGCTCGCCCACAGTGAGGAGACGTGGCGGCCATCATTTTGGTGGAATGCCGTGGCGGAACATGCTTGGAAACAATTTGGACTGCTTTACATGCTCGTTATGATTGGATCCTTGTAAGTGTTTTTAATCTATTATTTTGATCAGGTTAATAAATGGTCTGCGCTATGATACTGCTTTGTGCTTCATTCCCTACATACCTGTGACTACTGACCTGAGACTTCCAGAGAAGGACGCATATTATCCAGGATACATATCGAGTCCTACTGAGTCTATTTTTGGCATTTGGGATCTCTGTCATGGGGATCATCGTTATGTGGTAAGGGTCAGTGTGAACTGGGTGTCTGGTGGTGGTATCACGGATTCGCTACATTTTTCATCTGATCATATTGGGACTTTACATGGACTTTTTAATCTTTCTGAGAACTTTTTACTGATGATTAGCGCTACATTGTTCTTATATTGCTTTTAGATCTGTTTTTTATTCCAGATTCTGTGTAGCAGCTTTTCTATTTGGATTTTATTACCAACTTCTGAAGTTTGTATGTTTGAAGCTTTGAATTTCAGTTAGCGCAGCAATTTTCTTTATTACCCCTCATTACTTACCTGAGCCCATCTTTATCCAGCAATGTTGCAGGAGTTTCTCAGTTGCCCGGGACTCCCCTCCTCACTGGCTGAGACAGCAGCGCGGCGCGATTGGCTCCCACTGCTGTCAAAGTCAGCCAGCCAATAAGGAGAGAGAGGGGGCGTGGCCGGGTCTTGGCTCAGTGTCTAAATGGATACAGGGAGCGGTTACTCAGCTCAGGTGCCCCCATAGCAAGCTGCTTGCTGTGGGGGCACTCAGCGGGAAGGAGGGGCCAGAATCACTGAAGAGGGGACCCGAGAAGAGGAGGATCTGGGCCACTC
Organism: Pelophylax lessonae; assembly: GCF_965119305.1. Taxonomy (NCBI): domain Eukaryota; kingdom Metazoa; phylum Chordata; class Amphibia; order Anura; family Ranidae; genus Pelophylax; species Pelophylax lessonae. The sequence continues at coordinate 144,008,947 of NC_138770.1, read as the reverse complement.
TGTGCAAAACCATTACATAGAGCAGTTTAGTATAACGTTTGTTATTTAATTAAAAAAAAAAAAAAACATGAGGCTTTACAATCACTTTAATTAACCACTTAAGGACCGCCCCATGTACATTTATTGCAGCAGGGCGGCCCTTAAGTGCAAAATCACGTACCTGTAGGTGATTTTTGTAGATGGGCTCTAGGGGGTGTGGGGTGTGATTGTACACAGCGGGAGCCAATCAGCCTTGTAAACAGGGCAGACCGCCGTTCTGTCAGACAGGAAGAGAGAGATCTTGTATTCCTACTAATCAGGAACACAGATCTCTCTTCCTGCAGTCAGCCCATTCCCCCCACATTTAGAAAGCACTCCCTAGGTGCACACTTAACCCCTTGATCGCCCTCGATGTTAACCCCATTCCCTGCCAGTGTCATTTATACAGTAACCATGCATATTTTTAGCACCGATTCTGTATTGTTGTTACTGGTCCCCAAAAAGTGTCACTTGGTGTCAGATTTGTCCATCACAATGTCGCAGTCCCGCTAAAAATCGCTGATCACCGTCATTACTAATAAAAACAATAAAAAAAAAGTCCAAAAATATATCCCATAGTTTGTAAATGCTATAACTTTTGCATAAACCAATCAATATACGCTTTTTGGGATTTTTTTTTTACCAAAAATATGTGGCAGAACACAAATTGGCCTAAACCGATAAAGAAATTAGATTTCTTTGTTTATAGCGCAAAAAAAAAAAAAACAAACACACACACAAGTGATCAAATACCATCAAAAGAAGGCTATTTGTGGGAAAAAAGAACATAATTTTTATTTGGGTACAACGTTGCACGACTGCTCATTAAGGGAGTAAAAGCTTCCGGAGCTGAATTGGTTAAACTAGCTGAAGTTTGAAGCAGACTGGCTACTACGCACAGATGCACCAGAATTTACACTCTCCAGTTTTAGTAAGTCAACCCCAGTAAATCTCCACTGCATACATATGTGCTCACACTGAACATGCTGAAAAGTGCAGAGAACATAGTGAGTACAGGGAGGAGATCATCAGTCTGCTGTTTCATTGTATAATCAGCAAATTGTGTTGTGACCCATTGTTCCTGGCCAAGCTAAAGCCTAGTACACATGGGCCAAATGTCGGGTGGCATCGACCAGTTCAATAGAAACCAGCCGACATTTGATCCGTGTGTGCTGCAGCCAGTTGGCTGTCATTTTTTTTTCCATCAAACCCATCAAAAAAAAAAAAAAAATTATATTATATATATATAAATATATATATTCTAATAACCAGGATGTGGGCTTGGTTTAGTAGTTCCTTGATCTGACTGTATAACAATTTTTTCCCTATATATATATCTATATATATATATATATATATATATATATATATCTATATATATATATATATATATATATATATATATATATATATATATATATCTATATATATATATATATATATATATAGTGTGTACCAGGCTTATATCAATGCAGCAGCATATACCTCACATTTTCATGAGCTGCGGGTATGAACAGACTCTTGGTGTGCTGCGTTCTGTAAAACCCGACAATAGTCTTTTGGCACAAAGGTAAGCAAAGATTTTACAATAGCTCTCAATGTTGTATACAAGTCAGAGTAATTTTACTGCATAATATTCCTGAATGATAATGCCACAGACTGGCAAAGAGCACTGCCAGAATCTATGTATAAGAATATTTTTGATTGGATAGTGATGCCAATGTGTGACTAATAGTCCCCCAATTTTTTTTTTTTTTTTTATATAGCAGCTTAGTCTGATACAGAGTACAGTGCAGCCACACTGCATGTTGTAATTTGATGGCCACAGCGTATTCTCAAATGTTTGATATTTAGGGGTTTGAGGTAAAAAAATTCTGCTCAATGCAATCTCTCATCTTCTGCTGTCATCTAACATATGGTAAAATAAAAGCAAACTGGCTGCAATGGGCAACTTCCCTTGTTAACGGATGCCTAATGTGCGCAGTTGTCATTCATAAGCCAAAGAAACTGGTGGAGATTTTTGACCCACTAAAGTAGTGTCCACTCCGAGTGGGAAACTTCCACTGCATTTTGAATGAAAGTGGAAAGCCCCTTTATTTACAATAATATATACATTGGTGCAGCGCTAAACGTTGATAATCTCAATACAAGTCATTCATTGAAATGTCAATACAGAATTGATAAAATAAACGAATGTCCATAAAGAAGTGAAATGAATCTTTATCCAAATCCCGTGTAGTAATAGGTACAGAGAAAGTGATATTGATTGAAGAGGAAAGGTCCAACTCCACACCAGCAGTGTTTGCTTAGCAGATGTAAATTGACCACTGAGTTAGGCTACATTCACACCTGAGCGTAGCGTTTTTTACCGCGATTTTACCGCAATGTTTTACAGCGATTTTACCACGATTTACAGGCGTTTTTACAGGCGTTTTTTGTGCAGGCGTTTTTAGATTGAATAGAGACCAATGGAAAACGCCTGTAATCTGCCCAAAAAGAAGCTCATGTACTTTGAGCGTTGGGCGTTTTGCTTACAGCGTCAAAACGCTCAGATGTGAACAGGGGCCATTGAAATGAATAGGATTTGTCTTGTTGGGCGTTTTGAGAGCTGATCCTAGAGCAGAAAAACGCCCCCAAAAACGCCCCAAAACGCCTACATGTGAACAGAGCCTTACAGGTGGTCAAGTTGGGCACAAGGAAAAGTATTCATTTATTCTATCAATTCTGTATTGACATTTCAATGAATGACTTGTATTTAGATTATCAACTTTAGCGCTGCACCAATGTATATATGATCTGTTTTGGAGTTTTGTATTTGACTTCTAGGGCTGGCTGCTTATTCCTACCTTTTTTACTTAAGTGCAGTGTTTTTTTTAATGCTCTCCTTGCCTGCCCTGTCAGTTTAGGTGGACGGCCATGTCATGGTAGGTTTGCAGTTGTGCCATACTCTATTTTCAGATGATGGATTGAACAGTGCTTTGTCAGATGTTCAAAGCTTGGGATATTTTTTTTTTTTTTAAATATAACCTAACCCGGCTTTAAACTTCTCTCCACAACTTTATCCCTGACCTGTCTGGTGTGTTCTTTGGCCTTCATGATGCAGGGTGTCTACTAAGGTTCTCTAACAAACCCCTGGAGGGCTTCACAGAACAGCTGTATTTATACTGAGATTCAATTACATACAGGTTAGGTAGACTAATATATAGGCGATTTCTGAAGGCAATTGGTTCCACCAGATTTTAGTTAGGGGTGTCAGAGAAAAAGGGGGCTGAACCATTTATAATTTTCCTTCTATTTCACAATCATGTGCCACTTTGTCTTGGTCCATGACATAAAATCCCAATAAAATACATTTACATTTTTGGTTATAACATGACAAAATGTGGAAAACTGCAAGGGTTATGAATACTTTATTAAGGCACTGTACCACAGAGTGGGCAACTACTGGTCAATGTCTGTATTTGCTAGTAAAGTTTCATGGGTGGCTGGCACCAAGGATATATTTAGGCAAACTTTTTTTGGAAAAGTTTACTTTGTAGTAAGTTTACACTGGTTATAAAAAAAAAAAAAGATAGGAGGGGCCAACAACGCTGACCTTTTAAAATCCAGATGGCCTGGCTCTCAAAACGACCTAATGACATCAATATTTTATTTAGATTAATAAAACTGAAGACAGGCCATAAGGCCATATCTGTCAGCTTGTGTCAGATCAATGACTTAAATCAGAAGTAAACTTTATTTTTGAAAAACTGCCAACTGAGATTTTTAGAACAGAAAAGTATGCTGTATGTCTTTGGTCATAAATGCTTCTTCCTAGTGGTCAGCACATGCACAGTTCAATATACAGTCCTGCCATGATCCTCTACTGCAGGGGTCTTCAAACTATGGCCCTCCAGTTGTTTAGGAACTACAATTCCCATCATGCTTAGTCATGTCTGTGAATGTCATAGTTTTAAAATGCGCCATGGGACGTGTAGTTCTGCAACAGCTGGAGGGCCGTAGTTTGAGAAACCCTGCTCTACTGAGATGAAGTTATTCCCTCAAGCATTTAAGGAAATTACATCAGTCCACTCTGGCCAATGAAGATGGCTGAAGAATCCAAATCTGGTATAGGAGTGGGTGAAATAAAAGTGCTGATGATTAGTTGGACTGTTGTATTGCTGGAAAAGGGCATCCACAAGTTAACCATGCCAAGTATACTTACACAATACGTCAAAATCTCCCAGGGCCCAGGGGAAAAGCAAAAGGGCCAGGGTGCCATACAGGAAAGAATAGCAATGCAGCTTCTATATTAAGCTTATTACAGGTTTTCTTTGAATGAAATATATTTATAGCGTAATCTGGTGCCAACACGCTGCTAAAATTATTATATGACAGCAGAAAACCCAAATTTCTTTCTCTCTTTCAGGCAGCCCCTACTGTGGGTGGTTCACCTGGATTATCTCTTAGATCACTGACACTTTTGCCAGTATGTTTTCTGTGCATAGCTGTTCACTCTTGCAAGAGCCAGCTTAAGCTCCTTCTCACCTACAGCTGCTTAGAGAAGGTGATCAGATATTTGGACATGACCAGACAGAGCTCCAGGATGATGTCACCTGTGTTTACTACTTTGGATAGGGGTGATGGGGAGAGAGGGTAGTACAGATCAGCTAGTTTTACAACCTCTTCCCTCTACAACTCCCATCCTTTAACAAGTCACTGCCCAGTTAGAACATATCCCATGCCTATTAGCAACTTTACAGCCCAAACTGTCAAAATTTCCCATACAAAAACAACACAAGGTGCTGCTTTAGAGGCACAGATCAACCTTTTTTTGGCCAGAGATTGGTTCTGCCATTACACTCATCATAGGACAACAATGATTCATTTTTTAGCTTTCTCGAGATAGGCCCTCTTTAAAATGCCAATCTTACCTTCTTCAGTGTGAATGTTAACTGTTTGCTTCCCACTGCTGTATCAGCAACATTAAGCAATTCAAGTTTCTCTTCAACCTTGATGCGATCTTCAAGGGTTTTGCTGAAAAAGAAAGACAGAATGATGGCACGGATCTTGTAATAATCACTATATTCTTGCTAATATTTAAACACATCTATTTTGGGGAACAAACATGCCCAGAGTCCCTGGTTACATATGTACCAGATTTATTAACAATTAATGGATTAACTTGCTGAGAAGACACTTCCTAAACCACCTTATTCTCAACATAAGCGCAATCAGACAGGAAAATTCTGACTGCACCTTTCGGAAAGATCTGCCAGTAATGTATTCTATGGCTGAAGGTTGTCACAGAAAGGCAGACATTTGACTGGAAATAATCCATTCTTAAGTAACCCATTTCATATCAAGGACCCCCACAATCCCTGCCAATACCATGAGTGGTGCACATATGGTGCTTTTGATTCACACTTCTCCCTAGAAGAAAGACTCAGAGCCGGTTCACACTGCGGCGACCATAAGTCGCCCCATGTCGGAGCGACTTTTTACCGCGATTTTAGCGCAATTTTACCGCGACTTGTGAATTATTTTGCGTGACTTGTTTGGCCAATCAGAATATGATGTGTTGTGACCTAATTCCCCTTTTCTGTTTTTTTTTTACTCATTTCCTCATTGCCCACCAGTGCCACGTATCAGTGTCCACGAGTGCCACGTATGTGTCCACCAGTGCCACTGCCCACCAGTGCCACGAATCAGTGCCACGAATCAGTGTCCACCAGTGCCACGAATCAGTGCCACATATCAGTGCCACATATCAGTGCCACATATCAGTGCCACATATCAGTGCCACATATCAGTGCCACATATCAGTGCCACATATCAGTGCCACATATCAGTGTCCACCAGTGCCACATATCAGTGTCCACCAGTGCCACATATCAGTGTCCACCAGTGCCACATATCAGTGTCCACCAGTGCCACATATCAGTGCCACATATCAGTATCCACCAGTGCCACATATCAGTGTCCACCAGTGCCACATATCAGTGCCACGTATCAGTGTCCACCAGTGCCACGTATCAATGCCACGTATCAGTGTCCACCAGTGCCACATATCAGTGCCACTAATCAGTGTCCACCTGTGCCACGTATCAATGCCACGTATCAGTGTCCACCTGTGCCACGTATCAATGCCACGCATCAGTGTCCACCAGTGCCACGTATCAGTGTCCACCAGTGCCACGTATCAGTGTCCACCAGTGCCACGTATCAGTGTCCACCAGTGCTACGTATCAGTGTCCACCAGTGCCACGTATCAGTGTCCACCAGTGCCACGTATCAGTGTCCACCAGTGCCACGTATCAGTGTCCACCAGTGCCACGTATCAGTGTCCACCAGTGCCACATATCAGTGCCACTAATCAGTGTCCACCAGTGCCACATATCAGTGCCACTAATCAGTGTCCACCAGTGCCACGTATCAGTGCCACTAATCAGTGTCCACCTGTGCCACGTATCAATGCCACGTATCAGTGTCCACCAGTGCCACGTATCAGTGTCCACCAGTGCCACGTATCAGTGTCCACCAGTGCCACGTATCAGTGTCCACCAGTGCCACGTATCAGTGTCCACCAGTGCCACGTATCAGTGTCCACCAGTGCCACGTATCAGTGTCCACCAGTGCCACGTATCAGTGTCCACCAGTGCCACGTATCAGTGTCCACCAGTGCCACGTATCAGTGTCCACCAGTGCCACGTATCAGTGTCCACCAGTGCCAGTATTTACTACTTGTAAAATTGTAGTGCGAGCTAAATGTTGGCTTAAATTTGCTAGTGTATCTAAAACTGCTAGTACATCTAACACTCCCTCCAAGGATGACAATGCTGCTGTCCAAGGGTGCACCTGTGCTCTTTCATCCAGTGTGGTGGCACTCTAAGGCCTGGTTCACACCCCTGCGTTTTTTAGTGCTTTATGCAGAAACGCACTATGGTCCATTTAACATGGTTTCCTATGGGACACATTCACAGCCATGCTTTTTTCAGCTGCTGAATTTTTGGAAAAGATCAGGGAATTCTTTTTAAGTCAATAAACTTCAATGGAGAAGCTGGAGAAAAGCATGTAGAGTTGTTTTTTGCCGTTATTTGCCTGTTTAACCATTTGCTGACCACCCCACGCATATTTACTGCTGCAGGGCGGCTCGGCTGCGCATAATCACGTAGAGCTACACAATCATGTGTATACGGTCTCAGGGGCGCACCCGCACGCCTCCGGAGCCAAGCTCCCGGTGCGATTAGAAACAGTGGGAGCCAGACCATGGGAGGAGCGGGCTCGATTGCCGCTGGTCTCCTGCAATCTTCAGGGAAACTGACAGGAGAGCCGTCTGCCTATGTAAACAAAGCAGGCGGCTCTCCTGTCAGACATGCACAGTGAGATCGTGTGTCTCAGCTAAGCTGAAACACAGATCTCTGTGTGCCTGTCACAAAGCCCCCCCCCCCCCACAGTTAGGCTCGCAGTTAACCCCTTGATCACCCCCAGTATTAACCCCTTCCCCACCAGTGTCATTTATACAGTAACGGTGCATATTATTTAGCACTGATTACTGTATTAATGTCACTGGTCCCCAAAAAGTGTCACTTAGTGTCAGTCAGATTCGTCCGCCGCAATGTCGCAGTCCCACTAAAAATTGCTGATCGCTGCCATTACTAATAAAAAAAATAAAAAGTCCAAAAATCTATCCCATAGTTTGTAAACGATATAACTTTTGCGCAAACCAATAAAAATACGCTTTTTGGGATTTTTTTTTTTTACCCAAGATATGTAGCAGAATACAAATTGCCATAAACTGATAAAAAAAATAGATTTTTTAAATTTTTTATTGGGAATGTTTTATAGAAGTAAAAAATATTGTTTTTTTCAAAATTGTGGCTTTTTTTTTTTTATAGCGCAAATTCTAAAAACCGCAGAAGTGATCAAATACCACCAAAAGAATGCTCTATTTGGGGGGAAAAAAAGTACATCAATTGTATTTGGGTACAGCATCGCATGACCGCACAATTGTTAAAGTAATACAGTGCCGAATCGCAAATATTGCCTGGTCATTAAGGGGGTAAAACCTTCTGGAGCTTAAGTGGTTAATCTGCCCAACAACAAATTGGCCCCCCCCCAAAAAAAAAAAGCATAAAAAATGCAAAACACATAAAAAAAAAAAAAAAAAACACCACAGGAACATATGTGCAAAAACGCACAGAAATTAATCAAAAGCAAACTGCATAGGTGTGAACCAGGCCTAATGCAGGAGGTGTGTTACTGGCCAGATCACCAGGTAAAAACAGACGGGAAAAAAGCCTAAATAAAATAGAACTAACGCAGCCACCACATCTAATGATTGTTAAACTGTAATATATTACATTTTTTGGTTAGTGGTTTATTAGCACTTAAACTCCTGTGTATGCGGAAAATATGTTATTTCCCTTTACTTCTTACATGTGTGTGGTCTGTCCTCTAGGACCTCACTTCCCCTGGAAGACGTAAGACCACATTTGGAGACACACTGCAATTGTGGTTTTCACATACATCTGCAAACGTATGCAACTAACACATATGGCTGGCAGGGCTCGGTGCTGAGGATTTTATAGATTTGCATATCGTATAACAGAGTCAGATTCTCACAGTGTCAAATGATGGGTCCTGAGTTAGTGTAGTCTTGTTAAGACAGCTCTAGATATTAATAGAAAATTATACACGCAAACTTTATACGTGTCAGAAAATTCACCCCCTAACCCAATTATCAAATGGTGACACACCTATAACAAAAAAGCAAGCAATGGGAATAATCCTGTCCCTGATCATGACCTAGTTCAAATGCAGAGCACAGACTCGTCTGCAGAGCTACATACAGTATTTGGCATAATGAAGATAGTAAAACAGCAGTGGCTCTTTATTTTAAAGCCCATCCCTGGGCTTAAAAAAAAAAAAAAAAAAAAATCAGATTTTTGTAAGATCTTACCGTAAAATCCTTTTCTCTTAGCTCATTGACAGACGTAGTCTTCTTGATTCACAAGAACTGGGTTATGTTGTCTCCGCAGGAGTAGGACTAGGCAGAAAAGAAAAAACGTTCTGGCTCCACCCTAGGGGCAGTCCCAGAGGGTATATCCTCCCTCTCTCTGCTACAAGGCATCAGTTCTGTCACAAAGCAGCAACAGAGAATTTAACCCAACCCAACTCAATGATAGAGGGGCGGGTACTACGTCTGTCAATGAGCTAAGAGAAAAGGATTTTACGGTAAGATCTTACAAAAATCAGATTTTCTCTGTCGCTCATTGACAGACGTAGTCTTCTTGATTCACAAGAACTGGGACATCCAGAAGCAGTGCCACAAATGAGGGGTGGGATTGACAGAAATCAAAATCCAATCTAGAAGGCCCAACCGGTGCCAAACTAGAAGTTTTAAAGGCTCATTATAAACAAAGAATGAGACTCAAAATAAAAATTCCAACGGAAAAAAACCCTCGAGGTAGACCACTGGTCTCCTCAAATGGCGGCCTGCAAAACCTTGCGGCCAAACGAGGCATCAGACGATGCCATTACATCAACTTTATAATGTTTTGTAAAGGTATGCACCGACGACCAGGTAGCCGCCTTGCACACCTGGACCACTGACGCCTGATGGCGAAAGGCCCATGACGCACTAAGTGCCCGAGTGGAGTGCGCCTTAACAGGGAACGGGGGCTCCCGACCCTTAATAGAATAAGCCTGTACCACCGTCTGTCTGATCCATTTGGAAATAGTTGCGGCAGATGCAGGCAACCCCTTTTTGGGTCCATCCGGGATCACAAAAAGTGAATCCGTCTTACGAAACGAGTCTGTCGTTTTCAAGTATACCCTGATCGCCCGGACCACATCCAAGGAGTGTAAAGCAAACTCCCGAGGATGACTGGGCTTAGGACACAGGGAAGGTAATACAATTTCTTCATTCAGATGAAATTCTGAAACCACTTTTGGTAGGAAGGATGGATTCGGACGAAGAACCACCTTATCTCTATGAACCACCAGATATGGGGAACGACAAGATAATGCGGCCAGTTCTGACACCCTGCGTGCAGAAGTGATAGCCACCAAGAAGGCCACCTTCTGGGACAACGTAGGTAGAGGAATCTCCCTAATATCTTGAAAGGGAGGTTTCTGAAGAACCGACAATACTAAATTAAGATCCCAGGGTGGTAACGGCGCGCGCACTGGCGGAGCCAGATGTCGCACCCCCTGGATGAAATTCCGCACCAAGGAATGAGTAGCCAAAGGCTTCTGAAAGAAGATAGCTAATGCTGAGACCTGACCCTTGATAGTACTCAAGGCCAGTTTCTGCTCAACCCCTTGTTGCAGAAAAGCTAATATTCGACTAACCGAATAAGACCGTGGACGGAACCCCAGAGGTTCACACCATGCAATGTAGGACTTCCATGTGCGATGATAAATCTTTCTGGAAGTCGCTTTCCTTGCTTTAACTAGAGTAGGAATAACTGAAGCTGACAATCCCTTGTCCTTCAGCACCTGGGTCTCAATAGCCAGGCCGTTAAAGCCAGCGATCGTAAAGCAGGATGGAAGATCGGTCCCTGAGACAGTAGGTCCTCCCTGAGAGGAAGTCTCCACGGGACGTCCGCCACCAGTCTGACCAAGTCGGCGTACCACGCTCGGCGAGGCCAGTCCGGAGCTACCAGGATTACTGGAATTCCTTCCTCCTCTATCCTGCCCGAGAGGAGGGAAGGCATACATTAGCTGGTATTGCCCCCATGGGGCGATCAGTGCGTCTGCGGTCTCTGCTAGAGGATCGCGGGAGAAAGCCTCGAATCTCTGTACTTTCCTGTTGAATCGTGATGCCAACAGATCCACATCCGGGGGGTGCCCCAACGTAGGCACAACTGGTGGAAGACTTCTGGATGGAGGGACCCCAGCAAGGAACTTAGGTCCTTACTCCTGACTAGACAGAAAAAAACTGATGCCTTGTAGCAGAGAGAGGGAGGATATACCCTCTGGGACTGCCCCTAGGGTGGAGCCAGAACGTTTTTTCTTTTCTGCCTAGTCCTACTCCTGCGGAGACAACATAACCCAGTTCTTGTGAATCAAGAAGACTACGTCTGTCAATGAGCGACAGAGAAAAAACCTTATATATTATATACACACACACACACACACACACACACACACACACACACACACACACACACAAACACTAATACTAATACTAAAACTATTGGGAAGCCTGCCTTTACATGCACATGAACTTTAAGGGCCCACTCTTTGCACCTTGTTTGTGCACTGGTGCACAGTCATGTTGGAACAGGAAGGGGCCATCCCCAAACTGTTCCCACAAAGTTGGGAGCATAAAATTAGCCACAATGTCTTGGTATGCGGACATGTTAAGAGTTCCCTTCACTGGAACTAATGGCCCGTACACACGATCCGAAAATCGGACGAAAATTAACGCTTGTGAAAGGATCGGACGATAATCGGATCGTTAGTACACAGCTTATGAGAGGCGATCACGACAGTTCACCCGATATTATCCGGTCGTGCAAGCATAAAAATTTTGATCGTATTATAACACATTGTACGATAATCGTATTATCAGTATGTTGTTCGTCCGAAAAAAATGGTGAGCAGTAGACAGCGCATGAGCAGTAGACATTTTCCCCTCACACACTACAGCGTGGTTACGCATACCGGAAGCTAAGAATTATCGTCCGAGAAAATTCGTATCGTGAGTAACCTCTCCCTTTAAGCGAATATTATTAAGAGCTGCTAGAATACGAAAAATAACGGATGGAACGTCGCCCGATTTTCGGATCGTGTGTACTGGGCATAAGGGGCCAAGCCCAACGCCTGAAAAACAACCCCACACCATAATCCCCCCTCCAAATGGTTTGGACCAGTGCACAAGGCAAGGTCCATAAAGACGGATGAGCACGTTTGGGGTGGAGGAACTTGACCGGCCTGCACAGAGTCCTGACCTCAACCCGATAGCACACCTCTGGGATGAAATAGAGCAGAGACTGCGAGCCAGGCCTTCTCTCCAACATCAGTGCCTGACCTCACAAATGGGCTTCTGGAAGAATGGTCATACATTCCCATAGACACACTCCTAAACCTTGTGGACAGCCTTCCCAGAAAAGTTGAAGTTGGTATAGCTGTAAAGGGTGGGCCAACTCAATATTGAACCCTACAGACTAATACTGGAAAGCCATTAAAGTTCATGTGCAGGCGTCCCAGTGCTTTTTGTAATATAGTGTATATTACCGCCCCCCCCCCCCCCCCCCCAAAGAAAAGAAAAAAAAAATACCAAAAAAAAAAATCTCAGACCGCGAAACTCATGTTCAAGCATAGAGCCCAGAGTTAGGCTTTAAGCTCCTTATTAAATAATGCTTAGGGCGGCTGGGTCATGAAGTCATATCATCTTACAGAAATGCAAGACAATTTAAAAGAAATCCGTGGGGGCATCATGCTTGACGCAGTGTACTCTAAAAACCTTCACCATATCTGTGTTTTGGTTTACAGAAGTCAGAATGTGCTGAGAAAACAAGTTCAAGTCTATGGCGTAGTGCACATCATATTTATGTAAAACTCTGGTCTTCAAGGACCATTGACAATGCATTCTCTGCAGTTCTAGGTAGTGGCACAGTTTTTCTTAGTACGTTAGAGCTTACAATCTAAGGAGCAAGTGATACAAAAGGTAATAACTGTGGGGATGAGCTGATGAAGAAAATAAAAGAACAGTTGATAGGTGGGGGCAGGATAGGCTTCTCTAAAGACAAAAGTTTTCAGGGATCCCCTAAAAGTGGACAGAGTTGGAGACAGTCAGAATGATTGGGGTAGGGAATTCAAAAGCATGGGAGAGGATCAGGAGAAGTCCAGGATGCGAGCATGGGAGGAGGTGACGAGGGAGCTAGAGAGCAGGAGGTCTTGAGCGGAAAGAGGAGAACGATTAGGTTGGTATTCTGAGACTAGGTTAGTGATGTAGCTGGGGAACGAGTTGTGGATAGTTTTGTAAGTTATTGTTAGTATTTTGAATTTAATTTGTTGGGTGAGTGGAGCTAATGGAGGGATTGGCAGAGAGGGGTAGCAGACATTGAGCGTTTTTTAAAGCGGAGTTCCGGGCACAAAATCGATCTTTTTTTTTGTGCCCGTCCGCTTGTTCTCCTTCACCTGAAAAGGAATTGGATAGTTAGGTTGTTTTTTTTTTTTTTTACTAACCTTGTAGTTGAAGATCGAATATACTCACCTAGTCTTCACTTCCTCCCTCTGAGCCGCGGCTCCGCCGTCACTTCCTGTCTTGCGATGATTCCTGGGAGCTGAACGTCATCGCTCCCAGGAATCAATGCGACGGCACCGGCCCCGCTCGTCACTTCCGGGGCGACACCGCATTCCCTGCTAAACAGCTTCTGGGCATGCCCAGAAGCTATGGAGGAATGCGGCGCCACACCGGAAGTGACGAGAGGGGCCGTTGCAGGCGCATTCTGGGAGAAGAGGACACGGTAGAAGACGCAGAAGAGGACGCAGAAGAGGACCGCGCCGGCTTCAGCTGCCCACAAGAGAGATGGAAACGCTGTGGAAGAAATTTTATAAGTGAGTATTTCTTCTTGCAGGTAAGTGCGAACCGGGACAGATCAGAGGCTAGCCATTGTGGAATGTACTAGCCCTGACTGTCCCGGGGGTATGTTCACTGAAAAATGTTTTCTGTGCCCGGAACTCCGCTTTAAGGTGGATGAGTCTGGCAGCAGCATTCATGATAGGCTGAAGGGGGGGGGGCTATTTAAAGTAAGCCAATGAGAAGGGAGTTGCAGTAGTTGAGGTGAGAGATAACCAGGGAGTGAAGCAGGAGCTTTGTGGTTTCATTGGTTAGGAAGGGACATATTTTGGGGACTTTACAGAGGTTGAGGTGACAAGCTTTGGAAAGTGATTGGATGTGGGGCCGAAAGGAGAGTTCAGAGTCAAGAATAAAATTCTAGCACCCCGGCATGCTGGAATGGGTGGATGGTTGTGCCATTGCTCTTCAAAGAGAAGTCAGGGAAAGAGGCACGTGAGGGAGCAAATATAATGAGCTCGGTTTTGGACAAGTTGAGTTTGAGGAAGTGGTGTGACATCCAGACAGATATGTCTGTTAGTAAGTTGGTGATGTGTGAGGAGACTGATGGAGTGAGTTGGGGGGTGGAGAGATAGATTTGGGTGTCGTCAGCGAAAGACGAGTTTACGCCAAGTAAATAGATACCCAATGTCACACTTTAAAATTGCGCATGCTCCTGGAATGGTGACACTACGGTACTTAAAAATCTCCATTGGCAACGGTTTAAACATTTTTACAGATTACCTGTTTACAGTACAGGGGAGGTCTAGCACTAGAATTATTGCTCTCGCTCTAATGTTCGTGGCGATATCTCACGTGTGTTGCGAACACCGTTTACATATGCGTGCGTGACCTACGTATGTGTCCTCTCCTGTGCGCAAGCACGGAGGGATCGGGCCCTTTAAATTTTGTTTTCTCTTATTTAATTCTACTTTTTATTTTTAAACTGTCCCTTTATTTTTTTTTTATCCCTTTTTTTCCCCTTTTACAAGAAATGTACACATCCCTTGTATTAGAAATAAGGATGACAGGTCCTCTTTTTGAAGAGATTTGGGGGAAAAAAGATATTAAATCTCTCAATTACCTTTAAAAGCAAAAGACCAAAAAAAAAGTGATTTTTTGCTTAAAAAATAAAATATTATAAATAAATAGTTTACTTCCACACTGGACCGGAAGTGACGTCGCACTGGTCCTCCAAGGCAATATAGGCGATCAAAGACAATCTGGTCTTGGATTGCAATAAGCATGACAAGAACACCAGCAAGCTGCGGCGGGAGGGGGGGAGCGTTCCAGCGGCTCATGAGAAAGCAGGCCGCTGGCTGAAATAAAGATACCGTGGTTATGGCTGATAGCTTCAGCCATAACCCCGAAAACAATGTCCAAACTCCAACCTGTATATATATATATATATATATATATATATATATATATATATATATATATATATATATAACCGCGCTGGAGCAATAATAGTAAAAGCGGCAGCTGTAGTGGGAAACACTAGAAGCAAATATGTAATAGAAAGCTGCGCTAGCAATTGATAAAAGCAGATGTATGAACAGTAGAAAATTGAGTACAGTCCAAGTTCATAAGAGGGTATCAAAAATCAAGTGTCAAGTCCAAGAAAGCCTCTAACGGACTCCAGGTTAGAGAAAATCCACCACCAGAGAGCACTCAGTCAGCCGCTGTGAAGCATGCATAAGGGGTATGCGCTTACCAGATGACTACAGGTATGTAACATGGGTAAACACCAAATAGCCTCAGAGCCAGCTCCAGCGTATGCCACCTCTCCCACCGAGTACAATCAGGTATAGGAACAGCACCAGCCACCTCGTCCTCATCAAAAGTCAAGCAAACATATGCAAGAGAAGAGTGGGGCCACAATAGTGTAGATGGTATGCACAGTTTATTGGACGAATAAATGTAAATACACTCACAATATGCCGAAGGATAAAAGCATTCATCAAACAGAATCAAAAGCCGCCGCCGCCGCCCGACTTCCGGCCGCACAATAGTGACGTCAGCACGCCTTCCCTACAATCGTTTCGTCAGAACTGACATCTTCCAGGGGATGCGGGCGGCGTGCTGAGTCACCACTATTAATACCGTCAGAGGCATACGCCCCTTCCGGAAGTCGGGGAAGCAGGCAGCGCCATATTAGAACATGGAAAAGACCAGGCATTTGCAGAGAGAGCGTTCACACAGCGGCTGCAGCTCCTAACCCAATAGAAAGCCACCATTGCTGTCTCAAATGTTAGTGAAGCTCGATCAGCATTCCTGGAAACTGATGAGTATATAGCAAATAACAATTAAGAATAAAAAACAAAAACAACGAATAAAATTAAGGTCCAGCCAGAGTTGCCACCGCAAGGATCTGCTCATGGATTGAGTCTGAATTGGTAAAATCAACCCGATATAACGAAAGAGCTGGTACAGTTGCCATTAACATTAGCCAAATAACGGAATAAGCTATATATATGATAAATAAGCACTAAAATGCCTAATCCAGGCTGAGAATGGCCAAATCATATAGTAATAAAAAATAGAAATGTAAATCTAAGTAGGCTGAGAAAAACAGCTCTGTAACCTTCCTTTGTTCGTGTGCCATGTTTGAGGAGGGGTCTCCCTTTCCTCCAATCAGTTCTCACACATTTTACAAGAGCTCTAACTGCAGCTTCCCGCCCCCTCCTCTGTGATACTGACTGACGAAGGATTTTATCTAAATTCAGGCCCTTTGAATGAAAGTAGAAAATAAAAGAGTGCAGACAGACAGGTACAACTTATGTAGGAGGTTTTGTTTCATCTCCTTGTATCACCTGAGGCCAGTCACTTCGCTGGGTATATGTAAGGGTTTACAGCTACTTTAAAGTGGAACCTTGGCCAAAAGTGGAGATTCCGCTCTTCCTCCTCCCCTGCCATATTTGGAAATCTATCTCTATATATATATATATATATATATATATATATATATATATATATATATATATATATATATATATATATATATATATATATATAATATATAATATATATATATTTTTTTTTTTTGGGTGAGGGTACCTAGTTTTGAAAAGTACCCGCTCCCACTTGGATTGCCTAGGGATCCAAGGGAAGGTTCTCCCCCCCATCCCTGGCTCTATACATCCTGGGACGCATCTCAGGTCCCAGGAGGCCGCAGGACCATTCAAAGGGCAGCGCAGCTCGCACATGCGCAGTGTGAAGCTGCAAAGAGCCACAGCTGGCTTCCCACAGTTACCATGCCGATGCCAGGGATCCCAAGAATGACAAAGAACCTACCTGCCTGGGTGAGGATGGCACTGGATCCCTGGACAGGTGAGTGTCTGTTTAATAAAAGTACAGTTTTTGTAGCTGCTGACTTTTCATTTTTGCAGATCTGACTGAAGCTCCTCTAACACCTAGGGCCATGACACACTGCCAACTTTGTAACAACTACAAATATGTCTGCTTGTTTTCTCCGGGGATTTGTAATTGGACATATAGTTACTACTGCAGCTGACTAATTGTGTTGGCAGCTACAGTATTTACTACTAAAGCTTGGAATCGCCTAGCTAGCTCCAAATGTTGCAAAGTCCACCACACTGTGACTGAACAACAAACCACTAGGAATTTCTGTGACACGGACCTTTTATTGACTGCAATGGTCTTTTTAATAGCAGATTGTGTCAAGCAGCTACCCTGCTGCTTGGTGAAAAAGGAGCAAAAAATATATTGAGGTTGTGTCCCTAACATGGTGTAGCATTAGTTTTAATTTCTCAGGATTTCTTCTTCTCTTTTTTTATCTGGTGAGCCGGTGAATAAAGACGGTTCGAATCTCGGCCAGTTCAGCAGAGAGCAGCTAAGATTCGAACCATGTATAGTCTGACTGACTTGGATACAAGCCAGCATGTCTAATTTCTAAGATGCGATTGATGCTATAGCAGAGCTAGGAACAATCACTGTGTTCTCTCACAGCTTTCAGGGCTGTGTACAGATGTTTCAAGTGTATGGAGATGCACACTAGTGACCGTGGGCGCCAGGATGGCGGATGATGTTACACAAGACAGATAAGTGCACAGGGGATGGCAGCAGTGAGGAGGGTCTTAATGGTGCCTGATGCGAACAGTGAACAGGCTGACAAAAGCCCAGGTGCCAAGACACAATTTCTAGTCACCATGGCAGTCTGGCGCCTGGGATTTGTTGAGCCCTGATGTAAACCCTAATGTTTCTTTGCACACTGCTGTTTAACAATGCAGTGTTTTTGGGCATACAGGCTACATTCACAGTTACATAGTAGTTGAGGTTGAATAAAGACAATAGTCCATCCAGTTCAACCTGTGTAGGTGTGTGTGTTTGTGGCCGTAATCATTTCTCATACCCCTTAAAGTTCTGATCCTTGAGATGTATGTCCAAGAGTCTTTTGAAAGTAGCCATACTTCCTGCAGAAACTACCTCTTGTGGTAGAGAATTCCGCAATCTTGTAGCCCTAACAGTAAAGAACCTCCTGCGTTGCCTGAGATTAAATTTCTTCTCCTCTAATCGCATTGTATGTCCTCGCGTCCTCATAAAATCCTTGCGACTGAATAGTTTTTTTTTTCTATGCTGCGATCACCGTTGAGGTATTTGTAAATTGCTATCATGTCCCCTCTCAGGCGTCTCTTCTCCAGGGAGAGTAAATCAAGCGATTGTAAACGCTCTTCATTATTAAGGTCCTCAAATCCCCTAATTAGTTTAGTTGCCCTTCTCTGGACTCTCTCCAGCTCCCACACATCCCTCCTGAAGACTGGTGACCAGAACTGGACAGAATACTCCAGATGCGGTCGAACCAAAGTTTTTTAAAGTGGTAGGATTATAGCTTTATCTCAGGAATACATCCCCTTCTTTATGCATGCTAATATTCTGCCGGCTTTGGCAGCTGCAGCTTGACATTGCATGCTATTGCCTAGTCTATCCTCTACTAAGACTCCCAGATCTTTCTCCATTTTTGATTCCCCCAAAGGTCCCCCCCCCCCCCTAAAAAGTGTATTGTGCTTTTATGTTTTTAGTCCCCAAGTGCAAAAACCTTACACTTCTCCACATTAAACCTCATTTGCCATGTCGTTGCCCACTCTGTTATTTTGTTCAGGTCATTCAGTAAGATATCTGCCTCATGTTGTGAAGTTATTGCCCTGCCCAATTTCGTGTCATCTGAAAAAACTGAGATCGAGCTACTGATCCCGTCCTCAATGCTGTTTATGAATAAATTGAACAAGGTTGGTCCAAGGAACTGAGCCTTAGGGGATCTCAATGCACTGTTTCATTGGGCAACTATGTGGCAAATTAAGTTATGCACTTTGGGGATAAGAATATGCATGCATCATACATACTAGGTGGAGTAGAACTGGGGGAATCCATAGCGGAGAAGGATCTGGGTGTTCTGGTTAAATCATAAGCTTAATAGCATGCAATGCCAAGCTGCGGTTTCCAAAGCAAGCAGAGTCCTTTCTTGTATTTACAGAGGCATGGACCCCCGGAGAGCGAGATATCATTTTGCCCCTGTACAGATCATTAGTAAGACCTCATCTGGAATATGCAGTTCAGTTTTGGGCACCAGTTCTTAAAAAGGATATCGGGGAACTGAAGAAAGTGCAGAGAAGGGCAACCAAACTGATAAGAGGCATGGATGAGCTCAGCTATGAGAAAAGATTAGAGGAACTGAATTTATTCTCTCTTGAGAAGAGGAGATTAAGGGAGGATATGATCAACATGTATAAATACATAAGGTGTCCATATAGTGAACTTGGTGTTGACTTATTCACTTTAAGGTCAACACAGAGGACAAGGAGGCACTCTTTACGTCTAGAGGAAAACAGATTTCATCTCCAAATATGGAAAGGTTTCTTCACCGTAAGAGCTGTAAAATTGTGGAATAGACTCCCTCCAGAGGTGGTTCTGGCTAGCTCGATAGATTGCTTTAAAAAAGGTATGGACTCCTTCCTGAGTGTACTTAATATACAGTAAGTGGGTACTAAAATTTCTTTTTTTTAAGGTAAAGTTGATCCAGGGAATATCCGATTGCCTCTCGGGGGATCAGGAAGGAATTTTTTTCCCCCTGCTGTAGCAAATTGGATCATGCTTTGCTGGGTTTTTCGCCTTCCTCTGGATTAACCGCGGGTATAGGATTGTGTATATGGGATTGTATGGTTGGGTTTTCAATACTGGTTTTTTTTTTTTTGGTTGAACCAGATTGACTTGTGTCTTTTTTCAACCTGACTAACTATGTAACTAACCACCCCAGACCAGTTTGAGTATGCGCTATTTATTACCAACCTTTGGACACACCCTTTTAACCAGTTCCGTATCCAAGGGCAAACCTTGTGGTTAATGCCTGCAGACCTAGTTTTATAAATTAAGCGCTTGTGCGGAACTGTATCAAATGCCTTAGCAAAATTCAGGTACACCACATCCACTGGTCTCCCCCCATCTAGCTCACAGCTCACCTCCTCGTAGAATGTTAACAGATTGGTTTGACAAGAACGCCCATTTGTAAACCCGTGCTGATTACTGCTGATGATGTTGTTGTCTTTAGCAAACTCTTAGATATAGTACCTGCCCCCAGAAGTTTACATACTATTGACGTCAGGCTGACTGGCCTCTAATTTCCCGGGACATGCCTCTGCCCTTTTTTGAATATCAGTCCACTTTGTCCTCTTGATAAATGAGTCCCCCACTACCACAACCTGCCTAACCTTTCCCGAGTCACTGCCCCCCTCCTTCCTGGAGCCGCCGCTCTCCCCTGGCACCTGGGGCAGGGCGCCTGCTCCAGTACTGCCGCCCCTGAGCTGATATCCCCATCGAGTTGCAACTGGCAAATTTGTTAGGATGTACCAACTAAGGACTGGCCTCCCTGGCACTCTTCCCTCTACCCCTCCTGTCACCCAACTGCCTACCTCTGATGCCTGCGTCTCCTCTACTCCTCCCTCTATGCTGGCCCCTGCCAGCACCTGATGGGTAATGTCCAAGTAAGGAGTTTTCTTTTTACTGGTGTAAATGCAGATCATTGTTAAAAAAAAAAAAAAAAAAAGGAGATAAATAAAAAAAATACGAAACTCTGCATTGCCAGTCAATATCTTACATGCTTCTAGGTTCATTCGGGAAACTAGAATTTATTTTGCATGCATTTGTGCAAATTTATGCAGAAATGCATGCAAAATAAATTCAATACATTACTGCCTGGAATGCTGATGTTCAACCATCAGTTCAGTGTGCAAGTATCCCAACAACGAACACCTCCTATTCACTCTCTTAAATATATTTAAGGCCTTTTGTTATATCCAAACACTTAATGATCTCTGTCTGCGCTGCGCTTTTATCAGTGAATATCTTTCGCTGTGGACTAGACAACTTCTCCCCCTATATTACAGAGAAAAGGTGTTCTGTAGTTCTAACATACCTCCTGTCCTAAAGTGACAACAATGCCCCTTCATAGATACAGTACACTGAGTGAGCGTTGTCACCCTTGGACAAGTAGTGAGTTACTGGCAGAATCACCAGGTGTAAATAAAAAGGCAAAAAGTCCTGAAAAAAGCATAAAATGCAGCCACCACATCTAAAGACCGAGAAGCTGGAATATGCTGCATTTTTTTTTTGTGTTTTAGGTTTATTTCGAGTTTACACAAAAGTCACCAGTAGATGCAAGGTTTCATGTTTTGGGAGACGGTGACAAAATTTGAGGCAGAAAGGTGTATTATTTGTATTGCAATGAAGACAGAGATGGACCGGATTATAAATCTCAAGTCCAAAATGAGGCACTGACTGCGTATTTCACTTGGCTGAATATTCGCCTTTACGTTCAAGCAAGAAGTGATCAGCGTCACTACTGGTCTTGATTATAAACCTCACATGAATAATTTCCTGCTCTGGGAAGACTCAGAGACTATGAGGACTGTCATAGAAAGCCAGAACTATGCAGGGCCCCACACTACTCAACAATGATAAACAGTACAAAAACTATGCGTGGCCATACATGGCCCAATTAATGCAATCAAGGCAAGCTCTTCTGGCACCAACATGGCAACAGTTACTAGTGCTGTAAAAGTCGGGCCACTTAAAAAATGCAATACAAATTTATATATATATATATATATATATATATATATATATATATAGACATTTTCCCAACAACTGTCAAAGCATTATAAGCACAGGCAACTATTTAACGCTGTCCCTGTGAAGAATATCCAAATGAGCCCATGCAGCCCTCACTCCAATAGTAAAGGCCTGTACACACGATAAAAAAAAAAAATCGGAAGTAAAATTTCATTCGACTAATTTCGGATCTTTAGTATAGTGCTTTCGACAGCGGATTTCGAATTTGCGTACAACAAAAACTGGATGTGCAGGTTATAAAAATGTTATTGTACGTGATCACAATGTCTGATTTTCGTTTAATCAGCACAGTTTTCGTCCGAAAAAATTGTAAGAGCAAGACAAGGCATGCTCTGAAACGAAAGAATACATACAAAAAAATTCAACACATGACATCACTTCTGAAGTAGATTTCTGTCGTACGGAAATTTTCGTATGAAAGTAACCTCTTCACTTTCTATATGAGACTAGCATGCAACAAAAAAATGAACGAAAAAATCGTCCCAAAATCTGATCATGTGTACTAGGCTTAAGCAGTCTCAGACTGTTCTTAGAAACATAGAAGACTGACAGCAGAAAGATCACCAAGTGCTCCATAAAGGCTGCATGTTTATTTTTGCCAATTTCTTCTGTATAAAAGACTCTTTTGGTAAAATAACGTTTAAGGTTACTCTTGCATTTATTCTCTCCTGCTAGCTTGAACTTTACATGCAGCCTCATGTTCAAAGTAGAAATATGGCCTCCTATTAACCACTTGCCGACCGCCGCATGACTATTTACTGCAGCAGTCAGCCCCTCACAGGCAGAGCGACGTAGTACTACGTCGCTAGCCTGTGAGGGTCTAGGGAGCGAGCGCGCGCCCCTGGAGGTGTGGTCACGGACCCCCCCGCGCGTGTGACCGGCGGACCTGATGTCCGCCGGTCACTCGCCGATCGTCGGTGCAGAGGGAGAAAGGCAGGCGGCTGATGTAAACAAGCCGCCTGTCATTCTCCCCTGTGTAGAAATAGTGATCATATGGTTCTACTATGTAGGACCGTTGATCACTGTTCCTACACCTCAAGCCACAGCCAATCACAGTTAGAATTATGCCCCTAGGGACACACATAACCCCTCCCTATCAAAAAAAGTTAACCCCTTTACTGCCAGTGTAATTTTACAGTGCCAGTGTAATTTTACAGTAACAGTGCATATGTATAGCACTGATTACTGTAGAAATGTCACTGGTAACCCCAAAAGTGTCAAAAATGTCAGTCAAGGGTCCGATCTGTCCGCCCCAATGTCGCAGTACCGCAAAAAAATTACAAAAATCTTTCCCTTTGTTAGTAAACGCGATAACTTTTGCGCAAACCAATCAAAATACGCTTTTTGCGATTTTTTTTATCACACATATGTAGCATTAAACAAATTGGCCGAAAATGTTAAAAAAGTTTGATTTTTACATTTTTTTTGGGGGGGAATTTCATATAAAAAAATGTGAAAAATATTGTTATTTTTGCAAAATTGACGCTCTTTTTTTGTTTATAGCGCATGATCAAAAAAAAAATGGCACAGGTGATCAAATACCACCAAAAGAAAGCTCTGTTTGTGGGAAAAAAAAGGACGTCAAATTCGTTTAGGTACAGCGTCGCACGACCGCGCAATTGTCCATTAAATTCACGCAGTGCCAAATCGCAAAATAGGCCCTGGTCAGGAAGGGGGTAAAATCTTCCGGGGCTTAAGTGGTTAAATAAATACTGTATGTACTGTAGCACCTAACTATAAGTGCATCTGTATTTAAAGTTTTATCTTAGGCCCTGTTCACACCTGAGCGTTTTTCAGCTTGTAAATTGCTCATCTCTGAAGTCTCAAAACGCCCAACAAGCAAAATTCCATTCATTTCTATGGCCCCTGTTCACATCTGAGCGTTTTGTCAGCTGAAGCAAAACGCCAGAAACTCAAAGTACATGAGCTTCTTTTTTGGCAGATTATAAGCATTTTTGTTAGATGTCACTGCCTGCTTCCCAACGCCTGCAAAAAATGCCTAAAAAACACCCGCGAAAAAATGCCTGAAAATGATACGCTCAGGTGTGAATGGAGCCTAACTCTCACTGCAAAGTCCCACAATTAACTTTTAATACCTCTTGATCCTGCCAGTGAAGTTCACCTGATGCAGCTTCCTGTGGCAGTGTGACAACAATGCTGCATTCCTCCGAAATTCCAAGCAGAGTTGCCAAGAGGAAGATGAGACACTGCATTGTTGGGTCTGATGTGTCTCGTCTTCCTCTTGACAATACCCCACAGATTCTCTATGGGGTTTAGGTCAGGCGAGTTTGCTGGCCAATCAAGAACAGTGATACCATAATCATTAAACCAGGTATTGGTAATTTTGGCCATGTGGGCAGGTGCCAAGTCCTGCTGGAAAATGAAATCAGCATCTCAATAAAGCTGGCAAGCACAGTGAAGCAAGAAGTGCTCTAGACTTTCCTTGTAGAGGGCTGCACTGACTTTGGACTTGATAAAACACAGTGGACCAACACCAGCAGATAACATGGCTCCCCAAATCATCACAGATGATGCAACTTGGATTCTGACCCTCTTCACTCTTCCTCCAGACTCTGGGTCCTCGATTTCCAAATAAAATGCTACATTTTCCACAATCAGTGATGATCAGGGAGGAGAGACACCATACCAAACAATGCAGATGAGCTGAAGGCCGCTATTAAAGCAACCTGTGCTTTCATAACACCTCAGCAGTGCCACAGGCTGATCACCTCCATGCCACACCGCAATGATGCAGTAAGTCATGCAAAAGGATCCCTGATGAAGTATTGAGTGCATACTATACTGTGCATGGACATACTTTTCAGTAAGCCAACATTTCTGGAATAAAAATCCTTTTTTTTTTTTTAATTGGTCTTATGTAATATTCTAATTTTCTGAGATACTAAATTTTGGAATTTCACTACCTGTAATCAAAATTAAAAGAAACGCTTGAAATATATCACTCTGTGTGCAACGCAGCTATTTAAAAACATAGGAGTTTCACTTTTTGCATTAAATTACTGAAAATAAAATAACTTTTTGATGCTATTCTAATATTATGAGATGCACCTGTAGTCCTGCTCACTGCTATCTGGGTTGGCAGCACTGCCTCCAAGAGCTCATTGAGATGGGTTCCAAGACCCGTTCCCCTGTGCTCAGCTGCTTTTGCTGTGTGTGCATACACCTTGGAGCTGCATACATGCAGGCAGCTCAAAGAAGTGGATGCACACGTAGCGGCTGAAAGAACACAGCTGCATGTCAAAATTGGTCATGATTGGGTGCAGAGGTCTGAAACAGACACCGTGCATTCAGATCGGTTTACCTGCAAGTCCTATTTTGACATGCGACTGTGCCTATGCAGCTGCTGCATCTACTTCTATGGGCTGCCTGCACACAATGCAGAGGTGAATGAACACAGCAAAGGATGGGTCTCAGCACCCATCTGAATGAGCTCTAATACTAACTCCCCCACTGTGAGCTGCAGTGTCTGGGAAGGGTGAGCAATTAAGACACAGTCAGGGAAGGTAATGGGTGTTATTTTTTTTTATGATTCTTGTACATCACATAGTATCTGGATTTTGTACTTTTTAGACAGAATTTACAAGAAGCCTGTAACCAAATAACAGTTGTATGTGAAGTTTCAGACAGAAGTTGCTATTTAATCTGATCCCAAGAGAAATAGAATGACATTTATGAATCTGAGCATTGCAGCTTCCATATGGGGCTTCTCATATAGGCATGCAGCTTTGAGCCATACTCTCTTTAAGCCACGGTTCACACTTGTGCGTGTGCGGGGTTCGCATGTAATATCGGAGCGCACTGCTCCGACATTACATGCGATCGGCTGTGCGGTGCGAGTTTAGCCATACGGTTTGTATGGCTAAATTCGCACCGCAGCCGCTCCAAACACGCACAGGACCCTTTTTTCTAGCCGCATCAGGATTGGATCGCACAGCGGTTCACACTTGTGCGATCCGATCCTGTGCGAACTGCACGATCGCACTGCGATATGCGATCAAACTGGGGGTGTCGTTAAGATTACATTGACACCCCCAGCGTATCGCATATGGCAGTGTGAACTGCCGGGGGTGCGTGTGCGATGCCGGAAAAGGCTGCGAATTCGCAGCCTTCCCGCATCGCATATATGTGAACCGAGCCTAAAGGGGCAGGCTTCAGATTGTTTAACTGTTTTTTTTTTGTTTTTACTATAAAAAGGAAAGGTTTAGGCTCGGTTCACATATATGCGATGCGGGAAGGCTGCGAATTCGCAGCCTTTTCCCGCATCGCACACGCACCCCCGGCAGTTCACACTGCCATATGCGATACGCTGGGGGTGTCAATGTAATCTTAACGACACCCCCAGTTTGATCGCATATCGCAGTGCGATCGTGCAGTTCGCACAGGATCGGATCGCACAAGTGTGAACCGCTGTGCGATCCGATCCTGATGCGGCTAGAAAAAAGGGTCCTGTGCGTGTTTGGAGCGGCTGCGGTGCGAATTTAGCCATACAAACCGTATGGCTAAACTCGCACCGCACAGCCGATCGCATGTAATGTCGGAGCAGTGCGCTCCGATATTACATGCGAACCCCGCACACGCACAAGTGTGAACCGGGGCTTACATTCACAAAGAAAAAACCTAAGTGGCAAAACAAGCGGATTCCACAAAGTATCATAAAGAGCTAAACTAAATTGGAAAATGCACTACTCATACCAACCAGTCAGATCTCTCTATTTAAAGTGATTGTAAAGCTTTCATTTTTTTCCCATTAAAATAACACAGAAGTTATACTGCTCCGTGAAGTGGGTTTGCACTGAGTGGCCCTGATCCTCTTCTTCCTGAGTCCCACGCTGGTGCTCCAGGCCCCTCCCTCCTTTCGGGTACCCCACAGCAAGCGGCTTGCTATGGGGGCACCTGAGCCGAAGCTGTGGCTTGGCCTGCCCCCTCTGTCTCCCGATTGGCTCACTGGCTGTGATTGACCGCAGCGGGAGCCAATGCCTTACGCTACGGCCAATAGCCAATCAGGAAGGCAGGTCCCCAGAGAGGCAAGGCTCTAGTTGGCATTGATGGATCGAGAGGGGGCTCAGGTAAGTGTTATGGGGGCTGCTGCACACAGAAGTTTTTTTACCTTCATGCATAGAATGCATGAAGGTAAAAAACCTTGTACCTTTACAACCACTTTAAATCACTAAAGATAAAGCTACAGATTGTTGCCCTTGTTCTGTGCCTTACTTAATAAGACTGAAATTGTTGATGAGCCAAAGCTTGGTTTTCCTTGGCATCAGACAGACCTATACTATAAATATCTGAAAGCCCCTACCGCTTTTGCAGAACAATTGGTTTGATTAGACTTTCCGTCCTAAGCTCTGACTTTCTAGCTAAATCCTTTTACAAACATCTTCTGTGTTCTCATTAGCCCGGGAGCTTAGCATGGCAGGAGATCAGTCGCGGGTACAGGCTGCCAGACGGGAGCCCTCCTTCTTGATAAGAATGTGGCTGCAGATCAGGTGTTCTTCGCTGTGATCGCTTGTGACATTAATTTGATAACTAATGAAAACTTGGATGGTGTCAAATGGCCACCATATAGAGGAACTGCAGATGTACTAAATGAAAATATAGTTTAAGAAGTTTTAGTGACTTGACAGCAGGTTTACCTTCAAAATTTAAGATAATAAGGGGCAATCTAACACATGGAGTCAAACAAATAAAATAAATAAAATAGTGGGCCTTACAGATCATTTATGCAATGGTCACAAATCCATCTCAGCCACAACATGTGTACAGCCTTGTCAGACTGCCTTTGCAGCTTACCAATTGACCAGGCCGTTTTTTGCTCTATGGCACTGCGTTACCTTAACTTACAATTGTACAGTCATGCATCATTGTACACAAATTAAATTTATGTCCCTTTTCCCATATATAGAGCTTTCTTTTGGTGGGATTTGATCACCACTGAGTTTATCTTTTGCGCTATAAACAAAAAAAACAAAACAATTAAAAAAAAATATATATTTTTTTGACTTTCGGCTATAAAACACATCCAATAAAAAAAATTAAATATCACAATTCTTCATAAATTTAGGCCAATATGTATTCTGTTACATATTTTTTAGTTAAAAAAAAAAAAAAAAAATCACAATAATTGTATGACTGGTTTGCGCAAAAGTTATAGTGTCTACGAACTATGGTATATATACTGGGGGTTTTTTTTTTTTTTTTTATACTAGTAATAGTGGCAATCAGCAACTTATAACAGGACTGCGACATTGCGGTGCACAATCTGACAGTGACATTTTGTGGGAACCAGTGACCCCAATACAATGATCAATGCTAAAAATATACACTGTACTAATGACAGTGGTGGTCAGAATTACGTACACATATTATATATATATATATATAAATACACACACACACACACACACACACACACACACACACACACACACACACACACACACACACACACACACACACACACACACACACACGTCCTTCTCAAAAAATTTGCATATTGTGATAAAGTTCATTATTTTTTGTAATGCACTGATAAACATTAGACTTTCATATATTTTAGATTCATTACACACAACTGAAGTAGTGCAAGCCTTTTATTGTTTTAATATTTGATGATTTTGGCATACAGCTCATGAAAACCCAAAATTCCTATCTCAAAATATTAGCATATTTCATCCGACCAATAAAAAAAAGTGTTTTTAATACAAAAAAAAAAGTCAACCCTCAAAAAATTATGTTCAGTTATGCACTCAATACTTGGTCGGGAATCCTTTTGTAGAAATGACTGCTTCAATGCGGCGTGGCATGGAGGCAATCAGCCTGTGGCACTGCTGATGTGTTATGGAGGCCCAGGATGCTTCGATAGCGGCCTTGAGCTCATCCAGAGTGTTGGGTCTTGCGTCTCTCAACTTTCTCTTCACAACATCCCACAGATTCTCTATGGGGTTCAGGTCAGGAGAGTTGGCAGGCCAATTGAGCACAGTAATACCATGGTCCGTAAACCATTTACCAGTGGTTTTGGCACTGTGAGCAGGTGCCAGGTCGTGCTGAAAAATGAAATCTTCATCTCCATAAAGCTTTTCAGCAGATGGAAGCATGAAGTGCTCCAAAATCTGCTGATAGCTAGCTGCATTGACCCTGCCCTTGATAAAACACAGTGGACCAACACCAGCAGCTGACATGGCACCCCAGACCATCACTGACTGTGGGTACTTGACACTGGACTTCAGGCATTTTGGCATTTCCCTCTCCCCAGTCACCTTGATTTCCGAATGACATGCAAAATTTGCTTTAATCCGAAAAAAGTACTTTGGACCACTGAGCAACAGTCCAGTGCTGCTTCTCTGTAGCCCAGGTCAGGCGCTTCTGCCGCTGTTTCTGGTTCAAAAGTGGCTTGACCTGGGGAATGCGGCACCTGTAGCCCATTTCCTGCACATGCCTGTACATGGTGGCTCTAGATGTTTCTACTCCAGACTCAGTCCACTGCTTCCGCAGGTTCCCCCAAGGTCTGGAATCGGTCCTTCTCCACAATCTTCCTCAGGGTCCAGTCACCTCTTCTCGTTGTGCAGCGTTTTCTGCCACACTTTTTCCTTCCCACTGAGGTGCCTTGATACAGCACTCTGGGAACAGCCTATTCGTTCAGAAATTTCTGTGTCTTACCCTCTTGCTTGAGGGTGTCAATGATGGCCTTCTGGACAGCAGTCAGGTCGGCAGTCTTACCCATGATTGCGGTTTTGAGTAATGAACCAGGCTGGGAGTTTTTAAAAGCCTTAGGAATCTTTTGCAGGTGTTTAGAGTTAATTAGTTGATTCAGATGATTAGGTTAATAGCTCGTTTAGAGAACCTTTTCATGATATGCTAATTTTTTGAGATAGGAATTTTGGTTTTTCATGAGCTGTATGCCAAAATCATCAAATATTAAAACAATAAAAGGCTTGCACTACTTCAGTTGTGTGTAATGAATCTAAAATATATGAAAGTCTAATGTTTATCAGTACATTACAGAAAATAATGAACTTTATCACAATATGCAAATTTTTTTTGAAGGACCTATATATATATATATATATATATATATATATATTTATTTATTTATTTATTTATTTATTAGGGATTGACCGATTATCGGCACCACCGATATATTGGAATCGCCCCCTGAGGTTACCGA
Source organism: Pelophylax lessonae (assembly GCF_965119305.1). Taxonomy (NCBI): domain Eukaryota; kingdom Metazoa; phylum Chordata; class Amphibia; order Anura; family Ranidae; genus Pelophylax; species Pelophylax lessonae. The sequence continues at coordinate 143,979,050 of NC_138770.1, read as the reverse complement.
TAATTCGGAAAGTGCTTATACCGGAGTGATGCCTGCAGCTAGAGGCATCACCCCGATACCGGTGTCCATAGCCAACGGTCGGCTGTCTTGTAATGACAACCGATGTGGCTGAGAAGCCGCTCAGCTGTCATTACAAGGAGCCGGAGGGGATGTCCCCCCCTCCTGCGGCTCGCCCGGGTCTCCCGTCCCACCGGGAGACCCGGGCATCCTACCTGCATGGCTGCCGAACAGAAGACCCGATCAAAGTCGCATTCGGCTCTGATCGGGTATCCATGTAAAAAACCAGAGTAATGACATCACTTCTGGTTACTCGGCGCCACATTAAAAAAACTGACAGCATTCAAAACAGCCAAACTTGGCGTTTTAAATGCTTTTTAGTGCCGAGGAGGGGTTTGGGGTCTTTTAGACCCCCAGATCCCTCCACAAGAAGTACCTGTAAAAAAATAAAAAAAAAATGTTTTACATGTCCTAAAATATCGGCCTATTCCGATATCCGATGACCAAAATATCGGTATCGGCATTAAAAAAAAAAAGCATATCGGTCGATCACTAGTATATATATATATATATATATATAAAATGTGACTCTGCGTAGAGCGGCCACCATAAAGCAGTAAATCTGCTATAGGGCAGTCGTCATCTGGGTAAAAGGTGATAAAAATTTGGCTCAACTGCCTGTTTTATCACCCACTAATCAATACAGTAATATGTTCATTACAACCACAGGCTGGATCTCAGGTGATGACCAGGATGATATGCACAGCTACAGCAGAGAAGAGTCAGGTCACCAACCTAAATATGTTGTCTGGTTGGGAGTGTGCAAATCTCAGGACTGGACGGATAGAAATACAATTCCTTTGCCAGGTAAAACAACTCTAATATAAGAATTCATCTTTTACCTGGATTTTATTTTTAATGATTTTGGTCAGAACTTCAGCCAAACCTTTCATTATTTATTGTAACCAAAATTGCTTTTGACAGAGTAAAGCTAAAGAAAAAACTGTATCTAGATGGCGTCCTTTTGCATCTGCTGTATATCATCAATAGAGCTTCCCCTCACTTATTTATCTTATAAACAAGTCACATTTGCAGTAAAACATGTAAAAAGTGGCAACACAAAAGATTAAGAACCTCCAAGCTTGTCTTCTGCCTTGTATACTTCTAAAGTCTGCACTGCAGACGGTGTCCAGGCCACCTCCTTCTTTGGCAATCCGTCTGCTCGGTGCCATCACCTTATTTTCCCCCTCTTCATCATTTATGAAATGCTTTTTGTCATAACGAATTCCTGCTCCCCTCGCTCATTCTATCTACGAGAATGAATTTCAGCAACGAGACGCACATCCGCTCTCTTCCTGCCTGATTCCAGATCACTCAGACATCATTCATCACAAGTGAAAGCACAAAGAGCACACTCTGTCTGCTTCTCCTGCAGCCAAATAACAAGTGCTAAGCACAGCCAAGACCTGCCATCATCAAAAAATCAAAGGGTCAGACCGCCCCAAACTATGTATCCGCTCTGGTCAGATGCTGGAGGGTTTGCCACGGCACATTTTCTTTCTGGGGAAAATGTGTCCAATAGGGGCACAATAGTTTTGGGTGATAAAATGAATCACCTTTTCCAAAGGTAACTCAGTAGCAGCTAAACCCAAAAGGCGATTCGTCCCCATCAATTGACACTGATTACTACATCCAAAGAATAGCTCTTAATTGGTGGCCAATGGGAAGCATATTTTCTTTCTGGGGAAAAAAAAGTGTCCAATATGGGCACAATAGTTTTGGGTGATAAAATTGATCACCTCTTCTAATAGCAACTCCGTAGCAGTTAAACCCAAAAGGTGATCTGTTGTCACCACCAATGGACACTGATTACTATATAAGATAAGAATATCTCTTAATTGGTGGCCAATGGGAAGAATGCTACCCAAAAGATTATGTATTTCAGTGGTAACTTACCCGAGAAGCAGAAACTGCTCATTGTTCAAGGAACTCCTTAAACAACGTCTTTAAAGAACCCTAGGGGTTCTACAAAACCCTTGTTGAGAAAGGCTGCTCTAGAGATATTCTAACTAGTTGTGACCAGCAATCTGGAGAATTTTTTATTTTATTTTTTTATTATAGGCTATGTGACTTTTAAAATCTTGCATCAAAGGCTAGCTGGCAAGTCCATTGGGGTTTGTGGTGGCGATTACCTTTTAAACATTTAATTATGGCTGAAGAATGGGAAGTTTCCATGGGAAACAAGAGCATTAAACTTTTAGGCCTCATGCACACTAGACATTTTTACAGCTGCTCCTAGGGGTGTCAGGCGTTTTTTTTTTTTTTACAGCTTAAAAACGCCTGTCTGTTGTTCTAAATCGTGGGTGTCCAACCTTTTGGCTTCTCTGGGCCACATGAGTGTAGAGAAATTTTCTCGGGCCGCATATAAAATATATGCCATAGTTAAGGTATATTAGTAATAAAATGCCGCCGTGCCCTTCCCGCGCCGCCACGCCCCCCCTCGCACTAATTTAACACAACTAGAGGATGATCAAATGAAATGGAATCAGAATACAGAGGTTTACTTCTTCTGAGCGATAATGAAGGAACACTCTAACCACCATGACCACTTCAGTGATTTAAAGTGGTCATGGTGGCAGGAGTCAAACACTGCACATGCTCCCCTCCCCCTTCCCTCTGAGGCATTTCTGCCTACAGTTAGTTGGCAGCTGCTGTGGCCGTGCCCCCGACCTGACTTCCTTCCTCCCCAGCAAAAAAAATTGTCATGGGGCAGTGGGCCGCATTGCCTGAGGTTCCGGGCCACAGGTTGGACATGCTTGTTCTAAATGTTCATGCACACATGGGCTTTTAGGAGCTGTAAGTGGCATAGGCGTTTTCAAGCTGCAAAAAAAAAAAAAAAACCCAGGGCCAGTGCGTTTTGGAGCAGCAGCATTACAGCTGTAAACACCTGATGTGGCTAAACGCGTGTTAACGCTGTATACAGAGTTAAGCCGCCTCAAGCATTTTAAAGCTGTACAGTAGTTATTTGGATTGGGGAGTGGAAAATATAAGAGGGCAGAGAAACGCAGCTAAACGCACATTAACGCCAATGCAAAACACTTCTAAAAGCACATTTTTACAGCCGCTTTTTCTTGACGTCAGTACTGGCTTTTCAGCTCATTTTTTAAAACGCCCTGTGTGCATGGGGCCTTAAAGTGGAACTACACTGCATTTGAGCACCACAAACCAAAAATGTTATTAAATTCATTTTTACTATTCTATGTAATCTCACCATGTTTTATTTTGCAGAAAACTCACTTTGGAAAAAAAACCTCTAGCATTTCTGGCTTTGGCCATCATGGCAGACGATTCATATACAATTTACTTCTGGAATCCATCTGCCTTTAGACTCAGGTATGCAGCAGGAAGGTGTGCTTAGTTCAGAAAACCCCACCTGAAGACTCCTGAGATTTTTTACATCATTTGTCCAGGTCTGGAAACCAGGAAGTACCGTATTTATCGGCATATAACACGCACCGGCGTATAACACGCACCTCAAATTTAGGAGGGAAACTTTAGGAAAAAAAGCTAAAATTTAAAATAAACAGCATTGAACTCCAAAGCCCTAAGTCCATGTGTCTTTATGCTGCTTCATTTCTCTGTTATCAGCATAAATAACTTCTGACAAGTTTTCCAACAAGGGAGATAAAAGCAGCTGGGAATTTGTGTCGGGTGGGTGCATAGAGATAGATTAACAGAGAGCTTGTCTATTCACAGCACAGAGTTGCAGGTTTCTTCCTTCCTCTGCCTATGTGGAAGGGGGGGGGATGTGTGCCTTTCCTCCAATCAGCTGTCACACAGCGTATGCCAAGCCTCCATACTGCTGGAACAGAAAGGAAAAATTCTAACACAATGTTCACTTTCTAAACAATGTAGAAAGCTGAAGATATACAATTAAAAAAAACTTATGTAGGGAGATTTGTTTCATCTCTGTGTATCATCTGAGGCTGTTCACTTCAATGGATATATGTGAGGGTTTACATCCACTTTAAGGTATTTTTTGCATCTCTGGACAATATTCAAGAGCCTAACACACAAAGCTATCAATCAATATACTGCAGGCCTAGACAAATTTGCTTTGAATCTAGAAACCAGCTAAAAAAGTTAGGAGCCATCTTTTTTTTCTTTTTTTCCAAAGCAAATATTATGGGTGGAACATGTAACATGTTCTTGAAGGTGAACTTATCCTTTAACCCTTTCACAGCGAGAGCCGTTTGTTTTTTGCATACTTTTGAAAATCATTTTAGGCCTGAAGATTACATAAATCCCCCACACACCCTAGAGAATAAAATAGTGGTAGTTCCAATTTATGTCACACGATTCTACCGCAAAATTTCAGAGAAAAAAAAAAAACATTTTAGGGGGCACGGAAACCCAATAAATTACCCAATTTTTAGGTGAAATATAAAAGCTGAGGTTGCACCGAGTAAATAGATACACAACATGTCAAACTTTAATATATTTTCCAAAGGGGATGCTTTAAAAGCCCCCTATAGGTCACCAGCTTAACGTTAAAATTGAGGTCTGGTGCTAGAATTATTGCTCTCATTCTGGCATGTGTGGTGATATGTAACAGGTGTATCCCAATCAACATTTTCAGGTGCAGGCTCCCCATTGTGTGTGTTTTCATTTTGTATGTGCGTATATGTGGGGGTGGGGGGCCTGAAATGTATTTTTCTTTTGGGGCGGGGGGAGATTTATGTGCTTGGGTGTACCTAATTTTTTTACAATCAAAAAAAAAAAGTATTACTACCCTGTGCTCCACTGAATGTAATGCAATGAGCATCGCACTGTTAACGGGGAAAACTGTCAACGGGGACCCGCAAGTGATGTCACACGTCACTCTTGAGTCAACAACTAGAAGGGGAGGAGAGCAGACATGTCTCCGTTCCTCTACCTGGCAGCACCCGCTATGCCGTTCCCGAGCCGCAGATGGGCAAGCGGAGCCTGAGATACGCAGCAGGGTGGGAAGGGAGCATTCGGAGCCCAGGCACAAGGACAAAACTTCTTGTCACCATGGCGACCTGGTGTAAATCTATAACTACACATCTCTGTAAATCCTGCAGACAGACATGCACATACATACATTTACTAACGCTCACGAAAACAATACAGATCATAAATCTGTCAGAAAGGAAAAAAACTGCAAGTGTTTTATGAATCTCTCCTAATATATTGTTTCTGATACCGCCGAGTAATGACGACGACACATCTACCCATGTACAATATGCATGAAAAAGGTTAGTAATCAGCAAAGCCGTGTAAGAAATTTGGAGCTGTATCTCTGCATAACAAAGCCATTTGTTCCCCCATCTGCCCTTTCTTGATAATTATTTCTGCATCAACAAATGACCTACATTTTAACAATACCACAACATGCTCGTGCCCGATCTCCAGGCTTTTAACAGTCGGCCAAATAATATTTTTTAAAAGCAGCAATTTTAGCCATTTGGTTCAAATGATTTACAACCTGAAAACTTTCACTTGCCCATTAAAAAAGAAAAAAAAAAAAGGAAATCAAGGTCAGGATGTTCCAACGGAACTAAATAAACAGAAAGAACATGACGTGGAAACTTTCCACAAAGATAAAGCGCGACCTGAGAGACCTTAAAGTGATAGTAAACCGTTGGAAAAAAAAAAAAAAAAACCTGCAAGACAATTGCATACTAGCACATTATTAATTAAATACTTACCTTAGAACTAAGCCCCCGCAGCAGCGCCCGGGTCACCGCAGAGGGAGCTGACATGTTCCCCCGTTGCTTCTTCCAAGTTCGTGGGCTCCGGTGCTATGAGTGGCCGGAGAGGCGATGACGTCACTCCTGCCAATGCGCGCGGGAGCCCTCCATTCAGGCAAGGAGCTCTGATGTTCTGGCACGATACGCCTGATTTTCACAGCACATGTGCCGCTGTCAGCAGCTACATGCAGGGTGAATATCTCAAGGTTCAGGAGATATTAATTTTACCTACAGGTAAGCCTCATTATTGGTGTACATGTAGGTAAAAATTACCAAGTGGGGTATACAACCGCTTTAAACTTTATAAAAGGTTTTCGGATCAACTCATCAATCTTACAGCAAAGAGCTGAACATGTACCATTACTTTTCTCATACACATACTATTACTGTACGCTCTCTCCTCACTGGCTGTGATTGACAACAGTGGAAGCCAATGGTTCCTGCTGCTGTCTCTGAGCCAATGAAGAGGGAGAGCCCACAGCGCTGGATCTGGATTGAGATCAGGCTCAGGTACATAAATGGGGGGGGGGGGGATAAGCAGAAAGGAGAACTCATGTTTTTTTTTTTTTTTTTTTAACGTGCAGTAGAACTTAGGCAAAACAGGAAGTAAGAGGGAAATCCCTGCAAATTAACCCCTTCGAGCCGGCGTAACAGATATATGCGAACGCACGGAAGTAGGCTTTTTTTCCGTGGGGCCACATATATGCGTATCTCCCCATGTGACGCGCTCCCAGCACCGAGATCGGGATCTCACCACAGCCCTGGACTCCATACTAATGATCGGAAAACGGAACTCCTGATTCCGGGTCACCTGATCACTGTGGTAGCCAACAGTGATCAGTCACTGTGAAGCCCGCCCCTATGTTTCTCTCTCTCTGTGAATTGAGAGGAAGGATACAGTGTATCTTTCTCTTTCTTTGCAGAGAGGAAAAAAAAAAAAAAAAAAAGCTTGTGTAAAAATAAAATAAAAAATAAAGAAAAAATACCTAGATCAAGGTTTGATCTAGATTAGTGCCACGGTTACTGTTTGGGTCAAGTAAGGGTCAAAGAGTCAGTATATTTTGGACACGATTTTTTATTCTTTTCTTTTTAATTGGCATCAGTGTGTTTTAAGTAGGACTAAAAAAAAAAACAAAAAAAAAAAAAAACACACACACTATTGCTACTGGGCTGTGCTACGGGTACAAACAACACATAACGTGCACATATGTGGTATTGCTGTGATTGTCAGGAGCATGAGAATTTATTTTGGGTTGTTCTTTGGTTGTAGGTTGTGGTAGTAACAAGAAATATACAATTGAACAAACAAGGAGTCACTGCTCAAGGTGGTGTAATTGCCTGATGACTCACACAGGTGCATGCCCCGGCTCGCCTCCGTGAAAACTTGATAAAAGAAAAGGAATTGGCAGCACTCCAGGTTGAGTCAAAATCCAGGTTTATTGACTGGACATCCAAATATGACAATCGTGACAAGGTAGACGCGTTTCACACACTGACTGTGTGCTTAATCATTACGGTAAACCTGGATTTTGACTCAACCTGGAGTGCTGCCAATTCCTTTTCTTTTATCAAGAAATATACAGCTACATTTAAAAAAAAAAAAAAAAAAAAAAAAAAAAAAAGAAGAAACTGGATTTTTGACTTACCGTAAAATCCTTTTCTCTAAAGTTTGACAGACACCGCTCTATATTCTTCTTGACCATTGGGTTATGCTGCCCCCTACAGGCGTAGGACACTAGGCAGGAAAAATCTTTACCACGCTTATGGGGCAGTCCCTGCAGGCATACACCCAAACACTTTGCTATAGGGATTCAGTTATGTTGCAAGTTATGTTTTAGAAGAAAAACAACCCCATCCCACTCACAAGTAGAGGAGTGGGTGCCCTCTCTGTCAATGAACTTCAGAGAAAAGGATTTTACGGTAAGTCAAAAATCCAGTTTTCTCCATCGTTCATTGACAGACGCAGCTCTATATTCCTCTTGACCATTGGGATGTCCCAAAACAGTATTTGCATGAGGGGTAAGAAAACAACGCAGAAAAGAACATAGTTCCCCAAAAGGCTAAACTTAGCCAACCAGTGAACATGGAGGAGCTCAACCAGGAACAACTGGAGCTCACCTAGAAAAAATATACACCCTCAAAGAGAAAATTTTCTCTTTATACAGCAGCCTGCAAAACCTTGCGGCCAAAAGAAGCATCCGAAGATGCCAACACATCTACTTTGTAGAATTTTGTGAACGTGTGCACAGACGACCAAGTTGCAGCCTTGCAAACTTTTATTACTGACGCCTAATGGCAAAAAGCCCAAGAGGCACCAAGTGCCTTACTAGAATGCACCTTCACAGGGAAAGATGGAACCCGACCCTTCAGTGAATAAGCCTGTACCACCATCTGCTTGATCCATCTGGATATGGTCGCAGAAGATGCAGCCAATTCCTTTTGTGGCCCTTCCGTGAGGACAAAGAGTCTGATTTCCTGAAATATTCAGTAGCCGCCAGGTAAACCCTAACTGCCCAAACCACATCCAAAGAATGCAAGGCAATTTCTTTGGGATGCTTTGGCTCAGGACAGAGTGAAGGCAGCACAATGTCTTCATTCAAATGGAAATCAGAAACCACCTTAGAAAGAAACGACTGATTAGGTTGAAGTACCACTTTATCTCTGTGGACCACCAGATAAGGAGAACGGCATGATAGCGCCGCCAATTCAGATACTCTGCGGGCAGAAGTAATAGCTATGTGTTCCAAACCCTTCATGATCTGACGGGTAGCGGTAATCTCATAGAATCTTTACCAATAAAGTGAGCTTATATAAATAAATATGTTATATTGATATCCGTGATGCTGCTTGGATGTTAAATTTTGAAAGCATAAAAGTTTTAGCGCTGAGCAGTGTGGGGTATATCAACATGGCCTTCGTCACCTTCCTACTGCTGGCATCCAGCTTCTTTCAAAATGTAACACCAAAAAAGCATCACAGATGTCAATATACTATATTTATTTATATATGCTCATTTTATTGCTAAAATTACTCTGAAGTTCAAGACCTAGCTGGGTGTAGTAAGATGTCCGCATGGGTTATTTATCAGATTACTGCTACCCGTCAGATCATGAAGTGATCTGACATAGCACAGTGGAACGCATGTTGGAAAGCATAGCGCATGCGCAGTAAGTATTTTTGGGTCGGGACATCACTTCCATTACACAATCTGATGGGTAGCAGTATCTGATAGAACACTGGCAGGACATCTCACAAAGTACAGAGTAAGAGTGCTCCCATAGTATTACAGCTGAGCTATGATTAACTATATGATGCTGAAGAGAAGGGCCACACACAATAACTTAAAGTGTCAATAAACCCACATCATAAAAAAAAAAAAAAAAAAAAAAGTTATCAATAAGTGGTGTATTACATGCTGTTCCTATTCACTCTATCACTATGAGATACATTTTCTGTATTCTGCAAAAACCCTGGTGGATTCTGCTGCTCTCCATTTTCACCTTCTGTTCCTGTCCCCAATGCAGCTAGAGATTTTTTAGAACAGTGTTGGCAACTCTGCACATGCTCAGTTTACAGTGAGTTTCTATGCTGATCATTTCCTTCCTGTCACATCTGAGCAGCCCATGTGACTATAGAGTCACATATGTGGTGTATACACAGTGGTAAATAACAGCCCACTCCTTTCCTCTTCCTTCATGCCCAGTAACCAGCTAAACACAATGGGGTGGGATATTACATATAGATTGATGGAAGCTTCACCTCCCTCCTATTCTAAGAAACAGGCTAGAGCAGAGAGAAATCTGCCCACGCCATGTTATTGCCAAAAAAATAATAGACATTTGATTTTAAATATATATTTGTATGACAATTTAAAACCGTTTATTGATATATTTTAACTCTGTATTCCAAAGGCTGTTTTTTTTTTTTTTTTTTGAACATGTGACCGGGAGCAGAGGACTAGAACCTCCTCCTGCTTAAGTTTTTCCGGCAGACAGGCTGGGAAAAAGCTTGGTCATGTGATAGCTGTATATCCATTAGGAAAAAGGAACTTCGATTTTTTATTTTTTTTATTAAAATAATAACTACAGTGCCCTCATCCACATACAGAAAGAGGGGACAATGTAAATTAAACAGTGTGTATTTAGGATCTTTAAAATCAGATTTCTGCAGGCCTGCATGACAGTACTGCATTATGAAAGAATAGTTTTATTTAGTTCATAAAAAGTTTACAACACATACACCCAAACCTAGATGGATCCAAGCTCTACCTCCTCCTATAGATCAGAAATTATTTGGGTTTCTATTATACTTGTAATCACCATAAAACTCAATTTACTATAAAGTTAAAGGAGAATGAATGGTTATAAATGTGCGGCTACTGCCATTTGCATACAAAAAGTGATCATCTTTTATTTAAATATGCATAAAATCCACATAGATAACAAATAAATGACAAGACATACAGTAAGTACGGAAAGTATTCAGACCCCCTTAAATTTTTCACTCTTTGTTATATTGCAGCCATTTGCTAAAATCATTTAAGTTCATTCTTCTTCCTCATGAATGTACACATAGCACCCCATACTGACAGAAAAACACAGAATTGTTGACATTGTTGCAGATTTATTAAAAAAGAAAAACTGAAATATCACATGGTCCTAAGTATTCAGACCCTTTGCTCAGTATTTAGTAGAAGCCCCCTTTTGATCTAATACAGCCAGGAGTCTTTTTGGGAAAGATGCAACAAGTCTTTCACACCTGGATTTGGGGATCCTCTGCCATTCCTCCTTGCAGATCCTCTCCAGTTCTGTCAGGTTGGATGGTAAACGTTGGTGGACAGCCATTTTTAGGTCTCTCCAGAGATGCTCAATTGGGTTTAAGTCAGGGCTCTGGCTGGGCCATTCAAGAACAGTCACGGAGTTGTTGTGAAGCCACTCCTTTGTTATTTTAGCTGTGTGCTTAGGGTCATTGTCTTGTTGGAAGGTAAACCTTCGGCCCAGTCTGAGGTCCAGAGCACTCTGGAGAAGGTTTTTGTCCAGGATATCCCTGTACTTGGCCGCATTCATCTTTCCCTCGATTGCAACCAGTCGTCCTGTCCCTGCAGCTGAAAAACACCCCCACAGCATGATGCTGCCACCACCATGCTTCACTGTTGGGACTGTATTGGACAGGTGATGAGCAGTGCCTGGTTTTCTCCACACATACCGCTTAGAATTAAGGCCAAAAAGTTCTATTTTGGTCTCATCAGACCAGAGAATCTTATTTCTCACCATCTTGGAGTCCTTCAGGTGTTTTTTAGCAAACTCCATGCGGGCTTTCATGTGTCTTACACAGAGGAGAGGCTTCCGTCGGACCACTCTGCCATAAAGCCCCGACTGGTGGAGGGCTGCAGTGATGGTTGACTTTCTAAAACTTTCTCCCATCTCCTGACTGCAACTCTGGAGCTCAGCCACAGTGATCTTTGGGTTCTTCTTTACCTCTCTCACCAAGGCTCTTCTCCCCCGATAGCTCAGTTTGGCCGGACGGCCAGCTCTAGGAAGGGGTCTGGTCGTCCCAAACGTCTTCCATTTGAGGATTATGGAGGCCACTGTGCTCTTAGGAACCTTAAGTGCAGCAGAAATCTTTTTGTAACCTTGGCCAGATCTGTGCCTTGCCACAATTCTGTCTCTGAGCTCTTCAGGCAGTTCCTTTGACCTCATGATTCTCATTTGCTCTGACATGCATTGTGATCTGCAAGGTCTTATATAGACAGATGTGTGGCTTTCCTAATCAAGTCCAATCAGTATAATCAAACACAGCTGGACTCAAATGAAGGTGTAGAACCATCTCAAGGATGATCAGAAGAAATGGAAAGCACCTGAGTTAAATATATGAGTGTCACAGCAAAGGGTCTGAATACTTAGGACCATGTGATATTTCAGTTTTTTTTTTTTTTAATAAATCTGCAACAATGTCAACAATTCTGTGTTTTTCTGTCAATATGGGGAGCTGTGTGTACATTCATGAGGAAGAAGAATGAACTTAAATGATTTTAGCAAATGGCTGCAATATAACAAAGAGTGAAAGGGGGTCTGAATACTTTCCGTACCTACTGTATAAAAACAAGTTCTCGCTTATCTGTTCCCTAATGGCCTGCCTATGTCTACGTGTGTAATATATCTAAATTGCATGCTATTTATCATACTATTTCAAACATGTGGCAGATAGGTGATGATGACCCATTGGCGTTTAGGATTTATATAGCAGTTCATCACTCAGATGCCGTGACTCCAAAGACAACTCCCTTTTGTACATCTTCCATGGGTTGTTTGTGTTGGCTTCTTTTGAAGCATGGGGAGACTAAAAATAGGCACCCTTATCTCAATTATTGAGTGGGGGGTTTAAGGTACCCGAGGACATCTTTCTTGTTTGGTCTCCCTAGTTGGGGGCATTATTCATCCCTTAGGAATTGAGTGTTTATTGGTTTGAAAGCCTCTGGACATTAAAAACCTCAGAAATGGAATTAGTGGCTCTGTCCCTTTAAGTCCAGAATTTATAGACTGTATAATAGAGATAAAGTTCACTAACACTCGTGGTCTAGAGGAGGTATACGAATAATATAGCACGTGTCCTCTCCAGAAACAAATGATGAAATCTTCACCTCCCTCACACGAGTGTATATGGAATGAACAGTCCCAGTATGTACAAATGAATATTCCCAATCTAAGAAACATATCACATTTGTATAGCCTTCCAATGGTGTATGTCTTGTACACATGAGCGATTAGATAGCTTTCATTTTGAGGTGCCAGAGGCCCAAATCACATATCAGTCCTCCTTAGAAGAAACATAGTACTCTGTAATTTCACGATCAAGTCCTTTTTCTATTGGGCAGACATTAGTGTATTTGCCAAATACCCATGGGATCAAGAGGTACTTATCCTTTGGCATCACTACTGGCAACCATTCCTCCAAATGGATATCATCAGTTGATCTTTGAATTCCATGCGCCAAGGGTGCCAAGAAGGCCAGGGGAGCAGGTGAAAGGACACTGCTAGGAGCCTGACTGGTTTCCCCGGGTATCCCGGCTGCTTGAGAGGCCGTTCTGCACTAGCAGTTTCACTTCCTGTACCTAACAACATGCCCGAAAAACAGCGTTAACCACGCATGTGCAGTGCGTCCTGACGTCACCACGCAGCACACCTTATCATACATAGTGCAGTGATGACATCGCTATCTGCCCTCTCTCGGCTAAAGATTGGTACCTCAAAGACGACCAGCTGAGGATGTAAGTGGCCAGTGAGAGCGCTCCAGAACACTGGAGCACTGGAATAAAGGAAAGGATGGTTCAGAGATCACATTTCCAGAATCCAAAAAAGATAGAGGAAGTCCAACGTCAATCCAAAACTAACAATTCTGAGTGAACTGACCCTTTAAGACTTTATGAAACACATGAAATCAGACTTGATTCTGTTTCATACATTATATATGAAGTGTACTAAATCTAAAAAATGAGGAAATTGAAAGACACAATCATTCCACTTAGATACTCTTTGAACTAATATATTTCCTCCCACATTAAAATGCAATGAGTACTAGCAGAAGCCATGCTGTAGAGGAGGAACATGATGATATGTCTTCTGAAAAGCGGACTATCTTTGTACCGGTACTCAGAGAGGACAATTTAATCAATGAATAGAACTTTTTTGTAAACGACATGCTGACATCCAAATGCTAGCAGGATGTTCAGTAATAAGATGGCAGAAGGGCAAATTATTTGTAATAACTCAAGGACAACTTCAAGTTGAAATTAAATTTCCACGAAAAAAAAAAAAGCCTCATCTGCCTGGAAAGTCAACTGCAGTAGCAGAAACAGGTCACGGCTCTAAACATTTCTTTTGTGATCAAGCAGTCCCACTGTTGATGGTCTTCTAGAGACACCAAATGTATACAGGTAATAAAATTCATGATTTTACCAGCAAGCTGAACCAAGTAAACACCAAACCTAGGATAACCAGAGATCTTTCTCAGTGATTATATATATAGGTATCAGGACAATATCCCCCCGGACAACATCTCCCGGGACAACATCTCCCGGGACAACATCTCCCCGGAAAACATCTCCCTGGAAAACATCTCCCCGGAAAACATCTCCCCGGAAAACATCTCCCCGGAAAACATCTCCCCGGAAAACATCTCCCCGGAAAACATCTCCCCGGAAAACATCCCCCCGGAAAACATCCCCCCGGAAAACATCCCCCCGGAAAACATCCCCCCGGAAAACATCCCCCCGGAAAACATCCCCCCGGAAAACATCCCCCCGGAAAACATCCCCCCGGAAAACATCCCCCCGGACATAGGGTTAGAGGAGGGATATTGTCCGGGGGGATAATGTATATATTTATATATATAACAATTACACAGATCCCAGTCTTCCCAACAATCCCCTTTTTATGGAGCAGGGGAAGGGTAGAGCAGGATAAGGGGTTGTATGTGAAATCCCACTCCCAACCAACTACCTGAATGTCTACAATGGCTTCCATATACACATAAATCAATTAAAATATGAAATGCAGTACATAAATGTATTTAAAAAAAAAAAAAAAAGAATTTATTGATTTTCTATTACCTTCCACATCAGGGCAGGGACTGAGAGAACAAGTTCAGAAACTACCACTATCATCAGTGACATCATACATTTTTGTACATAGCAAAATGTGAGACGGGACTCAAGTAAATGTGGCACCACATCCCTATATATAATTGATAGAAACAAAAAGAAAAGGAAGGTGGGACTTTAAAGGTAGCCACATATACTTTTCATTACCTTTTTTCCTTTAAGTGATTGTAAAACAATGTTTTTTAAATAAAAAAAAACAAACATACTACTTATACTTAGCGCTGGTTCACATTACCGCGACGCTACTTCGGGTGGCGACCTCGGAGCGGCCGCCATGGACTTCATAACATTGAAGTCTATGGCGGTCGCCTCCTGGTCGCCACAAAGAAGCTCCGGACCCTTTTTATAGGTCGGAGCGACTTGTGTCGCTCCTATTAGAACGGGTCCGCAGCTTCCCTATGGGAGGCGACCTGTGAGGCGACCAGGTCGCCTCACAGGTCGCCCTAGTGTGAACCGAGCCTTACCTTCTCTGTGTAATGGTTTTATGCAGAGCAGCCCCTATCCTTCTCTTCTCGGTTTCCCCCCTTGCACTCCTGGCTCCTCCCCCTACTGAGTGCCCCCATAGCAAGCCACTTCCTATGGGAGCACTTGTGCATGTTCGCTCCTGAGACCCTCTTGTGTGTCCATAAGACACAGCAGGACTCGGCCCCACCCCCTCATCACTGGCTGTGATTGTGCCAAAGGCTTCTGCTGCTGTATCTGTGCCAATGAGAGGGGAGAGAGCCAAGACAGCCTTGGCTCTCTGGCACATCATTGGATTGAAAATCAAGCTCAGGTGTATGTATTTAGGGGGGCATCTGCGGGGGGGGAACTGCACACAAAAAGGTTTTTTTACCTTATTATAAAGAATGCAGTAAGGATCGATTCACACTTCTACGACTCCAGTTTTGTGACTTTGGAGTGCAACTTCGGCTGTGGGTGCGACTTGGATGTGACTTCTTGTCCCTCTGCAAAGTAAGACCCACTGTTGCATTCAGGTATGACTTTCATGCAACATTTGCGGGTTAACATTGAAGTCTCTGGCCCTCTCAAGTTGCATGAAAGTCAGACTAAACTAGTGCATGAACTACTTTGAAGTCCCCCATATATGAATGGTTATCATTGGAAAACATGGGGTACGTCTTGTCAAGCAACTTTGATGCCTAAAGTTGCATGACAAGTCGCACAAAATGTGAAACGGGGGTCAGGTAAAAAAAAAAAAAAAAAAAAAAAAAAAGACCTTAATTTAAAACCACTTTAAAGTGAAACTAAATAATATCCTTATTCTGCAACAATCAAATATCCACTCCTTTTTAGCCCTGTTTCATGAAATAGTTTTACTGTTTTCTCAACGTCCACTATGAGCTCCTGTACTTCTCCTTTTCCCTATCACTTCTGTTTACTTGGAAGGAGCATTGCACGTTAGTTGTAGTTATGTGCACTACTCTATGTACACTACAGATCCCATAGTCCATCTCAAGAGCCAGCAAGAGGGATGGATACGCTCCTTCATACAGTGGGACCATAGAGAATGAGCATAGCCACCCTCTAACAGGTAGGGGGATTACAGCAAATAAGTTTTATTTTTATTTTATTGGATGAGACTTTTCTTGTCTAATGAATGTTTTTATTTTATTATTTATTCATTATTTTAATGTTGTGTTCTTCATGCGCACTCATTGAATGAAGTCTATGGAATTAAAACAACGCACTTTTGCACCAAAAAAAAAAAAAGCACCTGTACTTTTTTTTTCTCAGGGCGCATGGAAGAGAAATGCACAGGTGTAAATAAATGAGCCTCCTAGAAAATAGTTATAAATCCACATGTTAAGCAAGGTCATGCATTGGCCAGCACATGTTAAAAATGGCATAGGTGTAATTGGGGACATAAATGTGGCTTAGAATATCTCAGGAGACCCTTAACATGCAATATTATGGAGATACAGACCTTCTGAAGGTCAGGGCTGAACAACTTGATGCCCAAGGAACTCAAAACACATTTAATTATTCTGAATTAGAATAAAGGGTGTATATAGAAGAAGCCACCCAATGATTAAGTTTACCAGTGGCCTGTTCATAAACTAAACACTTTTTTGTGGTTGGATATCTTAACATCACTGGGGGACAAAAAAAAAAAAAAAACACCATTCCAATTTTCCAAGTGTTACAAATAAAAAGTAACCCGGTTTCTAAAAGAAAAGGGAGACCATAGTGATGTCATTGCTGTGGAAACTAATGAGCATTTCTATCTACTACCAAGTCCTGTTGACAGATAATAATTCTTCCGTTCAGAAACCATAAAGCACAATACATTCCCAAGGCCAGAGCTTGTACTTTCCGCCACTCTCTAACTGGATATCAATCTCTGTTGATGTTGTCACTGATCACATGACCTGACAGGCCCAGCGTAGGACTGCAAGATAAGCTCAGGTGCTAAAGGTGGTTAGAAGTAAATGGCCTTTTCCAAGTGAAAGGCTAATGTGTCAGGTAGTTACCAAAGATCACAAGACCAATACTAATGATTTATGTGTTATGCAATAGATCTGTGACCAACCTTATGTGTGCATACAAAAGGTAAAGGTCACGTTATCTCTGCAAATAAGGAATAGCCAAGAACAAGCTCAGGCCATGAAATATAGAGGCCATGGAAGAAAGATTTATGCACAGATCTAGGAGTCCCATCTTTGTTGTTCACAAGAATTTAATAGTTGCTAGCTCACTCTCAGAATTCCTTCATCAGATTAGCTTTCCAGCTTGCTGATGCTCACTACAAGTCTCAGTCAAATCCCAATATTACCCAAAATTACCAGAAAGGGTTTGTCATTCTCACTTGTGATTAAGACAGATGCATGTATCAATTTACAAAGTACAGGAGCCATGTATTACAGTGTATTTAAAAGTAAACTTCAGGAATGGGAAAAAATTCACCCCTGCAGTAGACAGTCCCCACACTGCACTGGTTAACTGCTTATTATGTCTAGGGAATTACAAAAGATGCTGTTTCACTTACCTGATTTCTTGCTCAAGCCTGTCCAAAGCTGCGGGTGGAGTCTCAGCATCATCATGAGGCTGGCGTGTGACCGCAACTTATCACAGCTTACAAAGCAGCTGTGGGGGGGGGTGACTGCAAATCCTCAAATGGGGTGGGGGGGGGGGGGTGGCTGCAAAGGTGGCTGTTTACATCTTCCTGAAGTTGGGCTTTAAACCCAGGAACAAAAAATGTAATATTTTGCAGATCACCAGTCATTAGATGTGGTGGCCTCATCAGCTTTCTTTATTGTTTATGGATTTTACCTGCATGGGGTGCAGCAGGAGAATTCTGACCCTACAGATACAATCAGGCTGTGACAGGGTGGCTCTGGGCTATTCTTCTGAAAACCCATGTGCTACTTCAAAAACTAATTGTAGTTACACAATACCACAAGAGAATTGTGAAATGTCATCTCTTTAGGGCAGCAGGCTACAGATAGGACCACTCTAGTGTTCTCTCTTCAGCGGCTTGACAAGCTAAAGCTGAGATTTCCTTCTGTTGCTTCTCATGTTGGTTCCGTTTCTACACACTTCTTTTCAAAGTCTGCAGCATGACTGAAAACATTTGGATAAGTTACAGCTAGTATATATTTTAGAATAAGTGAAAAGCCATACTGCCCAAAAAGCAAAAGCCATAACAGGTGTAATCTCAAATAGACTCTGCCACTTAATGGGTTATTTTAGGTCCACGAGTGCCAAGAATGGATTTGTGGATGGAGAGGAAGACCAGAGATGACAGAGGATTAGACAATGTCACATCCTCACACCTACCTCATCATCTTTTGCTTCTTGGCTGCATCCTGGAAGCTGCGGAATTCCTCCCCTGCTTTTATCTCATAAAACTGAGGCGTGAGGGTTGTTTGTTTATCTTCTTTCTCCCTTTCCTGCCTCTTGACTTTTTCCTCTTGGCGTAGGAGCTTGCGCTGTTTCCTGACCTCTTCGACCCAAGCCTTTTCATCATCGGAAGATTCAGAGCTCTCTGCATCACTTGGTTTTCCTTCTGGCTCTTCCCCTTCCTCCTGGTGACAAAATTAGAAACCAATGACAATCATGCAAGTGGCTTCACGCGCTTTAGACTATTTATAAAGCATCATCAGTTCTAAGTGGGGCAGAGTTATTAAAAACCTCTTCCTCAGAGGAGGTAACACCTGCACCACACTTTTCTAAGGATATAAAAATAACAACAACAGAGGCTACCAAACATGAAAGGTCACAAAAACAGGAATTACGTTCAGTGTAGAAGTACACCCAATCTTTAAAATTTCATAAGCATTAACATATTAAAGTAACCTCAAAGTAATATTCAATATTTTTAAATCTGCAGCTTTCATTAAAATACTACTTCCTATTCCAGTTCTGCGTTGTCACCCTGTCACATGTTCTCCCAATGGAGTCAACAAACAGCTGTTCCAGGGCAAAGTGTACAAGCATGGTGCACAGTTAAATAACATAGTCCATGCTAGTAAAAAGTATCTCAAGCCATTTGCAAGAAGAATGCTAGCCCCTGAGGACAGTCAATTCTGACAAAATGCGTTGGTGAAGCTTTGATGATGCTGACATCACACGTTGGCTGGTGGATTTTGGCTCAAATGCACATGCGAGTTATATGCCAGTCTTTAATGTGTTTTCAAATACTTTAATAAAAGGATAATGCACCGGGATCAGTCTTCTTTCTCACCTATAGTTTGCCCTTTACAAGATTACTTTTATTGCCAAAAACAAAGGCGGATTCCAAATGCAGCTGTACTGATCTGTTAAACGCTTATTGACCTCTCTTACACTTTGAAGTCCGGTGGTGGTCCCTTTATAGTGGCTGTTTTAATCGGCACACCGTATTGGAGGCCGCTATCTTGTTTGTGTAAACTTGCCTTATTCGGATTGGTGGCTTCACTCCTGTGCTAAAGTCTGTTATTCATAGTGCACAGTTGCCACCATCAGGAAACATTGAAGTAGCATTGAAGGGATACCTTTTACCCAAACCTACATTTTCCTTTTTTATCGATGGCTAGCGCAATACACACATCTTTTACAATGAATACAGAAAGTGATATCAGGCATCTAAAAAAAAAAAGTCTCTGTACTGCACCTGCTCCTTGACCTGCAACTCTGCCATTGCTTTCAGCTTCTTCTTCCTCTTCTGGCTGATTTTAGATACAAGAGGGTTCAGCAGCCGGAATTCCTCACTCTTCTCATCCACTTGGAAGTCTGGATTCTCAAACATGACTTTAAATCTGTCATCGTTGAGTATGTTTGGCATTTTCTAGAGAAAACATAAGTGTTTAGTCTTGTATAAAATCTGGTATTTTTTAGGATTGATCACAGATACAGATGAGTGTAAAAGAAAAATTTCAGGCTTTCCGAACGGTTTCTCTACTCATGCAAGTCTATGGGAATGCAAAAACCAAGTCAAATGCAGGTTAACATCACATGCAATGAATACAGATTTCAGAAGTATCTTAAACTAATAAAAAGCACAGTGCATTTGCTATTTGAAAATTAACACAAGCCTTTAGCCCAGAACAGTAGAGGTCTCATATATGACTGAACTCTAAGCTCTGCCTCTCTTGGATCCTGAGTGCTGCCATGACATGCAATTGCACTGACAGGAAACAAGTCACAATGCTAAAAAATCTGTGCAGCAGGATTTTTCAGAACTTGTCCTATATACAACATGACTACTGCTAGCATTGCTCTAGTTGAGCATTTCCCATGTGCTGTTTAGTTATGGTGGACCTTTCATGAAAACGCAGAGAATAATTGTTATAACTGTTTCATGGGACGGTTTGAGAGTCTTAGTTCTCACGTTGTCATTCCATGTCATTCCTTGCTGTTCCAATTCTAAAAAAAAATGGCTATTGTTGAATGAACAAAGGAATTAGGTGGACTTTGCACAAAATTATCGGCAAGTGGAAGGCATTAAATTTGAAAAATAAAATAAAAATAGAATTAATCTAAATAGACCCCAGCCATTTCTTGTACGCTCCAGTAATGTTAGTAGGCCTCCCCACGAGAACCTGGGAAATCAAATCTGAGGACCTCATATCCCATTAGAAGACACTCTAGCACTGTGCAGTAGAACATTTTTATAGGATCTTCAGCTGTTCCAGAATCCTACGAAGAGTCTCAATGTCACCTTCACCTAGGACAAACCTGCAGGTATTGTGTAGTGCAAAATGGGATTTTTTTACTCACTGTAAAATCCATTTCTCCGAGTTCATCAACGGACACAGTACTCCATAAATCACAACTACTGGGTTATATCGCCTTCTCCAGGAGTAGGACTAGGCAGAACAAAAAACACTTGGCTATGCCCATGGGCTGTCCTCAGCTAGTATATAACCCCCCTCTCTGCTATAGGTATTCCTTTTAGCACTGCTTTTGGACATCCCAGTAGTTATGATTTATGGAGCGCTGTGTCCGTTGATAAACGAAAGAAAAAAATAGATTTTTGTAAGAACTTACCGTAAAATCCTTTTCTCTGAAGTTCATTGACAGACGCAGCTCCATCTTCATTACTAGTAGGGTTATGCTCCTCACATCAATAATAGGCACTATGCAGGCAAAAAGCTTAACCACACCTATGGGGGCTGTCCCTGCAGGCATAACCCCTCACACTCTGCTATCATTAATCAGTTTAGTTGCAAGCAGTGTGTAGAAGACAAAAAAAACCCATACACTTAGAAGTAGAGGGGGGTGCTGCGTCTGTCGAACTTCAGAGAAAAGAGTTTTACGGTAAGTTCTTACAAAAATCCAGTTTTCTCTATCGTTCATCGACAGACGCAGCTCCATCTTCATTACTAGTAGGGATGTCCCAAAGCAGTATATTTATGAGGGGTGGGAAAACAAATGCAAAAAACTAATGCAAGTCCCCCAAAAGCTGAACGTAGCCAATCAAGAAACATGGAGCTCAACCAGGAACAACCGGAGCTCTCCAAGAACAAAATAACACCCTCAAAGAGAAAAACATTTAGAAAAAAAAGGAGTTCTCTTTCAAACTGCAGCCGGCAAAACCTTGCAGCCAAAAGAAGCATCCACGGATGCCAACACGTCTACTTTGTAGACTTTTGTGAATGTATGCACAGACGACCAACTTGCCGCCTTGCAAACTTGCAGCACTGACACCTGATGGCGAAAAGCCCAAGAGGCACTCAGCGCTCTCGTAGA
This sequence comes from Pelophylax lessonae, assembly GCF_965119305.1. NCBI lineage: Eukaryota > Metazoa > Chordata > Amphibia > Anura > Ranidae > Pelophylax > Pelophylax lessonae. Next base: position 143,957,447 of record NC_138770.1, on the reverse strand, counting down.
ATGCGCCTTCACAGGGAAAGGAGAAACCTGACCCTTCAGTGAATAAGCCTGTACCACTGTCCGCCTGATCCATCTGGAAATGGTCGCAGCAGACGCAGCCAATCCCTTGCGAGGTTCATCAGAAAGGATAAAAAGAGTCTGATTTCTGAAAAGATTCGGTTGCCTCCAAATAAAGCTTGATTGCCGGAACTACATCCAAAGAATACAAAGCATATTCCTTAGAATGTGTGGGCTTAGGACAGAGTGAAGGCAACACAATGTCTTCATTCAAATGAAAATCAGAAACCACCTTAGGGAGAAACGACTGATTAGGACGAAGTACCACTTTATCTCTGTGCACCACCAGTTAAGGTGATCGGCAGGACAACGCCACCAATTCAGATACTCTGCGAGCAGAAGGTATAGCCACCAAGAAGGCAACCTTCTGAGACAACAAAGGCAGAAAAATCTCCCAGATTTTTTCAAAAGGCGGCTTTTGAAGAATAGATAATACCAGATTGAGATCCCACGGAGCTAGCGGAGATCATGTCGGAGGAGCCATATGGCGCACTCCCTGGATGAAAGTACGAATCAATGCATGCGTAGCTAATGGGTATTGAAACTATATAGCCAAAGCCGAGACTTGGCCTTTAATTGTGCCCAAAGCCAACCGCTGTTCAACTCCTTTCTGCGGAAAGGCCAAAATCATAGCTATAGAAAACAAGCGAGGATGCACCTTTAGCGATTCACACCATGAGATGTAGGACTTCCACGTACGATGATAAATCTTCCTGGAAGTCGACTTCCTAGCCTTCAAGAGCGTAGGAATCAGAGTCAGAAAGACCCCTAGCCTTCAACACCTGGCTTTCAACAGCCATGTCTTTAAAGCCAGCGACTGTAAGGCAGGATGGAAGATCGGACCTTGAGACAGCAGATCTTCCCTGAGAGGAATTCTCCAAGGAGTTTTCGTGACCAGCCTTATTAGGTCCATGTACCAAAACTGGCGAAGCCAGTCTGGAGCCACTAGAATGACCGGAATGCATTCCACCTCTATCCTGCGCAGAAGTCGTTGCAGAAGTTTTAATGGGGGAAATGCATACATCAGCTGATACCAACCCCAAGGAGCCACCAGTGTGTCTGTGGCGTCGGCCAGAGGATCTCGAGACATGGCTACGGACCTCTGAACCTTCCTGTTGAGGTGAGAAGCAAACAGATCGACCTCCGGAGTCCCTCACCGAACACACAGGAGATGAAACACCTCCGGGTACAAGGACCACTCCCCTTGATCCAACACCTGACGACTCAGGTAATCCGCTTGCTAGTTTTCCACACCTGGAATGTGTACAGCAGAGAGGACTGGAACAAAGTTTTCTGCCCAGGCCAGAGAGGATCCAAACAGCCTCTCCTTTCAGCCACAGCCTTCTTTGAGGCCTGGTCAGCCGACCAACATTTCAGCCATACCAAGCACCTAATCGCAATCCCCACTGCTGACGTCCTGGCCACAAACGGAGCTAAATCCAGGGACGTATCACACATGAATACCAGAGCTTGAGCCAACTGGTCTAGTAATTCCAACACTGCAGGGGGGGGGGGAGCCATGCAGTTTCCAAGTTACTTTTAAGTAACTTCACCCATTCAGTAGCAGTCTGTGCTACCAGAACATTCACAAAAACAGTTTTTAATATGTGACCTGCCACCACTTGTAAATGGCGGGACAACAATTCCACCCATCTGTCCACGGGATCCGGAAAAGTTGCCGATTCTTCCACCGGTACCAGAGTCACCTTATACAACCTGGCCACTGGAGAATCGACTTTTGATGGAACAGTCCACCTATTGGACACTGCCTCTGCAAAGGGGTAACGGCATGCAAAAAGCTTAGGCACCACTTAATGCGCCATCATTGGTCATCTACAATGGAGTGAAACAATCCTGGGCAAGGAAACACTTTCCCTGACTTAGGGGGTTTGCGGGAGCCAAAAGACACCTGCGCACCTGATGCTGTAGGTTCATCAGCCACATTTTAGAGTTTCCCGCACAGAAACTATCAGAGCTTCCACCAATGCACCATCCTGCGCTGTGGTTGATGAGGACAGGTCCTCTTCACCGTCGGAATGCAAAGACAACAACCCCTCAAGGTGGTCTGCATCCACGGCGACCATATCTATCTGAGAGTCCAAAGACCCTGCTGATAAAGGTGAGGGCATTTGTGGCTGACAGCACCAGAAATGGTCATATCTACTTTTAACAGTCTGCAAAAAAAACTGCAATCTCTGGCTTAGACTGGGAATCTGAGGGTCCCGCAGTCTCTCCCTGGGGGGGGGGGGGTGTCTGCAGGTGAAATTCTGTCCTGGCACTCCATTTTACTTTAATCAATTTTTGCGGGTAGAGCTCTTTAAGACAGCGAGAACCACGGTCCCACCATCACAGCGTGGCCTCTCAAATCCTGATAATATATATAATAATAGCAGAGCAGAAAGGGAAAACCCCAAAGAACCCCAGACAAAATGTTACCAGACAAGATGAGAGCTGCCAGCACGATCTGCAAAAACAAAACTGAAACTAACTGCACAGGAAGAGGAAGAGAAATCAGCCTCTATCTGTATAACACCATGCCGCATGCCTGTCCAGCCCATGGACGTCAAGAAAATGGCCGCTCCTACATTCTCAATGGGGAATAATAGAAAATGGCTGCCCATGCAATCTTAATGGGAACACAGAAGTCATGAACCCCAGCAAAATGGTGGCCCCCATGGTGCACCATGCAGTCTCCAGGACCCCCCAAAACAATAGCCATCCAAAAGTCTCTGACCAGGGACCCACACAGGACAATCCACCATCCTGAAAAAGGCATCATAACAACCACATTATTACCCCCCCAAGGTGAAAACCGGCTGGGGGTAGGAGAATGCCGAGGGGTATCCAGATATGTCCTCTGAGGTGCCAGGGAACCCCTAAGGTCCGACCATTCCAGGGAGGGGCCCACGACCGCCCCGAGACCTTCAGGGTTTTTGGGGGCAATATTTACTCACCATACCATGGTACCAGGTGGGTGCCACTCCGAGATAGATCACCCCCCACCCGGGATGGGGGTGCTGTCAGCCAAGGGGAAGCTGCGACTCAGGGTGATCCAGGTCGTGTGCGTCCCAGCGAGACTGTCCCACTTGCAGGCTCGTTCCCATCCATCGGGGCACTTTCGTGGCGAGGCCTAGTTCTGGACTATAACCTACTCACGCTCGATGGCCAGGCTGGGAGACCTTAAGGATCTAGATTATCCAGTGCAAAAACCACAGCCGGCTGTTGCTTGTAGTTCCTCTGGATCTTGGTCCTCAGAAACTAACTAGTGAAAAATTTAAAAATCACAAACTTTCCCTGTTACAGCTAAGACCGAAGTCCCAGCAGGGCTAGGTACTATTCCTAACACTAGGCAGAACAAACTGAATAATGATAGAGTGTGAGGGGTTATGCCTGCAGGGACAGCCCACATAGGTGTGGTTGAGCTTTTTGCCTGCCTAGTGCCTATTCCTGATGAGAGGAGCATAGCCCTACTAGTAATGAAGATGGAGCTGCGTTGGTTGATGAACGATAGAGAAATTGGATTTTTTACCCATAAAATCCATTTCTCTGAGTTCATCGACAGACACAGCACCCACCCCTCTAAGAGAAAGTATTGTTTACATTTTACTTTCAATTTCTCTTTTTTTACTGGCTTTCACTGTTAATCAGGGAGTCGGTGGCTCCCAGTCAAGCAAGGTCTGGTTTAATTTCTCTGTTCATTCAAATAAGAATCAATCATTTTGGCAATATGAGATTTAAAAAAGAAATCCTGTGCAATAGTTATTATTTATTCTTAATAATAATAATTAATTCTGAAGTTGTGGGCTCCAAACTACAGGCACAGAGAAGTGTTGCTGCCTCAAATTCTACTCCCCCCAAACATGAGACCAGGAGAAAGATGACAAAAGACTTTATAGATCACCTGTTCACAATTCTATCTATCTTGAACCGAAGATGGGGGGGGGGGGGGTTGCATAAGGGATTCAAAGAAATCTTTTCAGGTTCAAGCAGGGTTAGGGGCAGCTAATAGTGTAGTATCTTATAGCTACCTCATTCACACCAAGGGTCAGGAAAACATAGCATTACATGTCCATCCTAAATTCCTTAAACATTAATTTCCATGTTTACAGTCACTTTAAATAGTTTGCTTGGACCAAGCTGGTCCAAAAGAACTATTTCCTGCATGAAATGCTGCACTGGCTCTAAGCACTGTATGTACTGCATGTAACCTGGGCTACACACAGTGCTGGGTTCTGGCTGGGAGACAAAGCCTTCCCATCTCACAACAGGGACAAAACAGTAGGTCTGAGTGGTGCTCAGCCATTCATAGGCAGCTTTGTATTCTGTGAATAAATACAAAGCTTCCTCTGATTGGCCGAGACGGAGATTGGACAAGTCATCATCCCGCCTCAGCCAATCAGAAGAAGCTTTGTATTAATTTACAGAGTAAAAAGCTGCTTATAAATGGCCGAGCACCACGCACACCGACACTTATTTTGTTCCAGGGTCCAGGTGTTACAGGAAGTCTGTCTCACAGCCGGAACCCAGCACTGTGTACTGTGTGTAGCTGAAGCTACAAAACAGTTCATACAGTGCTCAGAGCCATTGCAGTCCTTAGTGAAGGAAATCGTTTGGACCAACATTAAATCCGCTTTAAAAGGTGAACTATACATTTAAAAAACATTAATAAAACGCACATATATTTGCAGGAAGCAAAATGTGCATTTTGTTTTTATCAGGAGCCTGCAAAGCATTGTACCTGTGATCAGTGGATCACAGGTGTAAAGTACAGGCTCTTGCAGACTCTTCCACCAGCTCCCTATTCATACGGAGGTATGAGCTTTCAGCTACTGAGCTGATGGAAGTGTCAATGAACTACAAATGTGGTAATTATCGCACTCGTATTCCATTGAAAACTACAAGTCTGTGTGTCGCAGTGCCAAATGGATCATTCACAGATCTTTATGAATTAATGATGTGGCTGTGTGGGGCTTCACCAATTCTAAAATTGACAGCAGCTGTTGAGGAGAAGAGGGCCATTCTGGGGGTGGCGGGGGATAGCGTAACATGTTACATCCTAAATACAGGTGTAACACAAAACGTGTTGCAAAAGTTGAAGTTAGCCTTCAGCCCCGGTTCACACTTCTGCGAGTGCCGGGTTCGCATGTAATGTCGGAGCGCACTGCTCCGACATTACATGCGATCAGCTGTGCGGTGAGAGTTTAGCCATACACTTTGTATGGCTAAATTCGCATCGCACCCGGAGCAAACACGCACAGGAGGCATTTTTGCAGCCGCATCAGGATCGGATCGCACAGCGGTTCACACTTGTGCGATCCGCTCCTGTGCGAACTGCACGATCGCACTGCGATATGCGATCAAACTGGGGGTGTCGTTAAGATTACATTGACACCCCCAGCGTATCGCATATGGCAGTGTGAACTGCCGGGGGTGCGTGTGCGATGCGGGAACAGGCTAAGAATTCGCAGCCTTCCCGCATCGCATAAATGTGAACCGAGCCTCAACACTGCTGACCAATTCTGCTTGACCCATTAACAGCAACCCTTACCTTCTGTTTCTTCTTCTGCAATGGACGTTCCTCCTCATCTTCTTCTAATAATTTAAGAGCCAGCATCTTGTTCACCTTTGGTAGTTTCTAGGAAAGAAAGTACGTATGTCACAGACTCTAAAGCTGCACGAGGCAGATTTATCAAGACTTTTATTTATTTATTTTTTATTTTTTGCCAAATCTTTGCTCACAAATTGCTCAGATAACAGCATCCACCAGGGTAGAACAGAAGCACCACTGACATGTTTACACATTTCTGAATGCCAAGACCACTCTAAGTTGATTTTTGCAGCATTGGCTCAAAGCTAGTGAGGTGAAGCATACAACTTCTAGACAAAAGCAAATACTCTCATGCTATATCCTATAGATTTACAATACAGGGGGTTGCAATTCCATCCCTAAGCCAGATACAATCAGATCCAGAGAAAGGCCTCTTGTAAGCCGTGAATGTGAAGGTATAATAGAATAGAGAGGTGAGGACCTTCTCACTGCTTCACATTTGTGCCTTCTCTGCACTACAAGTAAGGCCCCATTTACACTTCTGCGACTTGGGACTGCAAAGTTGCATGACAAGTTGTACGCCATGATTTCCAATGAGTACCATTCATATCTGTGCGACTTCAAAGTAGTTCCTGTACTACTTTGGTCTGACTTTGATGTGACTTAAGGTCCATAGACCTCAAGATTACACAGGCATTGCTTCAAGGCACGGCAAAGTCGCACGACTTTCAGGTCGTACAAGTGTGAGGGGGGCCTAAAGAACACATTCATGTACACACCACAGAAGGACGATGGTATGCACCACTGTTATATCTGTTATAATGGACTTCAATAAAGGGTGGGGGGAGATGTGCACAGTGTAGGTATGTGACAAACTGAATTCAACAGTCCATTATTTTCCTATAGATACATATGTACGTTGTTACACTGTCATTGCAGCTGGGAGGCCACCTGGCTAAATATAAAACCTGGAGGGAGGGTGGGTGGGGATTATTAAACTGAAACAGCTGTGCAAAGGTAACCAATCAGCTACTAACTTCAGCTATTTCCGTTAAGCTTTGAAAATGAAAGCTAGAAGCTGACTGGTTGCTTAACACTACTGCACCAAATTCTGCTGGTTCCAGTCTTAGTAAAGTCTGATTAATGCATGCTCTGTACCCCACACATACATTAATACATAAGGGTATTATTTTCCTGCAACTGGACTCAGTGAATTTCACCACTGGGATCCCCTAAATTACAAGAAGTCACCATGCGATTCCACTAACCAGCAACCACATAAAGCTCATTAATTAATTCTGAGTGGAGCCAGCTCTTAACACAAAGTGGAGCACTAATTACATGTTTTTCACTTTTGGATTGGATTTAAGCATTTTTAAACAAAAAAAAATGTCCCTAGATGTGGTGGCTGCATTCGTTTTTGAAGGCTTTTTTTTCCTTTTGCACCTGGTAATCCTGTCCCTGGGTGGCTACACTCACTCATCCACTGTATCCATGGAGGGAGCCATGGTTGTCACACAGGCTGGACTTCAAACATGTGTCTTTGTTCGGCTCCATTACATGGGGGATGTTGGATTGGTAGTTTACACAAGAAAGAGAACATTAGTTCTTCTAGATCATCTTAAATGAAGTGACAAGGACACTGCTTTTCTGGCAACATCAACAGGTATATTCTGTATTTGCCTATAATGTTCTTAGCCTGAAAACAAAATGCAACCACCACATTAAAGAATGGGTAAGCTGCAATATTTAGCATTTTTGTTCTTGGGTTTAATTACCTAAAACATTTGCCAGCTTTTCATTACTCTGTGTCCCCCAGAGTTCCCCCTTTCCTAGTAACCACCAATAACTAGAAAGTAAGGAAGAGCTCCCCAATGGGGCACCAACAGCAATGGAAGTTTTCACCTTCCCCACTCTATCCAAAATAAGGGGGGAAAAAAAGCAATTTCATGTTAATCTGACAATTAAAAGTAGGGATGCACCGAATATTCGGCGGCCGAACATTATTCGGCCGAAAATAGAAAAAATGGCACTTTCGGTATTCGGCCGAATAAGTCAAAAGGCCGAATAATTTTGTGCCGAACAATAGGGCTGAACGATAGTCGATATATCGACTATCGTTCTGTGGCCGTAGGCGATATTCATATCGCCGAGGTCACGATATTTACAGGGGGAAGGGACTCGGAGGACGACTCACAGACTTCCGTGAAGCCGGGACACTTCAGCGGTGAGCATACATCCATTACTCACTCGTGCACTGCAGCCCGCCCCACACATTCAGTGAGTCTTACTCTCCTCCCTAGTTTTTTCAATGGCACATTCAGGAAGCCAATCACGCCGTGATTAGCTGCACAGCGAACCAATCACGCGTGCCTGCACACCTGATTGGTTCCGCTGTGCCACTACTCACGGCGTGATTGGCTTCCTGAATGTGCCATTGAAAAAACTAGGGAGGAGAGTAAGACTCACTGAATGTGTGGGGCGGGCTGCAGTGCACGAGTGAGTAATGTATGTATGCGGCTGTGCTCCTTTCCAGGCTCCTACTAGTCAAACTCAAGCCTCCTACTACCACCACTATGAGAGACTGTCACTATAATCTGATCGAGTCCACACTGACACTGATTGACTGTCACTGAGTAATTGATGTTACCACATTAACCCTGACCTGCCCAGTGCCCTGTATCTGCAATTAAAATTTACAAGGCTGCCTGCATGCTTCCTGATTTCCATTCCCAGCATCCTTCCCAATCCCTACAGTGTCACTAACATTAACCCTATGGTACAAGGCTGCAGTGTGCACTGAATCCCATTCCCTACAGTAACATTTAGGGAGAGAGAGAGAGAGACATGAGAGGACAAGAGAGAGAGAGAGAGAGAGACATGAGAGGACAAGAGAGAGAGAGTGAGAGGACAAGAGAGAGACACACGAGAGGACAAGAGAGAGGACAAAAAATTGGCAAAATAAATGGAAAAAATGCGAAACACCGCGTTCGGTATTCGGCCTTCGGCCAAACATTTCATTATTATTCGGCTTCGGCCAAGAATTTCATTTCGGTGCATCCCTAATTAAAAGTATATTTTATGGGCAAAATATAAAATGACACATATGCAGCGGTCTGTCACTAGCATAAACCCTTTTACTGCCACAAACGTATGTAGTAATGGGATTTTTGACTTACCGTAAAATCCATTTCTCTTTCGTTCATTGACAGACACCGCTCCTGATCATCTTAACCACATGGTTATACTGCCCCCTACAGGAGGAGGACACTAGGCAGAAAAAAAGTCTGGCTACGCCGACTGAGTAGCCAAAAACTATACCAAAAACGGGGTAGCTATAGCAGAGAGACACCCCTGGGACTGCCCATGGGCGTAGCCAGACTTTTTTTTCTGCCTAATGTCCTACTCCTGTAGGGGGCAGTAAACCCCAATGGTTAAGAAGATCAGGAGCTGTGTTCATAAATGAACAAAAGAGAAATGGGGTTTTTACACACGAATTCCCAATTGGCTGTGCAGCTGCTGAATCGCTTCCATACACCCCCGTTACTGCAGATTTCCCCCCATCTATTCCGAACTTCACACGCCCATCGGTGGACCCAGGATTGGGAGGCCGGGTTACACCGTGTAGATGGGAGGCAGACCAGTAAATGTCCGTTTGCTCATCTCTCCTTCCCTTTACTGACCAGGAAGCGACGTGTAAAATGTTACTTTCTGGTCCCTGTGTCACTTTCCTCAGCCAAAATGGCTCTGCACTGAAATTGGTTCATTGGACAGGTGAGACATCAGGGATTATTTTAGACTCCTGATGTATAAGTCTACCCTAGCACTAAAATCGCTACATCTACAGCCATTCACGATCTAACACTAACCTATCTAGCCCTGTAAAGAAGAAATCAGTATAAATACCTTTTTTGAAACAAATCCGGTCCGACGCTGAGCTGTCAGCAGCAGCTTCGCTGTGTAGGCGGGTGCAGGAGAGGCAGCCAACAACAGAAGCCCCATAGTAATTCTATGGGTGACGTCACTTCACATTCATGTCACAGTCATTGTCGGCTGTCTCCTCTGCAGAACTTCTGCCGCTGGGGACTGGACCAGATCAGCTTCAGAAAAGGTACTTATATGGTTTTTTTTTTTACAGGGCTAGATAGGTTAGTGTTAGATCATGGATGCCTATAGATGTAGCGATTTTAGTGTTAGGGTGCAATTCCACTTTGAGAACCAAAAATGCATCACATAGTGAACTTTTTGTCCTCTATGTGATGAAATAATGAGTTTAGTTAAATATAAAATAATGTGTAAAAAATGTTTAAAGTGATTGTTAGGCCCCATGCACACGGGACGTTTTTAACGCCGCTGTAAGCAGCGTCAGGCGTTTTCTTTTTGCAGCCTAAAAACGCCCCTCCATGTTATTCTATGGCCTCATGCACACTCAGACGTTTTTGAGCTGTAAGTGGCTTAGACGTTTTTAGGCTGCAACAAGAACCCACCACCTGCGCGTTCTGAGGACCAGCGTTACAGCGTTAAAAACGCCTGACGCTGCTAAAAGCTGAATAACTTTGCTATAACGTTGCTTAACGTGCGTTAAGCCACGTTATACGTTTTTTTTTTCTTCCATTCAAAATCAATGGTTCCCTATGGGATCCTATTGATTTGAATGGAGGTCGCACCGCAACACCGCAAGTCGGATCCGACTTGCGGGGTGACTTGTGCTGTGGGAATCTTGAGGGGGAACGCCACGCCAAAATGGGAAAAAAACGGCGTGGGGTCCCCCCCAGGGTTCCAAACCAGGCCCTTTGGGTCTGTTATGGAATTTGACGGTAGCCCCATGCCGAAAAAACGGCATGGGGTCCCCCCCAAAATCCATACCAGACCCTTAACCGAGCATGCAGCCCGGCAGGCCAGGAAAGGGGAGGGGACGAGCGAGCGGCCCCACCCCCCCTGGACCACACCAGGCCACATGCCCTCAACATGGGGGGGTGTTGGTGCTTTGGGGCAGGGGGAGCTCTGCACCCCCCACCTCAAAGCACCTTGCCCCCATGTTGATGAGGACAAGGGCCTCATCCCCACAACCCTGGCCGGTGGTTGTGGGGGTCTGCGGGCAGGGGGCTCATCGGAATCTGGAAGCCCCCTTTAACAAGGGGGCACCCCAGATCCCGGACCCCCTCCCTATGTGAATGGGTATGGGGTACACTGTACCCCTACCCATTCACCCCATAAAAGGCAGTGTATGGAAATAACGACAAGAGACGTTTTGGAAAGTTTATTAAAAATCTTCATCCGACTCTTCTTGTCTTCTCCTCTCCGGGGTCTTCTCCGGGGTCTTCTGCTCTTTTGCTGTCCGCCCTTCTTGTCTTCTCCTCTCCGGGGTCTTCTGCTCTTTTGCTGTCCCCCTCTTCTTGTGTTCTTCTCTCCGGGGTCTTCTGCTGTCCCCTCTTCTGCTGTCCTCTCTTTTCTTCTCCTCTCCGGTCTTCTGCTCTTTTGCTGTCGGCTGTCGGCTGTCTTCTTCCTCCGGTCCTCCTCCGACGACGTCTCCGCTGATTATGCCTATCTCCGGTCTCTTCAGCTTATTATATAGCCATTAGGGGCGTGGCCCCGATGACCATCTGGAGGCCCCGCCCCCTCATGTCACATATGACGTCATCTGTGACATGAGGGGGCGGGGTCTCCAGATGACGTCATCGGGGCCACGCCCCTAATAATAAGCTGAAGAGACCGGAGATAGGCATAATCAGCGGAGACGTCGTCGGAGGAGGACCGGAGGAAGAAGACAGCCGACAGCCGACAGCAGAAGACCGGAGAGGAGAAGAAAAGAAGAGAGGACAGCAGAAGAGGGGACAGCAGAAGACCCCGGAGACAAGAACACAAGAAGAGGGGGACAGCAAAAGAGCAGAAGACCCCGGAGAGGAGAAGACAAGAAGGGCGGACAGCAAAAGAGCAGAAGACCCCGGAGAAGACCCCGGAGAGGAGAAGACAAGAAGGGCGGACAGCAAAAGAGCAGAAGACCCCGGAGAAGACCCCGGAGAAGACCCCGGAGAGGAGAAGACAAGAAGAGTCGGATGAAGATTTTTAATAAACTTTCCAAAACGTCTCTTGTCGTTATTTCCATACACTGCCTTTTATGGGGTGAATGGGTAGGGGTACAGTGTACCCCATACCCATTCACATAGGGAGGGGGTCCGGGATCTGGGGTGCCCCCTTGTTAAAGGGGGCTTCCAGATTCCGATGAGCCCCCTGCCCGCAGACCCCCACAACCACCGGCCAGGGTTGTGGGGATGAGGCCCTTGTCCTCATCAACATGGGGGCAAGGTGCTTTGAGGTGGGGGGTGCAGAGCTCCCCCTGCCCCAAAGCACCAACACCCCCCCATGTTGAGGGCATGTGGCCTGGTGTGGTCCAGGGGGGGTGGGGCCGCTCGCTCGTCCCCTCCCCTTTCCTGGCCTGCCGGGCTGCATGCTCGGATAAGGGTTTGGTATGGATTTTGGGGGGGACCCCATGCCGTTTTTTCGGCATGGGGCTACCCTCAAATTCCATAACAGACCCGAAGGGCCTGGTTTGGAACCCTGGGGGGGGACCCCCACGCCGTTTTTTTCCCATTTTGGCGTGGAGTTCCCCCTCAAGATTCTCACAGCGCAAGTCGCCCCGCAAGTCGGATCCGACTTGCGGTGTTGCGGTGCGACCTCCATTCAAATCAATAGGCTCCCATAGGGAACCATTGATTTTGAATGGAAGAAAAAAAAACGCTGCTAAAAGCAACGTGGCAAAACGTGCAATAACGCCAATGGAAAAAGCTACTGAAAGCACGTTTTTACAGCTGCTTTTTCCGGCGTCAGAACTAACTTTGACGTACGTTTTTTCTAACGCCCCGTGTGCATGGGGCCTAAAGGTTTGTTTTTGTTTTTTCTTAAAAATAACAAACATGTCCTACTTACCTGCTCTGTGCAAGGGTTTTGCACAGAGCAGCCCCAATCCTCCTTTTCTGGGGTTCCCGGTGGCGTTCCTGGCTCCTCCTCTTCATCAGGTGCCCCCACGGAGAGAGACGCTTTCCATGCGGGCACGCTCATGAGTCCCACTGCTGCGCCATCGACACAGACAGCAGGACCAGGCCCCACCCACGGGTCACTAGATTTGATCAACAGCAGCGGAAGCCAATGGCTGCCTGCTGCTCTCAATCTATTCAACGGGGGTCCAAAATAGCGGCTGGAGCTGGGCTCATGCTTGCCGTTAAAGCAATAGGGTTCAGGTAGAAAAAAAGGGGGGGGGGCTGAGTGCGGCAGCTGCAGCACAGAAGGTGAAAAACCTTAATGCACAGAATGCATAAAGGTGAAAAACCATAAGACTTTACAACCCCCCCCCCCCCACCACATAAACAAGTATGAACATAAATGCATAAAACGTAAATGAACAAAAATGTTGGGGGCCTAAGCATTGCTTTAAACCTTACATATGGATGTGCACGCTGGAGTGACAGCAATAGGTCTAAGCCCATTATTCATGTTTATTCTAAACTGATGACCTGTAGGGGCTTTTAAAACCTCGCCCATGGGAAATAAAGGGAACCTATCGTTTCACAGGCACATACAATTTTGAGGTTTGACCTGTTTGATATCCATTTACTCAACGCAACCTCATCTTTTATGTTTTGGCAAACAATTGTACCAATAAGTACCGTAATGCATTTGTATGTGTGTTTACTGAGACGTTTGCAGTAATATAATATCTCACAAGTGTGTTGTGATCACTTTTAATATACGTGTGTGGGACATATTTTTAATATACGTGTATTTGTGCATGAACACGGGGGGATGGGAGCACACAAAGAACTTTTCTATTACTATTTATTTAATTTAAAACTTTTTTTGCACTGTCCCCTAATTTTTTTTTTACTTTCACAAGGGATGAAAAACATCCTTTGATCCCTTGTCATATCATGGTCAATGACAGGTACTCTTTACAGAGAGATCCCAAATCTCTCTGCTGACCTCAAAAACATCCGTTTGAGATTGTAAAGCATTTGGTCAAACTTAATGGCTTGTAAACACCACACCAAAACCGAAAGGGACTAAATCCTTGGGTCACTAGGATTTACCAGTATTAGCATGCTTTCTCATCACATTATTCACTATCCTAGCTGGTAACTTACAGACAACCGTCCTCCATCTGTAGCACCCGAGAGATAACTAAATGCTAGTGGCCAAGCACAGAGTATATGCTTTACTCACCTTGATCTGCACACGCTGTGCCCGGGTTTCCTCTATCTTCTGCCTGATTTTATCCCTTCTGTAGTCTTCATAGGCAAATGGATTCACCATTACTTTCACCTAAATACAAATACAAATATAAATCTAACAATGCAATTCTGGACGCCAAATTTAGCTCTCTTTATAGATCATAAATATAACGTTTAAAAAACAAAAAACTGCATTACCTTGTGATACAACCGTATATCTATAAAGTAGCCGTGCATATAAGCTCGGAGCAAGGGAGACCCAATCAGATGTGCGAGACCTGGTCAGTGAACAATAAAACATGGCTAGTAAGAGTCACAAGTCTGATGGATTACAATATACTACCACTTACATATTGTGCCAAAAAACAAGCAGCGTAAAAAAGGATGGAAAGAAAAAAAGTACAGCAGTAACCTATAACAAACATTTCATTTTCCATTGGGAATAAATCAAACTATCGAGGCCAAGATCGCATTCCGTAATAGAAGTTTTCTTGTGTATTTCTTGCTCTATATCAGTTGTTATGCTGGGACTTCTAAGGGTCATTTTATTTTTGTCTAGAATGTTAGTAATGATGTACCAAATACAAGTTGGTTGTCATGTAGCAATGGAATGTGAGCTAAAATGAGTTTGTGAAATGTGAATGGCTGCTGAAAGCAAATAAAAAGCCTGTGGGGAAGGAGGAGGTAAGTGTGAATCATAACTCCTCAATAAAAGGTGAAAGACCAGTGTAAAACCCCAGACTGAACTACTGGGACATGTCTGTCTGCTCTGTCATCTGGCTGGGTGTCTGAAAATCCTGTAATCTATTAAAATGATAAAGACATCCCAAAGTAAAACGCTATCAAAATGTACGTATGGGCAAAGAATTAAAAAACACATGCAATACACCTCCTGTAACTGACAATTGCACGGTCGTGTGACGTTGTGCCCATATAAAATGTAGGGTTTTTTTCCCAACAAATAGAGCTTTCTTTTGGTGGTATTTGATCACCTGTTCGTTTTTTTTTATTTTTGTGCTATAAACAAAAAAAAAAGGGACAATTTTGGAAAAAAAAAATACATTCTTTTATTTTCTGCTATAAAAATTATCCAATAAAAAAAAATGGAAAAAAAAAATCAAATTTCTTCATCCATTTTGGCCAATATGAATTCCGCTACATGTTTTTCGTAAAAAAAAAAAAAAAAAATCCCAATAAGCATATATGGGTTGGTTTCCACAAAGGTTATAGCATCAAAAAACTATGGGACATACTTATGGAATTTATATTTATTTTTACTAGTAAAGCGATCAGCGACTTAGAGCAGGACTGCGGCGGGCGAATTGGACACTGACACTTTTTGGGAACCAGTGACACTAATACAGTGATCAGTGCTAAAAATATGCAATGTCACTGTACTAATGACACTGTGTAGTAAGGGGTTAACAGCAGGGGCAATCAAAGGGTTAATTGTGTGCCTAGCCAGTGTTTGTGCACTATGTGAGAGGTGGTTTTACTTGGGGAAGGCACTGATCCATGTTCCTGCTTTGCGGAAACACAGGATCCATGCCTTCCCTACTGATAGAATGGCGATCTGCCTAATGATTGACAGGTGTCAGCGGACAGATTATGTGGTACCCGCAGGTCAGCTCCCGCTGTGTATAATCAGACCCAGACCCGGAAGTGCAGGATCACATACTAAGTACAGGATCCCACGTAACAGAACCGCCTTGCTGCCGTATATGCAAGTTATGCGCTTGGCAAACGGTTAAATACCCTGCAAGTACAAACGTATACCTGTTGATGTGCCATAAATCTTCTCATCTCCTAAGACATACTTCATTACAGGTGTTTACCCGCATAACACTAGATTCCAGCAGTAAGAATCGCAAGATCCTTATGCCTGGATGTGAAGGTGTGTGTGAATAACAGCTGACTGTGTCCAGCCTCTGACAGCCATCCCTAAGTGCAGGTCACCACTTGGTGTGCAGCTACATATGAACGGCAATGGCTGTGGTCAGCCTGTCATTACTTTGTACAGGCTGAGCGGCTGCCGCTATTCTCATGTACCTTATCTTCCAGCCAGAAAAATCAGATGATGCTTGCCGAGAAATCAAGTGTATGCAGGTAAAAGGTAGCCCAAGTCCTGTTGTGGGAGGACAACACAGAATATTTTTGAGGACTGGGATCAGCTCTGCCCAACTGTTTTTGTTGAACTTCTGAATCCCTCTCCTCTGCTCTACAATATAGATGCCAATTATCATGTAGTCCAACAGAAGAACTAGAAGGGGTCGTAGGACTCCTTGAGATTACACAGAAGTGTGCACAGGGCACATTCAAACATGGAATTTCTGCCATGAATCACAGGTATTTATTTTTGTTTTTTTTTAAACGGAACACCTCTCATTTAGTGCCGGTTCACACTTGTGCGATGCGGGAACGCTGTAAATATGCAGCTTGTTCCCGCATCGCATCCGCACCTCTGGCAGTTTGCAAGTTTGCACAGAATTGAATCGCACTAGTGTGTACCACAATGCGATCCGATTCAACTGCGGCTCAAAAAAAGCCTCATGTGCGTGTTTGTTGCGGATGTGGTGCAAATTCAGCCATACAAAGTGTATGGCTGAACTCGCACCGCACATGAGATCGCATGTAATTAGGAGCAGTGCGCTCTGAATTACATGCGATCTTCGCAAACCGCACAAGTGTGAACCAGCACTTAAAAGACCAAAAAGGGAGCAAATAGGAAAAATGAATTTCTCGAGTTCAGCAGTGCTAACAAACACTTCCAGAAGCATGATACTACAGATTGTTTTTTAATTTGTTGAATTGGTAAGGGTTCATGCTCCGAGCACAGGAGCTAAAGGCATAAATGGGTCAGCTGATATTTTCATTAAAGCCCAACTTCGGGGAAATACTATAAAAAAATATCTTATTGCAGTGGGGTTGTGTTTGCACTGGAAGGGTTAATTGCTTGTTTTTTCTAAGGGAGGGGAGAAGCAGTTGTACTTTTTTAATTCAGATTTTCTTTTTAAAAAGATTTATGACAAGTAAACAATAAAAGACAAGAAGAAAAAGTCAAAACAAAGATCAAATTACCTCAAAAGGCAACAAAACACGCCAAAAAAATAAATAACAGCATCAATGCATTTGATTCATTACCATCAAGTTTTTAAAAAATATTAGGTAATAAACAAAAATAATTCAAGTAATTCCAGAGCAACCAATATGTTATATCACCAGTATAAGGAAACTCTCTATGATAGGCTGTCCTAGCCTACTCGGAAAAATTAGAAGTAAAATGTGATGTGTTCATCCATGTTTTCTCAATATTTTGAGAGGCATTGTGTTGAGCATAATTCTATTTCTTAGGCTACATTCACATCTAGGTGTTGCTATTTTATAGGCATTTTTCAGGAGTTTTCCAGGCAGGCGTTTTTTACAGGATTTTTTGTGTAGTCGTACGAGTTTAGGTAACCAATGAAAAGCAGTGTGTTTTTTTACATTTGCATAAAAAGGGGACCTCTTGACCTCAGGATTTTGTGGTGGTGTTTGGTGTCTGTGTCAGGTTGTGTTACTGTGTACTCTCCTGCTTTTTGTCTTTAAAATGGCCGACAGATACAGATTTCTGTATTGTGCATCAGTTGCACTTCTGATACTGGAGGAAGAAAGGGATCGACAATATTGGGTCCATCCTGTGATCGCTAATCAGCGACAGCGTGGCCAGTTCTGGGCAATGTAGGATGACCTTCGTGTGCATGAGGACAAATTCTTCCAATACACATGAATCATATACATGATTCTTGTAATGCACATTTTTTTCATCGCACACACATGGATATGTCCTCACTAGTGCAATGAAGCCTTCAGCTTCCAAAAGTAAAGTGCTGTCCTCCATTTTGCAGAACATGTGCTAAAGCAGAGGTGTGACAAGGGGTGGAGAGATGCTGTTTGAGCAGATCAGCAGCTACAAAACGCCTGTAAAACGCTCTATATCACCTTTCCAGCATTTGCATTGAAGTCTATGGAGCAAAAACACCTGTAACCTGCCCAAAAAGAAGCTCATGTACTTTTTGGAGTATTGGGCATTTTGCTCAAGGCGTCGGGAACGCTCAAATGTGAACAGGGGCCATTGAAATAAATAGGATTTGTCTTGTTGGTCGTTTTTTCAGCTGGTCCTTAGATCTGAAAAACGCCTACATGTGAACGTAGCCTTAAACTTTACATGTTTATCCATTTCCCGAGTCCAGTCCACAAGGGTAAATCTGTGTCTGCGGTGAACGTTCAAACCTTATTACCAAAATAACATTTTACTCCAGGAGCGTATATGGAGTTTGGAAATTCTAGAGAAATACTTTAAATAATGCATTACAATTCATCATCTGAATTGTTTTAGTTGTATTTTAGTCAACTAAAATCTCCAGTACATTTTAATTGACCAAAATCTAATAGAGATTGTAGTTGACTAAAATAAAAACAATTCAGATGACTAAAATACAACTAAAACTAAAATGGTATTTTAGTCAAAAGACTACAACAAACCTAAATCGAAATTTGACATCAAAATTAGAACGAAGCTCAACTCATAAGGGGAAGCTCCGCTTCTCTGACTCCTCCCCCCTTCCAGTGCCACATTTGGCACCTTTCAGGGGGGGGGGGGTGGAAATGATGGAAAAATCGGCTGGAGTGAAGACACCGCTGGATTCCTTGACAGGTAAGTGTCCACATATTAAAAGTCAGCAACTACAGTATTTGTAGCTGCTGACCTTTCATTTTTTCTGAAGGAGCCTGGAGCTTCTCTTATGCCTCATACAGACGATCAGATAATCGGACAACTTATCATTCGCATTTTGTTGCATGATGCTAGTATCAAATTCAACTTAAAGTATGATTTTTTTCATACGATTTCAGAAAAGCTTCCTGGTTGTATAGCTCCGTATCGGATAGTGCAAAACAAAAACAATGGCAGCCGGGCCTTTTCTGGGTGATTTTTGTGTTTCTGATCATGCGTGGTCTTTGTCTATCGATTTTTAGCGGACACATAATGCACGGATTAACCACTTGCCGACCGCCCACAGTATATTTACTGCAGCAGTCAGCCCCTCCTGGGCAAAGTGACGTAGTACTATGTCGCTAGCCCAGGAGCCTGAAGGGGGCGAGCGCGTGACGCCGGAGGCGCGCTCCCGCCCCCGCTCGTTCCCCTGCATCCCCGCGCGTGTGACCGGCGGCTCCAATGTCCGCCGGTCACTCGCGATCTCCCGGTGGAGAGGGAGAAAGGCAGGTGGCTAATGTAAACAAAGCCGCTTGTCATTCTCCCTGGTGTAACAGCAGAGATCATAAGGTCCTGCTATGTAGGATCGTATGTGTCTGTGGTTACATTACAAGCCACGCCCCTTTACAGTTAGAAACACGCCCCTAGGGACACATTTAACCCCTGCATTTTAATAAAGCTAACCCCTTCCCTGCCAGTGTAATTTTTACAGTAACAGTGCATATGTATAGCACTGATTACTGTAGTAATGTCACTGGTACTCCCAAAAGTGTCAAAAATGTCAGTCAAGGGTCCGATCTGTCCGCCACAATGATACACAAAAATAAAAATCGCAGATCGCCGCCATTACTTGTAAAAAAAAAAAAAAAAAAGACAAATCTTTCCCGTAGTTAGTAAACGCAATAACTTTTGCGCAAACCACTCAAAATACGCTTATTGCGATTTTTTTATCAAAAATATGTAGCAGAAAACAAATTGGCCTAAAATGTTAAAAAAATGTTGATTTTTACATTTTTTGGGGGGAATTTCATATAAAAAAAAAAATGTGAAAAATATTGTTTTTTCAAAATTTTCGCTCTTTTTTTGTTTATAGCGCAAAAAGTAAAAATCACACAGGTGATCAAATAGCACCAAAAGAAAGCTCTGTTTGTGGGAAAAAAAGGACGTCAATTTCATTTGGGTACAGAGTCGCACGACCACGCAATTGTACGTTAAAGTCACGCAGTGCTGGATCGCAAAATAGGCCCTGGTCTTTAACCACTTAAGCACCGGAGGATTTGGCTGCTCAAACGATTGTCGTTCGCTAGGCTATCGTACAATAAAAGTTTTCGTGTTTGTCCCTTCAGGTTTTGTTGGACGAAATGTCATGATCAGCTGTCGAAAGCTGTGTACCAACGATCAGATTACCGTGCGATCAATTCAAAAGCGATTTTTTTTTGTACGATTATCTTATCGTGTGTACGAGGCATAACTCTAGACGGGTGGAGCGTGGGGGTGCAGGCCTGCTGCGATTGGTCTAGCTGCAAGGAGGAATGGGCAAGTAGGTCTTATTTTATTTTCCCCTAGGCAAAATTAAGCACAGATATATCAAAAATAATAAAAGCAGTTTCTTGGGATCCTACAACCATATAATAGTCCAATCAAGTTGGAAATGGTACTTCCTAGTAATGTGGTTTCCGTACGGTCAATTGTGACCGGGAGCTTTAGCAACTGGGATAGGTACTAAAACAAAATGATCGGGGTTCCACAGGGTAGAGCCCTAAAAGAAACTTGTTGAGCTTTACTTGCAACTTTCTTTCAGGGGCTCTACCCTGTGGAACCCCGATCATTTTGTTTTAAAAATCAAGCACAGCCCCACTGCAAAGGGATACTTGTTTTATTTGCCCGGAGTTGGCCCTAAGTTGCCTTGATGTTACTCACCAAGGTCATCCAGATCCTTTTTAGTAACAAATTTGTAATCGTCATACACGGTTGTCTCAGGGTTTTCTTCCAGCTCTTCGGTGAGGTTATCCAAGAATGAACACCACTTCGGAGCAGGGCCCAGGGCCTGCAACCACAAAAACGCATGGAGTTAAAAATGTTCACACAGAAAACAGAGTCACGGTCACTAGTAAATCATCCAATAATATAATTCTACCAGCCTCACCCGTACAGTACACAAGCTGTATTATTAAGACATAAAGACCTCACATGAGAGACTAATCTCTTCTAAAAACAAGGACAATGCAAGTATTTGTTCCAATACTGGAGGATTGTAGCTGGAACATTGCTATCATTAGAGTGCCAGGACAAGAGTAGTTCAGATAAATGGCAAGGGATGAATCAGTTATCTGTGGAGGTGTTTACACAAATACGGACAGTACAAATTGGAGGAGACTGCAGGGATGTAGTCATTGATCTAGCACTGGGGTCCTGGAATATTTCATTTTAAAAACAAATTACAGCGCACTCTGTTTACACAGTTCCTCTGTCAGTGATTAGTAAAGACATTAGGTCAATGCATTTATAGAAGGCTCAATGTGAGTCTTCTTGAAAGGCTGCAGGAGGAAATCACTAGGATTTCCTGACGTTGGGTCTGACTTACTAATACCTGTTAATCCCCTTGAACATGTTTGGTCTGGCATAGGATGCACATGTTTCCATTCTGAGCTAGACACAAGCTGTGCGGAGTCATTAACACATTGACCTATTTCCTTCTAAACTCACCTAAACACATCTGCGCCGAGCCCATTCAGATAGAAGACAAAAATACCCGACTACTGATCACTTGTGGATGTTGACAAGACACCGTGAAAGACAGGAAAACAATGAGACATCTGCTAAAGTGAGCTTAAAGGAACCAGTAGAGTCTACTCAACTAAAATGTCATAAACCTTTCACTTAAAGTGGTTCTAAAAAGGTAGATACAGTTAGGTCCATTTATATTTGGACACAGGCACAACTTTCATACTTTTGTCTCTGTATGCCACCAGAATAAAATTAAAACGAAACAATCCAAATGAATTTGAAGTGCAGGCTTTGTATACACAGACCCTGATTTTCAGGGGCTCAAATGTAATTGGACAAATGAATATAATCATAAATAAATACATTTTGTTAAGAATCCTTTACTGGCAATGACTGCTTGAAGTCTGGAACCCATGGACATTACCAAAGACATCCTTTCTGATGCTTTGCCAGGCTCTAACTGCAGCTGTCTTCAGTTGGTCTTTGTTTGTGGGTCTTTCTGCCTTTAGTTTTGCCTTCAGCAAGTGAAATGCATGCTCAGTTGGGTTGAGAATCAGGTGACTGACTCTGCCATTGCAGAATATTCCACTTTTCCTTCAAAAGCTCCTGGGTTGCTTTTGCAGTGTGTTTTGGATCATTGTCCATCTGTACTATAAAGTGCCGTCCAATCAACTGCTGAATCTGGCCTGACAGTGTATCTCTAAACACTGCAGAATTCATCCAGCTGCTTCTGTCACATCATCAACACACACCAATGACCCAGTGCCACTGGAAGCCATGCATGCTCATGCCATCTCACCACCACCATGTTTTACAGATGACGTTGTGTGCTTTGGGTCATGAGCTGATCCAAGCCGTCTCCACTTATTTTCTTCCCGTCAATCTAGTACAGATAAATCTTAGTTTCATCCATCCAAAGATTGCTTTTCCAGAACTGGTCTGGCTTTTTTAGATGTTTTTTGGCAAAGTCTAATCTAGCTTTTCTGTTCTTCAGGTTTATGGTTTGCACCTTGTGGCGAATCCTCTGCATTTGCTCTCGTGAAGTCTTCTCTTGATCATAGACTTTGACAATGACTATCCCACCTCCTGGAGAGTGTCCTTCACTTGTCTGGATGTTGAGAATGGGTTTTTCTTTACCATAGAGGGGATCCTTCCATTGATGCCCATGCCTTTTTATGTTGATGAGCTCACCAGTGCGTTCTTCTTTCCTCTGAATGTACCAAACTGTTGATTTGGCCACTCCTAATGTTGTGGCTATCTCTCTGATGGATTGGTTTCGTTTTTGAAGCCTTACAATGGCCTGTTTTACTTGCATTGACAGCTCCTTTGAATGCATGATGTAGGTTCACAGCAATAGATTCCAAATGCAAATATCACACTTAGAATCAACTTGAGACCTATTACCCGCTTAATTGATGAAGAAATAACAATGAAGTAGCCCTCACCTGGCCATGAAAAAGCTTTTGATTCAATTGTCCAATTACTTTTGATTCTTAAAAAAGGGGGGGGGTGGCTAATCTTAAGAGCTGTAATTCCTAAACCCTTCCTTTGATTTGGATGTACATACCGTCAAATTAAACCTGAAAGTGTGGACTTTCAGGCAATATCCATTAGATAACTATAGCTTGAATATGTTTTAGTAAATACCTGAAAACGAAAAAAAACGGTGTCAGTGTCCAAATATTGATGGACCCAACTATAGTTTTTTACCTTCATGCAAGTGGTACAAAATTTCAGGGAATGCATGAAGGTAAAAAGAAAGTTTTAACTTTAGAACCACTTTAAGAGACCAGACCTGGACTGCTTTGATAGAACAAGAAAAAAAAAAAAAAAAGCAATTACAATGCCTTCAACCCCCTGATGCTTCGATCAATTGTTTGGCTAGGATGAGAGGTAGGCAAGTGTAAGCTCTAAATTGCAGGGCTGAGGACAGTGACAGTGCTAGTTACCTGTGTAGCCAATAACTGAGTAACAGTGCGGTCACATGGGAGGAAGGGGAGCCAGTCACATGCTCCTCATACCCCAAAAACTGAGCAACAGGGGAGCAAAGGGTAAGTGCATAAAACTGGATGGAGGGGTTCCCATTAAAGTGAATCTGGGCAAAGCACAAGTTCACTTGACGTTTTCCACATGTATATACACATTTTACAGTGCGGTGTATGCCTATTAACTTGTCAATTTGCCTGGAATTTAACTACGAGAGCAGTATATGCGTCTACGTGTATGACTATTGTGTGTTTAAAAATGCCTCTTTTGAATCCAGATTATCTGTTGATGGAAAGCTCACCACTCTGCCTGTCAGAATGCCATGTGTCAAAGCATCTTGTATGTTTTATATGACACCCAATTTGCAGATGAAAGGTTTCAGAGTAAATTTCACAATTCCAGGTAACAGGATAATTCCTATATTCCCCTGATGCCACTTAATGTAGTTTGCGGACGTCACCCGGTTTAAATATAGGGCAACGTGCATCATTCGCACATGTCCTTTCATGTTACATCCATGATTATTTCACATCATAACCCCTACAATGATTAAACATGCATCCTGTTCTGAATTTCCTACACACCCAGAGTTCAGCCACCAGCTGAATATTTCACAGACATCACTTTGCCCAAATTTTAATGAGCTTCCTGCCATGACCAGATACAACTGGATTTGTCTCAGCTGCAGTGTTTGAGGCTCGGCAGGCAACCTGCAACATTTAAAGGGACAAGTCGCAGAATTATTCCATGTACAGTTAATAATACCCATCCAGGCTGAAGTCAGAAAGTCCACTCAGTTCACCTTTCACCTGAATGTTACTGTGCTTCTGGACAAAGAATCAATCCTTTGGTGTTATGATGTAGTGCTGTGCAACTTCCCTCTTCTGATTCAGAGAATCCTGACTCCACATACTTCCAATTAAAAAGCTTTTTGCCTTAAACTGGGCTTTAAAAAGTGTTTCCTGAGTCTGCATTCACTATATCTGATCTCCCACAGTACACAGAACATGGGAACGCAATTATTTTACTAAATATAAACTGATAAATACCTTTTCTCATCAGCAGTATATAGAAGCATTGTGACTTCTATCAGTGTCTGGCTGAGCACTGGTTAAAAGTGCCATTAACCACTTAAGCCCCGGAAGATTTTACCCCCTTCCTGACCAGGGCCTATTTTGCGATTCGGCACTGCGTGACTTTAATGGACCCTGTACCTAAACGAATTTGACGTCCTTTTTTTCCCACAAACAGAGCTTTCTTTTGGTGGTATTTGATCACCTGTGCGATTTTTTGATCACGCGCTATAAACAAAAAAATAGCCTCAATTTTGCAAAAATAACAATATTTTTCACATTTTTTTATATGAAATCCCCCCCCCCCCCCCAAAAATGTAAAAATCCAAAAAATTTTAACATTTTCGGCCAATTTGTTTTACGCTACATATGTTTGGTAAAAAAAGAAAAAAAGCGTATTTTGATTGGTTTGCGCAAAAGTTATCGTGTTTACTAACAAAGGGAAAGATTTTTGTCATTTTTGTTGTTTTTTTTTTTTAACGCGTAATGGCGGCAATCTGCGATTTTTTTTGCGGTACTGCGACATTGCGGCGGACAGATCGGACCCTTGACTGACATTTTTGACACTTTTGGGGTTACCAGTGACATTTCTACAGTAATCAGTGCTATACATATGCACTGTTACTGTAAAATTACACTGGCAGTGAAGGGGGTTAACTTCTTTTGAGAGGGAGGGGTTATGTGTGTCCCTAGGGGCGTGATTCTAACTGTGATTGGCTGTGGCTTGAGGTGTAGGAACAGTGATCAATGGTCCTACATAGTAGAACCGTATGATCACCATTCCTACACAGGGGAGAATGACAGGCGGCTTGTTTACATCAGCCGCCTGCCTTTCTCCCTCTCCACCGACGATCGCGAGTGACAGGTGGACGATCGGGTCCGCCGGTCACACGCGCGGGGGTGTCCGTGACCGAGCGGGAGCGCGCCTCCGGCGGCGCGTGCTCGCTCCCTAGAGCCCTCACAGACTAGCAATGTAGACCTACGTCGCTCTGCCTGTGAGGGGCTGACTGCCGCAGTAAATATACTGTGAGCAGTCGGCAAGCGGTTAAAGGGATTATCAAGTCTTGTCTTTTTTTTTTTTTTTTAACAACAAACATGTTATACTTACCCTCCTCTGTTCAGTTGATTTTGCACAGGGCAGAGTGGATCCTCCTCTTCTCAGGTCCCTCATCTGTGATCCTGGCCCCTCATTCCTGTTCAGTGCCCCCATGGCAAGCAGCTTGCTTTGGGGGAAACCAAGCCGAACTGCAGCTCTGTGTGTCTATTTCGACACAAAGCTGCGGTTCAGTCTCGCCCCCTCTCTCCTGATTGGCTAACTGACTTTGATTGACAGCCGCGGGAGAGTCCTGGACAGCTCAGGGACTAGCTGGACCGAGAGGGGGCTCAGGAAAGGTGGAGGTGCTGGGGAGGCTGCTTCACAAAGAAGGGTTTTTATCCTAATGCAGAGAATGCATTAAGATAAAAAGCCTTCTGAACTTACAACTCCTTTAGAGCTTAATTAAAAAAACAAAAGAACAAAAAAAACGTCATACTTACCTGCTTTGTGCAGTGGTTTTGCACAGAGCAGCTCTGATCCTCTTCTTTTCAGATTCCCGGTCGGTGCACCAGGCTCCTCCTCCCCCTCGAGCAGTGCCCCCAGAGTAAGCAGCTTGTCTTGGGGGCACCGCTGCGTGTCTCGCTCCTGAACTACTTCTCTATACGTTCATAAGACACACAGCCGTGGTTCGCCCCCTGCTCTCTCCGCATTGGTTCGTTGGTGTGATTGACAGCAGTGGGAGCCAATAGGCTCCTGCTGCTGTCTCAGCCAATGAGGAGGGAGAGTTATTAACTGGGACAGCTATCATGAACATTGCTGGATCGGCGGAAGCTCAGGTAAGCATTGGGGGGTTCAGACATATTTTTTACTACCTTCATGCAAAGAATACACGAAGGTAAAAAAAAATTTTAGCCCATGTTCACATTGGTCCGGTTTGACATTTCAAATCGCATGTCAAATCAGAGCCAATTGCCGGCACATGCACCATCTGAATCGGTGTGACGCCGACGTTGCAGACCGGCACTTATTCCCAAAAGTAGTTTCTGCACTACCTTTGGGGGGCAAATCCGATAGACATCTATGCAGGAACCCGCACAGATGTCTGAAATCGCCCCCGAAGTCAGACTGAAATGCCGGATTGAAATCGTGTGAGTTCAGCTGACCTAGCACAATTTCAAAACAGCCCCATTGTGAACTTGGGCTTAGAACCACTTTAAAGCTTGTATGAGGAGTTTTCATTCTCCTCTGACTGTCCTATGAGGCTGCATGACCCCTGAGCCTCTGTCTGGATAGTGCTGGCTGGCCCTGTGCTGATCACATGCACCCCTGAGAGTGATGTTATTGCGGCTCCGGCCACTCACACAGCCAGAGTCCACAAACCCGGAAAGAAGACCGGGTGAAGAGGTCATACTAGCATACTAGATATTGCCTTGCAGGTTGCAAAATAAAAAAAAAAAAAACACACAGTTTACGATTGCTTTAACATAATTTCCTATGGGTCGCGTTTTTTTGGAAAGGGTCAGCTTCAGTTCACACTGATGTGATGCGGGAAATGCCGCAAATCCTGTGTGTTTCCAGCACCGCATTGAAATTGCATGGCATCCATGCGATCTGTTGCGGGTGTCATTGTTAAATTAACAACACCCCGAAACAAAAAAAAAAAACGCAGCGCAATTGTCAGAATCTGATCACATGGGTGTGATTCAGATGTGGCACCATTTTGGTGTGGACGCGATTTGAGCCATACAAAATGAATGATTCAAATCGCACCGCACAGACATCACATGCAATTTGCACAGGATTGCGCCGCAATTCCTGTGCTAACAACAAGTGGTGTCCTGCACCACACAAGTGTGAACCCAGGGTCAGGGACTTTTTTTTTCCCAAGAGCAGGTTGCGTTTTTTGGTTCCCTAGACTTTAATGGAAACGCATCAAAAATCCGCTGCTTGCGTTTTTGATGCCGATTTGCTGGTTTCTCCCACATAACAGACACCTTTCAAAAATATGTCAAACTTGCGTGTGAGAAAAATGCATCAAGAGCAACCCGCATAGGTGTGAACTTAGCCTTAAGCCACTTTGGGGATGTCAAAACACACAGTTCATGCTAGACAACCAAAGAATTTACAGGGCCCGGAGGCTTTCTACCATAGGCTACTTTAAAAGAAATAAAGGGCCATATTCACAACTATCACTGAAGACTACAAGTCATCACTGAAGCCCAAAAAGGTGGCAATGCACGATATTAGAAACAAATGCCGGCCATACATGTGTCAAACTCTGAACGATTTTTAGTTAGAAAATCGCACCTTTTATCATTTTCCTTTATTGCTGTAGTTTAATGATTGTGCTATAGCTTCCCTTTATCCAGCCCCTTATGGCACTATTCCTCCCACTGACCCCAACAATGGGGCACTGTTCCTCCCACTGACACCAACGATGGGGCACTGTTCCTCCCACTGACACCAACGATGGGGCACTATTCCTCTCACTGACACCAATGATGAGGCACTATGCCTTCCACTGACACCAACGATGGGGCACTATTCCTCCCACTGTCACCAATGATGGGGCACTATTCCTCCCACTGACACCAACGATGGGGCACTATTCCTCTCACTGACACCAATGATAGGGCACTATTCCTCTCATTGACCCCAACGATGGGGCATTATTCCTCCGACTGACACCAACGATGGGGAACTATTCCTCCCACTAACAATAGGGCACTATTCCTCCCACTGACACCAATGATGGGGCTCTATTCCTCCGACTGATACCAACGATGGGGCTCTATTCCTCCCACTGACACCAACAATAGGGCACTATTCCTCCCACTGACACCAATGATGGGGCACGATTGATCCCACTGACACTAATGATGGGGAACTATTCCTCTCACTGACACCAATGATGGGGCATTTTTTACTCCCAGGGCATTTGTTACATACACTTGCCACAGCCCAGCCCCCCTAAAGTCTGAAGGACAGTAAACTGGCTCTTTCTTTGGAAAGTTTGAAGAGCCCTGCCCTAAACCCACAGATAAACCAAAGGAAGCCAAAAACCCTTATGAAGTGCAGTCCAAATAATTCCAACAGGGGAAAAAAATCCTTGCTTTTCCTCTGGGAAAAATTAGATATTTCCTGGATCAACGATAGCAAGTTAAACTTTTTAAACTCCAAAACACATCCAGGCCTGTTTTGACGTAATGTACAGTGCTGGCTAGAATTTTCTCCTGTGGAAGAGTATTTCACATTTTTCAGAAATCTTACTTAAGGACTCTTTATATTTTATATTGTAAAGCGCTGCATAAACTGCTGGCGCTATATATAAATCCTGTATAAAAATATTAATCATTTAAAACATTTATTTGCCCTAGCTCAGGGAGTTCCCTTGTCATTCACAATGACTATAAACTCTCATCCCCTTTAATTCCCTTGATTTTGTAGGAAGTCTGACAGGGAAACCATGGTCACAGATGGATGATTTTGTAATTGTGTGATCAAATTATTTACGTAGTCATGGCTTAACTCCTGACTTCTGGATGGTTAATCCTTTAATCTTCAGATAAACTCCTCTACATTGTTTTTACAGTTTAGCTGGGTAGAAAATGGGAACTGGTGGAGTGCTGCAAGTACTCAGAGCTATATAGTCTCTGGCCAACTGCAGCTTTCAATTGTAGTGGAGCAGGGGTGAAAGTGGTGCAGTAATCCTAACTTAAAGCGGAACTGCACTGCAACTGAGCACCACAAACCAAAACAAAGCTACTTAATTTATTTTATTATTCAAAGCAAACTCCTCCATCCATGTCTCCAGGCTTTATTTTGCTGACAAATCATTTTGAAAAACAACCCCGGCGTTTCTGGCTGTGGCCATCTTGAGTAAGGGCAGATGATTTATGTAGCATTTACTTTCTGAGAAATCCATCTGCCCTTAGCTCAGGCACATGCTGAGCCAAGAACCCCCCCCCCCCTCCCCACTCCTCTCCTGAAGACTCCTGGGATGTATAACATTATTTGCCTAGGCAATAAACAAGGAAATTACTAAAGAAACACAAAAAAAAAAAAAAAAAGTTTAGCACAAAAGTAAGTAAGATGTACCTTCCCATCTATTCACTAAAGCTAGCAGCTGAAGGATTAG
Source organism: Pelophylax lessonae (assembly GCF_965119305.1). Lineage (NCBI taxonomy): Eukaryota > Metazoa > Chordata > Amphibia > Anura > Ranidae > Pelophylax > Pelophylax lessonae. Next base: position 143,927,907 of record NC_138770.1, on the reverse strand, counting down.
AACTAGTCCATGTTCATTGAGAGAGTGAAGATCTGTCAGGATTGGCATACAGCAAGCATTTAGGTCTGAATATAGCTCAAGGCACATTCAGATGCATTTAAGATTACCAGCCACATCCCGATGAACCCTTCATTTAATGGAACGATGCTACGTTATGCTTCCTCTATCTCTTTGTGAAAAGATTCCAGTCTATTTTTACACGGTTATGTTTTCATTGCTACACCACATCAAATAAAAATGGGATTTTTGACTTACCGTAAAAAATCAATTTCTCTGATGTTCATTGACTAACACCACTTCAGATCCGCAAAACTGTTGGGTTATACTGCCCCCCTGCAGGAGTAGGACACTAGGCAGAAAAAAAAAAAAAGTCTGGCTACGACCATGGGCAGCCCCAGGGGGTATACTCCCTCTCTCTGCTATAGGCACTCAGTTTAGTTACAAAGAATTAAAACTCCACAGAGGGGAGGGTGCTGTGTCCCTCAATGAACATCAGAGATGGATTTTACGATAAGTCAAAAATCCCATTTTCTCTTTCATTTATTGACGGACACAGCTTCAGATCTACATAACCGTTGGGATGTCCCAAAGCAGTGTTAAACAAGAGGGGTGGAAACAGAAAAATAGATATTCCCAAGGCTAAATAGTAGCCAACAAGGCAACAGGAGCTCCACCAAGACAACTGGAGCCCACCTGAAAAATACAATACACCCTTGAAGAGGATCAGGTCCTCTCAACACCAGCCTGCAAAACCTTGCGGCCAAAAGAAGCAGCATCCGAAGATGCCAACACATGCACTTTGTGAAACTGTGCAGCGACGACCAAGTGGCCGCCTTGCAAACCTGCGTCACTGACGCCTGATGACGGAAAGCAATAGGCTCTGAGTAGAGTGCGCCTTAACAGGGAAAAGAGGAACCTGACCCTTGATGGAATAGGCCTGAATCACTTTCTGTCTGATCCATCTGGAAATGGCTGCAGAGGAAGCGGACAACCCTTTACAAAGCCCATCCCTGAGCACAAAGAGAGTCTGACTTCCTGAAAGACTCCATAGCTGCCGGGTAAACCCCAATTGCCCGGACCATCTCCACAGCTTGCAAGGCAATTTCCTTCAGATGTTTAGGCCTGGGTCACAGGGAAGGCAACACAATGTCTTCATTCAAATGAAAATGAGAGACAACCTTTGGAAGGGACGACAGACAGGTGCGAAGAACCAACTTATCGCTGTGAATCACCAGGTAAGGTGAACGACAGGATAACACCGCCAGTTCAAACACCCTGCATGCAGAGATGATAGTCACCAAAAGGGCCACCTTCTGGGACAGCGCTTTCTACAGCAGCACAGAGAAGCAGAGCAGCACAAGTTCTGTCCTCTGCTGCCGACTACTGAGACAAGAGGGGGTGCCACAGCTGCAGGAGAGGTGTGAGGGCCACAGGAAATGGCCTTGGGGGGGGGGGGCCGCATTCGGCCCGTGGGCCTTGTGTTTGACAACTGTGCGCTAGCAGAAGGAGATCATCCAAGTAGCCCAGTACCACAATCCCCCATTGGCCTAGCAAAGGTAGCGCCAGGGATAACACTTTTGTAAAGACCAGAGGAGCAGAGGAGAGACCAAAGGGTAACGCCTCAAACTGATAATGCTCCTTTCCCACGACAAAGCGGAAGAAGCACTGGCACAAGTTGGAATGCCACCACCATGCAAATGGGCTCCATTCTGAACTCCCGCACCCGCACCAAGCAGTTCAGCGCCTTGAAGTCCATGAACCGGGACTATCATCCCTTGATGTAACAGGTCTTGTACTGCCCCAAACAGACCCTGTAAGCTGTCCGGGGACAGGCGCAAGTTGGAAGGAAAGAATCTTGCCGGGGGACAAACTAGATCTTGTAGCTGGACCGAATTACTTTGTGGACCCACTTGTCTTGCGCCAGGGAAGTCCACGGATCCAGAAACCTGCGAAGACATCCCCCCACCTCCAATAAGGGAGAGGGTGCACCTTCATGCAGAAGAAAGGTACTCTTTCCCCCGTGAGACCTTTTATAATGTAATCCAGGGTAGCTCCAAACAGGCAATATCCTTGAAAGAGAAGAACAGTCAAAGCATTTTAGAAATCTGGTCAGCAGACCAGCATTTGAGCCAAAATACACGCCGAAGGACCCCTCCCGAAACAGAGCCAAGCCACTAGGGGAGCCGTATCCAGAGAGACCTCACAGATAAACTGCAGCCCCTTGACCAGCTGGTCCTTCAGCTCAGCAAAGGCGGTCAGAGTTAGCCCACTCGGTCAGTTTGTGACATCAGGGCAATGGTGAATACCGGCCTCAGTGCCGAACCAGCCGGAGTGTACATATTGCAGGCCACAGCCTCTGTCTTCCGGTCAGCCGAATCCTTAAAGGCCGGGGACTCTTCAACTGGAATTATGGTTGCCTTGTTCAATCTGGAAACTGGAGGGTCCACCACCGGTGGAACAGTCCACTTCTTAAGAAGGGACTCCTCATAGGGGTAACGCCTTGTAAAGCGCTTAGGGACCCCACGAGGATGCTTTTGTCGTCCCCACTCTTTAGCGATAATTATGTCAAGGCGGGGAAAGGAAACACCTTTGCTGCCCTGGATGGCTTGTGAATGCCAAAAAGGGAACCTGCACCTCTGTCGCAGCTGCATACTCCATCTTCAAGGTCTCACGCACAGATACAATCAGTGCTACAATCAGTGCTTCCACCAGCACTTTTTCGTGTGCGGTTACAGACATGGAGGAATCATCCTCACTATCAGAGGATTCCGGGCGTGTGGTTGCAGACCCAGCAGGGTGATCCACATCCGCGGCGGCCGAATCGGATTTAGCATCTGAAGAGGCGGGGGGCGCTTTCTGCTAGCCCGTCACCCCAAGACCACCTCCACCCAGGACATAAAAGGACTCCAGGACCGCCGTCAGTGCATTGATGGATGGTTGGGATCCGGAGGGCCCTGCAGCCTCAGAGAGGGGATCAGGTGGGAAGATGTGCTCCAAAGACTCCATGAGTCACCAAGGGGACCCCACAAAAAAAAGTGTAAAACACTGCAAGGGACAACCCCCACTGTGCTGGCAGCACCACCCGGTCGCCAGGCACAAGCACCAAGCGATCCTCAGCAGAGAGGGAGAGAACCCCACCAGACTCACCATCCAGCAGAAAAAGGCACCTACAGCCACCAGTATAATCTGCACTCCACCAGCAGCGATCAGGATGTGAAAGGATCCAGGAGTCAACACTAGGGGATGAGGAGGGGCTCCCACTGCCGAAATCGCCACCCACAGGGATCCACTGTCACGGCCGTTGCTATTTTCATTGGCAAATCACCGCAAAATGGTCGCCAGACTACACAAACATGGCCGTCGTGTATAGAAACACACAGGCTACAACAAAATGAAGGCACCACAAGGCTTACAAGGACCCAGGAGGGAACCCAGGCCTCAAGGACAGACCCAGGCAGGACGGGGGGCCCTGGTAGAAGCCCCCACCAGGTACAACCTCCCCCTTCCCGTGCACAGTCGATCATCCGGTCGCCAGTGGACCACCCCCCCGGCCCCCATCGCCAGCATGGCGCCCTGCCCACACCCCAGGATGTGGATCAGACCAACCAAACAGCCCCAACATATATGGAGGGGCGGTAGGATGGGGGGACAAATGGCAAGGGCGGGGTACCTGACGGGAAGGAGGGGAACCCGGTGGTCCGACCACCCAAAGGAGGGGCCCACATCCACCCCAAAGGGGGGGGGAGGGGGGGAACAGCTACTCACCATAGCAGGAACCAGGTGGGCACAGCTCCAGAAAGAACCCCTCTCCATCGCAATGGGAGGCTGTCGGCCAGGAGGAACGCTGCGACTCAGGCCGAGACCCGTTCATATGCAACCTCACAAGGCGTTTAACTCGCAGGCTAGCCCCCATCCAGTGGGGCTATGTCGCGGCCGACCTAGGGCGGGGTTGAAGTCTAAGCACGCTCGCTAGCCAGACTGGGGTGACCACTGGATCTAGATGATCCAGCCCGTCGCCCAGTTGATTGTAGATCTCACAGGAAAAATCCAGGAGAAAACATTTCTATCTAAAAAGAAAAAATTGGCAGAACCAAAGATCCCAGCAAGGAACTAGGTCCTTACTCCTGACTAGGCAGAAAAAAAAAAAAATGAGTGCCTATAGCAAAGAGAGGGAGTATACCTCCTGGGACTGCCCATGGGCCTAGCCAGACTTTATTTCTGCCTAGTGATCTACTCCTGTAGGGGGCAGTATAACCCAACAGTTATGAAGATCTGAAGTTGTGTCTGTCAATGGACGAAAGAAAAAAAAACAAATTTACAGTACAGCAGTCTCAGCAAGTTTCAGGCCCAGCAGATGCCCTGCCATCACCAATCCTGGCAAGAATTTTGCCCACCTTTTATGCTGCTACATTAACAGTCAACAGAAAGCATCATAGAAAAAAAAAAAAACAGCGACAGGTTTACTTTAGTAATGAACTACTATAGATCACACAGGAGGATCTTACCGGAATGTAGTAGACGTTCATTTTTGGTGCTTCGTTAGCAGTGAACAGCATTCCTGAGGACACAAACAGCAAAAGCCATAAAAACATGTTTATACAAACACTGGACACCTGACAGCTGTGCAGGGCTGATTCTGCAGACTGCCTGAAGAGAGGAGCATGGGAAAGGTCCATGTCACACAGTAAATCCGCTTCCACTGTCAGCAGGGGACACACCAACCAGGTAGAACCAAGATAGCAATATAAGACACACTTGCAACAACAAATGCATAAAAAAAGCAAAGGTAATCATATATGCATACGTGAGAAGGATAGTGATGCAGAAAACGTATAACTGTACACTTCCACACTACACAGCCCTGGCCAAAAGTTTTGAGAATGACAGAAATGTTAATTTTCACAAAGTCTGCTGGACAACGGCTGTGAAATTAATGGGGAGTAACGTCACCTATAGACGAAGATCTCAGCGTGGGATCGTGTTGGATTGGCTTAAAAAAAAAAAAATATAATATATATATATATATATATACACACACACACACACAGATTTTTTTTCTTTACAGGGCTAGACAGGTTAGTGTTAGATTGTGGAGGTCTATAGATGCAGGGATTTTAGTGTTAGGGTGGACTTCTACTTTAATCCCAAAAACAACATTTCCACTGCATTTCAGCCCTGCCACAAAAGGACCAGCTGACATCATGTCAGTAATTCTCTCATTAACACAGGTGTCAGTGTTGACGAGGACAAGGCTGGAAATCACTCTGTAATACTGATTGAACAGACTGGCAACTTTAAAAGGAGGGCGGTGCTTAAAATCATTGTTCTTCCTCTGTTAACCATGGTAACCTGCATTGAAACACGTGCAGTCATTGCTTTACACAAAAAGGGATTTACAGGCAAGGATATTGTGGCTACCAAGATTGCACCTAAGTCAATCATTTATCGGATCATTAAGAACTTCAAGGAAAGAGGTTCAATTGTGAAGGCAGCATCAGGGCATCCAAGAAAGTCCAGCCAGATCCCCCTGTACAATCAGAGGGTTGGAGAAGGGAAGTGACTCTGCCTATTCCCTGTAGAATCAGGGGGTTGGAGGAGGGAGGTGACACTGCATATTCCCTGTACAATCAAAGGGTTGGAGAAGGGAGGTGACACTGCATATTCCCTGTACAATCAAAGGGTTGGAGAAGGGAAGTGACACTGCTTATTCCCTGTACAATCAAAGGGTTGGAGAAGGGAGGTGACATTGCTAATTCCCTGTAGAATCAGGGGGTTGGAGACGATCGGTGACACTGCTTATTCCCTGTACAATGAAAGGGTTGGAGAAGGGAGGTGACACTGCTTATTCCCTGTAGAATCAGGGGGTTGGAGAAGGGAGGTGACACTGCTTATTCCCTGTACAATCAAAGGGTTGGAGAAGGGAGGTGACACTGCTTATTCCCTGTACAATCAAAGGGTTGGAGAAGGGAGATGACTCTGCTTATTCCCTGTACAATGAATCAAAGGGTTGGAGAAGGGAGGTGACACTGCTTATTCCCTGTACAATCACAGGGTTGGAGAAGGGAGGTGACACTGCTTATTCTCTGTAGAATCAGGGGGTTGGAGAAGGGAGGTGACACTGCTTATTCCCTGTACAATCAAAAGGGTTGGAGAAGGGAGGTGACACTGCATATTCCCTGTACAGTCAAAGGGTTGGAGAAGGGAGGGGAGTATGCTAATTCCCTGTACAATCAAAGGGTTGGAGAAGGGAGGTGACATTGCTAATTCCCTGTACAATGAAAGGGTTGGAGAAGGGAGGTGACATTGCTAATTCCCTGTACAATGAAAGGGTTGGAGAAGGGAGGTGACTCTGCTTATTCCCTGTACAGTCAAAGGGCTGGAGAAGGGAGGGGAGATTGCTAATTCCCTGTACAATCACAGAGTTGGAGAAGTGAGGTAACACTGCCATATTCCCTGTACAATCAGGGGGTTGGGAAGGGAGGGGACACTGTTCAATCAGTAGGTAAGGGCAGGGAGGTGACACTGCTCAGTCTTTGTCTAATCAGGGTGTTGAAGCAGTGAGATGACCACTATATTCCTGATCTGTGACAAAGAACACATAGCCATGCTTCTGGTTATACAGAGAGGCAGTGATGGACTATAATTACAAACATTTTGGCTGGTAAACATTTTGCACATATTACCAAAAGTATTGGGACACCTGCCTTTACACGCACATGAAATTTATTGGCATCCCAGTCTTAGTCGGTAGGGATCAATATTGAGTTGGCGCACCCTTTGCAGTTATAACAGCTTCAACTCTTTTGGTAAGGCTGTCCATAAGATTTCCAGAAGCACATTTGTAGGGTCAGGCACTGGTGTTCTATTGGGTTGAGGTCAGGACTCTGTGCAGGCAAGTCCCATTCCTCCACCCCAAACTCTTTCATCCATGTCTTTTTGGACCTTGTTAGTGCACTGGTGCGCAGTCATGTTGAAACAGTAAGGGCCAACCCCAAACTGTTCCCACAAAATTGGGAGCATGAAATTGTCCAAAATGTTATGGTATGCTTACGCCATAGGAGTTCCCTTCACTGGAACTAAGAGGCCAAGCCCAACCCCTGAAAAACAACCCCACACCATAATCCCCCCTCCACCAAATGATTTGGACCAGTGCACAAAGCATGGTCCATAAAGAAATGGATGAGCGAGTTTGGGGTGAAGGAACTTGATTGGCCTGCACAGAGTCCTGACCTCAAACCGACAGAACACCTTTGGGATGAATCAAACTGTGAGCCAGACCTTCTCTCCAACATCAGTGCCTGACCTCACAAATGCGCTTTTGGAAGAATGGTCCACTATTCCCATAGGCACACTCCTAAACCTTGTGGACAGCCTTCCCAGAAGAGTTGAAGTGTTTATAGCTGCAAAGGCAGGGCCAACTCAGTGTTGAACCCTACAGACTAAGACTGGGATGCCATTAACCACTTAAGCCCCGGAGGATTTTCCTGCTAAACGACCAGGGGGTATTTTGCGATTCGGCACTGCGTGACTTTAACGGACAATTGCGCGGTCATGCAACGCTGTACCTAAACAAATTCGACGTCCTTTTTTTCCCACAAACAGAGCTTTCTTTTGGTGGTATTTGATCACCTGTGAGATTTTTACTTTTTGCGCTATAAACAAAAAAAGAGCGTAAATTTTGCAAAAATAACAATATTTTTCACATTTTTTTATATGAAATTCCCCCCCAAAAAAATGTAAAAATCAAAATTTAACATTTTCGGCCAATTTGTTTTATCCTACCTATGTTTGGTAAAAAAAAAAAAAAAAAATCGCAAAAAGCGTATTTTTATTGGTTTGCGCAAAAGTTATCGCGTTTACTAACAAAGGGAAAGATTTTTGTCATTTTTGTTGTTTTTTTTTAACGCGTAATGGCGGCGATCTGCGATTTTTTTTGCGGTACTGCGACATTGCGGCGGACAGATCGGACCCTTGACTGAAATTTTTGACACTTTTGGGGTTACCAGTGACATTTCTACAGTAATCAGTGCTATATATATGCACTGTTACTGTAAAAATACACTGGTAGTGAAGGGGTTAACTTTATTTGGGAGGGAGGGGCTGTGTGTGTCCCTAGGGGCGTGCTTTCTACTGTGATTGGCTGTGGCTTGAGGTGAAAGGACACTGATCAACACATCTACATAGTAGATCTGTCTGATCAGTGTTTTAACACCGAGGAGAATGACAGGCAGCTTGTTTACACTAGCTGCCTGACTTTCTCCCTCTCCCCCGACGATCGCGGAGTGAGCGGCGGACATCGGGTCCGCCGGTCACACGCGCGGGGGGGGTCCGTGACCGCGCCTCCGGCGGCGCGCGCTCGCTCCCCAGACCCTCCCAGGCTAGTGACGTTAATTAACGTCACTCTGCCTGGCAGGGGCTGACCGCCGCAGTAAATTTACTTGCGGCGGTCGGCAAGCGGTTAAAGTTCATGTGCGTGTAAAGGCAGACGTCCCAATACTTTTGGTAATCTAGTGTGTATAAAATAAAAAAATCACTTTAAATAGGAAAGGTCTGCAAGCAACCAACCCCCTTGACTAATGTCATGGTGAGACTGAGGCTATCCACAATAAGATCTTACAATCCTCACATTCTAAAGGCCCGTACACACGTACCGATCGTCGGCATACAAACGTCGGTGGACGAAGGATCTGCCGATTGTACGCGTGTTAGTATGGTGCCTCCGACAGATGTCTGCGCACAATCCGCGGACAAAAGTCTTTCGTGCAAACATGAAAATATTTGTATGCCGACACCAGAACGGACGATTGTTCGCCTGTCAGTACACAATTCGGCCGACAGACCGCAGATTTGCAAGACTGGGCATGCTCAGAAAATAGAAAACACAGGGAAAGTTAACCATTACATGACATCACTTCTGCAGTCGGCGGACAAAATTCTTGTGCTGTCCTTGTGCTGTCTTTGCACTTTTCAGCAGACACCGACATCCCGGGGAGAAAAGAGGAACATTTGTAAGCCGACCATCGGTACGTGTGTACGGGGCTTTAGACGTAATCCTCAAATTACACAAAGACAAAAGGGCTGACATGATCTTTTTAAAAAATGGGAATCTGTTCCATCATGGCAACAAAATCTTCTCGGCAAGCCCCACAATACCATACATGGCGATATAAAGAGGCTCAAAATGATAACTATTGCTCAGGAAACTCAGCCTTGTATTATGGCTCATAGTTTAAAGTGATTGTCAAGTCTTGCGTTTTTTTTTGTTTTTTTTTAACATATTACAGTATACTTACCTCCTCTGTGCAGTTGGTTTTGCACAAAGCAGCCCAGATCCGCCTCATCTCCTGTCCCTCTTTGCTGCTCCTGGCCCATCTCTCCTGTCAAGTGCCCCCACAGCAAGCAGCTTGCTATGAGGGCACCCAAGCCGACCTGCAGCTCTGTGTGTCCATTCAGACACGGAGCTGCCGTTTGGCCCCACCCCTCTATCTCCTGATTGGCTAACTAACATTGACAGCGGTGGGAGCCAATGGCACTGCTGCTGTGTCACAGCCAATCAGGAGGGAGATTCCCAGACAGCCAAGGGTCTTGTGGACATCGCTGGATAGAGATGGAGCTCAGGTAAGTATTAGGGGGTGCTTGAGGGGCTGCTACACACAGGCAGCTTTTTATATCTTAATGCATAGAATGCATTAGGATAAAAAACCTTCTGCCTTTACAACTCCTTTAAGACAAACTCCCACTTTTTTTTAGTTTTAGATAGGGTGGAAATTGGTTAAAACATTTGTTTAGTGTTCACTTACAGTCTTTTGTGCAGATATCCCCTCGCTTGAGATCTGAAAAGGTAGTAATTTTAAATCTGAGTGGGGAAAATACTAATTAAGTAAAATGGGGAAAGGTAAAACTGGCTATACACACATTTAAAATATGGCCAATTCAGCTGGAACTGGCCGAATTTCAACAAGTGTGTACGGTCATCATTGCTCGACTTCTGTTGAAGGGACTTGCTGGACAAAACTATTGTTGAACAGCAGCTGCAGCCACTGATCTGTGTATTCTGACAGAGGTGAGCGAGTGCCACTAAAAGAATACAATGTTCTGCCTTGGAAAGATTCCTCCATCCACCTCCTTTGAGTGTATGGAAGAATCTGCCTGAATGTAAAACAATGAATTGTCTATATCCAGCTTTAGATTGTTACATGAATCGTCTATGTCTAGTTTTAGGATCTCAGATTGTCACAGTACCTTCCTGCCCCAGTGACAATCTATCATTCCTTGTGTTCCTATAGGGACAGGAGGTAAAGGGATATCTTCCCACTTGGGTCATGGACTACAGACCTTGTGAATAAACAACTGAGTTTTACAAACTAAAAATAAACGGTATGCTGGCAGAAGAATACGTTTATTCTTTGTTGAGGGCAAAGCTGTGACATGGACTGTATACTGACAAGAGATCCAATGAAAAGTATGCAGCCTGCAGAGAGAGAGGGGAGAGTGCAGCCTGTAGAGGGCGCCATGGTCAGACACAATTTAATTCTACTTATGCAAGACTTACCAGAATTAGGATACAGGCACACATCATTCACATCAGCCTCTGGTTCAATAGATGTAAAGATTTTGCCCTATGTGAAGGAAAATTTGGACATCAGTCATGAAAAGTTTTGACAAAGAGCCATGTGGCGTGGACAGTGATGCAAGGTCCATGCAGCAGCACATGCAGACACCAAATTCTGGCTTCAGAATGTGGTGTTTGTATAAACTGGATTTATAGTACATATATTTCTTAATAGAAAGCTGCCGTATTAAAAGGGCACGCATGGTAACCATCATACATAGACTTACATTGTCTTTATTCCACATTTTGATGATTCGGGAGTCCGCTGTTATGATCAGCTCTAGAGAATTATGAAACTGGATGGACTTGATGGGTAGTCCGTACTGGTGATCTTTCACAATCAGGGGGCGGTTGGAGCGGAGATCATAGAGCAGCACCTGGACAGAAGCAGGAAAAAAGATTCAAAATCAGACAGATTGTGTGATGTTGGCCATGCGCCTGCAAGCTGAAGGCGATGCGTTCCTTCTTCAGGCCACCAACGCATCACCTTGGCAACCCCCCTGCACCCAGAAGCGAACGTCACGTGAGGCTGTGTGGACACAACGCTGAACACGGGAGGTGCCATCATCCATAGGCCGCATCCTTGCCAGCCGTAGCCACCGAGACCATCCTGGCGGATCCCTATCCATAGGGGGACATGCACTACAGCGCGTTCCAATGTTTTAGTACACATTAATTTTTGGGAGTACCTTTATACCACTTACTTATAAATATCCAATGTGCTACACTCAGATGGCGCTTGGGTTTTCTCCCTATTCGATTGGATACAGGCACTGTTTGGACAACAATTTTCTGCCAAATTCCTTCTGTTCCTCAATCAAGGAATGTCAGGTGGGAGGCAGCCAGCAGAGCCACCTACTGAGCAAATTTAGGCCAGTTTCCAACTGGAAAGAAGTGATGTGCCCATATCTTGTTCTTTAATGTACTCATTCATAGATTATGCGCTGGACAGTCACCAACCCTATCCTTGCTGTTCTGATATATAATTGATGTACCTGGCTGCTGTTGATATTCCCTGTGCCTTCTGCTGCCTAAATACCCTCCCCCCCTGTACCTACAGGTCTTGTTCAATGTTTTATTGCGCTGCACAGTGGCTTGTCTTTTTGTCTGTGTGTTTTTATACCACCAAAATAACTTCAAAAATAAAATATGATAAAAAAATAAAAAAAAAAGTTTAGGCCAGTTAATCAGGAATCGGCTGAAAGTCACTCCAAGTATTGAAAGCCTAAGTCACTATACCCACTTTTCTTTTTTTGCATTCTCTATTGATAAGATTTTATATTTACAACGCAGAGATAAGGAAACAGATATAACAACCCATTGCATAGCATTTAGATCTGATAGAGAACAAATTACACTGGTAACCCGAGAAACATTCCATGTACTGTAAATTGTCAAAAAACGCAAACAGGAACAATTAGAAGGTGGAACAAAAACAGTTCAGTGCTCCTGAAGATTACCATTAGAGCGATGGATAGTAACGGGTGCTCAGGCTGGAATGTCCCCCATGCAGTAACCAAACAATAAAAAATCCGGCCACTCACTATACTTCTTTTGTTGCTCTTTATTGGTTACAGAACATAAATAAAGTGTAAAAAAGCCTAACGCTTTTTTGCCACTGCAGCCTTTCTCATAGGAGGAAGGGCTCTTTCACACGGGCGATCCGATCAGATCCGCCTGTCAGTTTTTTAGGCGGATCTGATCGGATCCTCCATGCAGCTCTATAGGGCAGCGGATGTCAGCGGAGACACCTCCGCTGACACCCGCTGCCATCCGCATCCGATCCTGTGCGTGAAATCTGGACAGATGGAAACCCTATTTTTCCATCCGTTCAGAGATCGGATGAGAGCGGACAGGCGGTCCGCTCTCATCCAATCCCCCATAGAGAGCAGCGGGAGCTGCGACACCTCCCTCTCCTCACTGCAAGCGGAGACGGAGCTGTCATCCGCTGGCTCAGCGGGGATCGGCGGATGGATCCCCGCTGAGAAGCATGGATCCGCCTACGGAGGCGGACCGCGTGAAAGAGCCCGAAGGCTGCAAGAGCTGAAATGTGTTAGCATTTTCTACACTGTATTTATGTTATGGAACCAATAAAGAGCAACAAAAGGAGTATAGTGAGTGGCCGGATTTTCTTCTGTTTTTAACAATACAGAGCAGGTTTTGAACATAAAAGTCAGGATTTCAAGAGGAAAAAAAAAAAACAAACAAATATTCTGTAACTTGTAACCTAAAAAGCGGTTTATCTTAGCCCCCATTCACACTGGGGCGACGCTACTTCGCACCGCGACCTCCGAGGTCGCGGTGCGAGCAGCGCGCCGCTACCTCGGAGCGGCCGCCACGGACTTCGTAACATTGAAGTCTATGGCGGTCACCTCCTGGTCGCCCCAAAGAAGCTCCGGACCCTTTTTCTGAGTCGGAGCGACTTGTGTCGCTCCTATCAGAACGGGTCCGCAGCTTCCCTATGGGAGGCGACCTGCGGCGACCTGTGAGGCGACCAGGTCGCCTCACAGGTCGCCCCAGTGTGAACGGGGGCTGTGTCTGCCTTCTTGGTTTATAATGCATGAAAAATGAGCTGACGTGGTCAGACGTATGTCAAAATTGTGAAAGAAGCAAAATCAGAAGCAGTCTTAGATGATCGCATACAGCAAATACCGTATACAGCTACTGGGCAAAATGGACAAATACTGTAGCTGTTGAATTTTAATAACAGGATACTTACCCATCCAGGGATCCAGCACTATTTTTACCCGAGCCAGCTCTTCAGCCATCTTCGGGTATAGGCGCCAGCATGTTTACTTTGGGAAGCCAGCTGCGACAGCTTGCGGCTTCACAGCCGGCTTCCTACTACGCATGTGCGAGACTAGCTGTGCTTTGTGAATGGTTCCACAGCTTTCTGGGGCCTTGGACATGTCCCAGAAGACTGTGGTGGAACCGAACTTCCACTCGGATCGCTGCGGCAATCTAAGCAGAAGTGGCAGCGCGTACCTGTAAAAAAATAAATAAATAATCCCCCACCCCCAAAGAAGAGAAGTGCCAAAACTTAAAGAGGAGGGGGAGGAGAAGGCAGACAAGCGGAACTTCCCCTTTTGGGTGAAGGTCCGCTTTAAGAAATAGGCAGATGTGTCAGGGAACCTTCAGGCTTAAAAATACATTTTTGTGCTCCTTAGAAGAGAGAAAATATTACATTTTTAGTTGGAGTTCACTTCAAAGCAAAGCATTGATCTTCCTTCCACTGCTGGAAATTCGTTTGAAAACCATAACTTCAGCTAGAAAATTAATTAACCACTCGCCGACCAGCCGCCGTACTTATACAGCGGCAGGTCGGCTCTGTCCCAACAAACAACGTACTTGTACATTGTTTCGCGGGACAGCTAGCGCGGGCACGTGCCGATTGGCCACGGGGGAGCCAACCAGCGGGTCCAGCTGCCCGTGGAGACAGAGCAGCGGTCTGCTGATGTAAACACGCCAGACCGCTGGTCTGTCAGTGATAAACACAGGCCTCCGTGCTCATCCAGCAAGTCCATCTCCCACAAAGTTAGAAAGCACCCCCTAGGGACACATTTAACCCTTTGATCACCCCTGGTGTTTACCCCTTCCCTGCCAGTGTCATTAATACAGTAACAGTGCATATTTTTAGCACTGATTACTGTAGGAATGTCACTGATCCCCCCAAAAGTGTCAAAAATGTCAGTTAGGTGTCCGATCTGTCCGCCGCAATGTCGCTGTTCCGCTAAAAAACGCTGATTGCTGTCATTACTAGTAAAAAAATTAAATGAAAATGACAAATCTTTCCCCTAGTTTTTAGAGGCGATAACTTTTGCGCAAACCAATCAAAATACACTAATTGGGATTTATTACCACAAATATGTAGCAGAATACATATTGGCCTAAAATTATGAAAAAATTAGATTTGTAAATTTCTTTTTTTATTAGGAATGTTTTTTGCATAAAGTAAAAAATAGTTTTTTTTTTTTCCTAGAATTGTCGCTCTTTTTTTGTTTACAGCACAAAAAATAAAAATCAAAGGTGATCAAATACCATCAAAAGAAAGCTCCATTTGTGGGGAAAAAAGGACATCAATTTTATTTGGTTACAGCATTGCACGACCACGCAATTGTCAGTTAAAGGAATGCAGTGCCGTATTGCAAAGAAAAGGCCTGGTCATTAAGGTAGTAAAATCTTCCGGTCCAGAAGTGGTTAAAGGAGTTGTAAAGTCAGAAGGTTTTTTAACTTAATGCATTCTATGAATTAAGATAAAAAAAACCTTCAGTGTGCAGCAGCCCCCCCCCCCTCCCCAATACTTACCTGAGGTCCCTCTCTATCCAGCGATGCCCACGTTTGTCTCAGCCTTCCAAGATTCTCCCTCCTGATTGGTGGAGACACAGCAGCGGCGCCATTGGCGGCTGCTGCTGTAATTAAAGTTGGCCAGCCAATCAGAATAGAGAGGAGGCGGGCCGGGTCAGGGCTCCATGTCTAAATAGGGAGCTGTGACTCGGCTCGGGTGCCCCCATAGCAAGCTTCTAGCTGTGGGAGCACTCACCAGGACGGAGGGGCCGGGATCACAGAAGAGGGACCCGAGAAGAGGAGGATCTGGGCTGCTCTGTGCAAATCCAAATGCACAGAGGTGGGAAGTATAACATGTTTGTTATTTTTAAAGAAAAAAAAAAAAAAAAAAAAAAAAAAAAAAAACTTTACAAAAATCGCTTTAAGGACTCAAATCAGGCACACACCTGTAGATTTCTCTCATCCAACCTTTCCCAATAAATAGTGCAAATAAAGGCATTTCCCCTGCCAACTATTGTAATTAGCAACTGGTGGGACCCGTGGCTGCTGAATACCCAAACTCTGACTACATCAGTTTAGATGCAGTCTACGTTTGGCCAACAATTTTCCCACCAGGCTCCTTTGACAAAAGTTGATTGAAAAATCGAATGTTGTAGAGCACAGGTGTCAAACATAGGCCATTTTATGTGCCCCTTGCACCTCTCCTGCAGCTGCTGTATCTCCCTCATCTTTGCCCTCCACCTTGTCTCAGCAGACGGCAGCAGAGAGGACAGAACTCCTCTGCAAGATCCTGTGCTTCCCCTGCAGCTGCAAAGAGGACCACCCCCCCCTCCCCAACTCCACAGTTGCCAGCAGAGGGGAGGACACAACTCCTCCTATAGATCCTGCAACTCTCTGTGCAGCCACAGCACTCCCTCCTCTTCGCCTGGTCTCAGCATTCAGCAGACTCCGGCAGCTGACTGCAGCCCTCCTCCAGACCCTGCAGTTGCTGCTTCCCAGCTCTGCTTCCAGCTTCTTCCCGGCAGCAGCACATGGTAAAGGGGATGCACTGTAATGTAGGGGAGGGTGGGGGCTCTTGACTTCTGATTGTAGTTGGCTACAGATAGAACTGGCCCTCTCAGGGTGACCATAATGGTGACGTGGCCCACGATGAAATGGAGTTTGACACCCCTGTTGTAGAGCAAGGTGGTGCCGACAGGACCACCCACAGCTTGAATCTTGGCCAAGCTCAGCAAGAATCAAAATTCTGACAGTGTATGGCCAGCTTTATTCAGTAAAGTTGTACAAAAGTAGTGATAAGGAGCAAAGGCGGTAATCTATAGCAACAAAATAAGATTTCATTGGCTAATACAAAAAATTCCACAATCTAAATATGAAAAAGCTGCTATACTGCAGCAGAAAAGCACAAAAACAGTACAGCGAGACAATATAAGAAAACTAAAAATTACAGGAAGACATTTCCTCCTAACCACTAATGATGACTTGCTGGTGTCACCACGCTAAGTTCATAAACGTTTAAATACTATTGGACAGTGGAGTTTTACAGTGCACTGTTCATAGTGCTTAGGGCACAGAATTCTGTGAGTTTATCATAGATTTTCTTGAATGAACAATGTCACACTTCTGGGGATTGGCTCTTTGAGCTCTAGCTTCCATTATATAGGATAAAAGGCTGAAGGTTATATTCTACCATAAGAAAATTCCTGTGAAAGCTTTAGATTTAGAGCATATGACCTTTGTACCAAGGCACCTTGCAGGGCTGTCTACCTACGGTGCATCCGGTTCCTGCATTTTCATGCACCTGGGAGGAACAAGGAGCAGCATCCAGCCGCACTACCTGAAGCCTGTCAAAGTCTATGGCAGGCTGCGGCTAGATGGGGCTGAACGCTCTACCTAGTGGTACACAAGTTTAAAGGCCTATGAGTTCAGGACAATATCTCTTATTACAGATATGTCGATTAATAAGGACCTACTTATTCCCAGGAGCTGAAGAAACCTAAGCAGGCTAGATTTAGAACTAGTACACGATATCCTTGCTCTGCTTTTCATTTTATAAACTAATCAGGAATTAGATTAGTGGAGGAAGACAGTGTGTTCTTTCAATAACTAATCAATTTCCTGTGAAATGTTTTATATTTTCTGGTGAACTCTGCTCACTGGATGTTCTTGGAGAAACCACCCCCTCATCTTAATTGTGAACGACTACAAAGTCGACTGTGTCATTAAAAGAAACATATGAGGCAAGCACTACAAAGTGCCTAACATATGATTAGCGCCAAAACTTTTTTTGTTTTTTTCTCATCTTGGATATAGTATGGAATGGTGAAAATCCAGGTTTTTTTTTTTTTTTTTTGCTTGTATAACAGTGTAAATTTGCTGTCCCCTCAAAATAACTCCACACAGTCCTCAATGTCTAAACCACTGGCAACAAAAGTGAGTACACCCCTAAGTGAAAATGTCCAAATTGGGCCCAATTAGCCATTTTCCCTCCCCGGTGTCATGTGACTCATTAGTGTTACAAGGTCTCAGGTATGAATGGGGAGCAGGTGTGTTAAATTTGGTGTTATCGCTCCCACTCTCTCATACTGGTCACTAGAAGTTCAACATGGCACCTCATGGCAAAGAACTCTCTGAGGATCTGGAAAAAAAAGAATTATTGCTCTACATAGAGATGGCCTAGGCTATATGAAGATTGCCAAGACCCAGAAACTGAGCTGCAGCACAGTGGCCAAGACCATACAGCAGTTTACCAGGACAGGTTCAACTCAGAACAGGCCTCGCCATGGTCGACCAAAGAGGATGAATGCACATGCTCAGCGTCGTATCCAGAGGTTGTCTTTGGGAAACAGACATATGAGTGCTGCCAGCATTGCTGCGGAAGTTGAAAGGGTGGGGGTCAGCCAGTCAGTGCTTAGACCATATGCCGCACACTGAATCAAACTGGTCTGCATGGCTGTCGTCCCAGAAGGAAGCCTCTTCTAAAGATGATGCACAAGAAAGCTTGCAAACAGTTTGCTGAAGACAAGCAGACTAAGGATATGGATTACTAGAACAATGTCCTGTGGTCTGATGAAACCAAGATAAACGTATTTGGTTCAGATGGTGTCAAGCGTGTGTAGCAGCAACCAGGTGAGGAGTACAAAGACAAGTGCGTCTTGCCTACAGTCAAGCATGGTGGTGGGAGTGTCATGGTCTGGGGCTGCATGAGTGCTGCAGGTACAGTTCATTGAGGGAACCATGAATGCCAACATGTACTGTGAAATACTGAAGCAGAGCATGATCCACTCCCTTTGGAGACTGGGCCGCAGGGCAGTATTCCAGGGCAGTATTCCAACATGATAACGACCCCAAACACACCTCCAAGACGACCACTGCCTTGATAAAGAAGCTGAGGGTAAAGGTGATGGACTGGCCAAGCATGTCTGCAGACCTAAACCCTATTGAGCATCTGTGGGGCATCCTCAAACAAAAGGTGGAGGGGCGCAAGGTCTCTAACATCCACCAGCTCCATGACATCATCGAGGAGTGGAAGAGGACTCTAGTGGTAACCTGTGAAGCTCTGGTGAACTCCATGCCAAAGAGGGTTAATGCAGTGCTGGAAAATAATGGTGATCACACAAAATATTGACACTTTGGGCCCAATTTGGACATTTTTCATTTAGGGGTGTACTCACTTTTGTTGCCAGTGGTTTAGACATTAATGGCTGTGTGTTGAGTTATTTTGAGGGGACAGCAAATTTACACTGTTATACAAGCTGTACACTCACTACTTTATATTGTAGCAAAGTGTCTTTTCTTCAGTGTTGTCACATGAAAAGATATAATTAAATAATTACAAAAATGTGAGGGGTGTACTCACTTTTGTGAGATACTGTACACACACAATTTAAATATTACTCACCCTGAATAATAAAAAAAAATATATATCTATCTTTATGCAATATTCTTCATCATGTGATCATTGGTGAAACCACCTGCTGAAGGTGTTCATTTCCAAGTTCCTTTATTTACATTTATTATCACTACTCCATCACTTTATGTTGATACAGCAAAAATCTGGAGGCTGGTAAAAGTAGATCGCTGCCTTGCTGAAATGCAAGGAATTATTTCTCTTATCAAATCAGCAAAAGGTCTTACCGTACTTGGCAATAAATTGCATTTTCTTTCCTCCCCACAGATACTGGGAATGATTAGAACCTTTTCATCCAATATTTAATGTAATCTGAACAGATTTAATATCACAAAAAGAAAGCAAGTAGGGAGGTAACCTATGTATCGCACTGTCTGTACCTGGCCAGTTGAAGTGCCTACAGCCATTTGCAGAGGTCCATTAAATTTCAGAGCAGACACAGATGGTAAGCCGTTGATTCTGAAAGAAGGAGATCGCAGATAAGCATTATGTTTTCTAGCATAAAGTCATACATATAATATATTGGATTCCTTGGCTCAGCAGTTTATTTGAAAACTTTAGAGATAAAAAGAACTAAATACAGATTGTGGGAGGTCCCCCAGGACTGTGTTTGAACTGTTGAAAGCCAAACTATCGTGGATCATGATTAATGAACGCATCTTGCATGATAAACATGCCCTTGAGAAACTACGGGATCCCTTGATCAAATACATATCGGACGCCACTTAAATATCTTGTAGGGGCGACTACCTGGATCAGTGAGGTGGTTCTATCTTTCATTACTCCTCTCTCATTTCCACTTACTTTAAATCATTCCCCCAGCTCCAGGGAACATTGTCTGACTGTACTTACAGCGGAAAAGAACTTGAAACCCCAGGGCTTGGATGCTCCAAGGGGCTTGGGTGTCCACAGTTGTAACGAGATTTGCCTGTGTACCAGAAGTGTTTTGTTTTAATGCCTTCTGCATTATATCACGAGAATGATGTACTTATTTCTAATTTTCTATTATCTATACTTTTCTGTAATAAGTTATTGTGAACTGCGATTTTATGCCATAATATCTGTACTTTTTGTACCTTTTTGAAATATTTAAAGTGATTGTAAAGTCTCATTTTTTTCTATTAAAATACCAAACATGTTATACTTACCTGCTCTGTGAAGTGGTTTTGCACAGAGCAGCCTGGATCCTCCTCTTCTCGGGTCCCTGGCTGGAGCTCCTGGCCCCTCTCTCCTGTTGAGTGCCCCCACAGCAAGCTGCTTGCTATGGGGGGCACCTCGCCGAGCTGCAGCTTTGTGTACCCGTTCAGACACGGATTTGCGCCTGGGCCCCACTCCCTTTCTCCCCTCATTGGCTGACTGAGTTTAACTGATAGCAGTGGGAGTCAATGGCGCCGCTGTTGTTTCTCAGCCAATCAGGAGAAACCGTCCTGGATGGCTGAGGCACTCGTGGACATCGCTGGATAGAGAGGGGGCACAGGTAAGTATTAGGGGGGCTGCTGCAAACAGAAGGTTTTTTTATCTGAATGCATTAGGATAAAAAATATTCTGACTTTACAACCGCTTTAATAAAAATAGGGGGGGAAAAATAACTAAATATATCCATAAATGAGCATTTAATGAACACTTGGAACCAGGATTAAATAATAAAAAGGGAATAAGGATCTGTAATGTGAAAGCTATGCTCAAAAAGCCAAGCAGAGGACAAAGATCTATTCACCAGTAATGACTAAAGGCTCCCTGCAATTAATATTATCCCCATTATCAACTGCCAATGCCTTGTTCTACAATGCGCCTGTGTGTGGAAGCGGCCACCTTGGTAGAGAAGCAGGTCTTTGCTTCCAAACATCAGTACTGTCCTCCTTGTGGTAGGGGATCTGATGCCTGGTAGAAAATAGTCAAAAAGTAGCAGCAGAGGTGGAGGAAGCAAGGATATGCAGACTGCCATAAACTAAAACAGGGAGATCCTTGCACTGTAGACCCTCAGGTACAGCTTTCTCTTCAGTAAGGAGAACAGAGCAGCACAGTAATGTCATAGCCATACAGAATATCACTTCAAAGCTAGTGAGACTTACAGTCAGAGGCTGCAGTGCCTTAGATCTCACACTGCAGATATACAACTATGATGCTTTAGGCCCAAGACACTTTTAAGGAAGCACTCTGCTGTTTTTTCTCATGAGGAATTCAAGACACAAGATATACTTTTCCAGGATACTGCTTAGGAACAGTTAAAATTCCTAGACATTTTCATATAACAACAGCAAATTTGGGTCCAACTCCAAGCCTTATTGTGAAGCTTTAGCCAAAACTGTATTTGTTTTTAGAGTAGGGAAGAACCTCAGTGAGGGGAATTGGGTAGACCTCTTCCTGTCGTAATGTGATGACACATTGGCAGGATCATTTACACTTAGCTAATCTCTTCCACATATGATTGGTTTTGTTTTTTCTTAACTCTCAAAGGGGATTTTCTAAGCTGACCAGTTCAGAAGCTTGTATATGCTCAGGATTTGTGATTTAATTTTGTGTGAAAATAATAGAATCTAAATAAAAACTTTTACTGGTTTAACCTACTCTGTATCCTCTGTAACACTGCTTAAGGCGCAGTCCAGAATCCCCACTCGTGTTCTTGTCCGTGGGTCCCAGCATTCCACCTTACCCTAGAGGAGAATAACCAAAAAAATGTGAGTATTATATGAGGAAATATGTGACAGGGATGCGATTTGTAATTCCAAGAGTTGTGGAAATTATTAAACTTATTAAAGCGGTAGTATACTGCTTTTTTCCACTTTTAACTACAGGTAAGCCTATAATAAGGCTTACCTGTAGGTACAATTAATATCTCCTAAACCGCCACGGTTTAGGAGATATTTGCACTGCATGCAGCCGCTCACGCGAGCGGCGCATGCGCTCTGAAGGTCCGGCGGACCATCAGCTTTCCTTGCCGGGACCTTGCCGGAAAATGACTCCCACGCGCATGCGCCGGAGTGATGTCATCGCAGCTCCGGCCAATCACAGCGCCGGAGCTGCCGAACCCGGAAGAGACGCCGAGGGATAATGTCAGCTCCCACAGCGGTGTCCGGGGGGCCGTGTCGGGGCTTCGTTCTAAGGTAAGTAATTCATAATGAGCTAGTATGCGATGCATACTAGCTCATTATGCCTTTGTCTTGCAGGGGTTTTTTTTTTTTTTTTTTTTAGGTTTACAACCGCTTTAAAGTGGAAGTTCAGGAAAATTCTAACTAAGGTTAAACCTAGTTTTTCTAGGACTACACCATCTAACCCTGTAAAAGAAAAGATGTCTATACTTACCTATTCTGAAGCCACTCTGGTCCAGTCACATGATCTCTCCAGAGGCAGCTTCAGTGTAGAGGAGGGGCAGCCCACAAGGAATGCCCCATAATAAGCCCATGGGTGAGGTCACTGCCTAGGCATTTGCAGACGTTGTCAGCGATCTCTCCTCTACACTGACGTTGCCGCTGGAGAGATCATGTGACCAGACCAGAGCAGCTTCAGAATAGTTAAGTATACAAATCTTTACTATAGAGGGTTAGAAAGAATAGTCTTAGTATTGGGGTGGGAGTAGGTTTAGCCTTCGTTAGCATTTGCCTAAACTGCCACTTTAACACCACTTTACATACTGCATACACATATGAAAGCAGACCTTCCATGCTCCATGTCCAGTCTGCTTTACTGCTAGCCTCCTACCCCCTCAACCTATATTAGCTGAAAAGATAAATAAATAAAATGAAAATGTGGGGAAAAAAACCTTAGTTTGGTTTCAGCTTTCAAAGCCTCAAGGAGGGCAAAGGATGATGTGACTGCACTTCATTGCTGCCTCCTGAGTGCTCAATGGCCTTCCTACAATGGCCCGAGGTGCATTCTTATGGTATTGAGGGCCCAGCATTCCTAGGAGGCAGCGGTAAGCAGTAGTAAAGTCAACTGTGCGACTTGAAAGATGGGACTAAGGCAAGTTTAAAAAAAAAGTTTGGGTCAAATCTTTATTTTTAAGCTTTTATTTGAACAACTTCAGCTTTTAGGTCCTATTTGATAAATTGGACTGGAAATCAATCCTTGAAATTTCATGGGAACATCAACAATGATCCATGACTACAGAACAATCAAGATTAGGATGATTAAACAAAAAACTGAAAATAAATGTGAACACAAATATATCAATCACCCAGCGCTTAGGAACAAATTATGTGTAAATAAACAATATTAATACACAATCAATGATGAATATACCATTTGCGGTGAAGCTGCTGCCTCATAAGAAATTAAACATAATATAAAAAATGTGTATAACACCTCCTGGATGCTAGTCAGGGTTAGACGCATAAGCAGCGCTAATAAATACTATGTTCTTAAAGGAAACAAAGAAACATAAATTAGGCGAGTGGATAGATAGACACAGTCCAAAAAGAAAAAGGGCAATAGATCACCACAAAGTGTAGCCAGCTCATGCACCTTCACCGCGCCACATGCCCAATCCCTTAGGTATTGCTCACTCACCAGAAATATATATATATATATATATATATATATATATATATATATATATATATATATATATATATATACTGTGCCTTTAATCCACCAACTCAGCCAGCAAGCGCCCAATCCACTATAAATATTGGACAACCGCCGCTGCAGGTCAGCTCAATGAGGTATTCCAATTATACACCTGTGCCTCCACATCCTCCAACAGATAGTAAGCACCCAAACCTCAATGAACGCTGATCCGCCACCAATAGAAGTCAGCTCAGTCAAGGATGTTATGGCGTGGAGAGAAATAACATAAGCTTCATAGGGCAATATGTTTACACTAAAGATGCTTTATTATACCCCATTCTCCCCTGGATACACACTCACATTAAAATAGCAATAAGAGCAGCATATAATCAGCACAGCAAAGACATACACGTACGCCGGCTCGGCCACCGGAGGCTCGCTGTCCCGCTCTTCAGCGTCCGGCAGCTTTCCGAAGAGGTTCGAGGCAGCCACTCAAGCGGCCGGTTGTCAGGGTGACCGCGTGTCCACGCACTGACGCGTTTCGTCATCAAAATACTTGTACGGAGGGCCCTATTGCCCTTTTCTTTTTGGACTGCGTCTATCTATGGACTTACCTAATTTATGTTTCTTTGCATTTCCTTTAAGAACATAGTATTTATTAGCCCTGCTTATGTGTCTAACCCTATACGCTGACTAGCATCCAGGAGGTGTTATACACATTTTTTATATTAAGATTAGGATGATTGTTTACATTTTTATTAGTATAAAGGGTTAGGTCTGCTGTCAGTATGTTTTTTTATTGCGGTTTGTGTCTCCATTGGGGTGATTTTCACTCTCTTTCTGTCCTGGTGATACCCAAGGCTGGCCATACATGGTTCGAATCTCAGTCGGGTCACCAGGAACCGGCCAAGACTCAAACCATTAGTGGGCAGGCTAAATGTACCAAGTTGATCGATTGCTCAACTTTGGTTCAACCAGCCTGCCGGATTTGGTTGCTATTATCGCAGCGGCTGCAATAACCGCTAATAATCACTATCTTCTCCTGGCAGGGATGTCTTCCCCCACCCCGCTGGGAGAAGACGACTGCTCAGCAGGGGGTATTACCCTGTCAACATGGCCTGTGTTGATGGGGAAATCCTGCAAATTTCTTTCCCACAAAGAAATAAATTTGTACTGTCTATTGCCTGCCTAAGGCAAGATGTGAGCGCAACTTCCTTTTTCTCTTATCCAAAATGTGTTCTCCCTTGAAAATGCACCAGTGGCTGCCAAAAATGGGACACGGTCTGTGTAAACAATATCATCCAACCCTTCACCGTGAAAAGGAAAAAAAAAAGTGGCTACAATTCCACCTAATACTGTACTTCTCCATTGTAGGTGCCAGGAAAAAAAAAATGATTGCAATACAATATCCTGGTAATCTTTATTGCTGTATGTGCAGCACATAATTAAAACAACATACTTTTTTTAAAAAAAGTACATGTATTGGTTTAAAGTGAAACTTTAGTCAGAAAATGAAGGCATGCTAAAATTACTTCAGGCTGGCCCCTTGTGCAGGTATGCAAAACATCAAGTGCCTATACAGTTTAAAATCCAGTATTTAACTGTCTCACCGTGCTCTGCACATGTTCAGTTGCTCTCCATTTTTAGGCACTGTGCCGAATTTGTAGAGGCCGATCTGCTGACAGACTAAAAATTTACTGCTGCTCAGGAGCTTTGGGCTTCAGCATAATGGCAGCCTCCGGCAAGAAGAAAACAGGAGCTATGCTGGAGGTAATTTACAGCACGCACTCATTTTGGTAGCATAATTATTAAATGTGGAATTTATGTTCCTTGCTAAAGAACATTATTTTTATCCAGTTGTTATGGGTAAAATTTCCATCAACATTAGACCACTGGGGACAGAGCATAAGCTCCAGGATCTAATGCAGGTGTCTGAATAAAGGCTCTATGTTATACAGCCAGGTAATACCACCATAGATGTAAAAATGTATATTTTACCTCTGTTGTGCCAGCAGCAAATAAATGGTGTGCAGAATTGATGTCACAGACATTGAGCTGTCTAAAAGAGAAGAAATGTTTGAGGCATTATTATTATTATACATGATTTATATAGTGCCAACAGTTTGCACAGCACTTTACAATATAAAGGGAGACAATAAAGCAACGATTCAATTCAATACAAGAGGGTTAGGACAGATGTGTAATTACCTAACAGTTTAACCCATAAAGAAAATAAATTACATACTGAACAACAGAAACAAGCCAAATCCCATGAAGTGTAAGGTGCCGCGATCTGGTGTCTAAGTACTGCCACTCTAGCACCATCTAGTGGCTCAAATACAACATTATAGGACGCAGAGAACATTTACTCACGAGCCATCAGTCTGGAGAGAATTCAGAAATCGTCCCTGTTCTAAGTTTAGCCGGAAGACCTCAGAGCTGTGGAAACACAAAAATATTTGAAAAATGCACATAGATATAACTTCATCAAATACGTTGGTGTGAAACAAAACTGGTACTGCCCTTGAAATACATTTCTACAATTCGGTTTAGTCACTTCTTACTAAAAAGACTACATCATACGTGACATATCTGCTCTGTGCCTAATAGATCAATAAAACTTTACCAATAAAATGAACAATTCTTAGGCCTGTAATGAGTAAGGATCATTGGACAAGATCAGGTGATTATATCTCATTGTATAATTTAAAGAACATATATAAATTGTAGAAATTGTTTTCCACTGGAGTGTTATCGAAGGACTATGGCATACTAGTGATCTCGTAGCTGGTGGCAGATTGCCAATGACAGGATTGCTATACAGGGCAGAGAACTATTCACCAACTGCCATGCATCACTCCCTCACTGTCAGATGAGCGAGGTAAAACACCATAGCAGGCAGGTGACATTCAGTTCCAAGCAGCTGGAGACTGATGCATGGAAACAGGTATTTTCTCTGCACTTCTTGGCGATTCTGCTGCTAACTAGTTGTCACCAGTGACAGTATCGCCGGCGTGCCACAGTCCTTAGTTAAAAAAAATAGGTAAACAATTGGTAAAACTGCCGGAAAAAGCTGTATAAATTTGCAGATTTCATATGTCCCATTACAAGTCTTGATATTAGTCTCCTTTTATCTCCTGCACAGCAGCACCTAGAGGGGAAAAAGGAAGGGGAGGCTTGGGAGCCAATCAGACCCAGCTGCAATGTACATGTGATAAAAGCAAACATTCTGATAGGTGAAAAAAAGCTAAATTAATATGCAGATAAGCTCATGCTTGGTGTTTTTTTGACCAAGCTATGCTGCTGCAGCATTGGAGGACAAGGCTGTCATATGGCTGACAGAAGTATCTGGATCACAAAACTGATGCACAGGATTACACTTTTTTTGCAGTTTGAATATACATATGTTAAATGTGAATTTAATTGCTTATCTCAAATAATTTAGTAAATATATTTACAAAAACACACATTTTGAATGGTTTTAATAATTTTAGACTTTTACTCTATTTGTGTGGCTCTGAGAGACACTTTTTGTATGGGCAGAGCAGCCCGTCATTTGAAGGGGCTGCTGTGCCTTCTGAAAATGCAGGGAAAAGATCCCTGCACCTTTTCTGAATATGTAGCCTGTATGGAAATGGGAAATGCAGTGCAGTTCCAAGTGAATGGGGGTGCCATTAGGATTATTGGACCCCCACTCATCTCCTAAACTGACTTGAGTTTTTGCCTGCGGGTGCAGGAACAGGTATGGTCCTGCAGTGGGAACCACCTGCACAAGTGTGAACCTAGCCTAAATAATCCACTTCTATCAAATACTGTATCAAATGTTACTTTCCGGTATAGCTCCTAAAGCTATTTGAGCTGTGAATTAGTTAGGAGAAAATTTACAGACATTAATCAATACATCATTTGTTTACAGTTTCAATTTGTACCTAATGGCTCGTTTCCACTGAGCTTTCTGGTACGGTTCGGTTCGCTATTTATGCCGTTTCCATTATGAATGGTACCCTAATTCCGAACCGTACCACTTTTTGGTACCCTTTCATTGGGGTACCAAGCACATTTGTACCGTACCAACAGGGTGCAGCTACACTCTGCAGAACTTTGATTGGTTGACAGAGAATCGTCTATCACAGCTTTCCTGCTACACCACGCCTATCATGAAAGGGTACTATTGGCAGTGGAAACGCAATGTGTACCGTTCCAAACCGTACCGTACTGAACTGAACCATACCGTACCACTCAGTGGAAACGAGGCATTAGAGACTAATCTAGTCTAATCATATAAGCATCAACAGAAAATCAGGATTTCCGTTTACAGCAGCCCTCAAATAATTCTATGTTCTAGAAGGACCAAAAGGATAAAGCTGAGGGTGGGAGGTAAAAGGCAACCCATGTTTAGAATAATATTGTTAAAGAGAATAACAGGTACAGACCTATTAAAATACCCAAATATGGAAAAGTAACCTTTGTTTAGGAATATATTCAATGTGATATATTTTACATATTAAAGAATAAATGTATGAAAGTACAGTTGTCCGGACCAAGCGGAGCAATTTTTCTGTGACCTAAACCTCCGCGCTTTATCAGATGCAGCCCGTGAAACCCTTAGTGCTTGCATCTCGGAATCTGAAGTTTTTCAGGCAATAAAATCCCCTAAGCCTGGACGGGTTTTCAGGTTTGTATTACCAGAATTTTTTAGTCCTCCTGGCACCCCACCTGTCCAATTATTTTATCACATTGAAACAGTGGTCATTGTCTTCTCCAGATGTTCTCAGAGCCCATATCTCTATGACCCCCAAGATGACGGATGATGCTTCTGAGCCACAGGCCTTTCGGCCCATTCCACTCCCAAATGAGGATTTAAAGTGGTTGTAAAGGCAGAAGGTTTTTTTACCTTAATGCATTTTCATGCACTGACAGACATTGGCTCCCGCTACTGTCAATCACAACCAATGAGCCAATGAGGAGAGAGTGGGGGCTGGTAGAGCCACACTCCGTTTGTGAATGGACGCACAGAGCAGCAGCTCGGGAGCGAGCCTGCTTGGGTGACCCATAGCAAGCAGCTTGCTATGGGGGCACTCAGCAGAAGGGAGGGGCCAGGAGCACCAGCGAGGGGTCTGAGAAGAGGAGGATGCAGGCTGCTTTGTGCAAAACCCAGGGGAGTATGACATATTTGTTTTTTTAAATATTTCCTTTATTATCACTATAAAGATTTTAGGGAAAATCTTGAGCACTCACATTAACAAATACTTGCACTTCCTCATACAAAGAGATTAGATGGGCTTAGTCCCAGGGAGACAGGCCAGTGATAATAACCATAAAAGTTATTCAACCTAGTAATCTTATTAATCTTTTGTATCACTGGAAAGTCCCTGGCTTCCTTCTCTCTTATATATAGATCATTTTTAAGGTGTTTGACTTCCTGCAATTTGTGTTGACTCGCTGAGGTTTTGGAGAGGCCCTTCTGGCCTGGATTAAGGCCCTGTATTCAGCCTCATCTGCCTCAGCCAAAAATGTTGGTTATCTTATTTTCCGTATACAAGGGCACAAGAGAGAGCGCTGCCCCCTGTCCCCAGCCCTCTTTATTGTAGCTCTAGAACCCCTAGAGATCATGCTCCGTAATGACCAGAATGTAATCGCGGTTCCTTATGCGGGCCATGATTAGAAGATAAACCTTTTTTAGACGATGCCTTATGTACTTTGACCAACCCCCTTACCACCCTTTGTAACCTACAAAAAGTCTGTCACATTTCTCGGGCATGTCAGGTCTCTGTATTATTTTAGATAAAACAATAGCCCTAAATGTTACTCTAGCTCCTGATTTAGTCACACGATTACAGTCTCACTTTCCCCACCGCTGGGTGTCCTCCTTCATTAAATATCTGGGCATTAGATTGACCTACACTTTCTCCTTATTTGCAGCCAATTATTACCCACTGCTCCGCTCTTTTACCACCCTTATGCAGACCTGCTAGTTTCCCCATCTATCCAGGATTGGTCGTATTAATTCAGTAAAATTGACGGTCTTGCCCAAGATCTTGTATTACTTTCGCACTCTGTACAGGTTCCTCCACACTATCTACGTTTAGTGCAGAACAGGATTTTACATTTTATATGGGCCATTAAGTGCCCTAGAGTCCCCAGAGCTACTCCCCCTAAGCAGAAATTTTAGGGCAGGTTAAGGGGCCCAAAGATTATTTGCCCAGATCTCCTAGTTGTCTATGCTTCACTCTTCTTTGAATCTCCTGGCGCTCCCTTATTGTGCACCCCTATCTCTGCAGACACTTCTCTGGCTTCCGCATAAACTTCGCTCTGCGACCCCAAGTCCACTTATGTAACATAGTATGAAAACTTGGGCTTGTGCTAGATCAGGGGTCTTCAAACTATGGCCCTCCAGTTTTTCAAGAACTACAATTCCCATCATGCCTAGTCATATCTGTGAATGTCAGAGTTTTACAATGCCTCATGGGATGTGTAGTTCTGCAACAATTGGAGGGCCGTAGTTTGAGGATCCCTGTGCTAGATATTCGGGCAACCTTATGTCTCCATTTTTTCCTCTACTACCAACAATCCTTTATTTCCCCAGGATCCGAATGAGCCCCAGACGTTCTCCTGGTGGACCTCCTATGGTTTTACGCATTTTCCGATGTGGGCAGCCCTCCTAGAAACATATGAAGCCCCACAGTCTGGGTTTTTCCACTGTCCTCAGCTCCGGCACTGGATACTACCTTTCCACCAAACCCCACAGATCATTTTCAAAAAGCGACTTTTGAACATGTCTGCCAAAATTCCGCAGGGTCGCCAGGCCTCATTTCCACCCTCTATGCATCTTTGAATAATCGAGCACCATCTACTTCTCGCTCATATGTGACTCAGTGGGAGAAAAGATTTGTTTTCTAATAGAGATGCACTGAAATTTCGGCCACCAAAACATATGAGGCGAAAATGGTGTTATCGGCATTTTGCTGATAAAGAGAAAAAGGTGCTGATAATGGCACAAAAACGCATGCGATTTTACCATTGTTTTTCATAGGTCATGTGGCTTAAAAACCGCATCAAAAACGTAACAGGTGCGTTATTAATGCTTTTTCTTTTTTTTTTTTTACGGACCAAAAATGCAGCAAGCAGGATTTTTAACACCACAACGAAAGCGCAACGAACCAGTGTGAAGACATACATAGAATTTAAAGTTATACATTTTTCCTGAGCTTTTCTTGCATTAAAAGGTGCCAATAATGGCTTACAATAAATACATATTCATTTAAATTAATAATATTAAATTAAAAAGTCAAATAGAATACATTTATAAATTTATTTCGGTTTTCGACCAAGTGCATCCTGCATTTTTGGTTTCGGCACCATAATTACCATTCGATGCACCTCTAGTATCTGAAATAGACCTGGCAGACTGGAGCAAGGCCTGGTCTTTTGTAGCAAAATGCTCGTTTAACACCGCTACACTGGAGGTGGCAGACAAAGTGCTCCTGAGGTGGTATTGGGTCCCAGCCTGAATCGCTCATGCCAATCCTAGTTCTAGTGACCGCTGCTTTCAGGGTTGTGGCCATTGTGGGGATGTACTACACCTTGGTGGACATGCCCACCATTGATAGACTTCTGGTCTCGAGTGTTTGTCCCGTTTCACACTTTGTTCCATCTGACTATTAGAAAGGATGCCAAGTTTGCTTTACTGCCCATCCCAGGCCTATATGCCCATCAACAAAAGTTAGCATCTTACCGATTTATGTCAGCTGAGAAAGCAACTGCTCAGGCCTGGAAAAAAAACATGGTTCCTTTCCAGGGTGTGAGAGACCTCATGACTGCTTTGATGTTTAATGAACAAATGTCCAGTTTCCTCAAAAGACTCTCATGACATGTTTCTTAAAATTTGGAAACCTTGGCTTGTGTATGCTTTGCCTTCATTTATTTCCCTAACAATCCCAAGTCCATTTCCCCATTGGTTCCCTTCCTCTCCCTTTCTTCTTTCTGGTCTTCTCTTCAGGGCTCCTGTCCCCCATTTTTATGTGTATATGCCATACTATGCTATTGTTCGGATGTTTGCTTGTTCAGGTTTGATGCTGCCATCCACGTGGAGCCTACTTGGACCTCTCTATTTTTTTGTTTACACCTACTATGTTTAGTCGTTGTTTCTTTTTTCTTAGGCCCGGTGCACACCTGAGTGTTTTTCAGCTCGTAAAATGCTCATCTCGGAAGTCTCAAAACGCCCAACAAACAAAATCTTATTAATTTCAATGGCCCCTGTTCACATCTGAGCATTTTATTGTCTGAAACAAAACACCTGAAGCTCAAATAAGTACATGAGCTTCTTTTTTGGCAGATTACCAACATTTTTGTTAGATTTCAATGCCTGCCTCCAAAAAACACCTGAAAAACACCCAAAAAAACACCTTAAAATGATACGCTCAGGTGTGAATGGTGCATAAGCACCATATAAAGCCTAGTACACAAGATCAGAAAATTGGAGAAAAAAATACTGCTTTCAAAGCGATCGTATGATAATCTGATTGTTAGTACACAACTTTAGAGAGCCGATCACGACAGTTCAGCAAAAATTATCCAAAGGGGACAAACACTAAATGTTTTCTCGTATGATACTAGATCGCAAGATTTTCCTTTAATCAGTACAGTTTGCATCCGAAAATACAATACAATTACAATAAATTACATCACTACTGAAATTGTATTCTGTCGTACATGAATTTTCGTAGTTTTAGTAACCTCTCCATTCTCGATATGGAGACTAGCATGCAAAAAAATCTGGTGCTCCTATTGTTGCTTTTTAATTGAATAAAAATGATTGAACCATAAAGTAACATTGTCCTTTAACTTTGTCACCCCCAAAAAAGCCCAAGAATACAGCAATATATGTACTTAGCTTACAAACATTTCCCAGTATGTTATTACCTTGCTCCAACAAAATACAGGTCACAGGATGGGTAATGGTAAGAAAAATCTCTGCCAAATTTTGGTATCCTAAGCCTGTAGTAACGGCCATGCTGGGAATGGAATTCTACATATCGGTCACTCTGCAGGAAGACGATCTGCAGAGAAAGTGAAGACAATTGGTTGAATTGTGTCATATCTACATGTACTAAGAACCAAAGAGCCCAAAATGTAAGGAAGCAGTTTAATCATCTCTTTACACGGCTGTAGATTTAACTTCCTCTTACCAAATAATAAAAAAATAAAAAGATTAAAAAATCTGCCTCCTACAAAACAACCCTCAGTTATGTGCTCACTTGATGGTAACCCAAAAATGTAATACAATGCAGCTTACCAACCATTCGAGGTGATGGCTGCATTCGTTTTCTTATTTTAAGGCCTTTCCCCTCTGTTTTCACCTGGTGATCTGACCAGTAACACGCCTCCTGTATTGGTGAGACACAGCTCTGGATGAATGAGCACAGGGGGCACCTTTGGACAGCGACATTGTCAGTCTGGGGTGAGGGGAGTGTTAGATGGTTTAGCAGATTTAGATACACTAAGGGCCCTTTCACACGGGCGTTCCACATGTCCGTATATCATCCTATTTTTTTGCGGATGATATACGGACATAATGTAAGTCAATGGCATTGCGGATGTCAGCGGATGACCATCCGCTGACATCCGATTTTTGTCCTTTCAGTTCTGTTCCGTTTTTTGGAACGGAACAGAACCCTATTTTTCTTCCGTTTAAAAAACGGAACAGATGCTGAATCGGATGTCAGCGGTGTCACCCGCTGGCATCCGCAATGCCCATAGACTTACATTATGTCCGTATATCATCTGCAAACGGATGGGATGATATGCGGACATACGGAGCGGATCACACAAATGTCATCCGCTCCGGAGCGGATCGCAATGCGGTCCGCTCCGTGTGAAAGAGCCCTAACAAATTGAAGCCACACACTGCTAACACTTCATAAGCAGCTTACAGTAAACTGTTTTTGTTTCCTTTTAAGTTAAAAGTTTTATATAAATAAAAGCTGATCATTGTAAACACCCCCTGTCTGTAGGTCTCAACCCTTTAACTGCTACTTTGGCAGAAGAGCTTGCTTTTCTAAAAAAAAAAACACAACAGACTTACTGGCTGAATTACCAGGTGAAAATAGAGGAAACAAATCCTAAAAAGAAAACTATTTCAGCCACCACATCGTAGAATTGGCAAGCTGCAACATGATAAACATCTTTTTTTGGGTTTAATACCGCGCCAAGCTGGAAATCCCGCTGTCAGAATACAATATCTCAGCGGGGACTTCTGTGGATGGAGGAATCCAAATGAGCCAACTATGGACCCCCTTTAGACACACAGACATTTATTAGCCTAAAATGATTTAAGACTGATATCCCAGTGTTTTTTGGCTCCCAAAGATCTGCAGATGCTACCAATAAAAGTGGCTGTACTTCTGTGCGGCATACTTTCCCACACACGAATGTGGGACATTTGGGAAATCAGACAGACAGACATACTTACATGCACAAGTAAACAATGATGCGGAAGTGAAATGCATTTACACGACCAGGAGGCTTCATGGGCATTTTTTTTCTCTTTTTTGGAAGAGGGGCTTTCTCAGCTAGGCATACTCTCCTGCCTGCATGCCTGAGCTAAGGGCAGATGGATTCCAGGAAGTAGAGGCTACATGAATTGTCTGCCCTTACTCAAGATGGCCTTGCCTAGAAATTCTGGGGGTGGGGGAGGGGTTTCAAAGTGATTTCTTAGCAAAATATAGCATGGAGACATGGATGGATGGGGGAGTTTGCTTTGAATACGAAAAATGAATTAAAATAGTGTTTTCAGTGTGCAGTGCCCAGATAAGACGGGCAATGAGTCAAGAGTTGATTAGGGCAATATCTGTCAAAGGTGTTTAGGAATAGTGGACTGAGCAAAAGCTATGGGAGCCAGCAGCAGAGAGACGCAGAGGCAACTGGTATGCTTAATTTACAGAAAAAAACAAAAACACAATACCTTAGAGTAGTCCTCCGATAAGATATCAAACTTGACCACTAAAAAATAAAAACACATTAAAGTCAAAAATGAAACAGAAAAGTGCAAAAGTCCACACCATGCAGATATACCATGATCTAAAGTCTAAGGCTGGGCTCACAAGTGTCCGGATGCAGTTGGCAGTCCGGAGCGTTTCTGTTCACCGGTTCAGGTGCAATTCAGGTGCAAATCTTTGCCTGAATTCGCACCTAAATCGGACACAAACGCACAGGACCCTTTTAAAAATTGCACCGTGGGCATCCCGGACATGTGTGAACCGGCTCCATTGAGAGCCAGTCACATTCACATATTATGCAAATTGGATGCAGGTAAAAACGCATCCAATTCGCATATATGCAATCCCTGCCTTAGGTCCCATTCGAGGGTTTTTTTAGCATCTTAGTGCATTTTGTTGCAGGTTGGTGAGCAATTTCCAGCTGAAATGCAACAATTAAAGATATATAAATTAATAATAAAATACATAAGAATCATAAACAAAAAAATGTATTAAATAAAAAAAAAATAATAAATAACCCCAAGCCCTCACATTATCCGCTAATATTAACCCCTAACCCTAATATTAACCTCTATCCTAACAAAATAAATAAGTAAATAAATAACCATAAATAAAATTAATTAACCCATGACCATAACCCCTACAAAAAAAGAATAACAATAAAAAATACATAATTAAAAACGTGGATAAAAAAAAAAAAAAAACACCAAAGATCAAAAAAGCATTAAACATTGTACAAAAACGTGTAAATGCTTGAAAAAAACCACTCAAAAAACGCAATGCTCAGGTGTGAATGCAGCCTTAATGACCTTAATGATCATCTCTAGGATAAGCAAATATTGTAAAAATTCAGAGCCATTTCTGCTCTCACATGAGTCTTGGTCTCCTTTGTGCTATAATCCATCATTCACACAACTCCTGTGCAGCAGTTTCAAAAAATAAAGACCGGACACTGCTGCTCTCTCTCCTTGTACAGAGTGACTGGTCTGGTCTCCGCCCCCTCCTGTAATTTTCAGCAGGCAGCTTGTAGCGGGTGTACCAGCTGAGTCCTCCAACAGCTCTTCCCTCAGCACAGGCTATGTGCGGCACAATCACGAACGTCATCACCTCTTTTACAAGATAATAACTGCATTTATAATTGCATTGATGCACGCAGAGTAGATACATTTTCTTCTTTTTGCGATATTGAGAATATATTTGAATGAAAACTTTTGTTCTCAGGGTCAGTTTTAAAAGGTAAATCTCATCAGCCACTATTAGTGTGACTGTTCAGTTCTCATTATACCCCTCTACACAAAAACACAGCCCACACAATGTTTCCCTGCCCCGGGAATAACCCATTATATAGATTCTTATGGAACTGGATTTCAAATACACAACGCTGGATACCTCGGGAGTACAGTACCACCAGAAATCCCTAATAGACCCCTGACCAGGGGCAATTGTTGGACTATGCGAGTCCAAACAGTAATAGGAACAACTGGCCAAAGCAGGGGATCATTGAGGAAAAATTTACATTTTTCCAACAGAAAATAAACAGTCCTCCAGCATGGCACTACGTTGTAAGCGGAGCTAGGGAGAATGTTCATGTGTGGTCCTTATGAGCTGACAAAAGCAGATGTCATTGCTAAGCAACATCTAAAAGCTAATCATACATTTACTGAAATTTATGAAAATTATGTTGTGGGCTGGAAAGGAGAGTCATCCCTTCAAAAGTAAAATTTCAATCTAGGGCAGTGATAGCTGAATGTGGCCCTTTGCTTGCCTTTGCCTGCCCCTTGGGACACTATTCCACCAGCTGACACCATCTATGGGGCACTATTCTTCCCATTGATACCAACAATGGGGCACTATTTTCTCCCATTAAAACCAATAAGGCTGCACTGATGCTGGGGCATTTTCTACTCCCACTGGCCACAGCCTAGTCCCCTCAAAGCCTGAAAGACAGTAAACTGGCCCTTGCCTTAGAATGTTTGGAGACTCCTGATCTAGGGCAGTGGTTCTCAATTCCGGTCCTCGGGACCCACTAACAGGCCAGATTTTAAGTATTACCTTGGGGGATGCAGACTAGAATACTGCAATCACTGAGCAGCAAATGAGATCACCTGTGATGTAATTTAGTTATCTTGCAAACCTGGCCTGTTGGTGGGTCCCGAGGACCGGAATTGAGAACCACTGATCTAGGGTACAGGGTAATAGAAAATTTGAGTTCAACCGAATTCAACTGAAAAAAATAAAACAACTTAAAATATGGTCTTCTTGTACAGACCTAAATCTCGTGTGACCTTTGACACCTTCACAAACATTTCAAATATCTTTTACATTTGCAGCTTTTTTTTTTTTTTCATTTTGATTGTAAAGGCTACACATTTTGTTACCCTAATGCATCTCCTGCATTAAGGTAAAAAATGCCCCAGCATTTGTATGGCCCCCTCATCCTAAGCCCTCACTCAATCCAGCGCTGTGCCGTCTATAGCGGCTGTCTCCCCTTTCCCTGCATTCAAAGGACACAGAGGCAGCAGTGGGAGATTACTGAATACCATTGCACAGAGCAGGTAAGTATAACATGTTTATTATATTTAAAAAAAAACAAACAAAAAAAAAAACACTTTAAGGGCTCTTTCACACGGGCGTTCAGTTTTTTTTTGCCTGATCACTTCCTTTTTTTTTTTTTTTGAAACGGACACGGATGACCCTTGTGTCATCCGTTCCGCATGTCCGTTTTTCATCCCATCCGTTTGCGGATGAAAAATGGACATAATGCATCTCTATGTAAATACGGATGTCTGCGGATGACACCACTGACATCCGTTTTTGCGTCCGTTCCGTTTTTTGAACGGAAGAAAAAATAGGGTTCTCCTCCGTTCAAAAAAAACTGAACTGAAAGGACGAAAAACGGATGTCAGAGGATGATCATCCGCTGACATCCGTATTTACATAGAGATACATTATGTCCGTTTTTCATCCGCAGACGGATGGGATGAAAAACGGACATACGGAACGCCCGTGTGAAAGAGCCCTTAAGCAGAATTCACATTAGCGCTGCATGATTAGTCGTTAAAAAACTGATCTCGATTTACCCCCCCCCCCCCCCCCTTGATCTTAAAATGGCATGTCCTCCATTCTTACAAAGCTGTTCTCTGCTCACTCACAGCTGTCAAAAAAAAAAAAAAAAAGAGCCTCCAGTAAATGTTTACCAACATTGTTAAGGCTGCTAGATAACCATAAATACAATGTTTTACAATGTATCATTTCTTTCTTTTAGATCAAAGGAATGAACTTCCATCTGTAAGTGAGGGCAGTTTAACCTCTTAAAGACCAGGCCTTTTTCGGACACTTGTTGCTTTCAAGTTAAAATCAGTATTTTTTTCTAGAAAATTACTTAAAACCCCCAAACTTTATATATACACTTTTTATATACACATATAGAGAATAAAATGGTGATTGTTGCAATCTTTTATGTCACCCTGTATTTGCGCTGAAGCCTTTTAAACGCAGTTTTTTGGGAAAAAATACACTTTTAAGAATTAAAAAAAAAAGTAGTTAGCCCAATTTTTTGTAAATTGTAAACGATGATGTTACGCCGAGAATCGTGATCTTTTCTAACCAAAAAAATTGTGATTCTCATTTTTTCCAGGATCGTGCAGCTCTAATTCACACCTATGCATTTTCTTTTATGCATTCTTCACTGCAACCAATGGAAATGCATCTGTTAAAATAAGTGTCAACCCATTAAGAGCTATGTGTGCTGTGATGCACATCGGCATTCAATTCAAAGTGCATTGTAATACGACATAACTTTTGATGCATTTACATGGATAAAAATAGAATCAAAACAATGGCAACTGTCTATAATATACAGTGCTGTAGCAAACAAAAAGTCATCCTGTTAGGGTTTAGACCTACTCTAACCACCTGCCGACTGTAGGCCGTCATAGGACGTTCTCGGTTGGGGGTGGATATACTGGGGATGATGCCTGTAGCTACAGGCATCATCCTGGTGTTAACATTTTCAACCGGCGGTTGCCTTTAATGCAGAAGCAACTCAAATCACTTCTGCAGGCAGCGGAATATGGAACCCCACCCTCCTGCCGCCACTCGCCTGGGCTTTCCTGTCCGCTCTTGGAGCCTGGGAGCGCTCCGACCGACAGCTGCACAGAGAGGGGAAATGATGTTCTCTCTACCTTTGTGACCCAGGGAACCAGAAGCGACGAGATTTTGTCACTTCCGGTTCCGCCTCTCCGTTTACCTGGCCAGTCGATCACACTGAACGGTCTGATCAGCTGCATTGGAGGCCAGAGGAGAGATCTGGGGTTTAATAAAAACCAGATCTCTCCATAAAGGGGAAGTGCCATGGCCCATGCAGTTAAAAGGGATGTTGTTAATCCCTTGGGAAAGAAATAAAGTTAAAGTTAATACAAAAACAAAGAGAAATAGTGTAAAAAATTGTGGGCCCCCCCCCCCCTTGCGCGGACTTACAAATGCATATGCAAGTCCCATGCGCATATTCAAATGGTGATCACACCACACGTGAGGTATTGTAGCGAACATCAGCGCAAGAGCAATAATTCTAGCACCAGAACTCCGGTGTAACTCTAAACTGGTAACCTTCAAACATTTTTAAAGCGTCACCTATGGAGATTTTTTTAAGATCCATAGTTTGGCACTATTCCACGGGCATACGCAATTTTAAAGCATGTTTGCTATTTACACGGCTTAACATTATCTTTCCCATTTTACCAAAAGTTGGTTATTATATAGGTGTTTGTGTGCAATAAAATACATTTTTTCCCAGAAAATTGAATTTGAAAAACCACTGCGCAAATGTGACAAAAAAAGTTTGCAAAACCCACCATTTAGTTCTATAGGGCCTCTGCTATATGTATATATATATATATATATATATATATATATATATATATATATATATATATATATATAAAATGTTTGGGGGTTCAAAGTACATTTTCTAGCAAAAAAAATGTTTTTTTACATGTAGGAGAGAAGTGTAAGTATTGACCCAGTTGGCAGGAGGTTAAAATGAAAAATTCAAATTTAACATACTTTCACATAAATGCTCAAGGGAAAAAAAAAATGAACACAGAGGGTTATCTCCAATCAGGATATAAAAGTCCCAGTGTAGATGTAAAGTTCTACAGATGTCCCGCTATAATAAAAGTGATACTGACCATCCGCATCCAAACACCTTTCAAATTTCAGAGACAGTTGGTAAGTGTCATAACAGCGAACGCGTGGCTTGTATGTACCTGAAGAAAAAAGTGACAAAATAGAATTACTAAGTGAGAACATAGTGAAGTCTACAAGCCTTACAGTTTATTTATTAATTGATGTGAAAGGTATAAGGTTGGTCTAAAAACTGACAAACACAGGGGTACAGCCAACAGGGGAATCTAAACCCGAACAATGAATGTCTTCAATTTACTCTCTTTTTATCAATAAATATACAAATTGAAAGTGTTTTGTTGAATCTGTTCAATATAAAAATCTTCACCTAGTCTTTCTCTGCCATCTAGACTGGCTGGCCTAGGATGACATAACGCATACGCATGGGAGTAAATTCATACCAGCACAAAAGCATGCTAAGATTGTAAAATAAAAGCCTTTCCTCCCAGCAATTGCGTTTTTTTACAAGTTCCAATATAAGACTTGATTCAGACAGCTATATACATGTTGTCATAAATCATTGCTTCAGCCACTGCTAAAAATAATTGTTATAGCTAAGTGAATTGAGTGCGCAATCTAATTTAGGCAAAGCCTATCCATTGGACAGCGGTGTCAGACAATAGCAATGACAATTAATTGGACTGACCAAAATGAATGCGACTGCTTGCGGAGACTTTTTAACCTGTGAACCAGTTTGGACGCTGCACTAGGTGTCAAATAAAAGCTCCAAATAGAAGGAAGCTGTACCACATCTTATTCACAGTCTGACTTGGCTAAGGATTACATCTCCTCCCTGTCTGTAGTACAGAGATCTAGTAATGTATGAGCTGCCGTTCCTGTTCCCTATACGCAGAACACAACCATTATACGATGATCATATATGCAATGGATATGCAGTTTTCTCCACCAACCACAATACAGCGAAGGGAAGAAAGCAGAGGTTAATGGCAGCAGCACTATCACATGACCACAAAACGTCAGACACCTACACTGCACAAAAAAATGAAAGGAACGCGTTGGAAACACATAAGATCTTAATGGGGAAAATTCTCATGCTGAATATCTATACTGATATGGACTGGGTAATGTGTTAGGAAGGAACGGATGCCCCATCGTTTGATGGAAATAAAAATGATCACCCTACAGAGGGCTGAATTCAAAGACACCCTGAAAATCAAAGTGAAAAACATGATGCACCAAGCTAGTCCATTTTGCTGAACTTTTATTGCAGCAGCTTAAAATGGTACTCAGTAGTTTGTATGGTCCCCATGTGCTTGTATGAATTGCTGACAACGTCTGGGCATGCTCCTAATGAGACAACGCATGGTGTCCTGGGGTATTTCCTCCCAGATCTGGACCAGGGCATCATTGAGCTCCTAAACAGACTGAGGTGCAACCTGGATGAACAGAAATAATGTCCCAGAGGTGTTCTATTGGATTTAGGTCAGGAGAGCGTGGGGGCCATTCAATGGTATCGATTCCTTTATCCTCCGGGAACTGGCTGCATACTCTCACCACATGAGACCGGGTATTGTCGTGCACCCCGCGGAACCCAGGACCCACTGCACCAGTGTACAGTCTGACCATGAGTCCAAGGATTTCATCCCGATACCTAATGGCAGTCAGGGTGCCATTGTCTAGCCAGTAGGGCTCTAGCAGTGCTCATCCTGTTCCTCCTTGCACAAAGGAGCGGATGCCGGTCCTGCTGATGTGTTAACCACTTGCCGACTGCCTAACGCCGATCTACGTCGGCAG
Organism: Pelophylax lessonae; assembly: GCF_965119305.1. NCBI lineage: Eukaryota > Metazoa > Chordata > Amphibia > Anura > Ranidae > Pelophylax > Pelophylax lessonae. Next base: position 143,886,659 of record NC_138770.1, on the reverse strand, counting down.
TCAGCCCCTCACAGGCAAAGTGACGTAGGGCTACGTCACTAGCTTGTGAGGGTCTAGGGAGCGAGCGCGCGCCCCCGATGGCGCGCTCCCGCTCCCGCGTGGTCACGGACCCCCCCCCGCGCGTGTGACCGGGGGACCCGATGTCCGCCGGTCACTCTGCGATCGGCGGGGGAGAGGGAGAAAGTCAGGCAGCTTGTGTAAACAAGCTGCCTGTCATTCTCCCCTGTGTATGAAGGATGATCATACGGTTCTACTATGTAGAACCGTTGATCACTCTTCATACATCTGAAGCCACAGCCAATCACAGTAGAAAGCACGCCCCCTAGGGACACACATAGCCCCTCCCTTTAAAAAAAAAAAAAAGTTAACCCCTTCACTGCCAGTGTCATTTTACAGTAACAGTGCATATGTATAGCACTGATTACTGTAGAAATGTCACTGGTAACCCCAAAAGTGTCAAAAATGTCAGTCAAGGGTCCGATCTGTCCGCCGCAATGTCGCAGTACCGCAAAAAAAAAAAAAATTGCAGATCGCCGCCATTACGCGTTAAAAAAAAAAAACAACAAAAATGACAAAAATCTTTCCCTTTGTTAGTAAACGCGATAACTTTTGCGCAAACCAATCAAAATACGCTTTTTGCGATTTTTTTTACCAAACATATGTAGCATAAAACAAATTGGCCGAAAATGTTAAAAAATTGATTTTTACATTTTTTTGGGGGGGAATTTCATATAAAAAAATGTGAAAAATATTGCTATTTTTGCAAAATTGACGCTCTTTTTTTGTTTATAGCGCGTGATCAAAAAATCGCACAGGTGATCAAATACCACCAAAAGAAAGCTCTGTTTGTGGGGAAAAAAAAGGACGTCAAATTCGTTTAGATACAGCGTCGCACGACCGCGCAATTGTCCGTTAAAGTCACGCAGTGCCGAATCGCAAAATACCCCCTAGTCAGGAAGGGGGTAAAATCTTCCTGAAGGTTAAGTGGTTAAGGACCTTCTACAGCCTTTCCCAGCTCTCCTAAAGTAACTGCCTGTCTCCTGGAATCTCCTCCATGCTTTTGAGACTGTGCTGGGAGACACAGCAAGCTACCGGCAATGGTGCACATTGATGATGTGCCATCCTGGAGGAGTTGGACTGCCTGTGCAACCTCTATAGGGTCCTGGTATTGCCTCATGCTGCCAGTAGTCACACTGACCCTAGCCAAATGCAAAACTAGTAAAAAAAAAAAAAAAGTCAGAAAAGATGGAGTAGGGAAAAAAATGTTAGTGACCTCCACATGTAAAACCATTCCTGTTTTGGAGGTCATCTCATTGTTGCCCATCAAAATGTCATTAACACCAAAGCAGCTGACACTGATTAACAACCCCCTCTGCTACTTAACTGACCAGATATATATCCCAGGTGTTTAATTGATGCTATACCATGATTAAAAAAAAGTGTTCCTTTCATTGTTTCGAGCAGTGTAGTTGTCTATTAGGCGATGTCCCCAATTCGGCAACATCAGCTCCAAAAAATGTCAAGCTCAGGGGATTAAAAGTTCAGTGTATGGCCAGCAGAGTCCCCACATAATACAGGACACCCCCTGCTCTCCCCTGTCATTCCATTCAGGCACTAGGAGCAAAGGGAAATACCCAGCACTTCTGGGTATGTATTACCATGCGACTCTCTCTTCTTCTCCCATTTGACAGCCTTTGTGCCTTGTGCTTGGCCCAACACTATCACACTTGGGTAGGGAAGGAGTCCATAGTCACGTGAAAGCTTAGTTTGGGGCTTATACAGGGCGTTCTTTCCTCGGTCCTAACCACCAAGTGGAGGGGGTGTGTGAGGAAAGGTCAGTACACGCTACTCTGAAAGGAAGGTAAGAGTCCAACTTCAGGTTTGAATGAACTTTAAATAGTTAATTTGGACCAAGCTGATCCAAATGAACTATTCCATTCACTAACAGGTACACTTGCTGTCAGCCCTGTATAAACTGTATATAGCATCTGCATCTGCCCAACCTCTGTTTGGCTGAGGCTGGGCAGATGACGTCAGGCTCTCCACCTCAAGCCAATCAAAGGAAGCCTTGTATTCATTCCGAAAATACAAAGTTTCCTCTGAATGGTTGGGCAGTGCTTATCCCGACTCAATTTTGTTACAAAAGCAGGATGAGATGTCTCAATTACGCTGCCAAAACACAGCACACTGTATACTGAATGTAGCTGGTGCTTCATACAGTGCCAGCGGCATGCACACCTGTAGGTGAAATAAATAGTTCATTAGCACCAGATTCAATTAAAGTGGAAGATTAGTCAGAAAATGAAGTCCTGCTAGATGACTTCAGGCTGGCCCATTTTGCAGGTATAGCTATGTAAAACATTAAAAAAAAGTGTCTATACCGTTTTGATCCAGTAATACACTCTCACACCCTGCTCTGCACATGCTCAGTTGCTCTCCTATTTTAGATACTGACAAATTTATAGAGGTCGATCTGCTGACAGCCCTAAAGCAGAATTGAACCCTCCTATCCTTTACAGCCAAGGATGCTGCTTCTGTTTGATCTACAACTGTCCAGAACTGTGGTGCTGCACATGTGATCAGTTACGACATCAGTCATTTGATGTTTTGATAGTTTGGTTGAGGACACAAGCGAATGTGACCGTTAGCAATCCTGGCATTCCAGGAATGTATCGTTTTTTTTTTTTAAACCGTTAAATCGATGAGTTTAGAGCCACTTTTTGATTTGTTGCTGTTTGGGGGGCTCTGGACTTCAGCAAAATGGCAGCCTCTTGTAAGAAGCAGCAAGTTGTTATGGGTAAAGTTCCACTTTGGAGTTAAAGCGGAACTAAACCCTTCTATCAGTTTTAGGAAGCTGTCATCTTAGCCTCTGTTTGATCTGTAGCCGCCATGGTGCTACACCTGTGATCGATCAGTTATCACACCAACCATGTAAAGGTTTCAGTTTGGTTGAGGACACAAGCAAATGTGATAGTTAGCATGCTGGGAATGTAACTTTTTTGAAACGTTAAACTGCTGGGTTTATATCTTCTTTAAGCTTTAGGCCCCTTTCACACATCCGATCAGGTCCACCTGCAAAACTGACAGGCGGATCTGATCGGATGCCCCATGCATCCCTATGGGGCAGCGGATGTCAGCGGAGACATGTGCGCTGACACCCGCTGCCATCCAATCCAATCCGTCAAATCTGGACGGATGGAAACCTTATTTTCCACCCATCTGGCAGATTGGATGAGAACAGACAGGCGGTCTGTTCTCATCCAATTCCCCCATAGAGAACAGTGGGGACCTGACAGCTCTGTCTCTGCACACAGAGCGGAGACAGAGCTGTCATCCGCGTGCTCAGTGAGGGATCGGCGGATCGATCCCCTGCTGAGCAGAACGGACAGGTGTTAAAAGAACCCTTAAAGCGGAGTTCCAGCCATTCACTCACCTGTCCAACGGTCCAGCGATGCGGCCGCCCGAAGCCTCGATCCTCTCCCTCGGCATCACTGCTGTGGGCACCCGGCTGTGACAGTTTGCGGCTTCACAGCCGGGTACCCACTGCGCACGCGCGAGTCGCGCTGCGTGCCGTGATTGCCTGGCAATCTTCTGGGACCTCTGACGTGTCCCAGAAGATTGCAGGGAGGGAGGGGGAGAGGAGAACTTCCGTTCAGGGCGCCGCAGCGCTCCGAGCGGAAGTGGGAGCGGGTACCTGTCAAAACTAGGTACCCGCCCCCCCCCCCCCCAAAAAAAATGACATGCCAAATGTGGCATGTCAGGGGGTCAGGACTCCCTAAAGCAGAAGTTCCACTTTTGGGTGGAACTCCGCTTTAAGTCATAACTAAACCCATTGATTTAACGGTTTCCGAAAACAGCTGCATTCAAGACATGTTGTGAATGATGATTGTCATTGTTGCTAATGCTCTTAAAGTGGAACTTTACCCATAACAATTTGATAAAAAAAAAAAAAAAAAGTTCTTTAGCAAGGAACATACAGTCCACAATAATAACTATGCTACTAAAACTAGTGCGTGCTGTAAATTGCCTCCAGCATTGCTCCCGTTTCTTCTTGCTGGAGGCTGCCATTTTGCTGATGCCCAGAGCCCCTGAACAAAGTGGAACTAAAACAAATTGATTTAACGGTTTCAAAAAACAGATACATTCCTGGAATGCCAGGATTGTCAAATGTCACATTTGCATGTGTCCTCAACTAAACTGTCAAAAAATCAAATGGCTGGAGTCATAAGTGATCACATGTGCAGCACCATGGCAGTTGCAGATCAAACAGAAGCCGCTTACTTTGCTGTAAAGGATAGGAGGGTTCAATTCTGCTTTAGGGCTGTCAGCAGATCGATCTCTACAAATTCAGCAATGCCTAAAAATGGAGAGTAACTGAGCATGTGCAGAGCAGGGTAAGACAGTGTATTCATGGATTTTAAACAGTATAGATACTTATTTTTAATGTTTTACATAGCTTTACCTGCAAAATGAGCCAGCCAGAAGTGTCTACCAGGACTTTTAGGTTTCAAAATAAAGTTCCACTTTAAAAAGCCGGTGTCCTAAACTGATCACATGTGCAGTACCATGACAAGTGCAGATCATACAGACATAGCTGGCAGTTTCCTTGGCTGTTACGGATAGGAGGGTTTAGCTCCACTGTAAGTGATCCCTTTACATGCTAAAGAAAGAGGGAATCCAGAGTGGGCACATTAAAGCGTACCTAAAGCCAAAACAATGAAATGTTATAGCGTACCAGAGGCAGTGGTTACATTCGGGTTTTTTTTAGGCTTTTTTCCCCCTTTTATGTTACCCTGGGATGCTGTGAATAGCACATTTCCTGTCCCTTTGTAGTTTCCCTTATGTCTCATTTGTATCTATGGAGGGAGCAGACATTTTCTGTACTCGCTGAAAATGCTCTAAGAAGAAAAGCAGCCAACATATCTATGGAGCGATATGCAAATATAGGAAGGCAAATTTTTTGGGGTTTAGTTATGCTTTAAAAGAGGTTGTAAAGTCAGAGGGTTTTTTTATCTTAATGCATTCTATGCATTAAAGCAGTTGTATCCCCAAAAACAAGAAAAACACAAAACCCTGCATAATGTGCTAGTATGCATAGAATACTAGCACATTATGAAATACTTTCGTTAGATCGAAGCCCCCATACGGTGGCCCGGAAACCGCTGAGGGAGCAGACATGTTCCCTCGGTGTCTCTTCCGGGTTCGGCAGCTCCGACGCTGTGAGTGGCCAGAGCCGCGATGACATCACTCCGGCGCATGTGCGTCTGGCAAGGAGCTCTGAAGGTCCGGCAAGATACGCCAGACCTTCACAGCGCATGCGCTGCTGGTGTCAGTGGCTGCATGCAGGGTGAATATCTCCTAAACCGTGCAGGATATTAATTTTACCTACAGGTAAGCCTTATTATAGGCCTTATTATAGGCTTACCTGTAGGTAAAAGTTAAAAAGCGGAGAATACTACCACTTTAAGATAAAAAGCCTTCTGGGTGTAGAAGTGCACCCCCCCCAGTACCCCGTAGTACTTACATGAAACCCTTCCCCCTCCAGCAATTTCCACGAGTCCCTTAGCCTTCCAGGACTCTCTCTCCTGATTGGCTGAGACACAGTCGTGGCGCCATTAGCTCCCGCAGCTGTCAAAGTCAATTAGCCAATCAGGAGAGAGAGGGACTGAATTGACACACGGAGCTGCAGCTAGGCTCCGGTGCCCCTACAGCAAGCTGCTTGCTGAGGGGGGCACTTGATGGGAGGGAGGGGCCAGGAGCAGCGGCAAGGGACCCGAGAAGAGGAGGATCCAGGCGGCCCTGTGCAAAACCAACTGCACAGAGGAGTTAAGTATAACATGTTTATTTATTTATTTTAAACAAGACTTTACAATCACTTCAACCTAATTAAAAGCCAATTCTGTCCAACACCTGGGGAAACTAGAGATTATAGATTCCCAATTAGTTGATGCAGGTTCTCTCCAACCATACAGTGGTATTAGCACCAAAGTCAATTCACCAAGACAGAGGGGTTAATTTACTAAAACTGGAGACTGCAAAATCTGGTGCAGCTCTGCATAGAAACCAATCAGATTCCAGTTTTTATTGTCAAAGCTTATTTTAACAAACTGAAGTTGGAAGCTGATTGGCTACCATGCACAGCTGCACCAGATTCTGCACCCTCCAGTTTTAGTAAATCAACCCCAGAATGTCAAGACACGACTGGCTATCATGTACATTCTAGTCTGTAAACACATACAAAGATATCATCATTTCTGTGTCCGTCAGATCACAAATTCTTAATTGTTATTTAAACCTGCTAATCTAAAATAAGATATTCTCACCGGCTGCCATGATGTACTGTCCATCTCTGGAAACTCGGATGTTGGTGCTGACTGTGGGCATGTCAAAGTCCTGAATAAGTTCAATTCTCCTCCGGATGTCTATATGCCAAAAGAAACACACAATTATTCCAGTGATCTACTAGTGCAGCGAGAGCCAGACAATTCCCCCATACCATGAAATGCTATTTCTTCCTAAATGTTACATTACTTACCCACATCTTTTTTCTGTAGCGCTCTCTTTTTACGATCAGATAGCCACTGAAATGCAGAAGTGTGAAAACTGTTCAAGAAAAGTTTCATTATACATATATAAAATACACAAATCTTACACTATAAATCATATAAAACTGCATAATGCATGCCCCCAACAGTATTAAATGTACAAACCATCGGCAATGTCCACCCCCCCCCCCCCACTCTATACACACCACCACGGGCTGTCTGTTTGCAAAACCCCTGAACCCCATTCCAAAAGGCGCATGTGGGGGTTTTAAAATGCGTGACACTGACCTGGAACGTGCCCCGTCCGCGCACAGCACTGCGACCTGCACCGCGCCCCGTCCGCAAACAGGACTGCGACCTGCACCTCGTCCCGTCCGCGCACAGGACTGCGACCTGCACCGTGCCCCGTCCGCGCACAGGACTGCGACCTGCACCGTGCCCCGTCCCCGCACAGGACTGCGACCTGCACCGTGCCCCGTCCCCGCACAGGACTGCGACCTGCACCGTGCCCCGTCCACGCACAGGACTGCGACCTGCACCGTGCCCCGTCCGCAAACAGGACTGCGACCTGCACCGTGCCCCGTCCGCAAACAGGACTGCGACCTGCACCGTGCCCCGTCCACGCACAGGACTGCGACCTGCACCGTGCCCCGTCCCCGCACAGGACTGCGACCTGCACCGTGCCCCGTCCCCGCACAGGACTGCGACCTGCACCGTGCCCCGTCCCCGCACAGGACTGCGACCTGCACCGTGCCCCGTCCACGCACAGGACTGCGACCTGCACCGTGCCCCGTCCACGCACAGGACTGCGACCTGCACCGTGCCCCGTCCACGCACAGGACTGCGACCTGCACCGTGCCCCGTCCACGCACAGGACTGCGACCTGCACCGTGCCCCGTCCACGCACAGGACTGCGACCTGCACCGTGCCCCGTCCACGCACAGGACTGCGACCTGCACCGTGCCCCGTCCACGCACAGGACTGCGACCTGCACCGTGCCCCGTCCACGCACAGGACTGCGACCTGCACCGTGCCCCGTCCGCGCACAGGACTGCGACCTGCACCGTGCCCCGTCCGCGCACAGGACTGCGACCTGCACCGTGCCCCGTCCGCGCACAGGACTGCGACCTGCACCGTGCCCCGTCCGCGCACAGGACTGCGACCTGCACCGTGCCCCGTCCGCGCACAGGACTGCGACCTGCACCGTGCCCCGTCCGCGCACAGGACTGCGACCTGCACCGTGCCCCGTCCGCGCACAGGACTGCGACCTGCACCGTGCCCCGTCCGCGCACAGGACTGCGACCTGCACCGTGCCCCGTCCGCGCACAGGACTGCGACCTGCACCGTGCCCCGTCCACGCACAGGACTGCGACCTGCACCGTGCCCCGTCCACGCACAGGACTGCGACCTGCACCGTGCCCCGTCCACGCACAGGACTGCGACCTGCACCGTGCCCCGTCCACGCACAGGACTGCGACCTGCACCGTGCCCCGTCCACGCACAGGACTGCGACCTGCACCGTGCCCCGTCCACGCACAGGACTGCGACCTGCACCGTGCCCCGTCCACGCACAGGACTGCGACCTGCACCGTGCCCCGTCCACGCACAGGACTGCGACCTGCACCGTGCCCCGTCCACGCACAGGACTGCGACCTGCACCGTGCCCCGTCCACGCACAGGACTGCGACCTGCACCGTGCCCCGTCCGCAAACAGGACTGCGACCTGCACCGTGCCCCGTCCGCAAACAGGACTGCGACCTGCACCGTGCCCCGTCCGCGAACAGGACTGCGACCTGCACCGTGCCCCGTCCGCGAACAGGACTGCGACCTGCACCGTGCCCCGTCCGCGAACAGGACTGCGACCTGCACCGTGCCCCGTCCGCGAACAGGACTGCGACCTGCTTCTTGCCCCGTCCACGCACAGGACTGCGACCTGCACCGTGCCCCGTCTGCGAACAGGACTGCGACCTGCACCGTGCCCTGACCCCGAACAGGACTGGGTGTTCTGACACCTATCAAAACTTTTTCAGCAGTTTGATGCTCTTTGATTGGATGGGATGTCACAGACCACACTTCGCTTCTCACGTACATCAATGAGCCTTGGCCACCCATGGTGCGGTCACTGGTTTTCCTTCCATGGACCACTTTAGGTAAGTTCTGACCACTACAGACCAGGAACATCCCACAAGAGCTGCACTTTTGAAGTTGCTCTGACCCAGCTGTCTTCCCAATACAACTTGGCCCTTGCCAAAGTTGCACACATCAACTTCAGGGACAACATGTTCACTTGCTGCCTAATATATCCCACCCACTGTCAGATGTCATAGTAATGAGGTAATCAATGTTATTTACTTTTTCACATCAGTGGTCATAATGTTATGGCTGATGGGTGTACATGGACTATGAGATGTAATGTACTATACAACAGACAACAATGACTCTCACCTCCGGCAAAGACTTCCCACAGCTCAGATTATAGATCTTCACATCATTAATATTGGAGACCTGCATGGCTGGGCCCTACAACCATCACACTACTACACCGGTGTTCCGTGAAAAATCCATACCCGTGAGAAAACCATACCCTCGTCACTTCCGGTTCCGCTACGGAGGGTATGGATTTCTCACGGTAGTTAAACTTGCGGCGCTTACATTAAAACAGCTCTTCTGAAACGTAAATCATCTCCGCTCTTCGCCCTGTCACTGCCCTCATCTCCGGTAATAAATATAAAAGCGGATCACGGAGCCGCGATCGCCGTCACATTTACATCACATACACCCACCACCGCTTTTATATTTATTACCGGAGATGAGGGCAGTGACAGGGCGAAGAGCGGAGATGATTTACGTTTCAGATGAGCTGTTTTAATGTAAGCGCCGCAAGTTTTACATTAGACACAGTGCCGTGAGAATTTCATGCCCACCGAGCATGCGCACTTGTCTAATTCTTTAATGTTCAATCATGTATCCGGGGCTCTGAGCATGCGCACTGCTGCGCTGCTCAGCTATTTCAGCCCGGAAGTGACGAGGGTATGGTTTCTCCACGGGGTATGGTTTTTTCACGTTACACCGGATCCTCAGCAAGTCACGTGTGCCGGCACCGGAAGCAGGAAGCAGCGATCACACTTGGCTGGCAGCGCCATCTTTTGGCTGTCAATAGGCAGTAGATCGCCATCTTGTGGCTGTCTAACAGGAGATCGCCTGCTGGTGGTTGTCTAAGCTCAGTAGAGCGCCATCTGGTGGTTGTCTAAGCTCAGTAGAGCGCCATCTGGTGGTTGTCTAAGCTCAGTAGAACGCCACCTGGTGGTTGTCTAAGCTCAGTAGAGCGCCATCTGGTGGTTGTCTAAGCTCAGTAGCGCGCCATCTTATGGTTGTCTGAGATCGGTAAGCCATATTGTGGATGGCAATGTAACATGATACTGCCCTGTCCAGGTAAAAAGCTACAATTGATCCCTGCTTATGTCCGTAAATTATACGTATTGTGAAAAAGCTTTTATTCTAAGGAGTGACTACTTGTAATGATGATCACACACACAGGATTGATGGAGATGAGGGGGTTAATATGCAGGAGAATGGAGGTGAAGGCATAATATATAGATCAGAGGGTTAGAAACCATCCCCCATAATAAAGCGCCATAGTTCTCTTAGGCTACGTTTTGATTTGTGGCTATGCCACTGCTCCTCTGAAAAGTGATCCGCGCTCAGCTCGCTTTTCAGAGTTTGAGAGGCAGTTCGGAGGGCGTGTGATGCCCCCTCACCCGTTTTCACTATTTGCCGCACACCAACGTGCTGCAGCCGCATGCATTGCTCTCGTTTTGCAGCATTTCCCAATTCAGATGAATGAGTTGCGTTTGGCAGGCTTGCTGCCCAAAGGACGTGACAGGAGTCAACATGTTTGCAGTGGGGATGAAGAAAGCATAGGAAAAAATAATAACCCCAGCTGGGATTAAATACCACCAATAGAAAGCTCTATTTGTGTGATAAAAATTTCATATGGGTACAACGTAGCATGACCGCGCAATTGTCATTCAAAGTGTAAGAGCGCTAAAGGCTAAAAATTGGCCTGGGCAGGAAGGGGGTGAATGTGCCCTGTAGGCAAGTGGTTAAGAAGGGGCATTTGGGAGGGGGCATTCAAAACACAGCTCAACTGCATGTTTTCTACACCCCCCAACCACAAGTGTAACTGAACACGTAGGATGTTGTAATGTTTCCCTGTAGCTGCATTGTTACAAGGTTTTTATGTACATATATATGAAGAAATACATCCGGGGGGGAAAACGTTTGGGGTTGGGGGGGAAGGGTCAACAGATCACATGACCACTGTGATTGGCTGTCACCCATGCTTCAACTTCAACACACATTAAAGCGCCCACCGCTTCTACATGCTTTATGATGTGGTTTTGATGCTTCAGTGATGCTTTAATTATACTTTTTTTCAAGCCTTAATGAAGCTTGGCAAATGCCCTGTGTGTGTGTGTGTTGATTTTATATTTCTTTTACAGGGGCCCAGTAGATCCTTGGCTCATTAGTACCCCTGTTCAGCAGATCTCCTGCTCAATAGTGCTCTCAGCCCTACTGATGCTCCACTCAGTAGTGACCCCAGCTCTGCTGATCCCCCGCTCAGTACCAACTCCCAGCTCTGGTGATCTCCTGCTCAGGAGTAACCCACAGCTCTACAGATCCCCTGCTCAATAGTAACCCCCATCTCTGCTGATCCCCTGCTCAGTACCAACTCCCAGCTCTGCTGATCTCCTGCTCAGTAGTAACCCAAAGCTCTACAGATCCCCTGCTCAATAGTAACCCCCATCTCTGCTGATCCCCTGCTCAGTACCAACTCCCAGCTCTGCTGATCTCCTGCTCAGTAGTAACCCGCAGCTCTACAGATCCCCTGCTCAATAGTAACCCCCATCTCTGCTGATCCCCTGCTCAGTACCAACTCCCAGCTCTGCTGATCTCCTGCTCAGTAGTAATCCACAACTCTACAGTGTCAGGTCACCTGTGGCCAGGTGACAACTGCACCCTGTTGGAGGCAGGAGCGCAGCGCAAGGTAGTGAACCCTATAGCAGACTGCTGCGGATGGACTGGAACGTGAACCCAAGATTCCCCAGGAATCTAAGACCCAGCAGGTGTTCACCAGGGCCTCTAGTGGTGAGGATGGACTTCGTTGCAGCTGGGCCCAGGTCGCGGCCCCTGGGGTCCCCCAGGTCACGCTCCGTAGGGAGTGAAGGGAAGCAGCCACTCAGGACACACAGAATGGTGAAGGGTAAGCCGAGGTCGGGGTAACAGGCAGACAAGGGTAGTCAAGGGACAGGCCAAAGGTCAGGGTAACAGGCAAACAGGAATAGTCAGAGACAAGCCAAAGTCGGTACACAGAGGAGTAGTTTCAAGCACACGGCAAACAGGAAACAGGAAACTAATACTGTTGAACAGCAAGGCAGGCCTGCAGTGCGCTGGTTAATATAGGCTTCCTGTGATGACCTGGGCGGGCCAGGAATAGGAAGTAGAGGTGATAAAAGCAGCCAGAAGGAAGAGTCTGGCCCTTAATGCAGACATGAGGAACAGGTAAGCTACCATACATTATTGCATATCCATGACAGTACCCTCCCTCTTACGAGGCCTCCCCCTTCCCTGCCCGGACCCGGGTTTAGAGGGAAACTTCAGATGAAATCTTTTTAACAGACGAGGTGCAAAGACCTCCGATGCAGGGACCCAAGATCTCTCCTCAGGACCAAAGCCTTTCCAATGAACAAGGTACTGAAGAATGCCTCTACAGAGTCGGGAATCCAGAACTTGACTGACCTTGTATTCCTGATTATCCTCAGAGACCGATGCCATGGTAGGGAAAGGACGAGAAAACTTATTGAGGACTAAAGGCTTCAGAAGGGAAACATGGAAGGAATTAGCAATTCTGAGGCTTTTGGGGATGTGAAGTTTGAAACAAACCGGATTCAGCTTAGAAATTATGGTATATGGACCAATGAATCTTGGAGCAAACTTCAGGGAAGGCACTCGAAGCTTGATGTTCCTAGTGGAGAGCCAAATTTGTCCCCTGGCTGAAGAAGGTGGTTTACGCCTGCGGTCAGCAAAGCCTTTGAGTTTGTCGGCAGCTGCCCGGAGGGAATCATGAACGTCACTCCAGATAGAATTGAAGGACTGAGCTGAAGCCAATGCTGGGATATCCGAAGAACAGGCCATGGGAAGCGGAAGTTGAGGGTGTCTTCCATAAACTGCGAAAAAGGGTGTTTTCTGCGAACTGGTATTTACATGATTGGTATGGTAAAATTCCGCCTACGGAAGTAGAGAGGACCAATCGTCATGAGCGGAGACTAAGGTGCGAAGAAAAATCTCTAACTCCTGATTAACCCTCTCCGTCTGCCCATTAGATTGAGGATGGTAAGAAGAGGAAAAATCCAAGGCAATATTGAGGGATTTGCAAAAGGCTCTCCAGAAACGAGACGTAAATTGAACGCCCCTGTCGGAAACAATGTGAGAAGGAACCCCATGGAGGCAGGAAATTTCTCGAATAAAAATGGGAACCAAAGCAGGAGCAGAAGGAAGACCAGGAAGGGGAACAAAATGAGCCATCTTGGAAAACCGATCGACTATCACCCAAATGACTGTATTACCGTCCGACAGTGGGAGATCGGTGATAAAATCCATGGCAATATGAGCCCAGGGTTCCTTAGGAATGGGCAAAGGCATGAGGAGACCAGCAGGAGCTTGTGTGGAGGATTTAGACTGAGCACAGACATGACAAGCCTTGACATAGTCTTTGACCTCAGAGCGGAGATTAGGCCACCAGTAGTGACGGCTGATGAGCAAGAAGGAGCGGAGAAACCCTGCGTGGCCTGCCACCTTGGAATCATGCCCCCAACGAAGAATCTTAGTTCTTAGCTCAGTGGGGACAAAGGTCTTACCAGGAGGAATCTTCGAGTCCAGGGTGGTAGAATGGGCAATAATGCATGAAGTGGGGATGATTGGCTCAGGTTCAGGAGTGGACTCCTCGTCCAAAGTGTCAAAGGACCTAGAAAGTGCATCAGCCTGACCGTTACAGGAACCAGGTTTGTACGTAATCGTGAAATTAAAACGGGAAAAGAAAAGACTTCACCTGGCCTGTCTGGGATTCAAACATTTAGCATTCTGTAGGTACTGTAAATTCTTGTGATCGGTGAAGATCGTTATGGGGTGAGGAGAACCTTCCAAAAGATGACGCCACTCTTCCAGCGCCAATTTGATTGCGAGAAGTTCCCGGTCGCCGATAGCATAATTTCTCTCTGCCTGAGAAAATTTTTTGGAAAAGAACGCACATGGTTGACGTTTCTTCTCAAAGAGTTGAAGAAGGACAGCTCCCACCCCCACTGAAGAAGCGTCCACTTCAATAAAGAAAGCATCCCCAGGATTAGGTCTCCTCAAGAGAGGCCCAGAGACAAAGGCCTGTTTCAGATCATGAAAAGCAGCGACAGCTTCGGGAGGCCAGACTTTGGCATTAGAACCCTTCTTGGTCAAGGCGATAATAGGTGCAGCAATGGAAGAGTAATTCCTTATGAACTGCCTATAGTAATTGGTGAAGCCAAGAAAGCGCTGTGTGGCCTTAAGACTAGCAGGAAGGGGCCAGTTGGTAATGGCTAAGACCTTCCCAGGATCCATACGTAGGCCCAAACTTGAGACAAAGCATCCTAGAAATAGGACCTCAGAACATTCAAAGGAACATTTCTCCAGCTTGGCATAGAGATTATTCTCTCGAAGGCGCTGGAGTACAGTGCAGACATGGTTTCTATGGACATGCAGATTTTCCGAAAATATCAGAATGTCATCCAGATAGATGACAACAAACTGGTACAGCAGGTCCCTGAAGATCTCATTGACAAAGTTTTGAAACACAGCTGGGGCATTACACAGCCCAAAAGGCATGACCAGGTATTTGTAGTGACCGTCCCGAGTGTTAAACGCAGTCTTCCATTTATCACCCTCTCGAATTCGAATTAGGTTGTACGCCCCTCTGAGATCCAACTTGGTGAAAATGGAGGCACCCTTGAACCTATCGAATAGTTCAGATATTAAGGGTAAGGGGTATCGGTTCTTAATAGTAACAGCGTTTAAGCCTCGATAATCAATGCAGGGTCTCAAGGTACCATCCTTCTTGGCGACAAAAAAGAACCCTGCTCCTGCAGGTGATGAGGATTTCCGGATGAAACCTTTCTCAAGATTCTCTGCGACATACTCAGACATGGCCTGGGTCTCTGGGATGGACAATGGGTAGGTACGACCCCTGGGCAGCGTTGCCCCGGGAACAAGGTCAATGGCACAGTCAAAAGACCTGTGGGGAGGAAGCACGTTAGCTGATTTCTTACAGAACACATCTCGGTAATCGCTGTATGCAGCGGGAAGGTCAGAAGATACCGATGTGGTGGCAACGGAAATTCTCTCCTTTGGGGTCACCTTGGAAAGACATGACGAGAAACATGAGGGGCCCCAAGCCAGGATCCGCCCAGAGGCACAGTCCACATGGGGAGAGTGGAGCCGTAGCCAAGGAAGGCCCAACACAATGGGGTTAGAAATTTTGGGTAGGATAAGAAAGGATATCCATTCCTGGTGAAGAATCCCTACCGACATCCTAATGGGTAGCGTCTGGAAGCGAATAGGGCCCCCGGGGAGAACAGTGCCATCAATTGCCGAAACCACCAGCGGCGTAGAGAGGGGTGAAAGGGTGAGCTTCATAGAACAAGCAGTTCTCCAATCCATAAAGTTGCCGGCAGCCCCGGAATCCAGATATGCAAGGGTCGACTGAGGAGAAGTGCTTATGTGGAGGCACACTGGAAGAAGAATACGGCAAGGTGATATTTCTGGGTCCAACATTCCACCTTCTAACTGTATTACCCGAGCGTTTCCCGGGCGAAGCGAACAGGAGACACGAAGATGGCCCTTGCCTCCACAATAGAGGCATAAGCCCAAAGTTCTATGTCTAGAATGTTCTTCGGGGGTAAGTCTGGTCTGGCCCAGCTGCATAGGTTCCTCAACAGGCAGAGGATGCTCCACGGGATGGAGCGAGGGGAACTCAGACTGGCTAAGACCTAAGGAGTGTTGGTGTCTCTTTTCTATGGACCTCTCCTGAAAACGAATATCGATCTGGTTGCATGAAGAGATGACATCGTCCAGACCGACGGGAATGGTTCTTCCCGCTAATTCGTCCTTCACTCGGTCAGAGAGGCCATGCAAAAAGGTAGCGACCAGGGCCTCATTGTTCCAGCTCAATTCAGCTGAGAGGATATGGAACTGAAGAGCATATTGTCCCACTGAACGGGATTCTTGGCGGAGACGTAAAAGAGCTCTAGCCGCTGAAGAGGCCCGAGCCGGCTCCTCAAAGATGTTACGAAAGAGCTTCAAGAAGTCGGGCATGTTGGAAACTACCGGATCATTCTTCTCCCATAGGGGGGCAGCCCAGGCTAGAGCTTCGCCGGAAAGGAGGGAAATAATATAGGCTACCTTTGCCCGATCTGACAGGAAGTTTTGCGGCTGAAGCTCAAAATGGATGGTACATTGGCTAAAAAATATCCTGCAGGCCTTGGAGTCTCCAGAAAAACGGATTGGAGGAGGTAGTTGCAGCGGATGCGAATCTGTGACTGGCGCGACAGGCCCAGCCACTGGTTGTTCTTGGGGTTGCAGATTCGGGGTCCCCAACGAGGTCTGAAGCTGTTCAAAGCGGGAAGCCAGATCCTGTAGGAATCGCATCACCTGAGTCTGATTAGTTTCATTCGTCTCGAGTCTGTGAACTAAGCTCTGTAATGGATCAGCTGGGGGGAGCGGCACGTCAGCCGGGTTCATGGCTGTTCAAACTGTCAGGTCACCTGTGGCCAGGTGACAACTGCACCCTGTTGGAGGCAGGACCGCAGCGCAAGGTAGTGAACCCTATAGCAGACTGCTGCGGATGGACCGGAACGTGAACCCAAGATTCCCCAGGGCGCAGAGTCTAAGACCCAGCAGGTGTTCACCAGGGCCTCTAGTGGTGAGGATGGACTTCGATGCAGCTGGGCCCAGGTCGCGGCCCCTGGGGTCCCCCAGGTCACGCTCCGTAGGGAGTGAAGGGAAGCAGCCACTCAGGACACACAGAATGGTGAAGGGTAAGCCGAGGTCGGGGTAACAGGCAGACAAGGGTAGTCAAGGGACAGGCCAAAGGTCAGGGTAACAGGCAAACAGGAATAGTCAGAGACAAGCCAAAGTCGGTACACAGAGGAGTAGTTTCAAGCACACGGCAAACAGGAAACAGGAAACTAATACTGTTGAACAGCAAGGCAGGCCTGCAGTGCGCTGGTTAATATAGGCTTCCTGTGATGACCTGGGCGGGCCAGGAACAGGAAGTAGAGGTGATAAAAGCAGCCAGAAGGAAGAGTCTGGCCCTTAATGCAGACATGAGGAATAGGTAAGCTACCATACATTATTGCATATCCATGACATACAGATCCCCCGCTCAATAGTAACCCCCATCTCTGCTGATCCCCTGCTCAGTACCAACTCTCAGCTCTGCTGATCCCCTGCTCAGTAGTAACCCCCAGCTCTGTAGATCCCCTGCCTAATAGTAACCCCCAGTTCTGCTGATCCCCTGCTCAGTATTAACCGCCAATTCTGCTGATCCCCCGCTCAGTAGTATCCCCCAGTTCTGCTGATCCCCTGTTCAGTAGTATCCCCCATTTCTGCTGATCCCCAACTTAGTAGTATCCCCCAGTTCTGCTGATCCCTCACTAAGTAGTAACCCCCAGCTCTGCAGATTTCCTGCTCAATAATAACCCCCATCTCTGCTTAACCCCGGCTTAGTAGTAACCCCCTAGTTCTGCTGATCCCCTACTCAGTAGTAACCCCCAGTTCTGCTAATCTCCCACTCAGTAGTATCCCCCAGTTCTGCTGATCCCCTGTTCAGTAGTATCCCCCATTTCTGCTGATCCCCAACTTAGTAGTATCCCCCAGTTCTGATGATCCCTCACTAAGTAGTAACCCCCAGCTCTGCAGATTTCCTGCTCAATAATAACCCCCATCTCTGCTTAACCCCGGCTTAGTAGTAACCCCCTAGTTCTGCTGATCCCCTACTCAGTAGTAACCCCCAGTTATGCTAATCTCCCACTCAGTAGTAACTTCCAGTTTTGCTAATTCCCTGCTCAGTAGTATCCCCCAGTTCTGCTGATCCCCCACTGAGTAGTATCCCCCAGTTCTGTTGATCCCCCGCTCAGTAGTATCCCCCAGTTCTGCTGATCCTCTGCTCAGTACACTCAGTAAAATCTCCCAGTTCTGCTGAACCCTCACTCAGTAGTAACCACCAGTTCTGCTGATCCCCTGCTCGGTGGTAACCCCCAGTAATGCTGATCCCCCTCACAGTAGTAACCCCCAGTCCTGCTGATCCCCCACTCAGTAGTTACCCCCAGTTCTGCTGATCCCCCTCACAGTAGTAACCCCCAGTCCTGATGATCCCCCGCTTAGTAGTATACCCCAGTTCTGTTGATCCCCTGCTCAGTAGTATCCCCCAGTTCTGCTGTCCCCTGCTCAGTACACTCAGTAATATCCCCCAGTTCTGCTGATCCCTCACTCAGTAGTAACCCCCAGTTCTGCTGATCCCTCACTCAGTAATATCCCCCAGTTCTGCTGATCCCCTGCTCAGTAGTAACCCCCAGTTCTGCTGATTCCCCCTCACAGTAATAACCCCCAGCTCTGCTGATCCTCTGAGTTGGTGATCCTTCTCTCTCTCTGGTCCCCGCTCTGGTCCTCTCTCTGGTCCCTCACCTATATTGCCTCCATGCTGTGCACCCTGTGTGACATTACTAGTTGATCCTGCTCCAGTCCTCCAGCTCTGCTGATCCTCTGCCACTCAGTCTTCTCTCTCTAGTCACCTTTCGCTATAGCGTTCCCATGTTGCACACCACAAGCTTTGTCTGCTAGTTGCTCCTGTCCGGTCCAGGACCCCCCCCCCTTCCCCCGCTCACTCTTCCTGCTGCTCCACGCTGAACACCAAATGTAATGTCTGCACCGGACACTCCCAGAATATATTTATACACATGCATAGCTCCCAACTTTTTGAGATGGGAATAAGGGACACCAATTAGCAAAAGAAAGTAGGCATAGGAAATGTACAAATGCAGCAATTTAAAATTTGGATGAAAAGTTTAGCACTGGGAAACACTTTTTGAAAGATAAAAAGTGTATTTTATATACAGCTATATACAGTATATATTGGGATTTTATGTGGATCACCAACCCCCATCATAAAGTGACACATAATTGTGAAGTGGAAGGAAAATGATAAATGGTTTTCAACATTTTTTACACATAAATATCTGAAAAGTGTGTATTTGTATTCAGCCCCCTCTACTCTGATACCCCTAATGAAAATCTAGTGGAACACTTTCCTTTCAGAAGTCACCATTTACATACTGTACCTCTCAAATCCTGGCAATAAAAATCTCATATATGGCATCATCCCATTCTGTCTTGTTGCTAGGATGTTGCTAAGAAACTCCTAGCCAATTCAAACCCTCTGCATTTGTTCTCTTTCCCCTGTCACAGGAACTCAGCCATGTTGTGACCACTACGGTGAAGGTCGTGGGGATCCAGGAGATAGTTAGCCGGTGCAGGAGTAGAAGTAAAGAGGGTGTCAGTGTTGAACCTGAAGAGAAGCAGAGAGGGTGCCAGTATGTGGACCCTGAAGTGCAGAGAGGGTTCCTAGTGAGAGGACCCTGAAGTGTAAAGGGGGTGCCTAGTGAGAGGACCCTGAAGTGTAAAGGGGGTGCCTAGTGAGAGGACCCTGAAGTGTAAAGGGGGTGCCTAGTGAGAGGACCCTGAAGTGTAGAGGGGGTGCCTAGTGAGAGGACCCTGAAGTGTAGAGGGGGTGCCTAGTGAGAGGACCCTGAAGTGTAAAGGGGGTGCCTAGTGAGAGGACCCTGAAGTGTAGAGGGGGTGCCTAGTGAGAGGACCCTGAAGTGTAAAGGGGGCGCCAGTGGTTGGACCCTGAAGTGTTAAATTGTACAGCGTGCAGTGTACAGTGTTGAGAGTTGCAGCAGCACAAGCAGTTACAGGAGCTACCTCAGTCAGGAAGGAATGGAGGGAGCTGTATGCAGGACTTTTGAGCTACCCAGAGTGTCAGAAGTCAAGTCTAAGTACAGTCCAGGACTTTTGAGCTGATCCGAGCGTCAGAAATCAAGTTCAAGTACAGTTCAGCAAGTCAGTGTTTTTTCAAGCAACAGCAAGCTTTGGTCGGCATCCAGCCGGCGTCAAGACAGCGCTGAAAGGCATTTTTCCACTAAGTGTCCCATTTGTACCTAGTTTAGCCAGAGGAGTATCCCACTCATTCCCTTCTCCCATCCCCATTATCCAATAAACTAAACAAACCAAAGATGCCGGAATGGTCATTGTCTCCAATCTCACACTTGGGTATTCAGCTTAAATGGGCTGAAGGTGTCACCGATAACCATGGCAGACCCACATCAGGTCCAATGCCTGGACAACCTGCTACATATAGATTTCAACATTGCACATGGTCCATAGAACAAGAGCTCCTGCACATATTTCTCAAGGCGTTTGGCGAACCAAAACTCGCTTCCTCAGGAGAAGTAAGAACTCTAATATGATTCCAATAAATTATCCAGGAATGACACATACTGGATATTGGTCCAAACAACAAAAAGTGATAATCTGACCCCACCAGCCACACAAATGGTGGGAAAAAAAGCCACCTAGTCCACACCATCCTACCTAGGAGTTGTGAGAAAAAGAGCAGGGCCAGTCACAAATGATACCAGTTGCCTTATGGAGACAGGGCCACCAAACACTGTAGATCATGGGTCAAAATGAATGGCACTGTCCCATTCTTGCATACCCACTATTACATTTGATTGACATACCACAGAAAAGCAGAATGTTATGTTCTGCTCAGGCCCTATTCACACCTGGGTGTAACAGAATAATACTTCTGACTGCGTTTCTGCAAACACCCAATGCACACCTTATTTCTTAATGGCACCCCAAATGCTGGTAGCAGTTGCTCATTTTGCCATGCGTTTTCCCTATAAAAATGCGCAAAAAGGTGCAATGCAAAACACGCTTGGCTCATGCCCAAGATTTGGTACACAAAATTCTTTTAAATTCTTTAAAATGTTTTTGGAGCAGACGGAGCATTCAAATGAATGTTTCCGCTGCAAAAACACGCTATAAAAACATGCCAGAAACGTAGCGTCACTCAAGTGTGCATGGGGCCTCAGAACAGGGCTATGTTTCTGGTGCAAAGCATGGTGAAATTATTTACAAAATTAATAAAGCCATTTTTTTATTCTGTGTATTTCTTTTGTCACTAAAGGTAAAACTTTTTTTATTTTAGTGGATAGAGTCAAGAGAGAGTAGAACATCTATTAGATCTTCATTGCTGTCTGTGCCCTGTTAAGCCGGGCACACACGGGCCAAATGCTGGGAGACATTTGCCAGTTAAAAAAAAAATGGCTGTCAATCTGCCCGTGTGTATGTTGGTCTGTCCAACAGAAGTCGTCTGTTTGGCTGGCTTTTGTTGGACGAACATGCTGGGAAAGCAGCAGCCGGCCAACTCCCGATCAGAGATCTCAGCCAATGGCAGAGAGAGCTGATCGGAAAGCTCTGGCGGGGGGGGGGGGGGTGGGGGCGATTTTGATGCGGCTCCAAAAATGGCTCCTGTGCGTCTTTGGTGCGGATGCAGTGCGAATTCAGCCATACAAAGTGTATGGCTGAAATTCACACCGCACATGAGATCGCATGTAATGAAATAGCAGTGTGCTCCGAATTACATGCGATCTCCGCAGCCGCACATAAGTGAACCGGCACTTATACAAGCTGTACACTCACTACTTTACATTGTAGCAAAGTGTCATTTCTTCAGTGTTGTCACATGAAAAGATATAATAAAATATTTACAAAAATGTGAGGGGTGTACTCACTTTTGTGAGATACTGTATCTAAGGCCCCTTTCACATAATCGGACTGATCAGGTCCGTCTGTCCGTTTTTCAGGAGGACCCAATCAGGCCAATCATCCTTCTCTTTGGAGAGGCGGATGTCAGCAGAGATGTGTCCGCTGACACCCGCCTGGCATCCGAAAAGATCCTGCTTAAAACAGACAGATGGTGATACATTCGCCATCCGTCCAGCGGGTCGGGTCGGATGGGATCAGATGAAAACGAACATGCTGTCCATTTTCATCCGATCTCCCCATAGAGGAGAGTGGGACTCTGACAAGTCCATCTCTGGACAGTGCGCAGAGATGGACCTGTCATCCGCCTGCTCAGCGGGGATCAACAGAGCAATCCCCACTGAGCTAGTGGAGTTGGCCAAGCAGATCTGCCCCGAGAGAAGGAGCCCTTAAGAAGGAAGGGGTTACTTGAAATTGAAAAAGGTTTTAATAGGAACAATAAAAAATATATGACATTTTTGATTTCCAATCTTTATTTGTCACCCTCTGATTTGACAACAATGGTCACCAGGACAAATAAACAGGGTGAATTTCCACAATAGGGACAGCAAAAAAAAAAAAAACCTGACATGGATTTTTAGTTTCCACTCTTTACTCAAAAAAAAAAAAAAAAATGTTTTGGCTTACCAATGCACCAATGCAAAATAGAACAGGGGCAATTTCCCCAGCATTGGAGCAGAAAAAATGGATAGCTGTAACACATCGTGCCACAATGCATGATAAAGCTAATCAAGACACGTGAGTTACTGGAATGCACAATAGTGTGACCAGGATATTAAAATAGAAGTATAGGTTTTTTTGGTTTTTTTCAAGAATCATACTTACCTAGATGGATGCTGCATCTGTCCACCACCAACTCTAACACTGAGAACTGAATGATCAAACAACGCTAATCGATCAGTTTTCAGAGCTCCGTGAGCAGAGAGCTCTGGTACCGATCCAGGCTTCTTGGTGGATCCTGACCATATGGTCACGATCTTTCCCCAGCTCTGTGATGTCAGCCAACAGCTTCAGCCCACTGTCTGCTAAAAAAACGGGTCGCAGGAGTGCAGAACGGACTGCCCTCCTGTGATCCATAGGAAAAGTACAGCCCAACGAGCTTTAACCTCAACCACTTACTGCCCGCCCACCATCAGTGCCCATCAGTGCCTAGTCATCTGTGCTGCCCATCAGTGTCCATCAGTGCCGCCCGTCAGTGCCCATCAGTGCCTTCCATCAGTGCCGCCTCTTAGTGCCCATCAGTGCCACCTCTCATTGCCCATCAGTGCCTGCCTTTCAGTGCCCATCAGTGCCGCCTATCAGTGCTCATCAGTGCCGTCTATCAGTGTCCATCAGTGGGGCATATTAGTACCTCCTCATCAGTGCCACCTCATCAGTATCCATAAGTGCTACCTCATCAGTGCCCATAAGTGCCACCTCATCAGTGCCCATCCCTGCAGCCTATCAGTGCCCATCAGTGCCGTCTCATCAGCGCACATCAGTGAAGGAGAAAAATGATTTAGTTTCAAAATTTACTGTCTTTTTTTTTTCTTGTAAGAAATAAAAAGCCCAGTGGTGATTAAATACCACCAAAAGAAAGCTCTATTTGTGTGAAAAAAAATGATAAAAATTGCATAAGGGTACAGTATAGCATGACTGCGCAATTGTCATTCAAAGTGTGACAGCGCTGAAAGCTAAAAATTGGCCTGGGCAGGAATGGGGTGAAAGTGCCCTGTATTGAAGCGGTTAAAGAAGTATTAAACACAAAATCAAAAATGTAATATATATTTATATATATATACAGTAGATAGATAGATAGATAGATAGATAGATAGATAGATAGATAGATAGATAGATAGATAGATAGATAGATAGATAGATAGATAGATAGATAGATAGATAGTCATTAGATGTGTTGGCTGTATTTTTCCCTTTTTTTTGCCGTTTTCCCTCTGTTTTCATCTGGTTATCTGCCCGGTAACACACCTCCCGTAATAGAGTGTCCCCAATGTCTGGGTGAATGAGCACAGGGGGCCCAGCATACAGCAGCATTGTCAGTCAGGGCGGGGGGGGGGGGGGTGTTAGATGCAATAGTAGATTTAAATACACTAACAAATTGAAGCCAAACTACAGCCTATTCAAGCAGTTACAGCAAAGCATTATTTTTCTTTTTGGATAGAAGATTTACAAAAAAGAAAGTTGATCATTGTAAGCCCCCATGTCAGTATTAAATAATTTGTCTCATCCCTGTAACTGCTACATCCACAGGAGAGCTTATTATGTTGAATAACAACAGACTTACTAACTGGATTGCCGATTGAAAATAGAAGAAAGAAAGTCTAAAATAGGACATAAAATACAGCTAATCAGATCTAAGAATTGTTAAGCTGCAATATAATATATGCTTTTGGATTTAATACTGCTTTAAGCTCAATATAAAGTATACAATTTGATTGTGCAATTTTCTTTAGATCTACTATCAACTATGCTTGATTAAATAAAAATTAAAGTAGGACTATGGCAACTCATAGTTAAAACATATGTAGTACGTACTCTAGCATTTACATGCACAGTTCAATGAATAGCTGTTGAGCTTGCCAATAGAGATAAGTCAAGGTTCACTCCGAACCCCTAGCCCAGCTGAACCTGGAAAGAAGCTGTCAGTGCTGGTCCAATCCTCGCCTGGCAGCAAAATTTACACCAATTAGGACTTGGGTTCCCCTTTTAGCACTTTTTCCGCACTGAAGGATTGCTTTTACACATTACTTTTATAGTAAGTTTGCACATTTTTTACATATTTGCACAGATATATGTATTCTGATATGTTATATGCACAAATAGGAATTGTTTCATTCTTTATTTATTTATAGATTTTTCACAGTATTTATTGGATTTGTATGATTTGTAGTTGCCTAATAATTGAATGTCTATGGAAGCCTTTGACAATGATGTCATGTCAGGGAATGACAAAGCTTAGGAGATAGCAGGACATCACCAGAGCTGAGCAGTGTCTAGAATGAGTGGAGGGGATAGCCCTGGGCTGGATCACACGTGACGTCACACAGGTGCCACCTTCCTGATCTACAGATAAAGAGCACCTGAGCTACAAGTCACACACTTGCTTGAAGGAGAAGAGCAGACTGCACTGCTTTCCCTGCCCCTAGGACTGGCAGCTCATACGGCTGGCACTGTGACCAGGCAGTGCACTCAGGTAAGAAAATTCTTTTTTGTAGAATGTAGGATATGAGAGCTACATAGCATTCCATCAGTTGCATTGATCATCTTAATTTCAACTTTATAATGGGGGGAAATGGCATTGATATAATAAGGAAGTTGTGATGCTGGGTGTAGGGTGGGCTTCACAGAAACTGGATTTATAGGCTGATCTCTACCTGAGATGGCATGCTGACATTTGCAGTTCCTCTGAAACTTTTGAACTTTAGGTTTTGCAGACCTGCATTAATAGATTAAAAGTTTCCCCTGGTGTAGGTGTCACATAACCCAGCTCTCTGACACCCCAGCAGTCTGAAGATGTCAGTAATCCCACACCTTGCTAATATCACAGGTACCAGATACCTGATCTGTGACAGCTACATTGTTCACTGACAACAAATGAAGTAGCTAACTGTGCAGGTTATTATAATTATAATAATATATGACTATACAGTGCTATTAGTGAGTAAAAGGAAAAGCAGTTTTCATCTCCTTCTCTTGCAGCACTGGGGTTCCCTGCTTAATTCCCACCCCTTTCTTCACTGAATCAGTGTGTTCTCCATTTCATCAACAATCCAAAATATTCTACAGCCTAACTGGCTTCTCACCAAATATACTTTAGAGCAGTGATGGTGAACCTTGGCACCCCAGACGTTTTGGAACTACATTTCCCATGAAGCTCAACTACACTGCAGAGTGCAAGAGCATCATGGGAAATGTAGTTCCAAAACATCTGGGGTGCCAAGGTTCGCCATCACTGCTCTAGAGTGAGCATTCTCACCCAGGGTTCCGCAGAACCTTAGGGTTCCTCTAGAGCAGTATTTCCCTACCAGGACTATGAAACCTTAGGGTTCCTCCTGAGCTAGCTAGTGGTTCCTTTAGCAATAAGCAACTTCTGACTTTCAGATAGTAACCACTGACACCAATGCTCTCTTTAGCTACCTTTACAGGGGGCAATCTTCCTAATAACCAAAAATGTAAGAAGTCTCTTAAGTGACCATCACACTTATGAGCAGTAGATATAGTAATAATTAACAAGAGTTCCCTGAGACCAGAAAGTTATTTCAAGGGTTCCTCCATGTTAAAAGGTTTAAGAGAGGTTGCTCTAAAAGAGGGATCTCCAAATGTTTCAAACAAAGGGCCAGTTTACCTTCCTTCAGAGTTTAGGGGGGGCTGGATTGTGACCAGTGGGGGTAGAAATGTCCTGGGCCAGCATCAGTGGGAATAAAAATGGCCTCAGGGTTGGTGGTCAATAGAAGGAGAAGAAGGGCCCCATTATTGGTATCAGTGGAAGAAATAGTGCCCCATTGTTGTTGCCAGTGGAAGGAATAGCGCCCCATTGTTGTTACCAGTGGAAGGAATAGTGCCCCATTGTTGTTGCCAATGGAAGGAATAGTGCCCCATTGTTGTTGCCAGTGGAAGGAATAGTGCCCCATCATTGATATGAGTGGAAGGAGTAGTGAAATAAGGGTCAGATAAAGACTAGCAAAGGGGCACATCCGGTCCTCGGCCCGCAGTTTTGAGGCCCCTGCTTAGAAGATTCCAGGGGTTCCTTGAACTGTGGCAAGCTGATCTCCAGCACGAGAGTGCCTTAATAGTTCTGCCACCAATATATTTCATGAGAGTCAATGACATGAGCCCACTGGAGTATCTTCTCTACTCTAGTCTTTTATGGAAGTAAATGCTGATCCAATTATCTTTTTACCTGCCTGTAAAAGGAGCATTTTTCCACTGACCAAGGTAAGGGACATTCTTGAGCCTAGTAGACACGATGAGATTATTGGATAAATGGCCGTCTGTTTTTTTTTTTTTTTTTGGATGATAGTCTCCATATCGGAAATGAATAGGTTCTTGTATGACAGAATAAAAAATCGGAAGTGATGTATTCTGTTGTAATGTCTTTCTTTTGTATTTTCGGACGAAAACTGTTCTGATTAAACGATCTGGTATTGTACGAAAAAAATGTTCGTGTTTGTCTCTTAAGAACATTCCATACAACAGCTGATCAGATTATCATACGATCGCTCTGAAAGCTGTATTTTTTGTATGATATTTTGATCGTGTGTACGGGTCTTTAGCAATCACCACCAATCTAAGGCTGTCCTTCTCCGCTGATCACAAAAGGGGACTTTGCCACCAATGTCAAGGCACAGTACCATTTTTTACTGTCTGCATTTCTGGCTATCATTCTTTTTTGATGATTGTTACTGAACATATTTGTGTCATATTGTATATTCATATGCATGATTATATCTTTCACTATCTAATACAGGGATCCTCAAACTACGGCCCTCCAGTTGTTGCGGAACTACACATCCCATAAGGCATTGTAAAACTCTGACATTCACAGACATGACTAGGCATGATGGGAGTTGTAGTTCCTGAACAACTGGAGGGCCAAAGTTTGAAGACCCCTGATCTAATACATGTGAGCTGTAGATATAACAATTTTTAATAGGTGTTCCTCAAGACCTGAAAGTTAATTCAAGGGTTCCGCCAAGTCAAAAAGTTTGAGAAAGTCCACTGAAGGTCCACTGAAGGGTATTTGAGAATGTGTGACAATGGCGGATACTTTAGACTGTCAGCTCTATGGAAGAACAATGTGAATGGCCGATGTACTTCGTAAAGCTGCATACATGAATAAATATAATGTACACTATTCTAAAGCAACTATAGAATAGAATGTATGTTATGTGGAAATCACCTAAAGCCAACTTAGGTAAAAAAAACTGATCACTAAAATACTTGTTTGCTTGAACTAGCCAATCAGTGCCTCTGCCATATGCTAGAGCTTGCCCCCTGCCGTGGCAGAAAAAAGGAGATGTCAGGGAAGTGGCACACATTTAAACCTGGAAGGAGCCCCCTCCAGCAAACCAGTGAGTATTTAATGGAGCCTACTTGTATATTTTGGATAGGAGCAATGAAAAGGACCTCCAAAACAATAAGGTGATATCACCCTTCTCCTACGCTTAGAATCCAAGCTCCCCGACCACACTCCCCACGGGACTCACAAATGGCGTCTCGGATGGCTAAGGTCTTGCTGCCCAAAAAAAGGACTGGGGTAGTACAACAGTACTAAAGGCAAAAAGAAACAAAAAAAGGGCGCACCGACCTAGCACATTATCCTCAATAATAGGCTTTTTATTAAAGTAATATATAAAATGGCTACTCACAAACATAGGTGGAAAATAATCATATCAAGCTCAGTTGCTTCAGTATCAGGAATAGTCCATGTATTAGTCCATAATCCTGTTAAGATGAAGGCTAACGTATTTCGAGGCTCAGCCTCTTCCTCAGAGCCACCCTGAACTCTGAGGAAGAGTCTGAGCCTCGAAACGCGTCAGCCGTCATCTTAACAGGATTATGGACTAATACATGGACTATCAATGAAAAGGACCACTGGACCTTATGTTTGTTTCTTAATTTAGGTCCACTTCAAGCTGGTTACAGAAGAAATTTGATTGATTTGTTAGATCAATAAAATGTACCAGCAATTGTGTTATGTGGCTGAATATACCCACCTGAATATAATTTGAATGTATTTCCCTCTACATCACACCTTTACCAACCTTTTCAACACAGAGGAACCCTTGAAAGCACTGGGGTTGCCTTTTTGGTCTAAGGGAACCCCTGCAAAAAATTACTATATCCATAACTCATGATACATCTGTGATGGTCAGTGGGAAGAATACTCCTTACATTTGTGGTCATTGGGAATAATTCCCCCCTTACAGATAGTTAAAAAGATGAATGGTGACAATGGGAACATATTTGAGAGGCAGAAATTGCTCATTGCTCAAGGAACCCCTAGAAACCTCTGAAGGAACTCTAGTTTAGAAATACTGCTCTACATTAGCCATTCTGCAAGAGACTGCAAGATTTGATACAGACTGAATGGATTGTTTAGTTGTGTCTCAGATTATATCATTTTGGTAAGGAGATTGTATACTCAGGTTGTATAGTGTATGGCCACCTATAGATGAAGAAGATCTCACCACTAGAGTCCACAAGAATCATCCAAGCAGAGGGTAATTTAGCTCACAAGTGTTTTTGGTTGAAACAACAGTTTTCAAGAACTGATTATTTTTTAAATGTTTTACCTGTAATAACTGTAAATTAAATATATTATTTACCATTTTGTAAGACATGTAAAAGCCAGGCTAGTTCCAAGCTATCTTCTTTTCTAGTGATACGTGGATGCTTCACAAATATATGTTTTTTTCCAGCTATTTGGAGATTGATATAGAGCTGGAAGATGGAGTTCTGGTTAATTTCTGTTCCTGGAGATAAAACCAATCTGACAGCCCTGGAGAGAATGAATACCGTGACAGCCAAAGCCAACCTGTCCAGCAATTCAAAATTTGTAATACCGGATCTAAAGGTGAGTACACAAATTATAATATCTTAGAGCAAACCTTTTCTGGTAGGTGAAGACCAATGTATCGGTAAGGGTGGTGACCCCTAGCATCCAATTAGTATGCAACAAACAAACTCCACTAAATAAATTACTACTTTTGGGTGGATTTTTATCATCACAAACCTGTAAAAATGGCACTAATGACTGTCTATGTAGATTCCTGCCAATTTCATCTCAGGGTTACAACATTTAACAGCAGATTTTTCCTGTAGGCGTAATTTGTCGTTAATAAAACTCTCTTTAATTAAAAGAGAAACTTGAAACTTTCTATTTTTTTGTGCTAAATAAAAACTGCACATAAAGAGCATCTTCAGGCTGTATGAAAAAAATAAAATTAAAGTCAGCAGCCTACTATAGCTGCAGACTTTTAATAAATGCACCCTTACCTGTCCAAGGATCTGACACCATCCTCATCCAGGCCGGGTCTTTACCGATCTTTAGGTCCCTGGTGCTAGCAAGTTTAGTATGGGAAGCTCGCTGTAGCTTCACAGCCAGATTTCCACTGCATGTGTGACCCATGCTGCACTTTGTAAATGGTCCCACAGTCTATTGAGACCTGTGACATGTCTTAGGAGTCTGCGGGAAAAGGGGGGGGAAGCAAACTTCTGCTCAGGTCGCCTAGGTATATATATATATATATATATATATATATATATATAGGTATATATATATATATATATATATATATATATCCAATAGTAATAGAGGGGGGTGGAGGAGGTGGAAAAGCGGAGCTTCCCCTTTAAGCAAAGTTCCCCTTTAGGCTCCTTTCACACTTGTGCAACCTAAAAGTCAGGCGATTTTGCCACAATTTTTGCAACGATTTTGCCACAATTTTGACTGGACCTGAAGCAATGCCTGTGTAATCTTGAGGTCTATGGACCTCAAAACGCATCAAAATCTGACCAAAGTAGGGCAGAGACTACTTTGAAGTCGTTTCGACTTGAAGTCGCACAGATATGAACGGTACTCATTGGAAATCATGGAGTACGACTTGTCATGTGACTTTGCAGTCCCAAGTTGCAGGACAAGTCACAGGGGCATTAAGATATATCTCTGCAGTTAGAAGATTTTGCTGATTATATTTCAAGTTACAAAATCTGGTGCTATGCAATTAAAAAAAATTACTGGATTTTTTTTTCTAATTCTTCCTATTTAAAACCTTGATACAACATATGCATTCAAATATGCTACCAAATTAAAATTCCTATGTTCCTGAAAAAAAAAAGTATACAGTATAATATATTTTGTTAGACTTCAAAAGCTAAAAGTTGTAAGGTGTGGCACTGACACATCTCTGATACAAGAATTAAGGAAAAAGTTTTTAAAATCTCTAGGAGGTAAAGTAAACGTGTCATGAGAATAACATTGAGACACTGGGGACCTCTTCAATCTATAAATGTTTCCTGGTTGTCATGCTGATCCATTGGCTTTAAGGCTAGGCTCACATTTGCGCGGGTGTGGAAATGTATGTAAATCACACGTGCTCCTTATGTATGTACATCGCAAATGCAGGCAACTGCACTAAAAAGGCGCTGCTTCAAGAAAATGCACAGGATGCCATTAACTCTTAATGGCACCCCACACACTGAAAAACGTATTGTGATTCCCGCGTGGGGAAACGCATGGTGCCAAAGCCCCTTGCAGCTTCCATGAGGCCATATTTTAAAAAAGGTGCAGGGACCTTTTTCCTGCAGGAAATGCAGGCACAACAGCCCCGTGCCTGAGCAAACGCAGCACACAGAACCATACAAATGTCAACTCGTAAGCCTTCCAGTTGCTAACCCGGTTCAAGTATTCAGATAAAGGTTTCTGACTTATCTCTGACTTTCCAGATGGTTTAGAAAGTATTGAACCAGGCAGGCTAGCATTTTTAGAAGGTCGGTAATTGCATCCCTGGTATTTCCATCATGGCAGGTATATTATAGGAGGGGATGGGGCTCTGGAAGTGAAGAGGTTAAAAACAAAGGTTTACTGAAAACAGTCCTTCTTTGCAGTAAATGTGTACAATGTTCATTTCACAACAGTGAGGAAGGTGTTCACAACACAACCGCATTTGTTGTTAAATAGTTTGCAGTGAAAACAAGAAGTGACCTTTATCTCCCAAACTCCTCACATCAGACTACTGACAGGATAAATCTTCCAGCAAAGATCTGAAAAATTGAACATTTGATTTTGATTATAAAATTCTTCCTTTTTTTTGTTGGACTTTAAAGTGTGTAGATATATATATATATATATATATATATATATTATTTATATATATATTTATATATACATATTTTGTGTGTATGTATATATATATATATATATATATATATATTGTGTGTGTATGTATATATATATATATATATATATATATATATATATATATATATATATATATATATATATATATATATATATATATATATTTATTTATTTATTTATTTATTTATTTATTTTATTTTTTTATTTATTTTTTCTAGAATGGGGAATGACTGGAAGCATTTTAGCGTATTATTTATGTCTGTATTGCTGTGGGAGATTTTCCCTCCATTGTCACCATAGCACTTACTTAGGGGAAATCTCTGTGACAGAGATACAGATAGCAGTAAAAACCCAGCAGAGGTTTACATTTTTCCCCACTCTAAACAAACAAAAAAATACATTTTAACCCTTCTCAAGAACCTACTAAAAAAATATAAACAAAGAGAGAGACAGAAAGGAAGAGAGAGGATACCGCCAAAGCAAAGTCCTAACAGAGGTTCTAACCCCTGCTTATTCTATTCCAAATGAATACTATGCTAGATTGCCAATTTATACTTTTCAAATAAAAAAAAAAAAAAAAAAAACACAAGAAATGTAAAGTGTAAGTTCAGCCAAAACCTTTTTTTTTTAATCTTTGCCATTTGGGGAGATTTGCTTATTTCCTGTCCTCTTGACTTGGACAGGAAGTGAGGAGAAATCTCCCAGCAATGACACAGTCAGCAATTAAAACCTGAAAGATGTTCTAACTTTTTCCTATTCTGTAAAAAAAAAAAAAAAGAAGCGTGGGTTCTAATTATTCATGGTTTATTGTTATGTAACTTTGGGAATATGCCCTTTTTTGCAAGCTGTCATAATTTTATCACTATTTATATATAACTTTTTATGAAGAGGTAAGTAAAACCTTGGACAGAGGGGTGGCTGTGGCCGTGGACGTAGTATACTTGGATTTTGCAAAAGCGTTTGACACATTTCCCCACACACGGCTAATGTGTACGGTAAAGTCTACAGGCTTGGAAAGATCGGTTTGAAATTGGATAGAAAATTGGCTAAAAGATAGAATTCAGAGAGTAGTGGTTAATGATTCTTACTCTGAATGGTCTAAGGTTATCAGTGGTGTACCCCAAGGTTCAGTGTTGGGACCCTTACTTTTTAATATCTTTATAAATTATATAGGCTCTGGGATTAAAAGTAGCATTTCAATCTTTGCAGATGACACCAAGCTTTGCAGTGGAATAACTTTCTTACAGGATGTCTCCAACTTACAAGCTGACCTCAATGCACTGTTTCATTGGGCAACTATGTGGCAAATGAGGTTTAATGTTGATAAATGTAAATTTATGCACTTGGGGGATAAGAATATGCATGCATCATACATACTAGGGGGAGTAGAACTGGGGGAATCCATAGTGGAGAAGGATCTGGGTGTTCTGGTAGATCCTAAGCTTAATAATAGCATGCAATTCCAAGCTGCGGTTTCCAAAGCAAGCAAAATCCTTTCTTAAAAGAGGTATAGACTCCAGAGAGTGATATAATTTTACCCCTTTACAAATCATTAGTAAGACCTCATCTGGAATATGCAGATCAGTTTTGGGCACCAGTTCTCAAAAAGGATATCAGGAAACTGGAGAAAGGGCAGAGAATGGCAACCAAACTGATAAGAGGCATGGAGGAGCTCAGCTATGAGGAAAGATTAGAGAAATTGAATTTAGTCTCTCTTGAGAAGAGGAGATTAAGGGGGGGATATGATCAACATGTATAAATACGTAAGGGGTCCATATGGTGAACTTGGTATTGAGTTATTTACTTTAAGGTCATCACAGAGGACAAAGAAATACAGAAAGCCTTCTTCACAGTAAGAGCTGTAAAAATGTGGAATAGACTCCCTCGAAAGGTGGTTCTGTCCAGCTCAGTAGATTGCTTTAAAAAGATCTAGATTCTTTCCTAAATGTACATAATATAAATGGGTACTAATATTTATAGGTAAAGTTGGGGCCAGGGAATTACAGATTGCCTCTTGGGGTTTCAGGAAAGAAATATTTTCCCCTGCTGGAGCAAATTGGTTTATACTTTGCTTGGGTTTTTTGCCTTCCTCTGGATCAACTGTGGGTATGGGATTGTAAAAATGTACCCCCCCCCCTTTTTTATTGGTTGAACTAGATGGACTTGTG
Source organism: Pelophylax lessonae (assembly GCF_965119305.1). Lineage (NCBI taxonomy): Eukaryota > Metazoa > Chordata > Amphibia > Anura > Ranidae > Pelophylax > Pelophylax lessonae. The sequence goes on along the minus strand of NC_138770.1, from coordinate 143,853,117 downwards.
TCTTTTTTCAACCAGACTAACTATATATGTAACTATGTAACGTAGCTGAACACACTGGCAATATCAGAAAGTGTTCATGTTTCCATGACAATTACATATATATCGCATCACATCATTCTTATATATTTGACAATTATATTTAATTTATATTAAATGCAGACACTGAAGTGATTTACTAATGACAAGTAGCGGTTGCACCAGAGCTTAGTAAATAAGGAGGAGCTCTGCTGACTTCCATCATCCAATTATGTGCAAGCAAAATGCTATTTTTTTTATATACCTTGCATATGATTGGGTATTCTGTGCAAAGTGAAGCTTCATCTCATTTACTAAGCTTTGGAGCTATTGCATTTGCAAAGTGCATAGTTTGTTTGCCTTTAGTAAATCTTCCCCAATATTTTTTTCTTTTTTGAACATAAATCATTAATGAATATAGATTAAAGACGTCTCATCCCATGTATTGACTTTGTTTCCTGAACAGGTGGGGACTCTGGACGCATTAATTGGACTGTCTGATGATCTGGGGAAACTGGATGTCTTTGCTGAAGGGTAAAGCATAGTTTGTTTACTGTACACAAGGTCGGAGGGCCTGTAGTTTACACATACACACAGATCCTGACTGAACCAAACCTTCACCCGATTCTTCGATCTAGAACTAAACACAAGTGACCAGGATCTGTCACAGGCTTGTTTACATGTGTGTACACTAATCACAACTGAGTAAAAGGACAGAAGTTACCTGGTGCTATAGAAAATGGCCGCCATGGTTAGACTGCTGTTAGCGGTGTGGCTCATAATTCAATACTGTTCCTTTTCTGGACCTAAATCATGTTTTGGACCTCAGTTGGCTGTTTATATTCCATAAAGCCGAGCTAATGTTAAAAGCTGAATTTAGATTGCATTTGCTGCCTCAATAAAAATAAATATCTCAACAGAACAGTGCCGATTACAACCAATAAATAAGTGAACAATATGATTTTTTTTTTGTGCAAAAAAAAAACATGCAAAATGAAAAAAAAAAACATTTATTTATTCTTTTTTTTTTTTGCATGTTTTATTTGCACACACAAAAAAAAATTCACTGCTCATTAACACATGTAATGCTGTACTTTTTGATGACGCTGTCTTAGAATTACTTTATTTGTAACGCCTATTGTTTTGCGTTTTGATTTTTTCAATAAAACTTTTCTTGATTAAAAAAAAATAAATAAAATTCATGTAAGGATTTATAGATTGTTCATTTATTGGTTATAAACAGTGCTGTTCTGTTGATATATTTATATTTCTGGGATTTGATATATACAGTATATAGCTGCTGATTATTATTGTTTTCTACTCTTTTACATTGGGGTTATTTTAGATTTAGAGTAGAAGGGTTTTGTTCTATAAAAATAAAGCTAAGAGTCCTGAAATACATGGGACAGGAGGATGCATTTGTCTTAGATAGTATAAGATCTAACTTAGAAATAAAAACCCAACACAATTTCAATTTTTTGGCATGAGCAATGACCGCAGCACTTTATTGGTTTAAATAAATAAATGAAATTCTTTATTCAAAAATCCATCCAATAAATCTTTCAAACCAAACAAAATGATAAAACATACATCTGTCTTGCTTAGTCCCAGAACGCAAGTGAAATATAATCCATGTTTTTGTAACCACAAAGTCCCCCCCTTGATTCAAGGGTGACGTCACCACATAAAGTGCCCACGACAGGTGGGAGGGAGGGGGAGCTCGCCCAGCAGTCACCAGCCAACTGAGGGGATTACCTCACGGACCCCTTTATATAAAGGGGGGGTACGGAAGGTTCTGGAGAGGCACATGTGACTTGAAATTCCTGCCACAAAAACATGTGAGGGGCGGCTCAGGTTTTTAAAGGAGCCGCAACCCTCAAAAACACCTCATAAAATTTTTTTTTTTCTTTAATTACTGGCATCCCCAGTCCATGTTGAAGGGCACCAATACTTGTGCCCTCTTTCCATGGGTTTTGGAGCAGACTTCCTCTGGGTCTGACCGACCACCATTTCTCTGTTATTTCTGCTTCTCTGGCATGTCCAAGAGTGAGATCCATGTGAGGCAGAGACAATGACTGACCGACGGCGGAAGCACGCAGAGACCGTTGCAGCCACCAGCCCTACTTATTTTCTGCGACCCTCCGATTTTTGCCTTGGTCCGTTTACTCTGTGGAAGCAGAATCCCTTCCTCAACCACTCCCTTTTTTCTAATACTACATAGAAGGACTATACGTGAATTACAGATATCCGTGCGTCCTTGGCCACTGGCCTTGAATGAGATCCTTGCAGGATAGGTTTCGGAGGGTTTGTTAAGATCATAACCAAGAACTCACCAACTTCAGCTGGTCACATTTTTGTTGCTTCCACCTCTATTATTTTTTCTCCCCCCCCCCCCCAATTACGCAGGGGGGTGCTTTTTTGATCTGTCCTTCATCCCATTCTGGCGCGCTCCCATTTAATACTGCGGCTTTTTTAACCGCAACAGTTATTCATACATGCGGTCATGAACCCCTGAAATCTGGATACGTGAAGTGTACCCCAAACTGACCTTTCGGACAAAGGGTTATTACCCGAAACGCGTCAAGGTTTTACTTTGGGAGATCACTCACTGTCTTCGTCTCTTCCGTTTTCTGTCTGGTGTATTCATGTATTCATACCGCGTGTATATTGTATCGTTCTTGTTTTTATCTCACACTATATGTAACTTGAAACAACTCTCTACCTTTTGAATAAATTTATATATTTACTTTTTTACATTCGTGCATATACTCTTATTACTTTTTTGGATGATTTCCTGCCTAAAAAGTCCCGAACCCAGGGGAATCCTTTTCTTTTCACTACAATTATATTAGGGATGTTGGCAGGCTTTCATCTGGACACTACCAACCGAGCTTAACCCATATTTGGTTCACACCAGTGTGGCTCTGAAATTGAGAAATTTCAAAACTGCAGATCGGTGCAACTTGCACCCCTGATTTCATTGCAGCTTGCGACTTCATTTAACAAAATATGAAGATCGCAATGAAATCCAAAAAAAGACCTAGAGCAGGAAGCTTTTTCTGAGATGCAATGATTTGAACGTTTCCATTGCCGGCAATGGGGTGCGACTTGTCATAGATTTTGAACTGTCAAATCGCGTGAAAAAAAAACACAGGTGTGAACAAGAGCTGACTGTGAAGGTTTCTTATTTATCCAGGTCATGATATATCTAGTAGTAGTAAGTCACATGCAACTGGACTACCTCTGTAATGTGGAAGATGCATCCTGGCACTCACGAGTATTGAAGAAGTGACTAGGATAAGCTCCAAAACAGCTTCAGCAAGTCCAGTTGAATGTGACTTTATCTACTAAACAGACATGATTGACTATTGTTGCAGTTTTACCTTTGAACGCTGGGACATTGTAACTACTCAGAATGTATTTATTGTCTGTAGCAATGTGTTTAGTAGATGTGGGTAACATGAGGAGTCTTCATGATGCTTTTAATATTGAGGATCCGTTTTGGACTGTCAACACTCCAGTTGTATCTTCCTTAGGTTTTGTCAGATCAGCAAAATTTGTCAATAACTATGTAGTGGGGGTGGGGGGGGGGTGGGGGGCTACCCAATCATTAAAATATCATATAAACTTTACTATGTCAGTCATTTTTAAAAGTAGGTTTCAATCTTTTTTAAATTTACAGTAATAAAATAATACCTGGTTACCCTGCTGAGAAGCTTCTTGTTTAGGCACATCCTGTTTTAGTGACAACACTCTGTTTGCAAATTGACCTTGTGCATTGTCACCCTGTTACATGTGCTTCCCGCTAGAGGAGATCAGCAGATGTGATATAGAAAATGAACAACCTCTGCCAATGACGAATGGTTTTCAAACATTATTTAGAAGATCAGAGTTACAAAGTAACGTAAATATTTAATAAAACAGAATAAAGATTAAAGCAGTAGTAAACCACAACAGTTTTAAAAAAAAAAAAAAAACAACATCTGTAAGGCAAGTGGATAATTTGCTAGTATGCATTGCATACTAGCACAATATGAAATACTTACCTTATCACTGCTGACAGGGCTTACATCTTCCCCCGGTCTTTCTTCCGGGTTCGCTGGCTGCAGCTGTATGAGTGGCCAGAGCCGGCATGACATCACTCCTGCACATGCGTGCGGGAGCCCTCGGCTCTGGCACGGTATCCTGGACCTTCAGAGCGCATGCTACAAGTGACATCACTGGCTGAATCCAAGGTAAGTATCTCCTAAATGGTGAATGTGTAGGAGATATTCATTTTACCTACAGGTAAGCCTTATTATAGGCTTACCTGTAGGTAAAAATCACAAAGCGGCTGTTCTACTGCTTTAAGAAAGACATTAGCAATTAGAAGACCCTGACAAGTCAAGTGTTAACTTAGGATCTTATGTCTTGATCAAGGGGGCTTTTTTATACTCTGTTCTCCGACATTTGTCATAAAACATCTTACATTTTAACTCAACTTAACTTAAGAATTTGTTTAAGCTACACATAGACAAGTACAAGAAATATTTTTCTGTTATTATGGAACACCTTGTTAGCGACCTAGCTTGAAATACCAGGAGACTCCCCGACTAACAGATTCGCTACACAGAAAGACCTTCCAAGGACATTGTAACAACATGTTCCAAAAACTGCAAAGTAAAAGACTTTCTAGCAAGAGAACCTGGTATATAAAAAATCATAACATTAGCATGTGAGCACTTAATATTGTCATTTAACCTGTAGTAAAACATATAATAATTATTATTCTTAATAAGATGCAACAAAGGATGAAAAAACATTAAAACAGCAGAAAAAAAACATGGCACTATATGGCAGTGCTAACTAACTTTAGTTTGGGTTTACATCTACTTTGAGAAATCCAAGTTACTTCTTGCTGTTCTAAAAGATCAAATTTACTGAAAACTGGTAATTGGCCAGTTTAAGTTGCATAGGCATAAGAAGCATTCATATGTTATAGACCAGTGGCAGTGACATAATTGTGTGCTGTGTGATGACATCATTATGTGGTATCTTCTTATAGTTTGCAGGATTACATTAGAACTGTAATGAAAAATGTGACCCTCCAATCCGACTAATAATTTTTTGTCATTGGTATGCAGTATAGATAGTTTGTGCACTTTTTTACTGTGTAAAATCAATCCAGTTAACTTCACCAAAGATCTACAACCCCAATTCAAAAAAAGTTGGGATGCTGTGTAACATTTACGTAAAAACAGAATGGAATGATTTGCAAATCTCATAAACCCATATTTTATTTACAATAGAATATAAAATGTTTAAATTGAGAAAATGTGCCATTTGAGGGAGAAAAAAAAATGTCATTTTGAAATTGATGGCAGCAACACGTCTCAGAAATGTTGGGGCAGGGCCATGTTTAACACAGTGTAGCATATTATCTTCCTTTAACAACACTCTGTAAATGTATGGGAACCGAGGAGACCAGTTGCTGGAGTTTGGGAAGAGAAATGTTGTCCTATTCTTGCCTGATATAGGATTCTATCTGCTCAACAGTCCTGGTTCTTTGACGTATTTTATGTTTTAAGACACACCAAATATTTTCAATTGATGAAAGGTCTGGAAGCAGGCCAGTTAAGCACCCATATTCTTCTGCTATGAAGTCATGCTGTTGTCATGAATGCAGTATGCAGTTTAATATTTTCCTGATGAAATATGCAAAGCGTTTCCTGAAAAAGACATTGGGGTTGACTTACTAAAACTGGAGAGTGCAAAATCTGGGGCAGATCTGCATAGAAACAATCAGCTTCCAGGTTTTGTTGTCAAAACTTACATAAACAAGATGAAGTTAGAAGCTGATTGGCTACTATGCACAGCTGCACCTTATTTTGCATTCCCCAGATTTTAGCAAATAAACCCCATTATCTGGATGGAAGTATATGCTGATCTAAAACCTTGATATATCTTTAGCATTGATGGTACCTTTCCAGATGTGCAGGCTGCTCATTCCATGCGCACTAACATACCCCCATACCATCATAGATGCAGACTTTTGAACTGAGAGATGATAACAAGCTGGAAGGTCTCTCTTCTCTTTAGCCAGGAGGATGCAACACCCATAGTTGCCAAAACGAAAATTACATTTAGATTTGCCTGACCACAGAGCAGCTTTCTACTTAGTGTAGTATGGTAAGCAACGGGTTAAGTTGCTGTCTGCAAAATGTTACAATTATGTATATGTCTGGGAGCTGGGTGTGGCTGAAGTTAGTTGCATGCGTGATGTTCAGTGAATAAAGAAGCAACCTGTACAGCCTGGTCCGTGTTAATACACTACATTTTGGCGACGAGGATGGCTAGCTTTCTGGATTTACCGGCTATCGGACCGTTTGATGTGTCTGGAGACCACACTAGTCTCTCACAGCGCTGGGACAAGTGGAAGAAGGGATTTCAGCTCTATGTTATAGCCACAGGAGTGACTGCACCTGCTCAGAAGAGAGCCATGCTGCTGCATCTAGCTGGACCTCAAGTTCAGGACATTTTTGAAACCCTGGGAGCAACAGGGGATGATTCAGACTATGAGACAGCCATGAATAGACATAAGTTTAGACAGGCTGTGCAAGAGAAGGGAGAAACCACAGACAGTTATGTGACTAGGCTGAAATATCTGGCAAAGTCTTGTGATTTTGGGACTGTAACTGAGGAGATAATCAGAGATCAGGTCATAGAGAAATGCTCATCTGTGCACCTCAGGAGGAGATTATTGAGAGAACCTAGTCTCACACTTACTAGTCTGCAGGAGATTGCAAGAGCCATTGAACTGTCTGAGCTCCAGGCTCTGCATATTGAAACCAAGGACACTGCATCTGTCAATACAGTCTCCAAACCTACCTATAATAATAGGAATATCTGGAGTAGGAAAGAGAGTTTTCCAAAGAGGACTTTACATGTAACCTGCAGTAAATGTGGCAGAGATGGACACACAAGTCAGGACTGCACTGTGGTACAGAATAAAATGTGCTATGCTTGTGGAAAGACAGGTCATTTTGCAGCTGTTTGTAGAAGTACACCCAGAGATAACAAAACCAAAGGACCGTCAGCACAAGTAAATGTTATAGCTGAGGATAAAGAGAGTGCTCCTGACTGTGAATTTATATTCTCCCTGTGTTCTCTGCAAGCTGGGACATTAACCATTAAGATTGGAAATACAGATGTGTCAGTGTTGATTGACTCTGGAGCTACATGCAATGTTATGGACTTAGCTTCTTGGCACAGTCTTAATGGCAGAGAAAATCACCTTAAATTGTGTAACACCACTAAACAGATTTATACTTATGGCTCCAGTACACCACTACAACTTAAAGGCAAATTTTATACCTCTGTTCAAACACATGAGACTGGTCCTCCTTTGCAGACCGAATTCTATGTTGTAGATGGCACAGGGTCGCCTCTGCTTGGTCGTCAAACCGCAATGGCACTAGGGGTGTTAAAGATTGGCCGTGATGTAGGCAGCGCAAGAGTGAATATGGTGTCTCCTGCTATTTCTGCATTGACAGAGGAATTTAAAGATTGCTTCTCTGGGTTTGGAAAATTAAAGGATTTTCAGATGGAGCTTCACATTGATCCACATGTAAAGCCTATTGCACAGCCAGTACGCAGACTTCCTTATAGCCTGAGATCACCTGTTGAGCACAAACTGGCAGAGCTGCTAGACCTTGACATTATTGAACCTGTAGAAGGACCCACTCCGTGGGTATCGCCTTTAGTTGTTGTATCAAAGGGCACAGATATTCGGATTTGTGTGGACATGAGATGTGCTAACCAAGCTGTGCAGAGAGAGAGACATCCAATTCCCACTATTGAAGATGTTCTACATGCAATGAATGGGGCAAGTGTCTTCAGTAAACTGGATTTGAAATGGGGTTATCATCAGATTGAATTGACCCCAGCATCTAGAGTCATCACTACATTTGCAAGCCATAAAGGTCTTTTTAGATACAAGAGGTTGATGTTTGGCGTATCGTCAGCACCGGAGGCCTATCAACATGTGATTCAGCAGGTGCTACATGGTTGTGAAGGCACGCATAACATTTCTGATGATATAATTGTGTGGGGAACAAACACACAGGAGCACGATGAACGTCTCCGTGCAGTGCTAAATCGCTTGAAGGAGAAAGGGTTAACATTAAATGAGAAAAAGTGCACATTTCAAATGAATAAAATTACTTTTATGGGCCATGTGCTGTCTGACAGGGGCATTGGTCCGGAGGACTGTAAAATTAAAGCTGTGTCTGATGCCAGAAATCCTGAAAACCCTGCAGAAGTACGCAGTTTTCTTGGGCTAGTGAATTACTGTGCCAAGTTTATTCCAGATATGGCGACTGTCAGTGAACCTTTGAGATTGTTGACTCGCAAAGCAGTCCCTTGGAAGTGGGGCCTTTTGGAACAAGGTGCATTTGATGAACTTAAGAGACGGCTGACTTGCGCCACAACTTTGGCTTATTTCAATCCTACTGCACACACCCAAGTTATTGTCGATGCTAGCCCTGTGGGGTTGGGCGCCATCTTGGTTCAGAGACAATGCACAGGCGATTACAGGCCTATTCAGTATGCCAGCAGATCCCTTACTGATGTAGAGAGACGTTATTCTCAGACCGAGAAAGAAGCTTTGGCTGTTGTTTGGGGATGTGAAAGGTTTCACACCTATCTCTACGGCCTTGATTTTGAAATCATCACAGACCACAAGCCGCTGGAAGTGATATATTCGCCATGCTCAAAACCATCCGCCAGAATTGAAAGATGGGTTCTCAGATTGTTACCGTATCGATTTACAGTGCGGTACAGACCTGGACCGACTAATGCGGCAGATGCACTTTCCAGATTGCCTCAGTCTTCAGCACCTGTTCATAACCTAGCAGAAGAGTACATTCATTTTGTGGCTACTAACGCCATGCCTCAGGCATTGACACCGCGGGAGGTTGAAGAATTGTCATCTGTGGATCCGGAAATTGCTCGGTTGAGAAAATGTGTAAGACAAGGGGTTTGGGTGGATTGTGACCCAAGCTATCACAGAATCAAACAAGAGCTGAGTATTGCAGGACAACTAGTTTTACGTGGCAATCGTATTGTGATACCTAAAGACTTACGGAAACGTACATTACATTTAGCCTATGAGGGCCATCAAGGCATTGTACGCACCAAACAAAGATTACGTGAGAAAGTCTGGTGGCCAGGAATTGACAAGGATGTGGAACGTTTGGTTTCTTCATGTCGAGCATCAGTTGGTGGGCAGCAAACCTAAACCAGAACCAGTAACTCACACTGTTCTACCTGAGGGACCATGGGAAGATTTAGCCATTGATCTGTGTGACATTCCATCTGGACACCATCTTTTAGTTGTTGTGGACTATTATTCAAGGTGGCAAGAGGTAGTAGTTCTCACTAAAGCTACATCATCAACTGTAATTGAGGGGTTGGAGAGCATTTTTGCGTCTCATGGGTTGCCTAAACAGATTGTGAGTGATAATGGTGCCCAATTTACTTCTCAGGAATTTCAGGATTATCTGAAATCAAATGCTATTGAACATCATCGTACAACTCCATACTGGCCACAGGCTAACGGAGTGGAACGCCAGAATCGAACCTTGCTGAAAGCTTTGCGGATTGCTCATTTAGAGAGAAGAGACTGGAAAAAGGAACTGTGGCGTTTTCTTTTGGCTTATCGCACAACTCCGCATACTGTCACTGGAGTTAGTCCTGCGGAACTTCTTTGTGGTCGCAAATTCAGGACAAAATTGCCAGACATTGGGGGTCCTCCTACGAGTCAGAAACCTTTTCGGCATATTGATGAGGAAAGGAAGATCCGGGCTGAACAGTATGCAAACCACCGCCGCCAGTGTCAACCTAGTGGCCTTCAACAGGGTGATAAGGTGTTGCTTCAAAATGATCGGTTTAACAAACTGGCTCCGTCCTTTGAACCTGAGCCTTATGTTGTAAAGGAGAAAAGAGGTACTCAAGTGGTTTTAGAGGATTTAGATGGACACACAAAAGTGCGTAATTCCTCATTTGTGAAGAAATTTATTGAGTCAGAAGGTCAAGTATCGGAAGACGGCGAACAGGCAAAGAGTAGTGATGATACTGCCAGTGATCCAGACTTCAATCCACAACCATCCACATCGGAATGGCCAAGAGAAAAACGAGCAACTAATCCACCGGCCTACCTTAAGGACTATGTGTATAGTCAGGAGTTTATAGTTTAAATTTCTAGTTGTTCATCCATGCATTTTGTTAATCTTATTAATACGTTGTGCATGTTATGTTTTATTCAAAGAGAGGAGGGAATGTAGTATGGTAAGCAACGGGTTAAGTTGCTGTCTGCAAAATGTTACAATTATGTATATGTCTGGGAGCTGGGTGTGGCTGAAGTTAGTTGCATGCGTGATGTTCAGTGAATAAAGAAGCAACATGTACAGCCTGGTCCGTGTTAATACACTACACTTAGCAACAAACCATTTGAAATGAGCTTTGACCCAGAAAGGACAGCAGCGTTTCCGGATCATGTTCAAATATGGCTTTTTTACATGATAGAGCTTTACCTTTCATCTTTGGATAGCACGGCAAACTGTGTTTATACTGTAGACAGTGATTTTTTGAAGTATTCCTAGCTCATGCAGTGATGTCCATCACAGAACATGCCTGTTTTTATTGTAGTACCATCTGAGGGCCCGAAGATCAAAGACTTCCAATATTGTGTTTCAGCCTTGTCACTTGCACACTGGGATTTCTCCAAATTTTCGTAATCTTTTGATAATATTATGTACTGTAGATGATGATATATTTAAAGTCTTTGTAATTTTACATTGAGGAACATTATTCCGAATTTGTTCCACAGTTAGATGCAGCTTTTCATAGATTGGCAAACATCTGTCCATCTTTACTTCTGAGACACTCTGGCTTTCTAAAGCTGGCCATACATGGATCAAACTTTGTCCAGTTCAGCAGGGACCAGCCGAATTTCGATCCATGTACGGGCAGGCTGAGTGTACCCAAGTCGATCCATTAATTGACTTGGGTACAACCAGCCTGTTGGATTTTTCTACATACTATTACTGTCAGTGCTCACATAGGTGTGATGATCAAGACAAACTTTTGGCCATATGATGTATTTCTCCAGATATTCTGCCAGGGCCCCAAATTTACATATAATTATTTTCTTATAACGGTACAGTTTAAACATTTGATAGGTCTTCTATTTTATATTGTGAATAAATGATGGCTTTATGAGATTTGCAAATCATTGTAACATTACATTGGGGTTGTAAGTCAATTTACTAGCATAAACAAATGCATATAACATATACTGTATCACCATAACTTTGTGGGCACCTGACCATTACACCTACTACAGTATATGGCTAGGAATATGTGGACACAACTCCAAATAATTGATTTCAGGGGTTTCCAGGGAAAGGGTACTGTTAATGCTACAGCATACAAAGACATTGTAGGCCATAGTGCACATTTCTGTTCTAGCAGACGGCGCCCCTGTGTGCAAAGCCATACCTGTAAAAACATAGTTTGGTGACTTTTATGTAGAGGAACTGGAGTGGCCTGTATAGAGCCCTGACCTCAGCACTATCAAACACCTTTTAGATAATTGGAACGCTGATTGTGAGCCAGGTCCTCTTGTCCAACATCAGTACCCAACCTTACAAATGCTTTTTTTGTCTGAATGGACACATATTCCCTTAAATACGCTCTAAAAACTTGTGGTAAGCCTTCCCAGAAGTGTGGAGGATTTAAGAGCGACAAAGGAGCCAACTGAATATAAACATTCCTGTTTTTGGAATAGGATATCAAACAGGCTCACATAGGTGTGATGGTTAGGACAAACTTTTGCCCATATAATGTACTTCTCCAGATATTCTGCCAGGGCCCCACATTTACATTATGGGTGCAAACTTGTTTTATACATTTTTCAAAAGCACAAGCATCGGCAATAACATAATTAATGATTCCAATAGTAAAATAATACTTTGATATGCATGGATTTCTGCAGATGGGGAGACTAAAACATAGAGACATGTGTCCATTTACACCTGCCGACACCCTATCCAATCCGAAATGCTAAATACAGACTGATGGGGATCGCCTCCCCATCCATCTACACCTGTCGGATGTAAACGACAGCGAACAGATTTCTCAGCTGAGCAGGTGAACTCTGCCCCATGTGGAAGGGGCCTTAAAATACTTTGCAAGTTTTCTACATACTGTATATCAGAGAACAAGTCTATAATTTGTATGACTGAGCCTGGTTATTCATATGTGGGCAGGGAGGGTGATCGGCAGCAGAAAGCCAGCTTCTTCTCTTCTCACTCCCACCAGCTTTCAGCGGCTGCAGAGAGAGCCATACAGGGAACTGGTTCCAGTAATTGCAACCCCACCATACTGACCACCTTGCAGTGCTGCCGGCTTCTCTCTTCTTCCTGCTGGCAGCAGCAAGCACACAATAGGATCCATCAGGATGGACAGTGGGGAAAGGGTCTGGTAAATATATCATATTTACCAGCCCCTTCCTTTCTTGAATTAACGCAATGAGTGATCGGTACCAATCATTCACTATATTCATTCATAACCGAAGCATTGTAAAAATTTTATTTGGAGGTGGGCCCTGTCAAATTAGCTGTATGGGGCCCTGTTATTTCTAACAGCAGCCCTTGTTGCAGTTGTGTAATTTTATAACAGTTCTATTTAGTCACAGTTACTGATCACTGTAAGTGGCTGCTATATTAATCATTCAAGCAGGAGCTGCTCTTAATGGCATGTAGCACTTACAGCAAATGAATTAAAGTCATATTCTGGCAATTCTGGCATTTCCAATCATAGGTAACTTCTGAGACCAATGTGAGCTTAAAGTGATTGTGAAGGTAGAAGTTTTCTTATCTTAATACATAGAAAAGCCTTCTATGTGCAGCAGCCCCCCTCAACCCCTCTAATACTTTCCTGAGGTCCATCTAGATCCAGCGATGTAGAAGGAGTGTCTCGGCTGCCCAGGACTCCCCTTTTCTTTGCATGAGACAGTGGTGCGGTGTCATTGGCTCCTGCTGCTGTCAAAGTCAGTCAGCCAATGAGGAGAGAGGGGGGAGGGGCCGAGCCACGGCTCCATGTCTGAATGGACACAGGGAGCTATGGCTCAGCTTGGATGCCCCATAGCAAGCTGCTTGCTGTGGGGGCACTCAACAGGAGGGAGGGGCCAGGAGCACCGAAGAGGAGGATCTGGGCTGCTGTGTGCAAAACCACTGCACAGTGCAGGTAAGTATAACATGCTTGTTATTTTTAACTAAAAAAAACGAGACTTTAGTATCACTGTATTGTCCAGCTTCTTCCAAGCCACTTTTAAAGCTGTATTGAACTTCCACTTTAAGTCAGCTAAAAACATTTCAGGTGCATCAAAGCAAAAGGTGTTTAAAGTTTCTCAGTTTGCTTTTATTTTAACAAGTTGACAGGTCCTGAGGAGAACGTCTGTCCCCTGTCAAGATGCTGCAGAGAAGGACCCTCTCTCTGCGTGGAAGAGGTGATCTCTGCAGAGATCTTAAATACCCCTTCCCAATGGCTCCTGCAGCTCTCACTGAGTCTTACAAGGAGAGGAAGAGAGAGCAGTGCTGCTGTACTCGAGCACAACGCTGGATGGAGACAGGACTCAGGTAAGTATTTATGGAGGTTAGAAGGCAATACAAATACTTGGACATTTTTTTACCTTAATTCAAGGAATGCAGGTAAAGGTAAAAAAAATGTCCTGCCTTTACATCCACTTTAAGTTTTCAGAATAGAGGTGGATAGTTGCCCTCATATAGAGTTAAGCTTGCAAAACATGGATGGAAATTCAGCCTTTACACAACAGAAGAACTGTGTTGTGAATAGCCAAGCTGTGTGCTGAGGTCTCTCCACCCCTCCCTCCCAACACAAATTTATCTCATGTGTCGGGAAAATTTGTCAGAAGTGATAACAGAGGAATGAAGCACCAGAGAGAAATAACACTTAGAGCTTTAGAGAGAGATAAGTAAACACTACATATGTGCTTTGCTCAGATTCCATGACAACCACTTTACAAAAACCTTAAGTGAGGAAAGTTTCCAGGTATAGGAGGTGTGTCATTTTCCATTGAAAGAGGAAGAAGTCTTGAAGGGAGCAGAACAAATGTTGTGTCAGTGATAAATTAAGGATTTTAGATTTGGTATGGTTGACTTAAAGAAGGCCTGGCTCGCAGTCTACGCTCTATTTCATCCCATTAAAGTTCATGTGGGTGTAAAGGTAGGTGTCCCAATACTTTTGGTAATATAGTATATATATATACACACACACAAATTAAGTCTAGGTTAATTAAATGTATGTGCTTAGTCCTTGTCCAGCTCAGATGTGAAGTAAACGAACGAAAGTAACAGAACATTTTCCTGTACTTTGTGCTCCTTGGCTTTCTGTGCCGCTGCAGTGAGCTTTTATACAGAAAACTGGCTTTGAATGTATAGTATGTTTACCCAGGGACAGCAACGCAAGTCTAGGTTCACTGTGAACTGTCCATCCATCGCTTGTGATCACATGTGGATAGTGTGTCAGGCTGTTTGTAAACAGAGTAGAGCACAAGAATTGAACTCTCCGAGCTGTGTGAAATGTGTGCAATCAAAGTAGACTTTTCAATATTTAATCAGGAAAAGAATAGGTGCATCCTTCATTGGAGGAAGGTAAAATAAGGTGACCTTCTGAGGCAGCTCTGTCACTGGCTCACTACATGTTAACACCAATGACACAGAGTGTAAGCCCCTAATATCACTGTGAACCAAGATATGTGTGTGAGCCGCTAAGGATGTACGTGAATGAAGTCCTGTGCCCACTGCTGTGAGTGGTGGCCGGGAAGGGAGCTCTTCTATTCTCCAAGTAATGGTAGAGAGTGAAAGGTGTCCCAGAAGCCACACACCAATTCAAAGCCTGTTGTGTGATAGTGAATGGCAGTCTCAGCTTGGACCCCGGTCAGGCCTCTTCGCCCACTGGAACAAGCTTAGATCAGGCAGACAGAGGGATAAAGCAGAGACGTGGTCGAAGAGCAAGCCAAGGGTCGGTTCAGGCAGAGTACAAGCATGGTCAGACGGATCAGGACGGAAACAGAGTTTAAACCCCAGGAACAGGAAACAGGTAGCAGAATGCTGTAGACCATAAGGCAAGGTTCTAGTGCAGCAGAGGGGTTTATAGAGCCCATTTGGTGCCACTTAGTGGTGGGTGTGAACGCTGGTGCGAACACACGTTGGCGTATGATTCGCATATGCGCATGCACGCGTTCGGTAGTCATGTGAACAGCAATTCTTTGTCCATGGGTTTGGCTAATAGGCTTTCTCTGTCTGCACATAACTATGTGCCTGGGCTTACTTCTTCTTCCTTGACACACACATCAAATCAATTTCTCCTGTGTGATAGTGAATGCAAGTCTCAGCCTGGACCCCCTCCAGGCCATGCCCCCAAAGAGTTTCACTCGACCCACCAGAACTTACTCATGGAGAATTGGCCATTGGCTGAGAGCGCTGATCGGCTGCTGGTTTTCCAGCATATTTGTCCATCAGAAGCCGGCCCTGGCTGGCATACACATGAGCTGAATGTTGGCTGGTTTTTATTGTAACGGCCGATGTTGGCCGGCATTCACCCCGTGTGTACAGGGCTTTACTCAAACTCACACAGAATATATACCTCCTCCACAGAATAGATACCTCCTCCATAGAATAGATACCTCGATAGGAAAATATAGATACCTAGATAGGAAAATCCTCCGGTCCTAAAGTGGTTAAACTTATCTATGTTTGCATATACATAATCAGCCATCTAAAACAATAGAAACTGCCTATATCAAGCCTAGCCAACAGCATGCTGGAACTTGCAGTCCTGCTTGTTGGGATGAGCTCTTCCTCTTTTTAGAGTCTCCGCAGTCATGCTCCACTCTATACTGAGTTGTTATATAGAGGATTCAGAAGCAAGGGACCAGGGCTGGTGTTATCAAACAGATCATGTCAGCAATGTTCCCAGCCAGTATATAAGAGAAGAGGACTAGAGGTGCTCAGACTGATGTTCCATCTAGTCATTATTTATTTACTGTGGGCAGTCTCTGAGTGTTTTTCCATGTCTCTCTTGGACAGTAGACAGGTTTTTGAGGCTTCGTGTCCTGTTCCACTTCAACTCACTTCTAATTAAAGTCAGCTTGCACTGTGCACCTTTACTTACAGTCAGACCGGTGACTGGGCTATTAGGCAACAAAAGGGCACTTTTCCTTCCAGGACAGACATCACGTGTTGCCTGTTTACAGCCCCCATATCCATACATTTGTTTACCCATTTTTATATCTATGTTTTATATTTGTTCTGATTAACACCATTCTCCCTATTAAGGAAAACAAATAACTTATCACAATACATGGCCAAACCTTTGTTGACTCAAATGATTACATTCAAGTGTTTCCATTGATGGGTACTTTTAATGTTACATCATATAAAGGCTCTTTTAACAATTGTCTGCTTCCAAGTTTGTGGCAACTGGCAAGTTTGGGAATCTTTTCTTTTTCAGCATCACTGTGCCCCTATACGCAAATTCAGGGCTGTAAAGACACGAGTTGTTCATTTTGGAGGAGGAACTCAGGTGGCTTAAACAAAGCCCTGACCTCAACTCTACTGAATATGTATTTAATCCATTGGAACACCGTTTGCAAGTCAGGTGTTCAACATCAGAACTTAGAATGGGCAGAAATTCCCATAGACACACTCCAAAACCTTCCCAGAATAGTGGGGGGGCTGCTATAATTAAAAAAAGGGGCGGGGCACCACATTAAAGCAGCACCTACACTCTCAAACTAATTGATGTCCTTCATCTTCGGCTATCTTGATTGGCCGGTAAAAGATGATGTAACTCCCGTGATAGCACACAGGAGTTAAATAATCCCTGTAACAAACGCATACTGAGAATGTACACTGAGTTGCGCATGCACAGACTATTGTTCATTCTGATGAACAGGGATCAGTAATAATTCTAGCAGGAAAGTAATAAACATTTACTGCAGATGAGACATACAGAGTCTCTAGTGCAATACCCACTGGCATTTTTTTTTTCTAGCACAATAATTCACCTTTAATGCTCATAGGTTTGAAATGAATTGTCCAACTCATTTATATAGTCAGATATCCACAAACTTTAACAATATCATGTTTATTTTAACCACTGAGAGGAACACTGAAAATAAACCTGCCCTACACCAATATGGGTATTGAAGATGGCACCATACTGGCAGGAAGATTTCCAAATACCGACATGCTAGCTAGGCCCCACTGCAGCATGATTTGTGGTATGGCTTGTGTTTAATGAACGCAATGGTAGAGAAAAGGGCTGTGGCCATACTTGGATCCATGGCTGTGCATTAACTATGATCCCTGCTAAAGGAAGGATTTGGAGGCCCCCTGCCCACCATGACAAAGCCAAAACCTGCTGCAATTTCCATACCTACTTGAAGTAGACCTTCACTTCAAAGTGAAGGTCATGCTATAGTGTCTCTCCTCCCCCTCCTCTTATATATATATATACTATGTGTATGTATATATATATATATATATATATATATATATTTTTTTTTTTTTTTGGGGGGGGGGGAGTACCTTTACCCCGTCCGTAGCTGCCATGTCCCATGAGGCTGCGAAACAATCTAAAAGCCGAGCGCGATCTCATGCATGTGCAATGGTGAGCAGGCTTTGGATCAGCAGAAATTCAGAGCCTGGCTTCCGCAGCCAAGTAATTGTAACTGCTGACATTTATTTTATTTATTTATTTAAGGTACTGTAATTCCTTTTTAAGAAACTATTTACTTATGGTCTGAAAGATAACACTGTAGGTTGTACATGTCCACACACAATATTACAGCTTGGAGTCTTTCTTGCCAGTGTATTCTGTGTAAATAGTATGCAAGCTATCACAGGTAACCAAAGTTATGTCATACCTGCTACTGCAGTTGCCATTTTTGTACCATTTCACACATCCCCACACCTGAGCTCTACCATCAAAGTGCTGCTTGCTCTTTCATTATCTCTTGTCATATGCTAGTTGCAGGTCCAGGGCAAACTGGGCTCAGAGAAAGTGTGTTAAATAATGCTGGCCATCAGACTGAGGACATCTATTGCCATAGAAAAGTACTATGGGGGGGGGGGGCATCTCTAGATTTAAGTTGAATATTGCAGCAAAAGCTTGTTTTATTATCTTATTTTTAATTTGCTATTCATTTGATGTTATTTTTTGGCTGGAGCTTTGTTTTACGAATAATACTCAGTATTTTGAAGCTGTAACTTCTGCATTGTTTAAACCTACAAAAGTGTCTGTTTACTTAATATATTGATTTCCTATTGGTGGTATAAGTTTTGACTATGCTTTAACTGAATAGAAGTTATCCTTGATCATATAGTTATATTGTGCAACCTTCTATTTTTCAGTGTCATTAAAAAGATTGCTCAGTATATAGGAGAAGTCATGAATGATTCTGCAGAGAAAGCCCAGGAAAACCTGTTGGCCAATGGAGGTAGGCCTGTGTTTGATATTAAAAAAAAAGTTACCGGGTGGATAGACCATTATAGAAGCATAAGGTTATAGCTTCAATCTGTGTGAATAGATGATAACAAATAGCTCCCTGCTTGCCTGCTTCTTCACTGGGTCACGGACATATAAAGGGTCAATTTATCAAATAATTTGCTTTGCAGATGTTTTAGCATTCGCTCAAAAGTCATGAATAATACTCGGAATGTTTGTCATATGTCTGGAATGTCAGTTTCTATTTGTTGCTGTTGCAAAAGTAACATTCCCTAAAATTTATCCTAAGAGAAAAAAAAAGCCGAAATAACTTTCGGCCAGAAAAGTTAAAGAACATTCGATCAGTGGAGAAAATAGCCTAACACTATTAGCTGAGAACATACCAGAAGAGGAAATAATATGAAGAGACCTTTTGCGCTGCGTATAATGTGTATGGAGATTCCTTTGCTCATCACCGATAGTGTAATAAATCAGCTACTGCAGAGAGCAAATGGCTACACAGAATTGATACAATGTTGAAGAAACAGATCTCCCAAGTTTAAAATAGAGAAAAAGAGCCTGTACTGTGCATGCCTGAAGTTTGAACTATAATAAATATTACCTCTGCGTTACCTCTGTGCAAAAAAATACCCACTAGTAATGACATGATAAATATAAATAAGTATTGCACAAACGAAAAGTAAAAACTGATAATTCAAATGAATAACCTTAACCACTTAAGCGCCGGAAGATTTGGCTGCTCAAAGACCAGGCCCTATTTTGCGATTCGGCACTGCGTGACTTTAACGGACAATTGCGCGGTCGTGCCACTCTGTACCCAAACAAAATTTACTTCCTTTTTTCCCAGAAATAGAGCTTTCTTTTGGTGGTATTTGATCACCTGTGAAATTTTTATTTTTTGCGCTATAAATAAAAAAAAGAGCGACAATTTTGAAAAAATAACAACATTTTACACATTTTGTTTATATGAAATTCTCAAAAAAAATGTAAAAATCAAAATTTTTTAACATTTTAGGCCAATTTGTTTTCTGCTACCTATGTTTGGTAAAAAAAAAATCGCAATAAGCGTATTTTGATTGGTTTGCGCAAAAGTTATTGCGTTTACTAACTATGGGAAAGATTTATGTCATTTTTATTGTTTTTTTTTTTTTTACTAGTAATGACGGCAATTTTTTTTGCGGGACTGCGACATTGCGGCAGACAGATCGGACGACTGACATTTTTGACACTTTTGGGAGTACCAGTGACATTACTACAGTAATCAGTGCTATAAATTCTAACTGTGGGGGGCGTGGCTTGTGATGTAACCACAGAGACATACGATCCTACATAGCAGGATCGTATAGTCTCTGCACTTACACCAGGGAGAATGACAGGTGGCTGTGTTTACATCAGCCGTCTGCCTTTCTCCCTCTCCTGCGGGAGATTGCGAGTGACCAGCGGACATCGGAGCCGCCGGTCACTCGCGCGGGGATGCCTGTGAACGAGCGGGGGTGGGAGCGCGCCCCCGGCGGCGCGCGCTCGCCCCCTACAGGCTGCTGAGCGAGTGACGTACCCCTACGTCACTTTACCCAGCAGCGGCTGCCTGCCGCAGTATATCTGCGGTGGGAGGTCGTTATGTGGTTAAAGTAGAAGTCCACCTTAACACTAAAATCCCTGCATTTATAGAAATGTAAGGTCTAACACTAACCTATCTAATCTTGTAAAGAACAAATCAGTATACATGCCTTTTTTTAAGCCGATCTGACCCGATCCCATGCTGAGCTGTCAACTGCGGCTTTGCTGTGGAGGCGGGTGCAGAGGACACAGCTGACAACGGAAGCCCCCATAGTAAGTCTATGAGTGACGTCACTCCCCATTAATTTCAGATTCTTCATCGGCTGTGTCCTTAGTAAAGCTTCTGCCGCTGGAGTCCGGATTGGATCGGCTTAAAAAAAGGTATATATACTGATTTCTTCTTTACAGGGCCAGATAAGTTAGGCCCCTTTCACACAGGCGGACCGTTCGGATCCGCCTGTCCGTTTTTTTGGTGGATCTGAACGGATGCCTCATGTATCTCTATGGGGCATCGGATGTCAGTGGAGACATGTCCGCTGACATCCGATCCATCAAATCTGGACGGATGGACACTCTATTTTCCATCTGTCCAGCGGATCGGATCGGATGAGAACGGACAGACGGTCCGTTCCCATCCGATTGCCCCATAGAGAACAGCAGGACCTGACAGCTGTGTCTCCGCACACAGCGCGGAGACACAGCTGCCATCCGCCTGCTCAGCGGGGGATCGGTGGATCGATCCCCCGCTGAGAAAAACAGAGTCCATCTGACGGACTCCCTGTGTGAAAAGGGCCTAAGTGTTAGATCGTGGATGTCTATAGATGCAGGGATTTTAGTTTTAGGGTGGACTTACACTTTAAATGGTCCGTGACAAAAAAATATATCAAATCATCAAAAAAAAATCAATTCACACATTCAAAAGTGCATTACAGTAATACATTTTAAATAAAGTGCACATGTGCTAAAAGTGCATATTAGTCCATATCCAATGATAAATAAGGGGCCCAGTTCTCTTCCTTCAGTGAAGGCAGCTTCAGTGTGCAACATAAAGACAAATGGTGTACTTCCACCCGATTGTGACACCTCAGTACTCCCAGTATTCTCACCTTAATGAGTAACCAAATATAGAAAAAAAGATTGAGTGTTAAATACCCAATCACCCAGCGCTTACACAATTATGCGGCAATATTTCATGTGCATAAAAATTTAAGAACCATAAAATACCAAAAGCAGCTGCCTAAAATGTGAAAACATGTACAGAGAGGTGCATACCACGAATGATAAACACAGGCTGCGCTCAATATAAAACTCTATATAAATATAAAGCTCTCCTTATACATAGTCTATGCATAAGATGATAAGGCAAAGTCCGATATGGAGAAAGTCCATCCCCCTGATACAATGTCCAATGGGATTGTGAAAAGAAAGCGTGCACTTTACTGCGAATGCCAATAAGCCTCCACCACACCTCGTGCTCCACCCAAAGGTAATGCTCTTACCAGATGTCAAGATGCCACAAGCCCATCAAAGTGATGTTATCTCACATAACTCCGTCGGACTCAGCATACAAAAACACACTCACGAATGCAGTGTCCTCCGAATCCATCATATGTGCAAGGGAAATAAAGGTGTACATAGGGCAATATCGTTCAGATAAAATAACAACCTTTATTCATAAATCATCTCCCATTACACTCACATGAAAACAGCAAACAATCAGCATATCGTATGAAGGCAATCCGAGGCCTGCCGGCCGCTTACCGGGCTCCCGCGCGCTGTTCGGCGTCCCGGAAGTTGCCGATCAGCGTGGCTGGACAGCGTCTCGTTGCCTGGGTGACCGCGCAAGCCACCGCCCTTAGGGATTTTTTATCATATATTCAGAATATTATGATCTCCAAACATCACTTCCGGTCCGGGATGCCCTACGCATTACGTCACGTCCACGTGACTTCATCAGGGTTGTGATGTGACTTCATCAGGGACCTTATTGTGATTTTTAGCCTGTCCTGGGATGGGGGTGGCTTTGTGGGTGATTCTGTTGTCAGTGTCACTTTATTTATTTGATTTACTTTGATGTGGGAACACATTTTATTGTATGCAGCCGTTTGCACATTAACAATATTTTCTAAGGTGGTAGCATGGGACAGCACTTTTCTATAACAATTGTTTACCATTTATAACAGGAGGAGAACTAGTATATACTATTCATTGGATATGGAATTGCAGAAGAGGATTTTTGGAAATCTTCCTAAAGTAAACTTAAACTTAAAGCAGTAGTAAACTGCATCACATACTACCACGTTAAGAAAGACTTGAAACAAAGCCCTCCAGCGGAGCGCTGTCACCACTGACAGGGTTTCCATCTTCCGCTGGTGTTCCTTCTGGGTTTGCGGGTTCTGGCCATTTGAATGGTCAAGCTACAATGGTGTCACTCCCATTCATGCAGAAGTTACAACAGTGGCACAGCTCTCTTAATGAACAGCACACTGTTCATTGAGAGTGCAGTGTGCATGTGCCAGTGACTTCACTGGCTGCTACTAAAGTAAAGGTCCTAAATGGTGTGAGTTTAGGAGATATTTACTGTATCTAAAGGTAAGCCTTGGGCCCCTTTCACATGGGCTTTCCGATCAAGCCCATCTGTCAGTTTTTCAGGATCGGATGCTAAATGTACCTCTATGAAGCAGCGGATGTCAGCTGCTGCACCTCTGCTGACACCCGCTGCTCTCCGATCTGATGTGGTCCGTGAAACCCAGACGGATGCAAACCCTATTTTCCATCTGTCTGGAGCATCAGATCGGATAAAAACGGACAGGCGGTCCGTTTTCATCTGATTTCCCATAGAGGAGAGCGGGATCTGACAGCTCCATCTCTGCAAAGTAAACGGAGACGGAGCTGTCACCTGCCTGCTCAACGGGGATCATCAGATCAATCTCCACTGAGTAAACACGGAGTCCACTGGGCGGAAAGCCCGTATGGCCTATAGGCGTACCTGTAGGTATAAATGAACAAACTGGACTTTACTATCACATTTAACTGATTGACAACCTGCACAAATGAGCAATAGAAAACCTAAGGTAAACAACAGAGGTCCATCTCTGCAACATTGTACCAGTTCTGTGTTCACTGTCTGTAGTAGCTGATTCATTACATTGTTGGTGGTGACTGGTGAGCACAGGAATCTCTATACATTCTGTACACAGTCCAGGGGGTCATATTATTTTCTCTTCTGGTCAAATGTTCTTAGCCAATAGTGTTTGGCTATTATTTCTTATGGATCAAATGTTGTTTAACTCTTCTGGTTGAATGTTCTTAAGGCTTTTTTTCTCTTAGGATTAAGTGTAGGGGAATGTTAAAGTAAAGTTAAAATTTTTAATATTTAATTTTTATTAATTTTTATCATTTTGCACTCACAGCATACTGTATGTTTCAGTGGATGCTATATTCTTATACTATGGTCTGCTTGCTGTACAAATTGTATGTTTGTTTTCAAAAATGCTTTTGTGAGTTTGATGACTTAAAGCGGCGATCCAGGCATTTTATCGATCACTTTATATTATCTACTTAGCCATTTTTTTTTTTCCTTCAGTGCAAATGCCTTTTTTTCTTGTAATTCCTCTGCTTCCGCATTACCTCGCTGCGGCAAGGTACGTCATGTCCGTCTGCCCATTGGCTCTTGGGATATGAATGTCATCAATCCCAGGAGTCAATTGGCATCCTCCGCTTCAAAAAGTGCGCCGTGCTTTGTACGCACTGTGCAAGCGCGTGATCGGGAGGTGCATGCTGGGTAGCCAGCAGCGCCGTATCCCAGAAGGAAATACCAGTGGGCTTCAGATGCCCACGTTGAAGATGGGAGCATGCTAGGTGGGGACAGAAAAACAATTTAAAAAAAAAAAAAAAAAAACAACATTTAGAAAACCCACATTAACTGCTAAATTCGGTTTGGTATAGCATTAGGCGCAAACAAGACAGGGGTGTTTAAAAAAAAAAAAAAAAAAAAAAACAGCTGAAACTCTGCTTCAAAATGAAAAGAGCACCCACTCTTCCTGGCATCATCTCTGCCTACACACTACACAGGGACACAGGTGCCTGTCTATTACAACCCAGGCTACTCTTGATTTATAAATAGATTTTCAATGGTTTCTGTGAGTACTGTGCCTATCAGCACTACAGTAGAATTTAATTTGACTTTAAATAGTTTGTTTGGGCCAAAGTAATTGAAAATTTAATTTGCTTTTAACATTTGATTTTAGCATAAATAGAAATTTCCACTGTTAGGAATTTGTTCATTCAAGAAAAAACTTCCACCCCTTTCCTTCGAATTTTCTCATCATGACACAGTCAAAAATGAATGTGGATTTCACCCTACTAACCTATTAAATTGAACAAACTTTACAAAAACAAACATTTTCAAAAAATATTCTACTAGTTTAGTGTCTATCACCTAAGCGAGTGTGGATCTCAAGCTCACAGCAGTTGAGATAATAATAATAATAATAATGAAAGTACAATTCAAAGTGCTGCGCTTAAATCGTACACTTGATCTGTTGCATTAAAACATGCACCAATCTCTTGTTATGATAAATGTGTAAAGAAAATACAGAAAACCATCAATGAAATTAACATCTAAATAATTGTCCATGGCATTTAAATAAATATGTGTAAATAGTCCAAATAACCAAAAGTGCTGAAAAAAAGCCACTTCGTCTTGTATTTCTCATTACAAAACACCATGTACAAGGAAAACACAGAATCCACCACCTCCAGGAATCCAAAATGGTTGCTCACCTTATAATATGGACCCTTAAAAATGTAAAGGTCAAACATGCATGCGTGTTTTGATACTTATAAAGTATGCCACCACATATACTAGCTGCACACCTTTGCACTAGTGGACCCTTGTGCAAAAGATCATTTATGTGTGTGTTTCCCTTTAACAAGCCGGGATCAGCTGGGGTGACAGGCTCAGTGGAAAAAAACTCCTCTCCTCCTCAGAAATGGCAGCAATGCAGCTCAAACAAAATAAAAGCAAGCAAAAATAGTGCTCTCCGACTAAAAACTCCAATCTCTAATTGACTTCATCAAAGGAGAGATTGTAATCCTCATTTGTACAGTTATAGTATAATAATTACTCAGTATATATATATATATATACACTGTATAATGGGATTTTTTACTCACCATAAAATTCATTTCTATGACGGACAGCGCTCCATAAATCATAACTACTGGGTTATATCGCCTCCTCCAGGAGTAGGACTAGGCAGCTCAAAAAACACTTGGCTATGCCCATGGACCATCCTCAACTGGTATATAACCCCCTCTCTGCTGTAAGCATTCAGTTTAGTAGCAAGCAGTATTAGAAGTATCAAAACTCCTTAGAGGGATGGGCGCCGTGTCCGTTGCTGAGCTGAGAAATTGATTTTACAGTGAGTAAAAAATTCCATTTTCTCTTTCATTCATCAAAGGCCACAGCGTTCCATTATTCATAACTACTGGGACATCCAAAAGCAGTGCCAAAAGGAAAATAAGGGGTGGGGAAAATAACTGAAGGCTAAACACAAGAGCCCTAACCAGAACACAGGAGCCTTAACCGGGTCCCAGGAAGCCCATCTGAAAAATAAAAATTTAAAGAAAAACACCCCTCAAAAGCAGTGGTGTATTTTGGTTTTGTGCTGCCCTAGGCTAGACTAAAATTGGGCGCCCCCCCTCCCCTTCCCCCTTCCCCCTCCTATGTAAATTTGCCCCACTCCTTCCTTTTTAACGGATGTGACTCCCTCCAAAATTGAGGGACTCCAAGTCCCAGCACTCCAAGAACCTCTGAGATCTTACAAGGGGGGGGGGGGTGAGAGGGGGTGGGAGAGAGAGAGGGGGGGTAGGTGAGGGAGGGAGGGGGGATGAGAGAGAGGGGGAGGGAGAGAGAGGGTGGTGAGAGAGAGGGAGAGAGAGGGGGTGAGAGAGAGATAGGGGGGATGAGTAAGAGAGAGAGAGAGAGAGAAGGGGGGTGAGAGAGAGAGTCGGATGAGAGAGAGAGAGGGGGGTGAAAAGGAGAGAGAGGATGAGAAAGAGGGGGGGCAGTGAGAGAGAGAGAGGGGGGTGAGAGAGAGAGAGAGAGAGAAAGAGAGGGGGTGAGAGAGAGAGAACGAGAGGGGTGAGAGAGAGAGAGAGAGGAGGGGTTGAGAGAGAAAGAGAGAGGGGGTGAGAGAGAGAGAGAGAGGGGGGGGGGGGTGAGAGAGAGAGGGGGGTGAGTGAGTGAGAGAGGAAGAAGGGTGAGAGAGAGAGAGGTGGGAGAGGCGGCTTGAGCAACCAGTGGCCAAAAGAGTCTCAGGTGGAGGGGGGGGCGGCTTTTTTGCTGCCCCCCTGCAAAGTGCCGCCCTAGGCCTGGGCCTTGTCGGCCTAGGCCAAAATACAGCACTGCTCAAAAGGGAACCCTCCTAAACAGCAGCCTGCAAAACCTTGCGGCCAAAAGAACCTCCAGGACAGGAAAAAATGCTTCCTGTATGCGGCCCAGACTATTACCATGATTTTGAGACTCTCTTAAAGCCCCCCAGTTGTGATATATTGATACTTACCAGGTATCCAAGCTGGTCCAATGTAAATTTTAAAAATAGGTTAATCTTAGAGTTCATCTTTAAACATATCAAAAACCGTTGTCCTATTTGGAAGATTACCCTTCGCTTCCTGTGCTGGTGACAAAGCAGAAAGTAAGCAGAAATCTCTCCAAAGTGAGGGGAAATTCCCTCTCGGAAAATTGGTAAAAGAATAGGTATCATTTGAAGTTTTCCCCTCAGTTTCTGTAACTGTTAAATTTGGGGTTTCCAAACATTCCGCCCCAGTGGCAAAGGAAACATCTGTCCAAATCAAAAATAAAGTTTTTGGTTTAGATATGCTTCAAGATGATCACGTTCTGTCTGTATGTCAGTCCCAGAAGTCATGCATTGAATAGACCCTTTGTTTTAAAGTCCAAAGTCCCCTCTTTCTCAAAGAATTTATTATTATATACAAAATGAATATGTAAAAATTATTGATTCCGATTTAAAGTAGAAGTCTGGTCTAATCTTAAATCTGCTCCCACCCCCATTCTAAGTCCAATACTAACTACCCTGTGGAGGGAAGATGTGTATACTTACCTAAACTAAGGACGCTCAGGTTCGGTTACGTGATTGGCTCCCAATGTCGGATCCAGGGAAGAGGAAGGACAGCTGACAAGGAATGCCCCATAGTAAGATTATAGATGATGTCACCACCCTGGCTTTGCAGCAGTTCTCGGTGCTCTCTCCTCTTCCCTGAAGTTGGCTGCTGGGGTGACTGGACCAGAGCACCCTTAGATTAGGTAAGTATACACATTGTTCCTCTACAGGCTAGTTAGTATATGACTTACAATGGGGGTAGGATTAGGTTCAAAGTGGTTGAGAACCTCAGACATGAAGCATATTCCTCTATAGCTCCCCTCGCTGAGATCTGTAGAATGTAACTTCAGTTTCCCACCCTGTTTTCTGAATGCTCATGCAAGCTGTATAAATTCAGCACTTTAAATGGCTGTAGAGAAGAGAAGACTGCACATAAACAGGTACACCTTATGTAGGAGGATTTGTTACATCTCTGTTGTGTATCACCTGAGGCTAGTCATTTCACTAAGTATATGTAGGAGTTAACAACCACTTTTATGATTAGAATAGACCTAGATAAAGACCAGACTTCCACTTTCGGTAGTCCAATCATATGGTCTCAAATGAAATGGTAAGGCCTGGTTCACACTGCCGCGACTTTGATGCCGACATTCCAGCGCGACTTCGGCACGACTTGCATGCGACTTCTTTAACAGAAGTTAATGCAAGGCATGCTGCAGTTGGACCAAAAGTAGTGCAGGAACCTTTTTTTAAGTTGGAGCAACTTAATTCGCTCCTATTAGACCCGTTCCATTGCACTGAATGGGGCGCAACTTGTCGTGCGATGTGCTTTTAAAGTCGGAGAGCATGTCACACCAGTGTGAACCAGGCCTTTAGCTCAGTTTTTCTACTGAAGCTTTATAGTGATGCCTATTAATGTGACCTTTGATCTGGGCCTGCTTATGTCTTAGAAGGACCTTGGGCCACTTACTAATAAAGCATGACTCTCACAGGTCATCTTTTTTCCAGGGAAAAAGAAGAAATTGAAACCGAACAGTATGTAAATTGCTTTGAGTGCTGTGTGCTTTTCTTTCAGCATGGATTTTGCAGGCTTCGGCCAGTGAAGACATTGACACCCTGGTTGTAGGGGTACAGTGATCAGGTTACGATGGATGTGTGACTTAATGGCCTCGTAGCCTGGTCACCATATCCGTATGACTCAGACATCCACCTTGTCTTGTGTGGTTTGTTCTTTTTTGCTGTTTTCTTCTATTGCAGCTCTATTTTAATAACTACAGTCAAGGTCACCGATCTCCATCAGTTTATTTATCTTTTAACCTAGAGTCATTATTCCTGTTAGCATCTCACAGGGTCAAGGGTAAGGAAATTGAGTTAGCTTTGTTAGACCTCCCTGGCACCAGAAAGTTTTTTTTTACGGGCTCTTATAAATGTTGCTGTAGCAGCATTATGGCACATTCCTGTCTGATGTGGGAACAAAACTAGAGTCAGGATGGGTGCTTCTCAGCCTTTCAAATGGGGGAAATGTATATTCAGGGCCATCTTTAACACAGGGCAAAAGGGGCAGCTGCCCCGGGCCTAGCCATTGTTGTGGGGCCCAAAGCAGCTGCCCCTTAAGCCCTCACTGCCCCACAAATAGAGGATAAGTGCATTTGGTAAGGCCCAAGAAAATATTTGCCCAGGGTCCAATCAATACTAAAGACGGCCCTGTGTATATTTATGAATGCATACAAGGCTTCCTCTGACTGACTGGGGTAGAGAGGCGGGTGGAAGACATCACCATTCCCATCTCAGCCATTCAGAGTAGCTTTGTATTCACTGATAAATACAAGGTTTTCTGTGAACGGCTGGGAAGAGCTCAGCCTGACTTAATTTAGTTTTGGAATCAGATGGAAAGTCCCCATATCACTGCTGATGAATAATACCGGTAATAGATTTACTGTATATGCACCTGGGGGCCTTGGGACACAATGTCTTACGTTTTTTTAGCACCTATCCTTGGCACTTACAGTATACTAAGAAAGGTTTACAGTTTGACGAGAGTTGTAGTTAAGTCTACCTCTTCTAAACATACATTTCAGGAGGAATGGAAACATTGCATGGTTGATGTCCTTTGCAGGCGGTATCAGTTTTCTGGCTTCTAGCGCTTAACATGGAAAAGCAATAGCTGGAGTCAGCTATCAGTGAGAAAAGACAACCCAGTACTCAGCTCATATCATGCTTCTCCTTCACCCGGACAGCAGAGACTTTTAACTTTTTCCTGCCATAGGTGCTTTTTACGAGTGGACAGCTATTACTGCAATGGATTTCAGATTTTTTGTTATAGGCCACAGATCCATCTCCTGCACAGTCCTATGCGTAATACCCTGTGTAACTACAGTATATGTGATTACACTTGCTTCTTCTAAGCACATATTATTATTCATAGCAGGCTTGTATGATTTACATGTTAACAAAATATTGCAGACTTCTTGCCATACTCAGGCAGGGAGCCATACTGTAGCTCACGTGACCTTGGATAGGCACAGGATATATACATAGAGGGTATAAAGGACACATTTTAGGGTTTTGTTCACTCTACAATTCAGTTTTAAAATACTTATAGCTGACACAACTTTTTTGCTGGTGTTTTAGGAACACTATCTTGCCATCTGTTAGAATGAGCAGGCTGGACAGTCCCAATCATTAGCTGTCATACAGCCGGTACTTGCTAGTGTGACCTGCTGAGATGATATGTGCAGCATCCAGTATCCTAAAAAATTGAAAAAAAAGATTGGAAACAGAAAAAAAAAATCGATGTAACTATGTGATACTTCAAATAAAGTTAAAAAAGAAAAAAAAAAAAAATATGCAATACAATGCAATACAATACACTAAAATGTGCGTCCTGCCGCTCCCCTTTCCAGAAGCAGCACTATCCTAGTCTGTACGGTAAAGAATTGCATTTTACTGTGAAGGCTAATGTGAACCTAACCTAAAAGTACACTATATTACCAAAAGTATTGGGACGTCTGCCTTTACATGCACATGAGCTTTAGTGGCATCCCAGCCTTAGTATATAGGGTTCAATAATGAGGTGGCTCACCCTTAGCAGCTATAACAGCTTCAACTCTTCTGGGAAGGCTGTCCACAAGGTTTAGGAGTGTGTCTATGGGAATGTTTGAACATTCTTCCAGAAGAACATTTGTGAGGTCAGGCACTGATGTGGATGAGAAGACCTGGTTCGAAGTCTCCGCTCTAATTCATCCCAAAGGTGTTCTTTCAGGTTGAGGTCAGAACTCTGTGCAGGCCAGTCAAGTTCCTCCACCCGAAATCTCACTCATCCATGTCTTTATGGACCTTGGTTGTGCACTGGTGTGCAGTTATGTTGGAACAGTCCCAATACTTTTGGTAATATAGTGTATTGCAATGTATTCCTTTCCTCTATATTTAAACAAGTATATAACACATAGAACACAGGGATTTAAAGGAATTATCCTCAATGTTACATGGATGGCAATAAATAATCAGACAGGAGCTTTAAAGTAGAACTATAGGCAAACTTTTTTATTTTTTATTTTCGATAGAGCAAGGGAGGGTTTATCCCCTGTCAGCACATCTGTGTCCTATTCTGGAGATTTCCCTTTACTGTTCCTGCCCCATAGCCAAACAGGAAGTGAGAGGAAATACCTACAATTTAGGGGAATTCCTTGGGGACCCCCATGTCACTACAGCTAGTGTCCACATAGATGTTCCCTCTATTACTTTTCTTGGGACAACCCAACATTAAAGGGTTTTCCTTTACTTTCAATGATAACCATAAACAGGACAAATAGAGAGGGTGAATCTCCATAACGGGGGCACAGACAGCAATACAAACTGACAGGGGTTCTAATCCCTACAATTTAGGGGAATTCCTTGGGGGGCCCCCAGGTCACCACAACTAGTGTCCACGTAGATGTTCCCTCTATTACTTTTCTGGGGACAACCCAAAATTAAAGGGTTTTTCTTTACTTTCAATGATAACCATAAACAGGACAAATAGAGAGGGTGAATCTCCATAACGGGGGCACAGACAGCAATAAAAACTAACAGGGGTTCTAATCCCTGTACACTATTCAAAATAAAAAAAAACAAAAAAAAGTTTTGCCTTTAGTTATACTTTAACTCTTCCCAACTCTATCCAAAGCTAAAAAGAAAAGTACATGCACTTTCAAGAGCTAAGAGTTTGCTGTGTCTGTGCCCAATTTGAAAA
Organism: Pelophylax lessonae; assembly: GCF_965119305.1. Lineage (NCBI taxonomy): Eukaryota > Metazoa > Chordata > Amphibia > Anura > Ranidae > Pelophylax > Pelophylax lessonae. Next base: position 143,821,614 of record NC_138770.1, on the reverse strand, counting down.
AAAATTACCCTAAAGGAAAGGAAAAATCGAAACGGATGCCATGAATTTCTTGCACTTTTGTTCTTCACACTTGCTTTTGGGTATGCTTTTCTTTTCTGTCCCTTCTCAAAGGTCTGGATAAATGCTGTGAATGCTGCCTCCTGCTGGTCATGTCAGACACGTGTTATAGTTTGTATGTTGCCCTGCACTTGACTTATATGTATTATTTTCTTTTTAAGTGGATCTTGTGAGCTACTTAGCCCGTTTTGAGTGGGACATGGCTAAGTACCCTATAAAACAGCCGCTGAAAAATCTAACAGATTCTCTGAGCAAGGTAAAAGTAACATTTATCATCATCACTATTTTTTTTTTAAAGGACTGCGCTTACATGTTTCACTGTCCTTGACACTTGGCCTGATTCATCAGGATTCAGTAGCAGTTAAAGCATGCTAAATTACATGTGATAATATTGATTGAAAGGCTACAAAAGTGAAAGTGCCTTAAAAATGAACCTGTACTTTGCCCACTATTTATCCTACCCCTACTCCCTAGCCTGGGGAGCTCTGCATTGTGGGAAGTGACTGACGCAGTGTACCCCCATTGCTGGAAATAGTTGGCATTTTTCATTTTTGTGATTTGGCAGTGGATCATGGTGGGAGGAGAGTGCATGGAAGGTAAGTACAGCATGCCTAAACCAGACTTTTCACCCTCAACTAATATTTTTTACAAATACCATTAGCTGTACATAGAAAAACGAACTTACCGTAGACTCCAGCCTGGGACCTTCAGCTTAGGTGATTGTGTTGTCACAAATCTGTCCTGTAACCTTTTGGAAAACCTGCAGCAATGGACCCAGAAGGTCTTCAGTGCACATTTCAAATCCTTGTGAGAATATTCTCTTGTACACTTGCTTTGCAATGAGCAGGCAAAGCACAGATTTAATCTGAAGTCTTTCTTTGGGCCCTGTTCACATCTGAGCGTTTTTCAGCTTGTAAAACGCTCATCACTGAAGTCTCAAAACGCCCAACAAGCAAAGTCCTATTCATTTCATTGGCCCCTGTTCACATATGAGTGTTTTGTCGCCTGAAGCTCAAAAAAGTACATGGGCTTCTTTTTTGACAGATTACCAGCGTTTTTGTTAGATGTCAATGTCTGCCTCCGAACACCTGCAAAAAACGCCTGAAAAATGTCCAACAAAACACCGGAAAATGATACGCTCAGCTGTGAATGGAGCCTAAATGGATCTGTTACCTGGACCAGTATACTATCAGTCACTGATTTAGCCCATAATACTGGTGGACAACTAGGAACATAGGAGGTGGAAGAGAACAGGCAAGGTCCAACGTGATGGAGCTTTTCCTGATCAAGATTGCCCGGTAATCTGTACTGACTGACGAACAATCTGCCATTCTGTTGACGGCCAACAAAAATTTTATAGCATGCGCACCAGATTTTGTTCGGCCGAAAAGTCGCAGTCGGTTGTCGGAAGCATCATACTAACAAGCCGACAATCGGCTGATCGGACGTTGGCCGAAAATTTACGGCCAACAATCGGTGCGTGTGTACGAGGCTTTACACTTCATACAAATAGAATATTTTACGTTTGAGTGCAGTAACTGTTTTATGCATGCATATGCATGAGAACAAGAGGTTTTTATTGAACCGTTTACTCTGGATCTTTCTGTTAACAAGGTCCTGAATATAAACATCAGTACATTTTTATGTCCGTGTACAAGAGGCCAGCTTTTGGTAATGAGTCCCTTTAATCTTAATTACTTTTTCAAAAACTAAAGAAAAAGTTTTAGCTGCACATATATTTTAAAATATATCAAACTTTGGAGTTTGGGCCTTTAAATAAAACTGGAAACACAATTTGTAAAACACGGGGGGGATTTACTAAAACTGGTGCACACAGAACCTGGTGCAGCTGTTCATAGTAACCACTCAGTGTCTACCTTCAGCTTTAACAATAGGCCCTCGTTCACACTGAGGGCTGGTTTAAAATCGTGCAAAATCAGCTTAAGTGACACGAATTCAAGCACGCATTTCAGTCCGACTTTGAGGGCAATTTGAAAGACATCTGTGCGGGTTCATGCACAGATGTCTATTGAACTCCCCCCCCCCCCCCCACCCAGAGTCTCCAAAAGTAGTGCAGGAACTACTTTTGGGAATCGGTGTGGCGTGGCAAAAGGCGGCGCATCGATTCGGATGGTGCCATTGCTGGCAATAGGCTCCGATTTGGCATGAAATTTGACATGTTAAATCGGCCCAATGCGAACAGGGACTTAAACCTGGAAACTGATTAGTTTTTATGCACAGCTGCACAAGATTCTGTGTGCACCAGTTTTAGTACATCTTCCCCATTGTGTCATGTTGTGTTGCTTTCAAGAAGAACTGAACTGTGGAAGCTGTGCCCAAAAAAAGGCATAGTGAAGAACCAGTCCCCAGTATTGCCTGTGGTCTCCCAGCAGCGGATCTTTTCCTTTTTAGTGACTTATGCCTTGTTCTGCTTGGTTTCTCAGTATGGGGATGGCTATCTTGGCAGAGGCAGAGTGTTGATTCCTCATAGCAGAGCCTCCAGCAAGAAGAACAGTGACTAGCACAGTACAAACATCAAAATCTCATCCAAATATCCTTACACTGTTAATCAGAAGCAGCAGGACTTAGATCTTATACTGCAAATATACTGTGCCTAGGCACCCTCACATACCAGGAAGTGTACTGTTATTTTTCCAGGAGGAATTCAAGACTAAAAAAGGTAGAAGTACTGATTTAGGCACACTACTTTAAATGTTCCCTATATCATAGGAAATCTTCACTTTATGAGTTTAGGTCCACTTTAATTACAATTCTGTACATGTGTTATGGTAAATATCGCCTTGCTATCATTCCTGTATTAAATCTCCAGAGTTTCTTTTAGGGCACTGTGGTATTGGGGAGATTAAACTTATGTGGTAGATGTGTTTCCAATGACTTGCGTCAGTCCAAACTATATTTTAAGGCATGGAAGTCCACTTTTATTAAATAAAACAGAAAGTTCACATAGACATCAGTTGCACACACACAGGTTCTTCCACATCAAAATGAACAGTCAACTGAAAATACCAAGCCACCTGGTACCCTTGTTGGCAGCACCGCTGCTCTTCATACCAGTCCCTCTGACTATGTTGTCCAACTCCACTGGTTCACTTGGCTATCTGAGCCTTTAGTTGCAGCACCCTGCTGCAAGGCCCAATCCTGGGCTTTGGATTGAGTTTCCCCTGACACCCCAAAATTTGACTCCTGGAAAAAGACCTCCTGGCTGTTGGTTGGTGCTCCTCTGACCACTCATTAAGACCTCCTGGCTCTTGACTCCTGTCTGGGGCCCCTCTGACCCCTGGGTGAGACCTCCTGTCTCCCAAACTGGAAGCTGTCTCCAAAATGGGAATCCTGAGCTATCCTCAGGCTTCAATATATTGTGACCCTGCAGACCTGTGTATTCAGATAGGCTGCAGGCACCTGGTAATATCCAGACACAGGATTGAAGGTTTCAATCCAGAACTACAGAATCCAGAGAAAATGAAAAACACAGCTTTGTTTGCTTAGAAACTAAAGTCTGGAACCTCGCATTAACCCTCAATGCGAATCCTGTGTCATTTTCTCCTTCACAGTGACAGGGCCTTGCTCTGTCACAGACTTAAACACATTGCATCTCCACAAATTATACTGTATTATTTTTTCTCTCCTTGTTGTCACATTCTTATGTCTACAAGTATCTTGCATTTTTTTTTAATTGCAGCAAATGTCACAGATTGACACAGACCTAAAATCAAGAGCCCAGACCTACAACAATATAAAAGGCAACCTGCAGAGCCTGGAGAGAAAAACCGTGTATGTATAGCTGTTTATGTGAGTCACTTTGTACTTCTTAGATTAATTATTTCTCATATATAACAGAAGGCAAATTTAAAAGATCAATAAAGGACGGGATACAAAACGGGACACTTTTAGGCCCTATAAAATTCAAAATACCTGAAAAATGCCTGAAAAACACCTGAAATTAGCATAACTGTCACCTTCCCATAGTAAATAGCTTTCCATTGGCTAAAACAAAAAGGCTCAAGCCTGAATGGGAAACAAAATGCCCAAAAACTCACATAGAAAAAGGCTCCAAATGCTCCCCTGTAAAAACTCATGTTTAGGGATGAGCTCAGGTTATCCTAGTCTGAACCCACCTGAGCCATCCTGCCAGGAAGCTGCTACTGCACAGAGCCAATCATAAGCAGCTAGGGATGGGCTAAGGCGTGTTTGGATCCTAGTCCCAAACCACCTGACCAATCCCGCCAGGAAGCTGTCACTGCACACCGCCATCATAAGCAGCCTTGTCAGGGCGTGTGTATGTTTAGTTGAGGGTCGGGAAATGCCTCACTGCCTATGATTGGGGGTGTGCAGTGTTTCCTTCCTGGCGGGATTGCTCAGGAGGAATAGGACTAGGATCCGAACACGCCCATCCCTATAAGTGGCCAAGGCATTGCTTGCCTCACAGCTGCACATATACATACACCTTGTATACAGGCCGCAGTGGGGCGGGGAATGCCTTGGCAACTTATGACGGCTTTGTGCAGTAACAGCTTCCTGGCAGGATGGCTCATGTGGGTTTGGACTAGGATCTGAACATGCCCAAGCCCACCCCTACCCATATTGAAGTGTGAATGCAGCCTAAGGGCCCTTTCATATAGGTGTATTCCATGCCGATCAGCAGGAGATCTGTCCACTGATCCCCTGCTGATCAGAGCAGTGCGGGCAGATGACAGGTCAGTTTATGCAGACTGGACACAGACAGACCCTGCTCTGCTCTATCGGCATCCGGGAGTGAACGCACTCTGCTGTCCGTTTACACCCAGCTGCCTCTGATCTGGTTTGCCCAAATGGAAGAGGACACAGACCTACATTTTTTTTAGCAAGCCTAATCGGACCCGTAGGTAGGCGGGTGTAAGTGGACACCAGTCCATTCATACCCCCTTGTCCATAGGAATACATGGACCTTCGATCAGGTCCACCTGAAAAACTGACAGGCAGACCTGATTGGTTCGCCCGTTTGAAGGGGCCCTAAGGGATAAAGTCTGTTTTCAAATTTTTCCCCTCAGTGTGATGTTTATGCTTATGAAAATCCAGCAAGCTTCATTTAAATGCAGCCAGGGCAGCCATCAGAAATGTTGGGGCTCCTTACACAGCTGTAGGCCTGAACCCCCAGGCCTGACCACCAAGTTACATCCTCCTCCTCTGCCCGGGCCTGTGAATGCTTATAATCGAATGCTAGGATGCCAGGCGGTCCTAGCAACCAATAATTTAGACAGTGGCAGCCAGCAGGAGGCTGGGAGTCAGGAGCCACTGCAGCGTTGCCAGTGTAGGGGAAAGGGGAGGTGTCACCTTGAAGTCCGGGCATCCCCCAGGACTGGGCCCCTCGGGACGCCTGGGCCCCCTACATCTGTATGGGCTGTACCCCCCTGATGGCGGCCCTGAATGCAGCACTCAGGTCATGCTTCAATCCATTCTGGTCATACCATCTGTTTTATTAACAATATTTAAAGGCAAACTACTGTCTATCAATGCAGATCCTAAATAACGACTGCCTTTAATTATACAACTATGAAATTGTCCTTTAGTATAGATTTATTGTTTATTAATACCATTAACCTTTTCTCTTTATCAACAGGGGTAATCTTCTAACCCGAACCCTAGCTGATATTGTAAATAAAGATGACTTTGTGTTGGACTCAGAATACCTCATTACTCTTCTAGTAGTTGTCCCAAAGTAAGTTATGTGTGCCTTAAGGTGGACCTTTCAGTAACTGTTCGAGTCTGGACACATTCCTGACATGTCACACTATACAGTAACAGTATCAGTTTTCAAAAAACCTCTACCACTTATCAGTAAAAAGAAAAGAAAAACAGCCCTCGACTTCCAGTCCAATGACTTTACCTAGCCTGGAATGATATCATCAGTCTGCTGCAGGTAGGAGGAAGCACACCCTCAGTCTTAACTCCCCCTTATCTGATATAGGGGGGTCATCTATATCAGGGGGGAGGATTAAAAATTCATACTCTGGATGGTCTAAGGTTATTAATGGTGTATCCCAAGGTTCAGTGTTGGGACCAGTGGCGTATAATCCACGAGTGCAATGTGTGCGGTGCACATGGGCCCTGAAGGGGGCAATGTCGCAGTCCCGCTAAAAATCCATTACTAGTAAAACAAATATAAAATAAAAAAAAATTAGATAAATCTTTCCCCTAGTTTGTAGACGCGATAACTTTTGTGCAAACCAATCAATATACACTTATTGGGATTTTTTCCCAAAAAATATGTAGCAGAAAAGAAATTGGCCTAAAATTATGAATTCAATTTTTTTTTATTGGGAATGTTATAGCAGAAAGTAAAAAATATTGTTTTTTTTTTCAAAATTGTTGCTCTTTTTTTGTTTATAGCGCAAAAAAAAAAAAATCTCACAGGTGATAAAATCCCACCAAGAGAAAGCTCTATTTGTGGGAAAAAAGGACATTATTATACAGGATTTATATAGCGCCAACAGTTTGCGCAGCGCTTAACAAAATGAGGGCAGACATTACAGTTAAACTACGGTTTGGAACAAAAGGAATCAGAGGGCCCTGCTCGTTAGAGCTTACAATCTAAAAGGGAGGGTCAATTGATACAAAAGGCAATAGCTGTGGGGGATGAGCTGATGGAGCATCAACTTTATTAGGGTACAGCGTCGCACGACCGCGCAATTGTCAGTTAAAGTAACACAGTGGCTCATCGCAAAAAATGGCCTGGTCATTAATGGGGTAAATCTTTCCGGTCCAGAAGTGGTTAAGAAACACAATATACAAATATTTATTGAGTAAATATAATTAGACAGCCTACTGTACATACTTTACTACTTGGTTTGCACAAAAAACGGAAAATTGATATCAAATACTTACCGTAATTTTCCTTTCCTGATGGACTCCATGGCAGCATACGTTCGGGTAGGCTCCGCCTCCTCTCCTACCTCATAGGACCCCACTCCCATAAATCTTTGCTCCCTTTCAGCATCAGTGTTCTGTAACTAGCCTACTCAGGAATTGGGAGGGGACTCCTGCTGCCATGGAGTCCATCAGGAAAGGAAAATTACGGTAAGTATTTGATATCAATTTTCCGTTTTCCTGACAGACTCCATGGCAGCATACGTTCGGGAAATAACTCGCTATACACTCCCGGGTGGGAAGATGCTGAACAAAGAAAAAACTTTAATTGGCACTGTCAATTGACAAAACTTGAACGCCAAAGTTAACTGAAGATAAAGCAGCAGGTTCTACACAGTAATGTGTAAGAAAGGTATTCACAGACGACCAGGCGGCTGCTTTGCAGATTACGTCAGGCGCGACATGTTTAGAAACAGCCCAGGACGTAGCGATGCTTCTGGTAGAATGAGCTGTAATCGCCTCTGGAGGAGCCAAGCCTTTTGCTCTATATGCCCATTGTACAGCCTGAACAATCCATGCAGCCACTGCTCTTGAAGAAGCACGCCTTCCTTTCTTATTTCCATGGAGAAGAACGAACAGGAAATCTGATTGACGGAAGGAGGATGTGGCTTCTAAGTATCGACTCAGAGTGTCGCCCACGTCCAGAGGATGGACTGAGGACTGCTCATCTGTTCTGAAGGTGGGAAGAACTATCTCAGAATTTTCGTGGAAGACAGATGTTACTTTAGGGTTTGACCCCAGCATAGGGATTAGGACCACTCTATCTTGAAAGAAGGTCAGAAAAGGCTCTTTGCAGCCCAGATTGTGTATCTCTGAAACCCTCTTAGCAGAGGTGATAGCCCCCAGAAATACCGTCTTCAGCGTAAGCTCCTTGATGGACATGGAAGCAACATCTTTTGAAGTAAAGAAGTCCAAAACCAACGGAAGATCCCATTTCGGGAATCTTGGCTTTCTCTGCGGCCTTAGCCTGACTGCACCCTTAAAAAACTGTTGGATCAGTTGATGTCTTGCCCACTGAATCCCGGTGAAAGCAGAGATGGCAGAAACTTGTACCCGGAGAGAACTAACCGAGAGGGATAGATCCAACCCGGACTGTAGGAAACTCAAGATTTGCTGAATAGTAGGGGCGCCTGCTGAACCCAAACTCCGAGCTTGATGACTCATAAACCTTGCCCAGATCCTCTCATAAACTCTGTTGGTACTGGCTCTTCTAGAACTCATAAGAGTGGGAATCACCTCTTCTGGACATCCGAGAGCCTCCAACCTCCCCCTCTCAAGAACCAGGCCTTGAGGTGTAGCCGCGCAGGGCATGGATGAAGAGTAGGACCCTGCGATAGAAGGTCTGGCCTGAGAGGAAGAGGGATCGGATCCCTGAAGCTGAGAAGGGACAGCAGAGGAAACCAAGGCCTGTTGGGCCAGAAGGGAATTATTGCTATGACCTCCACTTCCTCCATCTTCAGTCTCCGAAGGAATTGGAGTACTATTGGCACCGGAGGAAAGGCATAGGCAGACTGGAAGTTCCATCTGTCTGTGAGGGCATCCACTCCGAAGGCTCGGGGATCCCTGAACCTCGTATAATACTTCTGAAGTTTCTTGTTGCGTGGACTCGCAAAGAGATCCACCTCCGGTGAGATTCCCAGAGACAGAACCCAATTGAACACCTCCTGATGGAGGGACCATTCGTTGTTGTCCAACTGAAATCTGGACAGGAAGTCTGCTTCCGTATTCAACACTCCTGGTACAAAGACCGCCGAGAGATTGGCCAGATGTTGCTGGGCCCAGGACATAATTGGTTCTGTTTCGTGGAGTAGAGACATGCTGCGGGTTCCGCCTTGCCTCTTGACGTATGCCACTGCCGTGGTGTTGTCCATCCTGAGTAACACTGAGGCTCCCTGAGTCAGATGGTGAAAAGCCTGAAGGGCTTTGAAGGCGGCTCGTAACTCTAGGATGTTGGATACCACTCCGTGACTGGAGAAATTCCACCTGCCTTGTGCCACTTCCGCCAGGCAATGGGCTCCCCAACCGGTACTGCTGGCATCGGAGGTTATCGTCACCCAGGAAATTGGAGCAATTGAGTGGCAGTTGGTTAGATTCGCACGGCGTAACCACCATGGAAGGCACCCCTTCATGAATGGTGTTAGGTAAATGACTTGTGATAAGTTCTCTGTCGTCCATTGATGTAGAAACCCTTTCTGGAAGGGTCTCAACTTCCACAGAGCCCACTTCACCATGGGCGAGGTAGCTACTAGAGTCCCTACCACCTTTAGACACTGACGAGCAGTGAGATGGGAGGCAGCAAGAGCGAAAGCCACCCTGCTCTGGACTACTGGGATTTTCTCCTCTGGTAGAGATATTGTGCAATTCAACGTGTTGAACAGTGCTCCGAGAAATACCAGGGACTGCGTGGGTACCAGATGGCTCTTCTCCAAATTGAGAATCCAACCGAACTCTCGAAGAGTAAGGATCACCTGCTCCAGATGTATCAGTAGCTGGGACCTGTCCTGGGACAGAAGAAGAAGATCGTCCAGGTAGTGATGTAATCTGATACCTCTGGTTCTGATGAGGGCCACAATTGCCAACAGCGTCTTGGAGAAGGTGCGAGGCGAAGTCGAGAGCCCGAAGGGAAGACATGTAAATTGCATGTGGACATGATTGACAGCAAACCTGAGGAACTGATGGTATTCTCTTGCCACAGGAACGTGGAAATACGCATCCTTTAGGTCTATTGATGCCAACCAATCCCCTGGAAGGACCGAATGTTGTATTGTGACCAGAGATTCCATTTTGAATCTCTCCCGATGGATAGATCTGTTGAGATATGTAAGATCTATTACCGGGCGCCATGTGCCATTCTTTTTCTGGACGAGGAAGAGAGGTGAATAGACTCCCTGACCTCTTTCCGCTTCGGGAACTGGTACGACAGCTCGCTGATCCAGTAGGGTATCCACATAACTGAGAAGAACCTTCTTCTTTTCTGCTGCAGGAGGGAGGGAAGTTGCAACGAACCTGGGTTTGGGGACGTTGTCGAACGCCCAAGAGTGCCCTTGGGACACAATATTTAAAACCCAGGGATCCTGGATCGAGGCCGCCCAGACGTCCCGAAATTGGAGCAACCTGGCCCCTACCGGAACAGACTGGACGGGCCCAACCTCAAAAGGATTTAGTGGCCTCCCGGTCACCGGACGAAGAGCCTTTGGAATTTTTCTGAAAGGAGGTTTGTCTTGACTTCCAGCTTCTTCCATAAGATTTTCCTGGTCTGTAGCTGCGCGCTTCCCTCGAACGATTAGTATTCTGTCTTCTTGGGAAGGAACGCTTCTGAGCGCCTGGGCGTTTATCCTGAGGGAGGAACCCAGATTTTCCACCCGTGGCCCGAGTTATGGCTGCATCCAACTTATTCCCAAAGAGGGAAGAACCCTCAAAGGGAATTCGGCACCAAACCTGTTTGGAGGCAGCATCGGCTACCCAAGGACGAAGCCAAAGGGCACGTTTAGCCGTAACAGAGGACAGCATAACTCGGGCCAAGAGGCGAATGGTGTCCAGAGACGCCTCCCCCAAGAAGCCCGCGGCCATCTTCAGCTCCTGAATCGGGGAGCTCCGAAGAGCTTCTTCCGAAACTCCTCCAAGAGTATCCTCAAGGGCGTTGATCCAAACTTCCATTGCTTTAGAAATTGTAGCCGAGGCCAAAGCTGGCTTACAGGCCATACCGGCTGAAAGATATGCCCGTTTAAGGTCAGCATCAATCCTCCTATCCAAAGGATCCCTAAAAGATGCTGTATCTTCCATTGGAAGAGTGACATGCTTTGCAAGACGCATCACTGCGGCATCCACACTGGGGGAAGACTCCAGATACTTCACCTCTTCCTGTTTAAAAGGATACATCTTTGTCATTTTTGTGGTCATGGAATTTTTCCTCTCCACCTTGTTCCACTCCTCAGAGATTATGTCTCCCAGCTCTCCTAAAAATGGAAAGTTTAACCGCTCCTTACACAGCTGCTTGAAATATTTCTTCTGCTTAGGCGAAGAAACAGCAGGATCTTCCCAGTCAAGGGCCTCTCTAACCGCCTTCACTAACGGGGAAACGAGGCTGAACTCAAATCCAGAACCGGAGTCATCTGAATCGGATTCGGAATCTGACGGAAGAATAGAAGGATGGCTGGGCTGGGAAGACTCAAACGGATCCTGAAGCAAAAGATCTCTATCAGGGGAGTGGGACGGCCCTGCAGGAGCATTTGTCTTGTGAAAATCAGCGAGAGAGTCCTTGAGAACCCTGCGCACCACCTCCTCAATATGTTGGTCTGATTTTTCTCTTTCACCCGTAGCTTGGGCATAACAGGTTTTACATAGGGAGGAACCTTCCGGTATCACAGTGCGACATCCCCAGCATTTTTTCCCCTGCTGGCGTTCCACTTGGCCATAATGTGTGGAAGAGTGGCCATCGCGTCCCCTACTATGGGGGGAGCTGCGTTTAGATTTGGATGAGGAGCGCCGGTGCTGCGATTTTGTATGTCTGTCTTCGCTGCGTGCACGTGGCTGTTGATCAGGCCTAAAAGAGCTGGAGACAGACACATACAGCAGAGCATAAGAGACACTACAAAGACACTCAGATCAATCTAGCTACAGGTTCCAGCACATACCTTGAAAGAGCTGGCTGGCCACTAGGGGGCGGTGATGAGGTATCCATAGTATAAGCAGACTTTGTACTGAAGCTAGCTGGAGGGAGGACAGAAGACTATCAGTCTCAAAGCCATACAAACAGACCCCAGAAAAGGAAGAATCTTACCTCAATAAAGTATACCAGAGACTGAGGGAGGCTATCGATCTGCCGACCTTCCCACCAGCTCTGGTCAATTACCCTGTTTAAATATGCCGCCCCGAGGTGATCCCGAGGTACTGCGCATGCGCACGCGACGTCAGACATCGCGTCTGCGCATGCGCGATGAAAAGACCTATCCGGAGCACACTGCGCATGCGCAGAGGCGCCGGACAACCCGGAAGCGGCGGATACGATCGCGGCCATGGCCGTGAGAAGCGGAACCGACAAGGAAAGAAGAAACCGGTATGTTAACAGGTGAGAGACAAACTAGACCCTATAATAATGGCACTACTGTATACTACAGGAAGGAAACATAGACATGCATTTTGGCAGTACAAAAGACACACAATAAGTAAAAAGGATAAGAAACTTGGTCCCATATCAGGGCTTACCACCCTGCCGACGGCATAATCGAGTCCAGGAGACGCAGCACCAGCTTAAATCTTCAGGCAAAAAAAGGGCCACCCGCAGCAGCAAGGCTCTCTCGGCCAGACCACAGAGCTCCTGCTAAGGGTCTCTTCCATTGCCCCCTCCATACCCCGCTAAGAGCCAGGGCTTATCGGAGACTCCATGACTCAATCTGCCACCGTTTTTCATATAGGACCGAAGAAAGTAGGAACATAAAACTATATGTATGAGGAGGACGAAAAAAGAACACTGATGCTGAAAGGGAGCAAAGATTTATGGGAGTGGGGTCCTATGAGGTAGGAGAGGAGGCGGAGCCTACCCGAACGTATGCTGCCATGGAGTCTGTCAGGAAATAAATTATTTATGGTTGTGGCTGTGTTTATATGAAAATAATAACCTGTCATTTTTTTCAAAGGACAAGCTACAGTGCATGGCAGAAAACCTACGAATCACTGTCTAATATGGTTGTACCTCGTTCAACCAAGTGAGTAGAAACCATTCAGCATGCTTCTTGTTTTTTGCTGCCATCAAATATGACAACTTGGATTCTGTTGTGTTCAAATGTAATATAAACTAAGAATGCAGCTTACTAGAAACTGTTCTATAATTAAACTATAATACGTTCCATGTGTATCTTTTTTCTTCAGTGATATCACTATTTGTGAATCATATAAAGGAAATATCTCATAAAAACTAGATATTAAAAGAATCCTGGGCTGAGAGAAATCGCATTTCTGACATCCTGACCCAAAACAAGCATGCAGACAGTGAAGACAAAACTGATCTGAATACTTTTGATGGACAGTGCCTCAGAAACTCTTGGGGCTACTAGATCACCATAATATCCGGGCAATTCACATTATTAGCAATATCATCCCCCATGCCTCTCACAGCACAGATTTCCTTTAGTACTAAGCAGCATTTTATTAAAGCAGGTTATAATTCTTCAGCATTTCCCAAACACGAACAAAAAGTGTAAGGTCCCTTTCACACGTGTGTTTTGCGTTTTCCCACGGCCGGTGGTTAAAGGGTTCCTATCCTGAATGTGATTATTCCACGCTCAGGAGAGAGAGAGGTTGAAGCTCACCTAAACACAGCAGCTCCTAAACTCTGCTATCTCACAAAAGTGAGTACACCCCTCACTTTTTGTAAATATTTTATTGTATCTTTTCATGTGGCAACACTGAAGAAATGACACTTTGCTACAATGTAAAGTATTGAGTGTACAGCTTGTATAACAGTGTAAATTTGTTGTCCCCTCAAAATAACTCAACACACAGCCATTAATGTCTAAACCGCTGGCAACAAAAGTGAGTACACCCCTAAGTGAAAACGTTCAAATTGGGGCCAAATTAGACATTTTCCCTCCCTGGTGTCATGTGACTCGTTAGAGTTACAAGGTCTCAGGTGTGAATGGGGAGCAGGTGTGTTAAATTTGGTGTTATCGCTCTCACTTTCTCATACTGGTCACTGGAAGTTCAACATGGCACCTCATGGCAAAGAACTCTCTAAGGATCTGAAAAAAAGAATTGTTGCTCTACATAAAGATGGCCTAGGCTATAAGAAGATTGGCAAGACCCTGAAACTGAGCTGAAGCACCGTGGCCAAGACCATACAGCGGTGTAACAGAACAGGTTCCACTCAGAACAGGCCTTGCCATGGTTGACCAAAGGAGTTGAGTGCACGTGCTCAGCATCATATCCAGAGGTTGTCTTTGGGAAATAGACGTATGAGTGCTGCCAGCATTGCTGTAGAGGTTGAAGGGGTGGGGGGGTCAGCCTGGCAGTGCTCAGACCATACGCCGCACACTGCATCAAACTGGTCTGCATGGCTGTCATTCCAGAAGGAAGCCTCTTCTAAAGATGATGCACAAGAAAGCCCACAAACAGTTTGCTGAAGACAAGCAGACTAAGAACATGGATTACTGGAACCATGTCCTGTGGTCTGATGAGACCAAGATAAACGTATTTGGTTCAGATTCTGTCAAGCGTGTGTGGCAGCAACCAGGAGAGGATTACAAAGACAAGTGTGTCTTGCCTACAGTCAAGCATGGTGGTGGGAGTGTCTTGTTCTGGGGCTGCATGAGTACTGCCGGCACTGGGAAGCTACAGTTCATTGAGAGACCATGAATGCCAACATGTACTGTGACATACTGAAGCAGAGCATGATCCCCTCCTTTCGGAAACTGGGCTGCAGGGCAGTATTTCAACATGATAACGGCCCCAAACACACTTCCAAGAGGACCACTGCCTTGCTAAAAGAGCTGGGGGTAGAGATGATGGACTGGCCAAGCATGTCTCCAGATCTAAACCCTATTGAGCATCTGTGAGGCATCCTCAAACAGAAGGTGGAGGAGTGCAAGGTCTCTTAACATCCACCAGCTCCGTGATGTTGTCATGGAGGAGTGGAAGAGGACTCCATGCCCAAGAGGGTTAAGGCAGTGCTGGAAAATAATGGTGGCCAGACAAAATATTGACACTTTGGGCCCAATTCGGACATTTTGACTTAGGGATGTACTCACTTTTGTTGCTAGCAATTTAGACATGAATGGCTGTGTGCTGAGTGATTTTGAGGGGACAGCAAATTTACACTGTTATACAAGCTGTACACTCACTACTTTACATTGTAGCAAAGTGTCATTTCTTCACTGTTGTCACATGAAAATGTATAATATAATATTTACAAAAATGTTAGGGGTGTACTCAATTTTGTGAGATACTGTATGTGTACATTGACATATAGGAGTTGATTTACTAAACAGGCAAACAGACTATGCACTTTGCAAAGTGTAAATGCACTCTACATGTGAAGTTACTCCAGAGCTTAATAAATGAGCAGAAGTTCTGCTGACTTCCATCCTCCAATCATGTACAAGCAAAAATGCTGTTTTTTTTAAAAACTTTTCCCTGCCTGTGATTGGGTATTCTTTGCAAAGTTCATCTTTACCTCATTTACTCACTTTGCAAAGTGCACAGTCTATTTGCCTTTAGTAAATCAACCCCATAGGCTTTTATGGAGTTTTGTTTAGGAGCTTTGGCAAAAAACCACCAAAAGCCTACTCAAGGAGTTCAGGAGCTGCCAGTGTAGACTACTGTACATGAAGCCTCTGATTCTCCAATATTCTGCTAGCACAGGCTATTTTAATCCTTGCACTTACTCACTTTAGCTGGGCTTTAAAATGTGAATCATCCAAACTAGGATGTAGATGTAGAAGATATCTGTGATTCCTAGGCACAGTTCACACTATGCGTATGGGGAACAAGCATTCCTACTCTTGATTTCCAAAGCACAATATTGCGTGTCACACATAGGGCAGCCCATTCATTTGCGTGTTTGTTCTCCATTTTGGGAAACAAACTTTACACAATCTTTAAAGGCGCTATTCTGCCGTGCGACAATCGTAGCAAAATTGCAGTGTGTTTGGGGTGTAATTTAGAATGAATGACATTCAAACATGCGTTGCGTGTTTTGAAGCGATTGTCATGCGGTTTGGAATTGCAGACAGAATAGTGGCAGTTCCGCCCTTGATCCCAAATCACTAAGTCTGAATGGGGCCTTATCCAGTTGCTATACTGATAGACATTCATTGTGGGTCAGTGGGGAATTGTCTGTGCTTGACTCTATTACTTCTGTCCTTTGTAGGATGATTGCAGAGGATGGAGAAGGAGGTTTATTTACGGTCACTCTCTTCAGGAAAGTCATTGATGAATTTAAAGTAAAAGCTCGAGAAAACAAGTAAGATTTGTGTTTGTGTTTATTACTTGTGCTCAATAGGCAGATATTGTATATATATATGTAAATGACACCAGAACAAAAATAGAGGGGAAATCTTCCAGTGGGGACACTCCTTTACTTTAAAGGGATTTCCTATTACTTCCTGTTGTGACTATGGGACATGACGTGAAGAGAAATCTCCCCAATGGGACACTGATGGCAAAAAATGACACCAACAATGGGGTTATGTAGCTAGGACAGAATAGCACCACAACTTTCACACCTCTCCCTCTGCTCTTCGACAATCAACATTTACAAATTGCTTGGTGATTGGATTAAAGTAAAAGAAGGACTATACTTACCTTCACTCCCAACTGCTGTAATTTTTGGCCAGTCTATTTCTGGATATGAATCTTCAGCCATTTTCACTGGCCTGGCCAAGATGGCGTCACTCCAACGCATGCGCTGGTGTTCATTCGTCCCAGCACTGCTATAACTGTGCACCAAGCTGTGCCTGAGACAAAGTATGTCTCTTCTGCATTAAAAATGCTGCCTGATTCCCATTTTTGTGTTTGTTTCCTAGAGTTCCACTTTAAGGTGTCTTAAAGAGGAACTTCAGTCAACCTCCAAAAAATGAAAAGTCAGCAGCTACAAATACTGTAGCTGCTAACTTTTAATATAAGGACACTTACCTGTCCAGGGATCCAGCGCTGTCCCCACCCAAGCTGATTCTTCAATCAGCTTTGGGTCCCTGGTGCAGGCATCTTAAGTAAGGGAAACTGGCAGTGAAGTCTTGCGGCTTCACAGTCGGTTTCCCACTGCCCATGGGTGAGCCGCACTGTGCTTTGTGAATGGTACCACAATCTTCTGGGACCTGTGATGTATCCCAGAAGGCTGCAGGGTTAGGAGGGGGGCCGAACGTCCGCATGGATCACAGTGTTTTGACTGGAAGCGGGAGCGGGTAACCGTCGAAACCAGGTACCTGAATAACAAAAGAACTAACGCTACTCAAACCATACAATGTGCTTATAACTAAATACATTAAAAACTATATATACATCCAAATAATTTATCAATTTTGTATACAACACAAAGTGAGTCTTAACAGGTAAAGTTAGTTGTGCAAATCAAAGTGCTTGTGCAGATAAGTCTCTTAGAGTGCAGATTCCATTTGTCCATGCTCCCCGCCTGTACTCCCCACTTATTGACTCTTTAAGTCAAGAAAGCATCTTAGTAGTGATATCCTGATATAATGAATGGCATCTCCTCTCTCTTATTTCCTCCAGTAGTATAGTCGATGGTGACTGCATTGTGTCTTTAAAGATTATAAAGAAATCTCCATGGCATAATATAATTTTGACTTTATTAAAAATTATATATAGGTCTCTGTTAATTGGCCCTCCTACAGTCTCTCCAAAGTGTTAGATTCGTATATTGGGGATATGCGCAGAACTATGTAAGATTTGTATTAAAACATCAATAAAGGTATATTGAAATAAAAAATGTAAAACAAAAAAATAAATAAAATTATATATAAAAATCATTACACTCACATTTATTAGCTCAAATACTCGCATATATACAGAAGTCGGCTCAAAGCCTTGGCCTGCGCTCAAAAAAAACCAAGGTTAAGATTAACCGCTTAAGTGACGGGATTCACTTTGGTTGGGCGGCCCTTGTAACCCGGCTTACCTTTGAGAGCTCTGGAAACCCATTTTCCTGCTCCTCCTGCCCCTTTTAATGTGTAAGTCATCCCGTGTTTTTGAGGGGGCACAGGGTGACCAAGAAAATAATGAAATAAAAGTGTACCGCGCTATGGATAAATACAACGCGCAATAACCTAAATGCTGCTGTTCAAAATTAGGTGATAACCAAATTCCTCAATATACAGTGCCAAAATACAGTGCAGAAAGGTGTATGTAAACAATAAATAGTAAATAGTAATACGTGATCACATCAACTGATAATAAATAATCTTAAAGTGCAGCGTGCAAACCATGTGCAAAAATAGACAGATATGGTACCCCTAATTAGGGTATCATAAATTGTTAAATAATTTGACGTGATAATACAATAAATATGGTGACAATCCAATAAATATAAAATATATATACAGTCCAATAAATAAATAAAAAGTAATATCAGCAAGTGTCCAAAGGAGTCCCAAAGGTGCTTAAGTGCCAGGAGAAAAGTGCAAAATCATGCATAAAATGGAGAAAAGAAGCTTACAATAGTGTAACTCCGATATAACCTTTATTTCCAAAAACTTAAAGTAACACTCACATTTAGTAGAGTAAAATCAGGCTGAAAATAAGTGAATGGCAGGTCTGGTGTTCCTTCCTGGCCACGGTGTGCGCTCGGGATGTCTCCTTGGTCCCGGCATGCGTTCCACCGTACTGAAAGTGACATGCCGATGTCCGTAAACCGGAAATTGCGTTGACACGTTTCGCCCTCCCCTTTGGGCGATATTAAAGACATATTTCCGGTCTGCGGCAGTAGAGATGGTATATATACCTCCTCAGCTAATTATTACATTCGACTTCCTGTTCCTGTTGGGTGCACTAAGCTTCAATTACACCCAACAGGAAGTCCCAAGCCGCCATAATAAATAAAAATAGACTTAAAACAATCAATCATAAACATTCCAAAACTGCTAAATACAGCTTCAGGACAATCGTTATAGGGCAATTCCTTAATAGGATATTGGTATTAGTTGTAGTTAACAACTCCCAAATTAAACACATATATAAATACCATATGTATTATGTAACCAGTATCGTTACTTATATGGGAACACTAATGTAGAAATATATATATATACATAAACCATCAATGGTATAAATTATAATAATAATCTAGAATGATCGTAATAGTATAAAAATATAGAAAAAAATCTCATTATTAAAATCGGAAAAGCAACATTATGGAAACATGTAAGTGGATAAAAATTATAAAAGTTCTAGGGAAAATTTAGAAATATTAAAAATATTAAAATGTTAAAAAATGTATTAAAAATATGTTAAAAATATTTTGTATATATATATATATATATATATATATATTTTTTTTTTTTCAAATATGATTTCATAAAAAAGTGTTTTCTTAAAAATCATATAAATATATACACAATATCATAAACTACCAGTTGGATAAAAAACAGTTGAGGTCAAATTCTACGTTCAATCCATAGGGCTGCATAGTTTTTAAAAGGTAGATCCACTTCCCCTCATTTTGTGAAATTCCTTGTTTCAAGTTACCCCTCCTCCAATTGGGCATCACTCTATTAATACCACCATTTTAATCCAGAGGGGTCCTTATTATGTACCAATCTAAAATGATTAGGCAGGCTGTGTTACTTGAATCCCTTTTTAATATTTGTTACATGTTCCCATAACCGGACCCTTAATTTCCAAGTGGTGCGGCCCACATATTAGAGCTTGCACGGACACTCCAAAAGGTATGTTACATGGGTGGATTCGCATGAAATAAATTTATCAATTTTAAAATTAATTCCTTTACTACTGGATAAAATGCGTGGTTTTTCTAGCTCTATTTTTGGAGGTTTTACAAATTGCACAGCGCCCGCATGAAAAGAAGCCAGTTTGATCAAGAAATGTCTTGGTGGCTATGGGTGGATTTACTATATTTTTGGCTAATTTGTTCCATAAGGTAGCTG
Source organism: Pelophylax lessonae (assembly GCF_965119305.1). Classification (NCBI taxonomy): domain Eukaryota; kingdom Metazoa; phylum Chordata; class Amphibia; order Anura; family Ranidae; genus Pelophylax; species Pelophylax lessonae. The sequence continues at coordinate 143,802,022 of NC_138770.1, read as the reverse complement.
GTCTGATCACCACTTCTTTATTATTTTCTAACTAAGAAAATAATGGACGACTACCTAATAGACATTGAGAATATGGTTTGGATTACCTCAAATAGGACAGTAATATTTATCAACAATATACCTCAAGAAATATATGAAGATTTAATCCCCCTTTACACTGGGAGACCTATAGCCTGTTGCAATGAAGTCTGTGACTCCTAAATAATAAAAGTATTGTCTGTGTATTAAGGTGTGATATGTTTACACTTATAATAATGTGTATTGTACTTCATGAGCTCAATGATGGTAAGTCTGTTAGTTAATTATCTTGAGTTAATTAAATCACTACCATCTATTAGTTGCTAGTGGGAAAGTAGAATACTGTTTGTGTTGGTTGGTCCTTAGATATGTTAATTATATTTCTGGACACAATTTCATCTGCATATGATAATGTAATCAGGCACCTGACCTGGTGGGGTATATATTCGGTGTGAGAGTTTTTTCAGTAAAAGTTCAAGATAGCTATAGGGGGGGGGGGGGCTAGAATATCTGATATCTATGTTCAAGACTGAAGGAAGCAGTATTCTGACAGGAGCACACAAGCATATTTTGGGTCGCGGTTCCGTTACAACTGCCCCACGTACATATACTGCGGAAAGGTGGCCCTTTAGTGCAAAATCACATACCTGTACGTAATCTTTTCTTCCAGGTCTAGGGCGCACACGTGTGTCGCTGGTAGCCTGCTTCCACTGTGATTATACACAGTGGGAGCCAATCAGCAGGTCCGGCTGCCACAACATCTGCCGGGACCCACTGATCATTTCCGAGGCGGACAGATTGGCGGTCTGCCTATGTAAACAAGGCAGATCACTGTTCTGTGACAGGAAAAGACAGAGATTTTGTGTTTTTGCTAAGCAGGAACATATATCTCTATCTTCTTATAGTACAAGCACCTCCCACACAGTTAGAAAGCACTCCCTAGAGACACATTTAACCCTTTAAATTGCCCCCAATGTTAACTCCTTCCCTGCCAGTGTCATTATACAATGACAGTGCATATTTTTTATCACTGGTCACTGTATTAGTGTCACTGGTCCCCAAAAAAGTGTAAAAAATGTCACCTAGTGTCCGATTTGTCTTCCGCAGTGTCACAGTCCTGCTATAAATCGCTGATTGTTGCCATTACTAAAATAATCATTAAAAATATCTCATAGTTAGCATAGCATAGATGCTATAAGTTTTGCGCAAACCAATCAATATATGCTTATTGGGATTTTTTTTTACCAAAAATATGTAGCAGAATACATATTGGTCTAAATTAAGGAAGAAATTTGATTTTTTAAATTTTTTTATTGGAAATGTTTTATAGCAGAAAGTAAAAAATATAGGTTTTTTTCCCAAAATTGTCTTTTTTGTGTATAACACAGAAAGTTAAAAAACGCAGAGGTGATCAAATACCACCAAAAGAAAGCTCTATTTGTGAGAAAAAAATGACTTAAATTTTACTTGGGTACAGTGTCACATGACCGCGCAATTGTCAGTTAAAGTATTGTAGTGGCGTATCACAAAAAAAATGGCCTGGTCATGAAGGGGGTAAAACTTTCCAGGCGCTGAAGTGGTTAAAATGTAAAGCCAGGGGGGTCCTTTCCTACACCATTGCCCTGTTCTTGTTTACATGTCTTCCCTGTACATTATCCCTTTCAATAGGCCATTTATATTCATTTAAATAAATTATATTATATTTTATCTCTGTACTCAATTCCAGGTTCATGGTGCGGGAGTTTTTCTTCAATGAGAGAGAGCTGCAGTCCGAGAAAGCTGAAATCATTAAGCTGGAGGCAGATAAGAAGCAGCAGTATGTAAGTATTCACACAATCAGGCCATGTATACATGACTGGACAGAAGTAATATGCTGGTATGAGCAGTGTGTGGGCTTTTACGGATTATGCTAAACCATTCATTTATATGTACAGTATGATGATAATTCTAGACCAGTGTTTTTCAATCTCTTTTAGTAAAGACATCCCTTAAAAGCATGCACAATCTCAAGGCATCCCCGTCCAAAATGCAAAACACTAAACTAATAGTTTTACATCTACCAAAAACAAAACAAAGTCAGCGTTCTGGTACCAAACGTAGGCTGCTAGCAACAAAAAAGATTGATATAATATAATAAAATAATATAATATGTGTAGCACCCTCCTAGGTAAGTGCTAGGTAAAAACATCTTATGCTCCTTCTGCTTATCAGGGGAGCCTGATCTATTAGGTTGCCTGTTGCATGTTCCCAGGTGTGATTTACTGGGTCTGAGGGAGTGTTCCCACTGCATCCAATAGGGGAGCCTGTTGGACAGTGGAGGAAACCTAGCCAGTGACACATTGTGGAGTCCCAGTTGGAGGGAACTCTTGCAGTGCATCCTGGGATTGCTTATAAAAACCGGGGGGGGGGGGGACATGTGACAGGGCGTCTTTGATGGGAAGGAGAGGCCCAGGAGAAGGCTGACGGCTGGTCTCTCCTCCTACTGTATGAGGAAAGTGGTCTTAGGCAGTCGGCCTAGTGAACCAGGTGTGGAGCTGAGTTGCAGAGGATCCAGTAGAGCTGACAGTGGAGCTGCTGGCAGAGTCTTTTGGGAAAGCAGTGTCCTTGAGTACCAGGGGACTTGCCAAAGGGTCTGCCCAGGAAGGGAAACCACTTCAGTGAAGTCAGAGGATCAAGGGGGTAGCTCACACAGAGTGTCAGAGTAAAGGGGGTGTCGTGTTGAAGAACCCTGAAGAATAGGGAAAAAGGGGGTGCCAAGTAGGACCCTGAATAGTGATTCACAATACAGTGATATATATATAATTTTTTTTTTACTTTCTGCTATAAACATATCCAATTAAAAAATGTAAAAAATCTTATTTTTTTTATACATTTTTTTCATAAATTTATGTGTATTCCGCTACACATTTTTGGTAAAAAAAATCCCAATAAGCATATTTTGGTTTGCGCAAAAGTTATAGCATTACAAACTATAGGATATTTTTATGGAATTTTTATTTATTTATTTTCTTTACTAGTAATGGCAGCAAACAGTGACCTTTCGGTACACAGTCGGGACACTAACTGATACTTTTGACAATTTTTGGGGACCAAAAATATGCACTGTCACTGTACTAATGACACTGGCTGGGGTGGGGTTACATCAGGGGCGATCAAAGGGTTAAATGTGTTCCTAGCCTGTGCTTTACTAACTGTGGGAGGTGCTTTTACCACAGAAAAGCAGAGATCTGTGTTCCTGCTTATCAGGAACACAGAATCAATGTCTTCCCTGCTGACAGAACAGCATTCTGCCTTGTTTATATAGGCAGACTGCTGTTCTGCCTCTGTAACGAATAATCAGTGGGTGTCGGCAGACATCAAGTCCGTGGTACCCGCTGATCAGCTCCTGGTGTGAATAATCATAGAGGGAGCGGGCCGCCGGCGGTGCACCCCTAACCTGAAAGTGCTGGATCACGTACTAGGTTCCTTGCCGCCGTTTATATACAGTATACGGTCTTAAATGGTGACTTCAATTGTAAGACCAGCCAAAAGTTTTTTTTAATTTTGGTTTGAATAGAGAGGGGAAAGATAAGAATCCCTGAGAGGTTTTACTGCTATGCTGTGTTAGACAGCTTTTCCCTCACTTCCTGTCATGGAAGCAACGATTTGACCCAACAGAAAGTGAAGGAAAATCTGAAACAGGATTACATTTCTGACAGAGGGTCTGGCCTTCCAGACCAACCAACTATTTTTGATTGTCTGTGTTGGGTGGATGATCAGTCTATTTTGTTGTGATACCTTACATACTGTAGATCCAAATTATCATTGCATACCTGGTCATTTTCTGGGAACAACTCATTGGTAGATCATCTGGCCCAGGTATCCCATTCCACTGATTGCTAAGCAGTATGATAGAGTGGGTGACAATGCATTATGCTTATCCATACAGTATTACAGGTATACATGTTGGAAAGATTACAACCCTGAACTCCTCAACATCAATGCATTCCACCTGCCCATCTTGCTGTCTTCATGGTGAAGTACACAGGGTAGAAGGACAAAAGGCTTTGTTTATGATTGCTTAGGTATGGAAAACACTGACTTGTGGGAGGTGTAGGAGTATCCTGAGTGCCCTGTGCCCAAGAAGTGCCATTTATTTATTTTTTATTTTTGGGGGGGGGGGGTATGTGGCTCCGGGTTAGTAGGTAAACATGGACATTGTAGAAGCAGACACCCTATGGTGCTTGCCACCGAATTGCTGCTGTTTCTTCTCTTTTTTTTATTTTTATGGTAGTACAGAGTCATTGCTTGCAAGGAATGTTCCCTGATATACAAGTAAACGCTAGGGGAGCATTTATGCATCTACATATAAAATACAATAATTGAAACATATATCATCAAGTAACAAAAAATATGCAACTGATATCAAAACTAACTATAAGGTAAATGTTGCAACAATAACTTTAAAATGTGATCTCTTATGCTGGCCATAGATGGTTTGAATCCCGACTGGTTCAGCAGCTGAGATTTGATTGATTTTTGGGCAGGCTGATTGCACCCAAGTTGACCCATCCATCGACTTGGTTACAACCAGCTTGTTATATTTTTAGCTTGCCATTATTGCTATTGGCTATAGTTGCTAGCAATAATCATTATGTTCTCCTGGCGGGGATGGCTCCCTGCGCCCCCCTGCCGGTAGAATACAATAGCTCTGTGGAAAAGATTCCCCCATCGACACTGACTGTGTTGATGGGGGAATCCATCCATTTTCTTTCCTGCAACAGGAAAGAAAATCGCATAATCTATGGCCTGCCCTAAAGAAAAAGTTCACCTTTAGGAACATGTAACATGTTCCCACTCCTGCAGCGCCTCCCTGATCTGCTGCATCTAGAGACAGCATGTGGGTGATCTACACCCCTGCTCGCTATCACTATTTAGAAAAAACACACCCACCCCGCCGAGTCATTCATTCACAGAGTTCTGTGAATGGGAAACTACAAGTACCAACTGCCTTTGCTCCAGTCAGCTTGTAGCTCTCAATGAACCACCATGGCTGTTTATCATGGTAGTTCATTGTCTCTTCCTGTCAGTGCGTATCTGCCTGACAGATACACTGACAGATCTGCAGGAGTCCTGCATGGCACCCGCAATCTGCTGATCGCGGGTGCAATGCTTTCCAGGCTACTAATAAAATAAATAAATAAATAAATGCACATTTTTTTTACCTGCAAAAAGTTGTGCATTTGTTTATTTTTTATGAAAGGTTAATTTATCCTTTAAGAAAACCCAGCATAATGTAGTACTGTCCCTGACTCCCCGTAGGACCTGTGTGATGACTTGTTGGACCTCCTCTGATTACCTACAGACAGTCGCTTAGGGACAGTTCACACATCCATCCTTACTCTCAATGGCTTGTTACTTAATACAGGGGTTTTGGTTTTATATTTATTGTGGAACTTGGATGGGAGAAGGGAATAGTGGGATACTCCAACTTGAACTATTTACAGTTGATAAGGACAACTGTCACTTGGCCTCACCAGGTTACTTGTGGAAGCAGACACACTGCTTTAACCATACTGCCACTTGTGTTGAGGAATTAGGTTTTCTTGCTCTCTCTAGCAGCAGACTTGATGCAACTACATTATGTTCAGGACACTCTCTAGCATCCCCTTGACTGACACCTGGCCACTGACTCCTCTAGCTGAAGGGATGGCCCTCTCAGGACAGGCCCCATGACAACTTCTACAGTTTTGTACTCACTGTAGGACAGAATTAGATCCTTTCCAGTGTCTCCCTTCCAGTCAGCTCTGCAGGACACCCCGGTTCAGCTCCTCTCTGACTCTCAGGCCCTCAGGTTGACCATCTGAGGCCGCATGGCAACTTCCACAGAGGAGGGGCGGCCGCCCCCTCCCCCTGGGACCCCGCTTTCCAGCTGAAAGACCCCAAGCAAATGTGCCCTTGGCATTTATATTATATGCCTGTGCACTAATTTGTCAGGTGTCCTCCCACTGTCCAATATGCCTCCCTATTGGACCAGTGTGAAACACTTCAGACAATCTGAGATGCACCTGAGCACAATGAGCAGACCTCACTAGCAGATCTTGCTCTCTGGTAGGCAGATAACAATATAGATTTACCTGGCAATCTCTCTGGTAAGCAGAAAAGAGCCAAAACTATACTCTCTCTCCAGCACCTACCTAGGATGGTGCCACAATAATATGAATGGTTTATCCTTCTGAACAATAAGGTGTTATTGAGTACTTGATCACACACAGCCAATGACATTCCAGTGACAAATTAGAAAACCTGAGGCTGAACCTGGAAATCAGAGACCAATACAAACCGTATCTGAAAGGTAAAACTATTTTGTTTTCCAGGGCCCTCTCCTGCGCTGGTTGAAAGTAAATTTCAGTGAAGCATTCATTGCCTGGATTCATATAAAAGCCTTGAGGGTATTTGTGGAATCTGTCCTCAGGTAAGGATCAACATGACAAGTCAACACATGGAGGCAGAAAGCCTCCATGTAACTTTTGAGGGAGGAGTGAAGGGATAATACTATAGTTACTTGACTGACAACTCTAAGACTGCTGAGGCAACTGAGATCACATCCAAAATGGCGGCACCAGGGCTGTTGAATGTACACAAGGAGGGCCATTAAAGATAAACTTTCTATAAAAGACAAAAAAAAAAAAAAAGAAAGGAGCAAAAGTGTGTCTTTTAGTTGTTGATTGGAAAACGGGTAGGGGAGCTCTGGTGTTGAGATACAGTGATGATGAGGTTTCAGGTGATAGGGGTTATTAGGTTTGTGAGAAGGAGAGTGCACACACAGTGGTGACTGAGGGTTTGAGGGGGTGGTGGTGCAGTGATGATGAAAGTGGTTGATTATGGGTGTGATGGTGAGTGGTGTCTCTCCAAGGAACCACCAGCTATAACTCCAGATTCAATCTTCCCTGCCAGCAAAAGAGGCAGGTAAGGGTAGATTACAGTGCCTAAACTACAGAAGAACATGGGAAGTAGGAAGGTGGTGTGAGCTAGGGCCATGCCGTACTGTAGCACAGATTCTGTGGTTTCTTGGTGTAGGGACCATTCTAGATGTTCTTTCCCCTGGATATGGATGTTGTAGATGGTGTTTGCTTACATTTAAATATAACGTTACTGCATATGTGCAGTAGCAAAGCAGTGGGATGGATTTACTAAAACTGGAGAGTGCAAAATCTGGCGCAGCTGTACATGGTAGCCAATCAGTGTCTAACTTCAGCTTGTTCACTTAAGCTTTGATAACTGCAAGCTGGTTACATGCAGATCTGTACCAGAGTTTGCACTCTCCGGTTTTAGTAAATCAACCTTAATGTCATTAATGTCAATGTGGGAGGGGTTAAATAATATATCCTATGACCACCAATTAGGAGGAGGACAGCATAATATTGCCACTGACCACCAGTGGGAGGGGGTTACATAAGTGTATTATTCATAGTATGGAATATAATTGCTTCTATTGACACCAATGCTAAGGACTCATTTTGGGGTCCCTGATACCAAAGCTGGGGGTTACTGTTGCTGCCTTTGATATAAAAGCTAAGGGTTATATTTGGGGTCACTGATACATATACTGGCAGTTATTATTGAGGCCACTGACATCAATGCTGGGGGTTCCTAATGCATTTACTAATACCAATTCTGGGAGTCATTATTTCATCCATTGTCCACTGACATCCACTACTGAGCGTTATTATTGCAATCACTACTACCAGTGCTGGGGGATATTATTGCGGTCATTGACATCAATGCTGGAAGATACCATTACTGTCACTGACACCAGTGCTTGCAGTTGTTATTGTATCCACATTAACCAATGCTGGCAATTCTTACTGCATCCACTGGCATCAATGCTTGGGGCTATTATTGTGGTCAATCTTTATAACTAATAAATTCAGTGTAAGTCACATATAACATTTCATGAAATCTGGCCCTCTGTTCTCTTAAAGCAAAGCTGAAGTTCCACTGTAAAAAAAACAGCGAGCAGGCAGTCTCCTTATTGCAGAGAAAACATGCAATGTCTTTTCTGCAATAAAATGTCCCTACCTGCCTTCTCGCTGTCTTTTCTGGAGCTGTAAACTGAGCTGCGCAGGACAACTGGGTCCTGTGTATGCGCAGGTGTAACATCATCCTACGCTGGCCAATGAAGAAGATGTTGGCGCCAGCGAGGGAGTATTGGAAGTTTAACCTCTTTAAGTAATAATAACAAGACTTAAAGCAGAACTAGAGTATATACCAGGGGTCCCCAAACTTTCTAAACGAAGGGCCACTTTACTGTTCTTCAGGCTTAAAGGGGGCCAGACTGTGGCCTATGGGAGCTGAAAAGGTACTGACATCAGTGGGAATAAACAATGCCCCATCTTTGGTGTCGGTGGGAAGAATAGCGTCCCATCGTTGGTGTCAGTGGAAGGAATTGTGCGCTATCATTGGTGTCACTGGGCTCCATTGTCAGGTGTCATAGGAAAGAATTGTGCCCAATCTTTGGTGTCAATGGGAGAAATTGTGCCCCATAGTTGGTGTTATTGGGAAGAAATCTGCCCCTTCATTGGTGTCAGTGGAGGGAATTACGTATGTCCCATTGTTGGTATCGGTGGATGAAAATAGTGTTCCAAGGGTCAGATAAAAGCAAGCAAAGGCCGCAGTTTGGAAACCACTGGTATATCCAGTATAAGTAGCTGTCACTTAGCTAATGGTAGATAGAAAATGAAGCCAACTTCTTATCAATTAAAATTTACCAACAGCTACAACTATCTTACCACTTCTGTTATAAATGGCATGACTGCTTGGTACTTCTTGTAACTCATATTCAAATTCCTCTATGGCTCAGGTATGGTTTACCAGTGAATTTCCATGCAGTGATTTTGCAACCCAACAAGAAATCTATGAAGAGACTGCGAGATGTGCTAAATGCCCTTTTCAGACACCTGGATGAGGCAGCTGCTGCTAACATGAAAGATGTAAGTAAATCCAGAGACCACAAAGGGCCCAAAGGGCCCATAACACATTGCGCTAAAACAACAAAAATCTTCAATGCAAGTTAACCTCCCTGGCGGTATGATTATTTCAGATTTTAGGTGCTGAAAGCGGTACCATTTTTTTGCATGTAATTCTTAAGGACGAGCAGCCCAAACCAACTATTTACATATGATTTTTTTTTACTGTGCGTTCTTCTTTATAACATCTCGGGTATGATAAAGTTTGAAACACAAACTCATAAATTATAATATAATAAATAACTATAAATAAGTTAAAATATGTATATATATATATATATATATATATATATATATATACAGTATATATATTACAGTAAAACTGCAGGCAAGGGCACTGGGGGGGCATACTAAGGTCAATTTATTTTATTTAGTAATGTAATCCAATAGAATTACAATATATCAGTGTGTTTGTGTGTTTTACTTTTTGAATTTGCCACCGGTTCCACCCCCCTGCGACGCAACACTCGCAGGGAACAGAAGCCGGGGCACACAGCATCAGGCCAGGCGGAAGATCCGGCCGCCATACACTGCCAGAATACATCGCGGGATCCTGGGGACAAGGTAAGTAAAGCCAAACATAGAGGAAAAGAAAAACTGCTCTGGTGTATAGATGTCCAAACAATCAGACAGGGTGCTGGTTAGGTCCGCCAACCCGGCAACTGAATAAAAGTAGAAAAAAGGCAACCGCACTCCTGATAGAAAGTATGAAAAAATGAATAAAATCCTTTTATTGAAGATCCAAAAAGTCCATGATGACAAACATCAGAGGCAGAAGGTGAATACAGTTGACGCGTTTCACGAAAACAAAGTTAGCTTAGTCATAACCGTTCGGTTATGACTAAACGAACTTTGTTTTCGTGAAATGCGTCAACTGTGTTCACCTTCTGTCTCTGATGTTTGTCACCATGGACTTTTTGGATCTTCAATAAAAGGATTTTATTAATTTTTTCATACTTTCTATCAGGAGTGCGGTTGCCTTTTTTCTACTTTTATTCATAACAAGGTAAGTAACCTCTTCCAGGATCCATCGATTTCTCCCTGGCGGTACCCCTGAGTGTGGCTCATGGCACTGAAATTCCACCCCGAGCCACACTTGGGAATACCACCAGGGAGGTTAAAGTAGATATAAACCCTAACTAAAGGAAATTTAACTAGCTAAATCAGTGTGTATCATTAAAATAAAAATAATCATAATCATGTTTTAGGATTTTCCTCCGTGCAGCGTTCCTCATGATAGGAAAACCCAGGGGAAAGAATTGTCAGACAAGGATGGAGTATTGTCAGACTGAGTGACTTTTTAAATGGCATTACCATATACAGCCCTGGCCAAAAGTTTTGAGAATGACACAAATATTTATTTTCACAAAGTCTGCTGCTTCAGTGTTTTTAGATCTTTTTGTCAGATGTTACTGACTTTATTGACAATTACATTAAGTTTATGCAGTCAATATTTGCAGTGTTGACCCTTCTTTTCCAGTCCTCTGCAATTCTCCCTGGCATGCTGTCAATCAACTTCTGGGCCACATCCTGACTGGTGGCAGCCCATTCTTGCATAATCAATGCTTGGAGTTTGTCAGAATATGTGGGTTTTTTTTTTGTTCACCTACCTCTTAATGATTAACCACAGGTTTTTTTATGGGATTAAGGTTTGGGGAGTTTCCTGTCCATGGACCCAAAATGTCATTGCTTTGTTCTACAAGCCACTTAGTTATCATTTTGCTTTATTGCAAGGTGCTCCATCAGGGGCGGACTGACCATTCGGGGATTAGGGCACTGCCCGAGGGCCCAGGGTAAGTAGGGGGCCCCATGAGAGGCTACACACTACAGAAAGAAGCCAGGAACTTCCATGCAGGCTATGCTGTGGTAGATTTTTAAATGCCCACTCTATGTGGCTGAGCTGAAATTTGTAGGTGGGGCTTTGTGTGGCTTGAGTGTGGACACATGATCTCTGATTACCCGGGGGCCCCATGAGTTGTCAGTCCACCCCTGTGCTCCATAATGCTGGGAAAGGCATTGTTCCTCACCAAACTATTCTTAGATGGTTGGTAGAATTTGCTCTCGGAGGATGTTTTTGTACAATTCTTTATTCATGGCTGTGTTCTTAGGCAAATTTGTGAGTGAGCCCACTCCCATAGAAGCAACCCCACACATAAATGGTCCCAGGATGCTTTGCTGTTGGCATGACACAGGACTCATGGTAACACTCCCCCTTTCTTCTCCAGACAAGGTTTTTTCTAAATACCCCAAACAATCAGATAGGAAATTCATCAGAGAAAATGACTTTACCCCAGTCCTTAGCAGTCCAATCCCAGTACCTTTTGCAGAATATCAGTCTGTTCCTGTTGTTTGCCCTGGAGAGAAGTGACTTCTTTGCTACCCTTCTTGATACCAGGCCATCCTCCAAAAGTCTTTGCCTCACTGTGCGTGCAGATGCCCTCACACCTGCCTGCTGCCATTCCCAAACAAGCTCTGCACTGGTGGTGTCCCAATCCCGCAGCTGAATCAACTGTAGGAGACGGTCCTGGCACTTGCTGGACTTTCTTGGGCACCGATAAATGGTTGATTTCGGTGAAATCTTAGTAGCAACAATATCCTTGCCTGTGAATCCCTTTTTGTGCAAAGCAATGATGACTGCACATGTTTCCTTGCAGGTAACTATGGTTAACAGAGGAAGAACAATGATTTCAAGCACCGCCCTCCTATTAAAGCTTCCAGTCTGTTATCCAAAAGCCCCGTACACACGTACCGATTGTCGGCCGAACGATCGGCCGTCTTTTGTCCGAGGGCTGTCTTGTCTGTTGAAAACTGCAAAAGACTGCACACAAATTTTGTCGGCCAACAACAGCCGACTGCAGAAGTGATGTCATGTGATGGTTAACTTTCCGTGTGTTTTTTCTTTTCTGAGCATGCCCAGTCTTGCAAATCTGCTGTCTGTCGGCCGAATTCTGTACTGACTGGCGAACAATTGGCCGTTCTGGTGTTGGCCAACAAAAATTTTAATGCTTGCACGACAGATTCTTTTCGGCCGAAAGTGCGCTGTCGGCAGCATCATACTAACAAGCCAAAAATCGGCCGATCGTTCGGCGGCCGAACATTTTCGGCCGACAATCGGTACGTGTGTACGGGCCTTAACTCAATCAGCATTACAGAGTGATTTGCAGCCTTGTCCTTGTTAACATTGGCACCTGTGTTAACGAGAGAATCACTGACAAGTCAGCTGGTCCTTATGTGTCAGGGCTTAAATGCAGTGGAAATGTTTTTTTTTTTTTGGGATGAGGTTCATTTTCATGGCAGAGGGACTTTGCAATTATTTGCAATTGATCTGATCACTCTTCATAGCATTCTGGGGTATATGCAAGTTGCCATCATAAAAACTGAGGCAGCAGACTGTGTAAATTAATATTTGTGTCATTCAACTTTTGGTCAGGGCTGTAGAGCTTATATGACACTTTAGTAATTGGGTTTACAACTACTTTACTGAATGCGGTGTATTTTTCATTACTAGTAGTAACATCAGAAGCCTTTGCAGCCTATTTGAGACTTATGGGCCATACACACTATACAATTGTCTTTAGATTTTTTCCTTTAGATTTACCAAAACCATATAATATGAGATCAAATCGAAACACTTTCAATTTGTATGCAATCAGGCAGGCCCTTGCACTATATAGTTGAAGGTAAATCTAAAGGAAATCTAACAACAAAAGTTGTATAGTGTGTATCCAGCTTAACACTGCATTCAGTTAGAAAATACATTTGATGTGCTAACTACACAACCACAATAATTTGTGTCTTTTATATATGCCTGGAGTTTAGCTTTAATTATTGTAGTCCAATGTATTTTTTAATGTACTAACTGCAGTTGATGTTTTCCCAGGTTGGCATGGATATCCCTGGCTTACAGTTGAATACGCAAGAATATTACCCCTATGTCTCTTTCAAGATTGACATGGCCAGTATAGACTTTGATTCTTAGTGCTAAAACATTCCTTTAGAAGATGTAATAGTGAACTCCAGTTACTATCAGACCAGTTACACTGTTATTAATGCCTAGTCTGTTATAGCACCAATGGACCCGTCATGCTCTGAGCTACAATCACTATGTCAAGCCAGTAATATGTGATCAAGCTGCAGCTGCTGTCATTGTCCACCATGCAAACGTAACGGAAAAGTATTTATATGTAAATGTATTTTAGAATATTTGTGAGAGGTTGCACTTAATGGCCACTTGTCTTTCTTAAGCTAATCATGTATGTAAAATGTATAGTTTATGTGTAACTTACTGTACTGAATAGCACCACAATGGCTTAATGTGTATAAAGTCATCCTGGGACTTCCTGGTCATGCTAAAGCCATACTCGTTTTCTTTTAGATTTCCAGCAATACAGTTATCATGCAACTAGCATGTCTCCTGTGTCCTGTCTCCAAGGCTGGCCCAAGAAATTGTGCTGCCTGGGTCCAAGAATAAAATGCTGCCCCCCCCCCCCCCACAAAAATCACACCCACCAAAAGGCCCCCACATCCATTATTTTATATAAATATAAAAGGGAGAAAATATTGGTTACATTGTTATCTTCTTCTGTAACTCACTGGTTTACCAAACACCCATTGTCTATGCTCAGTCCTCCTGTCACTCCCATGTCTGCCGCGGTCCCGCCCTAGAAGATCCAGCCTGCCCTGCTTGAGATGGGGTGCGCTAATGTCTGACGTCATTGCGCACACCATGATCAGGGACGTTTCCTAGAGGAGACGCTCTGCCTCCTCATACTCATCAGTTTGCACTATGGGCCACAGTATGAGATGGAGAAATGCTGCCCGTAATGCGCCATAAATTGATTGATGGCACACAAAACTGCAGGAAAAAAAAGTCTTGGGAGTCAATTTGCCGCCTCTCTCCAAGTTCTGCCTGGGTCCAATGGACCCAGCGGGACTCATGGTAGGGCCAGCCCTGCCTGTCTCCAATCATAGAAAACATGCAAAAGGATGGTATCTAGTAGCAGAAGCTGGAAAGCTTTGCAGCACAAGGAACTGAAAATAAGTGAAGAAAAAAAAACAATGCCTTGGTGTCCAGGGGAGCGGTTAAACAGGTGGCTGAGCTGTGGTTTTGCCGCCCACTGGAATTCTAACATTAAAACCTGACAGTGCTGTGCATATGCCTCAGCAATTTCAACTTGGGCTGCAGAGTTTGAACTGCGTCATGTCAAACCTGCCTATTGAGATCAATGGGGTCCACACCTGCATGGTCCCACAATGTGAAATTGTAATTTTGCAATTTAAATTAAAAAAAAAAGAAAAGTAAAATGAACAACTTAGATTTTGGAAGATACAAATACAAACAGGCCATTTCAAATAGGTGGTTAATCCCCATTTTACTGTCCCCTAACCACCCTTCTATATACGAACACTGCAGCTGGATAGACACCGTAGAACAATTTTAACTTGGCTTGTGTATACGCAGCATTAACTGTCAAACTTGATCATTACTATCAATGATGAGACTGTGCCATATTAGTGAGCCACTTGCTGTGTGGTATTTCAATATAGATCCCCCATTAGGATTTATGAAAAAACTCATAAATGCCCAGCAGCAGCTTCTCTGCCTCTCTCTGAAAAGCCATTCCTCATGGATTGCTTTTTAGAGGGCGGAATTGCCTGCCGCTCATGTAAAAGAGCCCCAGATGTAAGGAAGCTAATCAAACAGTTGATAGAACTGAAATTATTAGCGAGAGACTGTATATTCGGACACTGAGGAATTGATTTGTAAAAGCCGATGTTGAACAAACTCCTCCCAAATTACAAAAGAAATTACTCAAGCAACTTATATTGCAAGAACTTACTATGCACAAATAATATTCATGATTGCATTAAAGTAAACAAAGCACCTTTTGCTGTTAGCCAGCTACATTGACAATGAAAAAAGTTCCGAACACTTAATTATTCTCCTGGAAAACCCTTTATTTCCTAAAACAAGTCCTCAGAGAGACCCTTGCCTTGTCCATTTAGGATCAGTAAGAAGTTTACCCAATGAGCACCTTCTACTCATCTCCCCAGAGATCCCTCGCAGCTTGGGGAATGGTAGGGAAGCACTATGGGAGTTTAAAGTGGGCTTTTAACAGACACAACAGGGTCAATTTAACTTCTAATTGCACCCTCCACCCCCCTAAACCCTACGGGTCTTTTTACACCTTGGCGTCCAGGTACATTGTGTTACCAACTACAAGTGTGTTGAGGCAGCCCATCCAAATTAAAAATATTAAATTGACTTGCACAAGTTTTTGCTACACACCTCATCACAATGCACAAAAATGTATTACTGTGCATTGCAGAGGACTACAACATGTGTTTTCTCTAAAGCCTTGGGTGCCATTGAAAATGAATGACACAGCATGCTAACATAAAGGTAATATGTGCTCATTAACGCAATGCAACAGTGTACAGTATATGCCCTGAAAGGCAGTGTGGGCCCTAAAGAAAAACATTAAAAAAAGATAAATATAATGCTTCACAAGCCATTTTGTATGTACATGTCATTAAAGTTGCCTTTCCATTTCAATCTACAGCTGTTGTATTCTTTAAAAAGTGCCAAAGAAAATTTTTTTTTGCAATACTGCATCCTAGGAGTATCCTATAGACCAGGGGTCTCCAAACTTTACAAACAAAGGGCCAGTTTACTGGCCTTCAGACTTTAGGGGGGACTTATTGTGGCTAGTGGGTGTAAAAAAATATCCCAGGCCCAGCATCAGTGGAAGTAAACAATGCCTCAGCTGTGGTGTTCAAATGCATAGTACCTGTGGTCAGTAGGAAAATAAATCCTGCCCCATCATTCGTATTACCCTGAGGAAAATTCCCCATTGCTAACGTCAGTGAGAGGAATAGTGTCCCACCATTGGTTTTAATGGATAGAATAGTGCCCCAATATTGATATTAGTGGGAGGAATAGTGCCCCATCATTTTTGTCAGAAGAGTTATGCCCCACTGCTGGTGTCAGTGTTAGGAACAGTGCCTCAAATCAGTAGGAGGAATAGTGCCCCAAGGGCTGGATAAAGGCTAGCAAAGGGCTGCAGTTTGGAGACCACTGCTATGGACTGGTTTGTGTACAGAACTTCCACGGAATCTTATGTTCTGCTCACTTTATTGGCTCATTCCCACCCAGAAGACTTTCTAAAGCTGACCATACACTATGAACCAATGTACAAATGTGGATGCTGCTCAGGCTCCAGAGGATCCTAACCCATTGCCAAATACAAGGAGTGCCGGCCAGGAACAGAGATGGTCTTGGCTCCAAATATCAGTATGTGGCAGTCTCAGCCCGGGCTCTGTCCAGGCCATGCCCCCCAAGCAGCGTGACCTTGCCGGAGCTCGGACTGAGACTGCCACATATTCGTCTATAGCAGATTTGCAGCGATGTGAGGCTTGAGGGATTTTTTTCTTCATTACATGACCATATGCTATGCCAGTTTCGATCAGTTCCTGATGAACTAACACAAAAACACCAAATGCCCATATTTGGAGAATGGCTTGAGTCAGTGGCTGGGGCCTGATAGGGAACTGAAAGACTAGTTCCCCATCAGATCCAACTCACATTTGATTGGCAGCAAATGGCAGTGATCAAATTTAAAAGCTACTATTGGATTAAATAGCCGTTATAGATACGCCCACTGTCTTGCAATGTCAATCAACAGCAAGGTGGGCCTGATGGGGAACTTGTCCTTCAGTTCACCACACTATACAACTCCTCCAACTCCTACCTGGTCTCTGACAGATCCATGTATCAGTGTCTGACAGGTGCTAGCACAAACAATTCCAGTAGAGGCCCAGCGGAATTCTAAAGGGTATCTGCAACACCCTTTATGAATTTCCCCTCCTTTCTCAGTGTGCTCCCTCGCTACCTGACCACTACGCCTGTCACACAAACAGACACATGGTGGAGGAGTTTTGTTGGAGCCTGGAGGATGGGAACTGAGAAACTCATTTTCCACCAGGTCTGCCCTACTGTTGATTGACAGTGCACGGCCGCGGGCGGATACATATCTGTTGTTCAATCTAATATGGCAGGGCTCAAAATTTCAAGCCATGAGCTACTAGCCAGGCCTTAAGAGTTACTCGCCACTTGTTGCCCCACCCAAACCCCACCCTGCTCCGCCCCTAAACACACCCTCTACATTGCAGAGCGCCCACAGCATGTCCCCTTAAATTGCAGAGCGCCCACAGCATGTCCCCTTACATTGCAGAGCGCCCACAGCATGTCCCCTTACATTGCAGAGCGCCCACAGCATGTCCCCTTAAATTGCAGAGCGCCCACAGCATGTCCCCTTAAATTGCAGAGCGCTCGCAGCATGTCCCCTTAAATTGCAGAGCGCTCACAGCATGTCCCCTTACATTGCAGAGCGCCCACAGCATGTCCCCTTACATTGCAGAGCGCCCACAGCATGTCCCCTTTCATTGTAGAGCGATCATCACAGCATGTCCCCTTTCATTGCAGAGCGCCCACAGCATGTCCCCTTTCATTGCAGAGCGCCCACAGCATGTCCCCTTTCATTGCAGAGCGCCCACAGCATGTCCCCTTTCATTGCAGAGTGCCCACAGCATGTCCCCTTTCATTGCAGAGCGATCACAGCATGTCCCCTTAAATTGCAGAGCGCCCACAGCATGTCCCCTTAAATTGCAGAGCGATCACAGCATGTCCCCTTAAATTGCAGAGCGATCACAGCATGTCCCCTTTAATTGCAGAGCGATCACAGCATGTCCCCTTTCATTGCAGAGCGATCGCAGCTTGTCCCCTTAAATTGCAGAGCGATCACAGCATGTCCCCTTTCATTGCAGAGCGATCGCAGCATGTCCCCTTAAATTGCAGAGCGATCGCAGCATGTCCCCTTAAATTGCAGAGCGCCCACAGCATGTCCCCTTTCATTGCAGAGCGATCACAGCATGTCCCCTTAAATTGCAGAGCGCCCAACAGCATGTCCCCTTAAATTGCAGAGCGATCACAGCATGTCCCCTTAAATTGCAGAGCGCTCACAGCATGTCCCCTTTCATTGCAGAGCGATCGCAGCATGTCCCCTTAAATTGCAGAGCGCTCACAGCATGTCCCCTTAAATTGCAGAGCGATCACAGCATGTCCCCTTTAATTGCAGAGCGATCACAGCATGTCCCCTTTCATTGCAGAGCGATCGCAGCATGTCCCCTTAAATTGCAGAGCGATCACAGCATGTCCCCTTTCATTGCAGAGCGATCGCAGCATGTCCCCTTAAATTGCAGAGCGATCGCAGCATGTCCCCTTAAATTGCAGAGCGCCCACAGCATGTCCCCTTTCATTGCAGAGCGATCACAGCATGTCCCCTTAAATTGCAGAGCGCCCACAGCATGTCCCCTTAAATTGCAGAGCGATCACAGCATGTCCCCTTAAATTGCAGAGCGCTCACAGCATGTCCCCTTTCATTGCAGAGCGATCGCAGCATGTCCCCTTAAATTGCAGAGCGCTCACAGCATGTCCCCTTAAATTGCAGAGCGCTCACAGCATGACCCCTTAAATTGCAGAGCGCTCACAGCATGACCCCTTAAATTGCAGAGCGCTCACAGCATGACCCCTTAAATTGCAGAGCGCCCACAGCATGTCCCCTTAAATTGCAGAGCGCCCACAGCATGTCCCCTTACATTGCAGAGTGCCCACAGCATGACCCCTTTCATTGCAGAGCACCCAAAGCATGTCCCCTTTCATTGCACAGTGCCCACAGCATGTCCCCTTTCATTGCACAGTGCCCACAGCATGACCCCTTTCATTGCACAGTGCCCACAGCATGTCCCCTTTCATTGTACAGTGCCCACAGCATGTCTCCTTAATTGCAGAGCGCCCACAGCATGTCTCCTTAATTGCAGAGCGATCACAGCGTGCACTTACCTGCAGCAGGCGGCTTCTCATCAATCCTGTGCGTCCTCCGTGTCTCCCGAGTCCTCCTCCTCCTCCTCGGCCAGTTACAATCGTTCGCCTTTTGGCCAATCAGGAAACACCTGCCTCCTGATTGGCCAGTAGGAGGATCAGGAGGAGGATCCCTGTGACAATAGAGAATACTCATTCGCTATTGTCACACAATGGGTGGGCTCAGGACGCAGTGCTCTGCTCCTAGAGCCCATCCTTTTCTAAAAAAGAAAGTAAAAGTAATCGCCGGCTGCTGTTAATGGCGGCGGCGGCGGCACGCACAGCTCGCCATCCTCAAAATTCCACTCGCAAAATGCTAGTAGGCGAGTGGAATTTTTGAGGGCTGTAATATGGTATTGCGACACATGGGTAACAACATTACCAGTATCCCTGACCCCTTTATTTACATATTTTATATTTATTGACAAAGAAACATTTGTGTGCATTTATGTGAATTCTACGCAGATATAAAAAACAAATAAATGCAAATCTGTATCATGAATATATTATTATTAACCGCATAAGGACTGTACCACGTACATATACTGCAGCAGGGTGGCCCTTAAGCACAAAATCACTTATACGGCTCTGGGTTGCACGCCAATCAGCGGGTCCGGTGATCTTTCATAGAGAGACAAAACAGTGGTCTGCCTATGTAAACAAGGCAGACTGCCATTTTGCCAGAGAGGAAAAATAGAATTTTTGTAAGAACTTCCTCCGACAGTCGCCGCCCACTCATACAGTCTTCACTTATGGGTATTGGTCTTATCCACAGGAGCAAGCTAGGCATAAGATTTTGTTGTAAACATTCACAAAACACTTTGCAAAGACACACCTATAGGGGGCTGTCCCTCTGGTCCAAATACCCCCCTGCTAGCAGCATTCCCAAATCAGTTTGGTAGCAAGCAGTAGATAGTCCAAGAACCCCAAAAAAGAGGGGTGGGGGCGGCGACTGTCAGAGGACTCAGAGAAAAGAATTTTATGGTAAGTTCTTACAAAAATTCTATTTTCTCTTACGTCCTCTGACAGTCGCCGCCCACTCATACAGTCTTCACTTATGGGATGTCCCAAAGCAGTGTAGACATGAGGGGTGGGAAGCGCAACCGTCACAAAGGCAACGCAGCACCCAGGTCAGAGAAAAGATCCTTATCTGAACCAGAAAGGTAACACGCTGGGTAACAGGAAGGCTCAACAGGAGCGAACAAACCCAGGAAAGCAAATTAACCAAGGGGGAACAACCCCAACAGGCGGGGACAGGCTAAACGCCATGTCACCCTTAAGGCACTGCCGCACACAGAACTTTGCGGCCAAAGGAGGCATCTGCCGATGCCAAAACATCAAGTTTGTAAAATTTGGAAAAGGTGTGCACTGACGACCAAGTCGCCGCTTTGCACACCTGGGCCACTGACGCCTGATGGCGGAAAGCCCAGGACGCACTCACCGCTCTGGTAGAGTGCGCCTTGACCCGTTCCCTAATTGAATAGGCCTGTACAATCGTCTGTC
Source organism: Pelophylax lessonae (assembly GCF_965119305.1). Lineage (NCBI taxonomy): Eukaryota > Metazoa > Chordata > Amphibia > Anura > Ranidae > Pelophylax > Pelophylax lessonae. The sequence continues at coordinate 143,781,574 of NC_138770.1, read as the reverse complement.
TGATCCATTTAGAAATGGTTGCTGCAGAAGGACAAAAAGAGAATCCGACTTTCTGAAGAATTCAGTAGACGACAGGTAAACCCTGGTCACCCGGACTACATCCAAGGAATGCAAAGCAAACTCCTTAGGATGCTTAGGATTCACACACAGCGAAGGCAAGACAATGTCCTCGTGAAGACAAAAATCGGATTGGAAGGAAAGATTGGTGAGGTTCAAGAAAACAGAAGAAAAGGCTGAGACTGTAGCCCCAGCTAAGGGAAGCCTGCCTACTCCTGACTAGGCAAAAGACAAACTGATTTGGGAATGCTGCTAGCAGGGGGGTATTGGACCAGAGGGACAGGCCCCTATAGGTGTGTCTATGCAAAGTATTTTGTGAATGTTTACAACAAAATCTTATGCCTAGCTTGCTCCTGTGGATAAGACCAATACCCATAAGTGAAGACTGTATGAGTGGGCGGCGACTGTCAGAGGACGCAAGAGAAAATGGGATTTTTGACTTACTGTAAAACCATTTCTCTGATGTTCATTGATGAACACAGCTCTTGATTCTTCTTAACCGCTGGGTTATACTGCCCCCTACAGGAGTAGAGCACTAGGCAGGAAAAAGCTTGACTACTACCATGGGCAGTCCTAGCAGGTATACACTCACACTCAGTTTTGTTACAAGCAGTGTCAGAAGAAAGCCAACTCCAGAGAGGGGTGGGTGCTGTGTCTGTCAATGAACATCAGAGAAATGGATTTTATGGTAAGTCAAAAATCCCATTTTCTCTTTTGTTCATTGTTGGACACTGCTCCTGATTCTTCTTTACCATTGGGACGTCCCAAAGCAGTTTTAAACATGAGGGGTGGGAAAAAATTCCCAAGGCTGACCATAGCCAACCAGGTAACAGAGCTCAACCATAAACAACTGGAGCTCACCTGAAAGGAATCACAGTCAGCCCACCTTATAATGCTGGCTACTTACTGAGCAACCAGGACACTTCTTGTGCCCCCTTGGTGATTGACATAGACCACGGCCGTGGCATTGTCCGAATTTGTACCGGACACCCCTGAAGAGGATTGTCCAATGAGCCAGACAAAATCTGATCGCTTGGAGTTCCAGTATACTAAATCGGCAGTCTGGGCTCTGTCAGAGTGCAGACCCCCTGAGCATGTCTGTGCTGAGGACGCCTCCCCATCCGGACAGTCTGGCATCTGTGGAGACAACCTTCCAGTACAGTAAGAGAAGGATTTTCCTGTCGAAGTGCCAGAGTGCGAAGCCACCTCTAGAGACCTTGGATCCTTGACCCATTTCACCAGAATCTCTTTAGTAGGGATCTTGTGTGGAACTGTGCAAACAGACCGCTTCGAGGTGGACACCATCAGGCCCAGCACGCGCATGCAAGCCCAGAGGGATGACCATCTGCTGAACAACAGAAGCTGAATTGCCTCCTGCAATGTCTGGAGTTTTTCCAGAGGAAGAAACAGTCTGGCTGAGGCCGAGTCAAGAGCCAGACCCAGATAGGCCATTTTTTGTGGACAGAACCAAAGCAGACTCCTAAATGCTCAGGATTCCACCGAACTCTCTCAGAGATCGCAGAGCAATCTCCAGTAGTCCATCAGAGCAGTCGGAGACTCCGCTCGCAAAAAGATCGTCCAGGTACCCCAGTACCGCGATCCCCTGCTGACTCAAAAAATGCCAGCACCTGTGCCAACACTCCAGTGAAGACCCGAGGTGCGGAGGTGAGACCAAAGGTCAGCACCACAAACTGATAATGCTTCTCATCCAAGGCAAAACAGAGGAAGCATTGGCGACCAGCACATATTAGAATGTGCAGGTAGGCGTCCTTGATGTCAAAAACGAGAAGAAATGCCCCTGATGTAGGGATGCCACTACCACGTGAATGGACTCCATGCGGAACTTCCGCACTCGCACAAAACAGCTTAGCACCTTGAGGTCCAGAATTGGACGTACCTTGCCTTACTTCCTGGGGACTGTAAAGAGTTTTGAGTAAAAAAACCCTTGAAAATGTTCAGAAGTCGGAACCGGAACAATCACCCCTTGAAATAAGTCTTGCACTGCCCCAAAGTGACCCTGTAAGTAATCTGGGGACAAGTGCAGGTTGGAAGGGAAAAAACCTTTCTGGAGGACAAGACCGAACTCGATCTCGTAGCCTGACCGAATAACTTTGTGGACCCACTTGACCCGTATTAGGGAGGCCCATGGATCCGGAAACCAGCGAAGGTGCCCCCCCACCCCAGATACAGATGAGGACACTCCTTCATGCAGAGGCAGCCTTGTCTGCAGGTCTGGAAGAGCCCGCTGGTGGAGGCCCTGACTTTAGATCCCTAATCTTGAGATCCTGAGAGACAAAGAGGCCGCTTAGGAGCCGAGGAGAATGGCCCATGTCTACGACGGGGCTCCTTGCCCATGGTGGCCTGCAGAAGAAGAGTACTCTTCTCTCCCCCCCCCCCCCCCCCGTGAGACCCTTAATGTCATCCAAGGAAGCTCCAAACAGGCGACCCCCTACCAGAGGGATATCAGATAAGGCCTTCTTAGAAGTCTAGTCCGCAGACCAGCATTTCAACCAGACAATACGCCAAAGGACCATTGCGGATACAGACAGCCTAGAAATCAAAAGGAGCCGAAACCCCCCCCCCCCCCCCCCCCGTGAGACCCTTAATGTCATCCAAGGAAGCTCCAAACAGGCGACCCCCTACCAGAGGGATATCAGATAAGGCCTTCTTAGAAGTCTAGTCCGCAGACCAGCATTTCAACCAGACAATACGCCAAAGGACCATTGCGGATACAGACAGCCTAGAAATCAAAAGGAGCCGAAACCAAAGAGGCATCACAAACAAACTGTAGCACCTGGACCAACTGGTCTGCCAGCTCCGCAAACACAGGGGAAGTTATTCTCCCTCCAGGCTCTCGTGTAACCCCACTCGGCCAGAGTTCGCGACACCAGGGCAATAGTAATTACGGGCCTAATTGGCGAACCAGCCATAGCGCACATATGGCGGGCTAGAGCATCCCCCTCTTTATAGCTGGACCTGTAAGGTTGGGGACTCCTCAACCGCAATGAAGATAACTAAATTTCACCTGGAAACCGGCGAGTCCACTACTGGTGGGACTGTCCACCTTTTATGCAGTAAATCCTCATAAGGATACCGCAAGCAAAAAACACCTAGCAACCACTGCGTTTTGGACAACCCCACTGTGTGTGAGAATGTTGTCAAGGTAAGCGGAACAAGGAACAACCTCCTTGCTTTGGAGGGCCTGTGGGTGCCAAAAGGGACCGGTGCTTCCGACGCAGCATCAGCCACAACCTCCATTTTTACAGTGCTGGTATCCCTAAATATAAAATAGATATCAATGGTGCACCAATTTTCTGAAAATAATATAAAGGTGTAAAATACAAATATCTGTGACTAGTGGTAATAAAATTTAACCTACATATTTTTTACCATTTTTTAAGAATAAGTTACTATTTACCTTAATTTATTTCTTGTCACAGACAAACACCAGGCATTGCACCTTATATTAATTTTTTAATTTTATAACATTAATTAATTGGTCACAGATATTTGTATTTTACACCTTTATATTATTTTCAGAAAATTGGTGCACCATTGATATCTATTTTATATTCAGGGATACCAGCGCCTTTTTACCATTTTTATCTAGCTTGTATTGCATCTTGCAATTAAAAGGGCAGCAGGTTCTACAATCCAAACAAATCCCCTAAGAACAAGGCGACTTCACATCATCCATCCATTTTTACAGTGCATCCACCAGCGCCTATTTAACCACTTAAGCCCCAGAGGATTTGGCTGCTCAAAGACCAGGGCCTATTTTGCGATTCGGAACTGCGTGACTTTAACGGACAATTGCGCGGTCGTGCGATGATGTACCCAAATGAAATTGACGTCCTTTTTTTCCCACAAACAGAGCTTTTTGGTGGTATTTGATCACCTGTGCGATTTTTTACTTTTTGCGCTATAAACAAAAAAAGAGCAACAATTTTGAAAAAATAACAATATTTTTCACATTTTTTTTATATGAAATTCCCCCCAAAAAATGTAAAAATCAACAATTTTTTTATATTTTAGGCCAATTTGTTTTCCTCTACATATTTTTGGTGGAAAAAAAAAAATCGCAATAAGCGTATTTTGATTGGTGTGCGCAAAAGTTATTGCGTTTACTGCCTTGTTTTAGCGAGAGGTTCCCTGCCTGCGCGTCATGGCAGGTGGCCCCCATTTAAGGGGGCTATGTCCTCTATTGAAGGCCCTTGTGTTTTGGGGGGTCCAATACATGGTCTATTTGTGGACCCTTGGTTGGCGTCTCCTTTGCTAGATCGCAGTCAGCGGCCTCCCCTGCTTATGTTTTCGGGGTGAGCTCAGTATATAGGGACACTACTGGGTCTGCATCCACGCACCCTGAGTGCTCAGATGGTGAGGATGATTCCTCTGCTCCTCCTAGCTGCGCTTAACCACTTGCCGACTGCCGCACGACTATTTACTGTCACTGGTACCCCCAAAAGTGTCAAAAATGTCAGTCAAGGGTTCGATCTGTCCGCCGCAATGTCGCAGTCCCGCAAAAAAAAAAAAACACAGATCGCCGCCATTACTAGTTAACAAAACAAAAATGACATAATTCCAAAGAGGCCCGCATAGGACGACGCAAAACGGTTCCCCCTAAGGGGGGGGGGTCGCTAATGCAAGAAGACCCGCAGACATGTTACCCCCACAGAGCCACTAAGAGAGGCGGATGCCCAACAGCACCCTGGCAGCTAAACCTGACTGGGACCCTGTTCTCACCTCCAGAGCCACCCTACCAGAAGCGGGTGGCCTAAAAAAAGGCCACCCGCTTCCACGGGGGAACCCGCGATCAGCCAGGGGAGATGAATTTCTCAGGGTACAATACAAGGTCCAGCTAGTAGGCCTCAAAGCCGCAGCCTAAATTTTCGGCCTGCCCAACTGGGTGGTACTCGGATTCATGGATACTGTTCCACCCTCCCCCCAGGCCCAACAGCTGTCCCAAAAAGGCCACCACCCCATAGCAGGCACACTGAGGGCGACAGCGCTCCCGCAGGCACCAAGGCAAGGGACATCCTGGGCACCAGCCACCCCCCCCCCCCACCATGAGCACGGGCAGACAAGCCACCCAGGGAGGGGAATGAATCTACTTTAACTGAGATCAGCCGGTGGTTATTAGCAGACCTAGGTGAAGATGGTTTGACTCTGTGGACCCCCATTCCCCAGGTTCAGACGTGTTCTCAGTGTCTTTTATTACCTGGCGGTTTACTGGTTTTATTGTATTTTGAAGTAAATTATGGCATTTGTTTTTGGGGACAACTTTGATGCAGAGATAAGGGCTACTTTTGGGAAAAATGTGACACCTGAAGAAACTATTGGTGAAAACCTTAAGTCGCAATTTAAGGAACATAAGAAATTACTTGTCAAGTCACTAAATCGAAAATGGGATATACTCTCCCTTGAATCTTATGTTGAACAGGGCATTATCCCGAGAGGTTTGAGGGAAAGAGTGATACCAGCAACACATTTGCACACGGATAGGTTTTTACAAAAATGGAAAACAGTCTGCATACAGCATGGGCTTGATGTAATGAAGCTCATTATGGAGGAAGAGAAAATCCAGCTGGCAGATTTAGAACAAGCGATTAAATTAACGACAGAAAAACTAGAACCACTAAAAGATCTGGAGGAATTCGAACAGCAGAACGAATATCTCAAAAAAGAAATCGAGAAAGTACAAAAAAACCTACGCAGCACCAAGCAATCTAAATTTCAGAGGGACCTAGGAGATTGGGAAACTGGGGACATTTTTGATCTCACCTCTAGGAGAAGTAGGTCACGTAGAAGAGGTAGTACACAAAGAAACAGATCTTGGAACGAATCAACTTTTTCAGGGAGTGATGATGATGAGAGGTCGGTGACTTTTTTAGGACAAGACACACAGGGAGATCCCAACAATCCCCCTACGGTCATAAAAGGTATCCTAAAGAAGACAACCAAAAAAGCAGGGGGAAGAGGAAGAGGAGAGGCAAGGGGAGGAGAAAGAGTGGAGACCGGGGAACGGAGAACACGGTCCGGGAAGCGGAGATAGGACAACAAAATAACACACTGGTCCCCGCCGAGCCGTTACAAAATCCAAATTTGAGTTTAAATTTAATCCCTGCCCCCACTCTGGCCCCCCCCATTGACTCTAAGGACCAAAAAGTAATTAACTTGTCTGACTTCCCTATGGATCAGAGACACATTGACTTATTAGAGAAGGGACTCTCCTTCTCACCAGTGAACAACATGGATCACTTTGAAGTATACAAAGACCTTTGTCTCTTTTTAAGAAAAATCTATTACAGATTACTTCACTCTACAGATGTAACCACTGCTAGTGACCAACAGGATTTAGAACCCAATGACCAGGAGGCCATAGAAATTCTGACATCACTACTTGATGAAAACGAATCTAGTGATGATGAATCTATAGATGTGACCCCCAACCTTAGAAAGGCCAACATTCACATACGGTCAACCACAATGCCCAAGTTTAGAAACAACAAGTGGCTAAATGTCTTTGCCACCCTTGTTGAAGAAGACCTTAAAAAGATTTGTTGGGAGTGGTCGTCACCTGACAACCTTACCAGTGATGAGAGAACTGCCCTAAAAGAGCTTAAAGAAGCCAAGGGGCTAGTAATCAAAAAGAGTGACAAGGGCGGGAATGTGGTCCTGCTCTCTGAGGCTACCTATGAAAAGGAAGCAAACAGACTTCTCTCAGACCAATCCACCTACAATAAACTTAAGGAGTCCCCCTTTCCAAAAGTCCAGATCGAACTGAATGAAAAGCTTAAATTTGCCAGAGAAGCATGCCTTATCACTAATAAGGAGTTAAACTTCCTGAAAGTGACTGATTACAATACCCCCGCTTTCTATATAATCCCCAAAATACATAAGAACTTACGAGACCCCCCTGGGAGACCCATAGTCTCAGCAGTAGGGGGTCCTTTGGAGAAAGTGGGGAAATTTCTTGACTCCCTCATCAAGGAGCTAGTCTGTGACTTACCCTCCTATGTCAGGGACACGGGTGACGTCTTGAATAAAACCCGGGACTTACACTTTGAAGGGGAAGTGATTTTGGTTGGAATAGACGTGGAATCTCTGTACACCTCCATCCCTAACGCCTGGGGCATACTAGCCACCTATCACTTCCTTGAGAAAAAGTTCCCCCTATGTGCAGCACAAAATGAGTTCCTTGTGGACATCCTGGATTTTGCACTGTCCCACAATTTCTTCCAGTTTGCAGGCAAATACTACCAACAAATCAGAGGCACAGCTATGGGGGCACCTTGGGCCCCCTCCTATGCCTGCCTACACCTGGGGTTGTGGGAAGAGGAGACTGTGTACGCCTCGTCTATGTACCAGAGCCATGCACTCACATGGCTTAGGTACATAGACGATGTGTTGCTGGTCTGGAATGGCACAGTAACTCAGCTCCAAGAGTTTATGACTGAACTTAATAATAATCCCCGAAATATCCACCTCACCTACACTTGGAACAAAGAATGTATCTCATTTCTTGACCTAATATATGAATCTGGAGAATGGGAGGTTAGTCACTTCCACTTTCAGGAAGCAAACGGCTGCTAATACTCTTCTTAGAGCTGACAGCCTACATCCCACCGCTCTGAAGAAAGGCATTCCAGTTGGCCAATTCATAAGACTGAAACGCAATTACACAAAATACAGTGAATATGTCAAAGAGGCCAAAAAACTTTACCTACGCTTTAGAGAACGGGGATATTCCCACCGTACCCTTCGGAGAGCCAAAAGACAAGCTGGCCAAAGAACACGTGACCAACTCCTTACACCCAATCCTAAAATTAATGACCAAACAATGACACCACCGAGATTAATTACCAAATATGGTACCCAATGGGGTGAAGTACGTAACATTTTAGAAAGACATTGGCACGTGTTACAAAATACTGAAAGATTGAAGAACATCATGGGCCCAAAACCACTTATGGTGGCCAGGAGAGCTAAGAACCTGAGTGACTATCTGGTGCACTCAGAGTTCACTAAAAGTCAATCTCATAGTAATTGGCTGTCAGACCTACCCAAATTTAAGGGTATGTATCCATGTGGACACTGCCACATATGCAAATATGTGGAGAAAAGCTCATTCTTTGACTCAACTGGCAAGAAAAAATTCAGGATAACCTCCTTTATTAATTGCAGTACCTCGAGACTCCTATACCAGATTACATGCCCATGTGGCAAACACTACATAGGCAAAACAAAGAGGACACTGAGAATCAGGATAGGGGAACATCTAAAAAGCATAAGGCTTAAGGAGGACACCCCGCTTGCACAGCATTTCATCGAAAATCACGGAGGTAACCCCAGGGGTTTGAAGGTCAAGGGGTTCTGGGCCCTTAATATTTCACCCCGCAGGGGGGACTTTGACAAGGTACTCCTTCGTGAGGAAAAAGCCTGGATTTTCCGGCTTTCTACACTCACACCATATGGGCTCAATAATGAGCTAAGCCTAAAGGTTTTTCTGGACCCCTAACTACTTACTCCATCCTTTATATCCTCATGATTGGGTCCTGGGACCCTCAGTAGAATTTGCTAAATCACCTTTACATTAGGGCCTGATTGCCCACTGTCCCCCTCAGTTACTAACTGAAGGGGATGTGATTAAAATCCCATCATAATTTTATTTTTTAGTATACACATTACAGAACTGTATATCCCTTACCCAACAACCAGTATGGAATAGGCCGTAGAGCAGAATTTACAATACTACATTCTGCCACGATGGCCATGCTCTGCACCAAGGTTGTAACCCAGCCTATGCCAGCCCACAGTGGGAATATGTATCTATTTAAATGTCTATTTATTTATTTATACACTGAATGGTTCTTTTTACCTCTGTCATTGCTAAGCAGGATTAAAGTTACATAGACCCTGGTTCTGTGACATGGGAGGCGTACTTGCCCCTCCTGCACTGGGTTTTCATAACCATTCACCGCCAGGCCTTTAATGGTCAGATTTGACCGACATCGGGAACAAAACTAGATTGTACCGCTACGGTAATGTGGTAGAAGTACCACGTTAACACCACTAGATGGCCTCAGTCCGGACGTCTCCTGGAGCATCTAATTGCTGATTGTGGTAACCACGGATACAGCGTATAAAAACAAACCCCGGAGAACGTGATGACGTCCTGAGGAAGCGCGCGCAAGCACGCGAAACGCGTCGATATCACACGCTGGCGCCCCACCCATCTTCCGTCCCTGCACGAGATCACGCTTGACTGGCTGAACACCCTCACCGCGATCCGGAAGTAGTACCGGGATTTCACCCGGACACGGAATCGAGTCTGCTTCAACAGCCCCTTGACGGTGAAGGCTATAACGCAACTGGCAGCAGCAAGTCCTTCGGACAGCCGGACAAGTCACCATCTGCATCTGCCATCCCTGACTGTGACCTGAGTGCGGAGTAAGGTATTTCCATCCCTGAATCCACGGATGAGAACGGGGGATACTTGGTAAGACCTAAACTTTCTATTACTCATATCCAACATTGGATCACAGCTAAGTAAGGTCGCTACACCACACCCCCGGAACCCCCAGCAACTCCAGCCAATGGTCTGACCGGGACTTCTCTGATGCAGATCAATCCTTACTCACATATGTGCTGTTCCAGTACTGCCACGCTTTGGACAGTCAGCCAGCAAGTATAGATCTCTGGCGATCAGCCGCCATTAGGGGCTATTTTGTAGTCCCCTCCCCACCTACACGGGGGATCTCATTTTGGAGACTATCCTTTACCATTATTGCTGTTTAAGCAAGACGGCTGGTTAAGCCACGATCCCTCCAGCACACCTCACCGTGCACTGCCCTTTGCTGTTTAAGCAAGACGGCTGGTTAAGCCACGATCCCTCCAGCACACCTCACCGTGCACTGCCCCATGGGGCTAGGTCTTTTTGGAGGTTCCTAGCCAGGAGATGAGACTTACACCATAGGAAGTTTGCCCCTTTTGTTTGATACTTCATGAGACTATGATGCCACACCTTGCCCTATCTCTATAATGTACTGATGACATTTGATGACACTTCGTCATACACTCAGCTATTCACCAAGTTTCTACTGTAAACTAGACGGGCATGCCCAGGTGTTTTCTCCATAGGGCTCCTAACAGTTCTCCTCCTGGCCATTAGCACAGTTGCACGGGCTTTCAGAGTGATTTCAAAGTCATCCTTTTCGACCAATCACACTAAGCCTGCCTACAACAGTGCTTTACTGGGACTGGGTGGGTGGGGGCCTCAACGTGTTTTATTGCTGTCTGTGCCACCCTGACACCCACAGGGGTCTACAGGGTCAATCAGTTTACCTGATGAGTTTCCACGCCTTTTTATTGATTAGATTTTCATATGTTTTTTTCTGTGTGTGCATCTTCACCAATAAAGTTTTTTTTTTGTCTGCACCTATATCCCTGTGAGCCCCTCATTGCAACCATTCTAGGAGGAAAATTCTTGTCCCTCCATTTCCACACCATTTTTGCATATTTATCTCAGGTTGCGCAGGGTTCCCGGTCTTATTTGACCGCGTGGTACGTGTCTTATTAGATTCTCGCCGACTGACCCAGTCTGGCTTGAGAACACCTCCAAGCTACTCAGTTTTTTAATGCTTTTTTCTGGGGGGGAATAGAACCCCAGAGGGACCAGCCACCCCAGGGAGTACCTGCACCCCACATTGAATCCAGGGAAGGAGAGGAGGGGGCCCTTACTTACCGATCCAGCGAAGCGTGCGGGTAACACTCCCAAGACAGAAAGCTCCTCGCCACCTAGTGGCACGAAGGAACACTACGACTCAGGCTGAGACCCGGTCGTATGCGACCTTGCGGGACGTTTAACTCGTGGGCTAGCGCTCGTCCAGTGTTGTGGCCGAACCGAGAGCGGAGCTACGGTCTGCACGCTTTCGCTGGCTTGGCTGAGGGGACCACTGGAACTTCAATAGTCTAGCCCGTTGCACAGCCCGGCAGTTGCTAGAAGATCTCCACAGGAAAAAAGGAACAAAAAAATATACAAAAATGCCAGGACCTAGGGCCCGGCAGGGAGACTAGGTCCTACTCCCAAACTAGGCAAACAATAACTGAGTATCTCCAACCAGAGAGGGGGATTATGCCAGCTGGGGACGGCCCATGGGGCATAGCCAAGCTTTTGTGTTGTCTACCTAGTCCTATTCCTGTGGAGGGCAACATAACCCTATGGTAAAGAAAATGGAGCGGTGTCTGTCCATGAACGGAAGAGAAATTAGATTTTTTACGTTTAAAGCAACACAGTGCCGTATTGCAAAAAATGGCCCGGTCGGGAAGGGGGTAAAACCTTTCGGAGCTGAAGTGCTTAAAGCATTTTTTTTAATGCAAGCAGTGTTAAGCATCTGAATCTGACATAGTATTAACCTCTTGCTGTTCCTGTAAAGCAGGGCTGGTGTGTAAGAGGAAGAAGCAGTACAAGGAGCCAATCAGTGCATTTGCTGACGAGAAGCATGGTGTTTACACAGAGAGGTAATTGCTGGCTGCTTTTCTAGTCACAGGCTGCGGCGGGTCACAGACAACCTGGGCTCTGAGAAAGGGGCTGGATGATGCTAGCCATCGGACAAAGGACATCTAATGGTGGAAAGAAAGTACTGCCAGGGAAATCATTGAACTGAAAGTGAATATTGCAGTAAAAGCTATATTTGAATATTTTAACTTTTAATGGGCTGTTTATTTTATCAAGTTATTTTTGGGTCCAGTTCTGCTTTAAAGGCTATAGGAACATTGTGCACTTAAAGGAAGGGAATTCCTGCATGGGGTATTTCATGTTTCAGAACATGAAATAAATTGAAAGGAATGCTTCAATGCAAAAGAGTTTACACCTTGAGAATGCGGTCAATCACGTGACTGACATCAAAGGAATTATATAAACGGGATGTATTCACATGTTCAATCTCACACCCAGCAAAATGACTAGTGGATATTTAGATGGGGGCACTATATAACAATTAGCCACCAGTTTGTCAAAAAATATTTTATTCGGAAATTGAATCAAGCTGATCAATTTGCTGATGAAAATACCCAAAACATAAAATATGTTAAACAAAATAACAATTGCAGCATCAACTGAGGAAACATTTAGAAGACAGTTTTTTTTTTTAAATGACCCCAAGTCCAAAAGGGCATTACCGTTATTTCCTTCACGATACCCCTGAAGAAGCCCTCCCACACGAAAAAAACATCAGTGTTCTGCAAAACCTAAATAGCATACAATGAAACTCGCTGTTACAACAATTCATAGAATTTTTCAGTATTCTCCCAAGAGGAACTGTCCATTGGTATCATTGAAAGCCTTTTTTTTTAAGTGTGCAAGTATGTCTCAGATTAAAAACAGGCCATCATCAGAGTCCGCCAGTGTTCCGCATGAACTGATGACCACCAGCGGTAAAAGTTCCTCCAAGAAGAGGTATGGTGTAACAATACAACAGGGAGGTTTGTGTGTCACTTCACAGTTCGTCTTTGTCAATTTCATCCAGATCTATATCGCTGAGATCAATGTCATCCTCCACTGGTAGCTAAAAAAACAAATCAAGATAAAAATTAAAAATTATTTAATCATGAAGGAACTGCATATTAAAAACTGTACCTAGCATATATTGCATCAATTACCATGTCCTGTTTTTCTCAAGAAGTTTTCTGACAATGAACCCAAGCTCTGAAACTTTCACTGTTCTATTTTAGTCATTTCCCAAGTCGTTTGTTCAGGGAAGTTTCGGACATCATCTTATTCTCTACTGTCTCTTCTCTATGGTTTGTTCACACTATGTGCAGTGACTGGCATTTTTCTGCACTAGATAAACACTGTTAATGGCAAGTGAACATAGAAAACCATTGTATTCTATGTGTCCCATTCACACCACAATACAGGTGTGATGTGTGGTGCAGTGCAGAGCGGAAAAATGCACCATGAAATGCACATCACAGGACTCCTAGCCAGGTCAGCCATCAGACATTTTTGGGCCCCTTACACAGCTTTAAGCCTAGGCACCCTCCTGGCCTAACCACCAACATTCCCCAGGGCCCGCCCACTGGCAGTTCCACTAAATCCGCACGCTGGCCATCTTACGCGACCTCCGGTGCACCCACTATTTTTGTTAACACTCTTACAACTTAATATACGAAAATGAACCCAATCTAGCAAAGAGATGGCCCCATATATTCAGCAAAGAGACATCCCAATCCAGCAAAGAGACAGCCCCATATATTCAGCAAAGAGACAGCCCCATATATTCAGCAAAGAGACAGCCCCATATATTTAGCAAAGAGACAGCCCCATATATTTAGCAGAGACAGCTCCATATTTTCAGCCAAGAGACAGCCCAATCCAGCAAAGAGATAGCCCCATATATTCAGCAAAGCGAGAGCCCCATATATTCAGCAAAAAGAGGCATCATCCTGATGTAGCAAAGAGACATCGGCTCACTCTGCAACCACCTTGTTTTAGCAATTGCTAGTGACTACAACAACTCATCTCTCTTTTTATTTGGGGCCTGGGTGGCGGGGCCCCCTGGGACACCAGGGCCCCTTACATGTGTATGGGCTGCCCCCCCCTGATGGTGGCCCTGCTCCCAGCCAGACCTCACACTGACAGCTTCCTGGCACAATAAAATGATGCATTTTGCCGTGTGGGCTAACATGAAACCGCCCTAAAGCCTGACCTAAAAGAAACAGAGGCTGCCAAGTGGACTGTCAATAAAATGGGTCATTGATCTGAAATAAACCTGCAGATAAGGACTGCTACTTTGTTACTGTTTTTTCTGATGCACTTTTAATCGCTATATGTTCACCTGCTCACTGCAGAACGCCAATGAGTGTCTTTACTATAAGGCTCCATTTACATATTGGCGTCCCAGATCGTGGGCAGAATTGCCCCGATTCCACCTGCGATTCTGAATCACGGCAAATCACGGGATGCCCACGCGATTCCCGTCACTTCCAATGGCACCCCAAACGCGGTGCAATTTTGCCGTGATTGCCGTCCGATGAATCGCAGTAAAATAGCGCAAACAGAATCCCAGGGATTCTGCCCGCGATCTGGAATGCCAATATGTGAACGGAGCCCTAAGCAACAGCAGGCCACTAAGCAGTCTGTCTGTTCATAGTCATATCGGAATGGACATGCTACTAAATTTCACTAGGGTGGACCTGAGACTGAAAACAAATTAAGGCTGCCAGTTCCAGAAAAGACTGAGCTGTATAGGATTTACCCTGGGTAAGCCATTTCACTCTTGTTACCAAAGGTTTTTTTTTTTGTTTTTTTTAATATATATAGGCCAGCAAATGCAGGAAAAAAAAAAAATAAATAATTTTTAATTGTACTCGTATGTGACAGTTACAGTATTAATCAGTTGCACATTGCCACCATCAGGCTGCAGTTGGATTTGCAGTATTATCTGCAGGCCTAAAGCTTGTTTGGTCAATGAAGCCTCCAATCTTTATGCAATCACTGTCATAGTTGGCAGTTATGTAGGCTGGTGGCTATCAGATGGCAAGGTATTTATTACTGTATCACCAGTATGGGGTATCATGCTAAAAAACATCAATGTGCAGGTTGTGGGGGGAAGAGGTTAACACACAACAATGTGTATGAGCATCTATTCCGCTTTTTTTTTTTTTTTTTTTTAGAATACTGAACATGTCTGCCCAGGCATGGTTCTTAACCACTTGCCGACCGCCGCACGACTATCTACGTCGGCGGTCAGCCCCTCACAGGCAAACTAACGTAGGGCTACGTTGCTTGCTTGTGAGGGTCTAGGGAGCGAGCGCGCGCCCCCGGAGCCGCGCTCCCGCTCCCGCGTGGTCACGGACCCCCCCCGCGCGTGTGACCAGCGGACCCGATGTCCGCCGGCCACTCGGCGATCGGCGGGGGAGAGGGAGAATGTCAGGCAGCTTGTGTAAACAGCTTGTGTAAACTTGTGCAAAGACACTGATCACATGGATCTACTATGTAGATCCGTTGATCAGTGTCCTTACAGCTGAAGCCACAGCCAATCACAGTAGAAAGCACGCCCCTAGGGACACACACAGCCCCTCCCTCCCAAATAAAGTTAACCCCTTCACTACCAGTGTATTTTTACAGTAACAGTGCATATATATAGCACTGATTACTGTAGAAATGTCACTGGTAACCCCAAAAGTGTCAAAAATGTCAGTCAAGGGTCCGATCTGTCCGCCGCAATGTCGCAGTACCGCAAAAAAAAAAAAAAATCGCAGATCGCCGCCATTACGCGTTAAAAAAAAAAACAACAAAAATCTTTCCCTTTGTTAGTAAACGCGATAACTTTTGCGCAAACCAATCAAAATACGCTTTTTGCGATTTTTTTTTACCAAACATAGGTAGCATAAAACAAATTGGCCGAAAATGTTAAAAAATTTTGATTTTTACATTTTTTTTGGGGGAATTTCATATAAAAAAATGTGAAAAATATTGTTATTTTTGCAAAATTGACGCTATTTTTTTGTTTATAGCGCGTGATCAAAAAATCGCACAGGTGATCAAATACCACCAAAAGAAAGCTCTGTTTGTGGGAAAAAAAGGACGCCAAATTCGTTTAGGTACAGCGTCGCACGACCGCGCAATTGTCCGTTAAAGTCACGCAGTGCCGAATCGCAAAATACCCCCTGGTCGGAATGGGGGTAAAATCTTCCGGGGCTTAAGTGGTTAAAACACAATGGTAGATCACCGTATTTGGCAGATAGGCAAAAATGGATTTTTGTAAAATCTTACCGTAAAATCCTTTTCTCTTAGCTCATTGACAGACGTAGTCCTCGGTGATACAGCACCTTCGGGTTATGTTGCCTCCACAGGAGTAGGACTAGACAGGAAATAAAATGCTCTGGCCACACCCTAGGGGCAGTCCCAGAGGGTATATCCTCTCTCTCTCTGCCTCAGCAAATCAGTTATGTCATAAAAGCAGTCTTTAGAGAATTTAACCCAACCCAACTCAAAAAAACAGAGGGGCGGGTACTACGTCTGTCAATGAGCTAAGAGAAAAGGATTTTACGGTAAGATTTTACAAAAATCCATTTTTCTCTATCGCTCATTGACAGACGTAGTCCTCGGTGATACAGCACCTTCGGGAAGTCCCAGAGCAGTATCACAAATGAGGGGTGGGAAAATGGAAATCAAATCCAAATCTAGAAGGCCCAACCGGTGCCAACTAGAAGTTTACAATGCTCATCCTTAATGATGAGACTCAACAGAAAAAAACCCTCGAGGTAGACCACCGGTCTCCTCAAATTGCGGCCTGCAAAACCTTGCGGCCAAATGAGGCATCCGCCGATGCCATCACATCAATTTTATAAAATTTTGTAAAGGTATGTACCGACTACCAGGTGGCTGCTTTACATACCTGGACCACTGACGCCTGATGGCGAAAGGCCCAGGAAGTACTGAGCGCTCGAGTGAAGTGCGCCCTAACAGGGAACGGAGGATTCCGACCCTTAATAGAATAAGCCTGTACCACCGTCTGACTGATCCATGTAGATATGGTCGCGGCAGACACAGGCAACCCCCTTCAAGGGCTATCCGTGATCACAAAAAGTGAGTCCGTCTTACGAAAACCACTTTAGGAAGGAAGGATGGATTCGGAAGAAGAACCACCTTATCCCTATGAACCACCAGATCTGGGGAACGACAGGATAATGCGGCCAGTTCTGACACCCTGCGTAGAGAAGTAATGGCCACCAAGAAGGCCACCTTCTGGGAATGTAAGCAAGGGAATCTCCCTAATATCTTCAAAGAGAAGTTTCTGAAGAACCGACCACACTAAATTAAGATACCAGGCGGTAAGGGTGTGCGCACTGGCGGAGCCAGATGTCGCACCCCCTGGATGAAAATCCGCACCAAAGAAAGATTAGCCAAAGGTTTCTTGAAAGAAGATTGCTAACGCCGAAAACCTGACCCTTGATCGTGCTCAAGGATAGTTTCTGCTCAACCCCTTGTTGCAGACAGACCAAAATTCGGGTCACCGAATAGGTATGTGGGGAAAATCCAATAGATTCACACCATGCAATATAAGACTTCCATGTGCTGGAAGTCGCTTTCCTTGCTTTAACTGGAGGTAGGAATAACTGAAGCTGACACTCCCTTGTCCTTCAGTACCTGGGTCTCAATGGCCAGGCCATTAAGCCAGCGACTGTAAAGCAAGATGGAAGATCGGTCCCTGAGACCGCAAATCCTCCCTGAGAGGAAGTCTCCAAGGAGCGTCCGCGACTAGCCTCGCCAAGTCGGCGTACCAGGCTTGACGAGGTCAATCCAGAATTTCCAGAATAACTGGAATTCCCTCCACCTCTATCCTGCGAAGAAGTTCCCGCAGCAACTTGAGAGGATGGAAGGCATGCCGTAGCTGATACTGCCCCCACGGGGCGATCAGCGTTTCTGCTGCGTTCGCTAGAGGATCGTGGCGCGAGCTACAAACCTCCGCACCTTCCTGTTAGGCCAAGGTGCCAACAGATCCACATCCGGGATGTCCCAATGAAGGGACAGCTAGGGAAAAAACCTCTGGATGAAGAGGCCATATGCGATTGGATCCGAATCGGGCTGCTCTAGAGCTGCTCGATCCAGTAAATCAGACAAAATCTGATCGCTCTCAATTCCGATACCCTTATTGGTAATCTGGATACTATCGGAAGAAATGACTTCCCCTGGTTGAGCATCGGAGACTTCCTGGTCCGCTCGCTCAACCGGATCCGATTGTCCAGGGAATCGGAATTCTGATTCCATTAAAAAAGAATCTCCTTCAGGAGAATTCGGGTATGAGACTGGGTATACGGTACTGCCTCTAAGAAGGCCACCATCAGTCCCAGCCAATTGACGGACAGCAACATCCGAATCGTTGACTGAACCTTCTGGAGTTTCCCAGCAAGGAGAAACTCTCTTGCCCAGGATGTATCCAACCTTAGGCCCAGATAGTTCAGTCTCCTGGTGGGAACCAGGGATGATCTTTGGGAAAGCGAAAAAACGCTGATGTCCTGCGATGATGGGGATATAAAGATAGGCATCCTATATGTCTATGGACGCCAGGAAATCTCTTTTATGCAGGGAGGCCACCACTGTACGGATGGACTCTATTTCTTCCCAAGTCCAGATTTGGATGCACCTTGCCCTCTTTCCTGGGCATTGTGAATAGGTTCGAATAGAACCCCTGAAACCGTTCAATGTTAGAAGGGCAGAATCGCACCGGTGGAAGTGATCGAAACTCGATCCTGTGTCCTCCAGAAACCGGTGAAGACATCCCCCCCCCACCCCAGAGATGGGTAGGGGCGCATCAGGCTATATTCTTCAGGCTTGGCTGAGCCGGACTCTTTGTTTACCCGACCAGCGCCCTTTGAAACCCCTCTAAAGGGGCTTTGGAGGGTTTCGCCTTATCGCCCGCCCTCGCGGAACGAACAACTCTATATGAGCAGAAAAGGAAGGTCCTCGTTAGTTACGAGGTCTTTTTATCCTAACAGTCTGTGGCAAGACAGCAGGTGGTACCGTCTATCCTATAAAGAGGAATTCCTCAAACGGATAGCACCTAGCCATGCGTTTGGAAATAACAGGGGTTCGTTTCAAAACGACCCCATTTGGGTAAAGGAAAATCCTTCGCCCTTTTGGTAGGCTAACAAGTACCAAAAAGGAATCTCAGTCTCAGCTACCTCTGCCGGTGTAACCTCAAGACTAAAGGTTTCCCGGACGGACACAACTAGTGCATCCACCACTCTTGTGCTATGGCGGAGGCAGAAACGTGCTCCTCACTGCTGAGGAGATATTACCTGAGACAACAGCCCCCTAAGAGGGACCTGCACCTGCATTGACCAGTTCCGAATCCGTATCTGAAGTATCTGATAAACAATAGGGGTAGGCGGGGGTCGCTACTTGACCCCCGTCCCTGACAGGCCACCTCCACCCGGGATACCAAAGACTCCAAAATTGCCAATAATGCATTAAAAAACAAGTGGGGTACTGGAGGGTCCTGCGGCCACCTTGAGGGGATCAGGTGGGGATACCTATGCGGCAGGGTCAATGATTATACAAGACACTTGCCAGCGACAAAAAATGACAAAGTAAAAAAAAAACTTTTTTTTTTTTTTTTTTTTGTGTCCCCCAGTCGCAACAGCGCCCCTCAGTGTTACCTGCCTTTTTGGACCCCACAGAGAGAGAGACAGACCCCAAGGCTCATCCCTGATGCACAGAAGTTTTCATCAGCTTGCTCAGTGCTTGTCTTGTTACAGACAGGAAGTCTTTGGCCCTATTTCCTGGGTAAAAGAGGCGGCTCCGCCCCTTAACACGCCTGCCGGCTCCTCCCCCTGGCTCCATGAGGTGTTTGAGTCACCTCAAACATGGCCGCCCCCATGCTGGAGACACGAGGCTACACCAAAATGGCGGCCTCGTGCGATCTACCAGACAATGGCGGCGACCTGCACAGAATAGCGGCATGTCTGCAGAAGGATCTCGGCCTCACAACCCTTCACCCTCATGGTGGTCAGCGTGGTCGGAGGTACCGGACCCTAGCGGGCCGTATGCGGACCGCTGCTTAGCTGGAGGAATGATCTGGAATGCAGTATACATGTATAGACATCGCCCTGTGGCTACTGACAGGTAGGATACCTTATACTATCACAGTAAAGTTCTAGTACTGCCACTGACTACAATCATTTACACATCTTTACAATTAGATTGTCAGCTCCCAAACCAAGCCTCCTGGCTTCTTGTACACAAAAATCACACTCAATTAGGGGGATCTGTGACATGTTGTAGGATAGAGGGGAACCCATCCTTACCATTACAGAGAGGGGCCCGCGTTCACCACAAGACCCGTCAGGGGGAAAGGGGGAACATACTACTCACCATACCGGAACCAGGCGGGCGCCAACTCCTGACAGTACCCCTCTCCACCGAGGTAGGAGGGCTGTCGACCAATACGGGCGCCGTGACTCATGGTCTTTGGCGTTTCAGCGAGACGTTTAACTCGCAGGGTCAGTCCCCGTCCAGTGGGACTATGTCGCGGCCGACCCAGCGCGGAGCTATGGCCTGCACGCGCTCGTAGGCTGAACTGGGGTGACCACTGGATCTCAACATCCAGCCCGTCGCCCAGTTCAGCTTTCTTGCTTGAAGATCTCACAGGAACACTGGAGAAAAAAAGCTGTCTTAAAAAATTCTTTTCTAAGAAAAAAAATCCTGCCAGGACCAAAGATCCCAGCAAGGTATCTAGGTCCTTACTCCTGACTAGACAGAAAAAAACTGATTTGCTGAGGCAGAGAGAGAGAGGATATACCCTCTGGGACTGCCCCTAGGGTGTGGCCAGAGCATTTTATTTCCTGTCTAGTCCTACTCCTGTGGAGGCAACATAACCCGAAGGTGCTGTATCACCGAGGACTACGTCTGTCAATGAGCGATAGAGAAATAATATTTTTGTAGCTGAGAATGTCTTTGTGAAGAGGACTGTACAGCAGCAACACATATTCATTATAACACAAGTCAAGGTACAGGATTGTCTTTGATCTGACCTAATGTTATTGTACAACTCTTGGAAAGCGGTAACAGGTCTGCTCTGATGTAGGCATTAGTTACAGGTATGTGCTACCTGGTGATCTGCCATCTTACCTCTCCATCCTTACCATCCCAAGGCTCAACTGTATTGATCTTGGGGAGTGCACCTCCACCAACAGGTAATGTAGAACCCCGTCCAAATGAAAGCTCCCTGAAACAAAGGGGCATATCGATTAAAATGTTAGAAGTAGTCAACGTTCTCACTGGACAACAAATCTATATTGATAATATTCTGAATAGCAATTTGGCTAACTTAAAAGGGCTAACTCTTAAAAGGTCAAGATCACAGCCTTACCGTAAGAACTCATTAATGCCCTGCTCGCTGAAAGAACCTTTCAAGAGTGCAAATTTCATCTTTCGAGCATTGACAGCAGCCATGGCTGGGTAACCAAATCCACCAATACCCAGAGCGGTCTCCATATCCAGCTGGGTCCCGGCTTCTGCCCACAGCCACCTGGAAAAAGTAGGCACTAATAGTAAGACAAACTACGTTTTACATCTCAGCTAATAACTATCATATAATACGGACTATATATATTTTTAAAGCATACAATGAATAGAACATATGATCAACACGTACAAATACATAAGGGGTCCATTAAGTGAACTTGATGTTGAGGTATTCAACTTAAGGTCATCACAGTGGACAAGGGGGCACTCTTTGTCTAGAGGAAAAGAGATTTCATTCCCAAATACAGAAAGGAATGTGGAATAGACAGCCTCCAGAGGTAGTTCTGGTACTTATACTGCGGCAGGTCGGCTCTGTCCCGCGAAACAATGTACATGTATGTCGTTTCACGGGACAGCTAGTGGGGGCATGTGCGCGCCTCTGGAGGCCATCGTAGGGAGCCAATCAGCAGGTTTAGCGACCGCGATGTCCACCGGGCACCTGCGATCGCTCCCCATGGAGACAGAACGGCGGTCTACTGATAGAACAGCGATCTGCTGTTTTTACGTCAGTAATGAACACAAGGATCCTGTGTTCCTCCTATTTAGGAACACAGGTCTATGTGTTCATCTAGCAAGTCCATCCCCCACACAGTTAGAAAGCATCCCATAGGGACACATTTAACCCTTTAATTGCCCCTGGTGTTAACCCCTTCCCTGCCAGTGTCCTTAGTACAGTAACAGTGCATCTTTTTAGCACTGATTACTGTAAATGTCCCTGGTCCCCCCTAAAAGTATCAAAAATGTCAGTTAGGTGTCCTATCTGTCTGTCGCAATGCCATTAAAAAATCGCTGATCGCCGACATTACTAGTAAAAAAAATAAAAATTACATAAATCTTTCCCCTAGTTTGTAGACGTGATAACTTTTGCGCAAACCAATCAATAAAAAAACCACACAGTTAGAAAGCATCCCATAGGGACACATTTAACCCTTTAATTGCCCCTGGTGTTAACCCCTTCCCTGCCAGTGTCCTTAGTACAGTAACAGTGCATCTTTTTAGCACTGATTACTGTAAATGTCCCTGGTCCCCCCTAAAAGTATCAAAAATGTCAGTTAGGTGTCCTATCTGTCTGTCGCAATGCCATTAAAAAATCGCTGATCGCCGACATTACTAGTAAAAAAAATAAAAATTACATAAATCTTTCCCCTAGTTTGTAGACGTGATAACTTTTGCGCAAACCAATCAATATACACTTGAGATTTTTTTTTTTAACCAAAAATATGTAGCAGAATACATATTGGCCTAAAATGATGAAAAATCATTTTGATTTTTAATTTTTTTTTATTGGGAATGTTTTATAGCAGAAAGTAAAAAATAGTTTTTTTTTTTTCAGAATTGTCAGTCTTTTTTTGTTTATAGTAGGGAAAAAAAAAAATTCAAAATCGCACAGGTGATCAAAAGAAAGCCCTATTTGTGGGGAAAAAAATCGACATCAGTTTTATTTGGGTACAGCGTTGCCTGACTGCGCAATTGTCAGTTAAAGTAA
The DNA here is from genome assembly GCF_965119305.1 of Pelophylax lessonae. NCBI lineage: Eukaryota > Metazoa > Chordata > Amphibia > Anura > Ranidae > Pelophylax > Pelophylax lessonae. Next base: position 143,758,997 of record NC_138770.1, on the reverse strand, counting down.
CGCAGTGCCGTATCACAAAAAATGGTCTGGTCATTAAGGGGTAAAAACCTTCCGGTCCAGAAGTGGTTGAAAATGGCCTGGATTCTTTCCTAAATGTGCATAATATAACCGGTTACTAACATTTATAGGTAAAGTTGATCCAGGGAATATCTGATTGCCTCTCAGGAGATCAAGAAGGAATTGTTTCCCCTGCTGAAGCAAATTAAATCATGCTTTATTGGGGTTTTCCACCTTCCTCTGGATTAACTGTGGGTATAGGATTGTGTATATGGGATTGCATGATTATTTATTTATTTTTCATTGGTTGAACTAGATGGATGTTTTTTTCAATCTGACTAACTATAACTAAACAATCTTATACAAATATTGCTAGCCACACAGCTTTACTTCTTATTGGATTTCCTCTAGAGAAGCGGTGTCTAACTTTTGACCTTCCTGGGCCACATTATAAGAGGAATTGCCTTGGGCCACACAAAAAAATACACCAACAATAATGACAGCTGATGGGCAGAAACATGAGGCAAATCACAAGGTAATGTTCACTGATCTAGATATTGTACCTACCTGAGAAAAACTTTTTGGGTAACATTTTTTATTATAAAAGTAAAATAGGGCAACATAAATCTAGTGCAGTATTTGACACTGTTTTTGATAAACTAACACATCAATATCTGGTTTGATGGGTGTAGTAGCAATTCCCAATTAATTCTCAAGGTGCTCATAGGATATATTGGTTCTAATTTTGCTCCTCGAGTGCTTCATTTTTTTGTTTTCTTTAAAAAGGTGTTTTTGTGGTTTGTCCTCGAAAATATTGGTTAACAAATTTAGATGCTGCTGAAAACGGATGACATGAAAAAGACGTGATTGTGAAGAGTGGGATATTTTTCTTTCAGAAGATAAAACTTATAAAAGTCCAGTAGAGACAGTGTCAAACTTTTTTTCGGGCACTGGTGTTAACAAAGTTAAATACATTTTTAATACATTTTTACCCCCAAAAAAAAAAAAAAAGTGAGCATTTTAAAAGTTTATGATTTTGTGTTGGGCCACATTCATATCCATCGTGGGCTGCAGGTTTAACACACCCCTGCTCTAGAGCAGAGGACTTCAAACTACGGCCCTCCAGTTGTTCAGGAACTACAATTCCCATCATGCCTAGTCAGATCTGTGAATGTCAGAGTTATGCCTCATGGGATGTGTAGTTCTGCAACAGCTGCAGGGCCGTAGTTTGAGGACCCTGCTTTAGAGGATAGCATTAACCAGTAGTAACCATGACAGGAGGGTATCCGGATAATCGAATCTGGATTATTGGGTAACAATTTCATAAGATTGTACCCATTATAACATTTAAAGGCAAAGGTAACAAGCCAGGCCATCTTCTTACCCCCACATCTTTTTCTTGTACTTGTCTGCGAGTTTGAGCATGACTTCCAAATAAGAATTTCTTCCTGCAGCACCTGTAGCAAAGATCACAATTCAGTTAAAGGAAGGTAGATTACACTCTAGAGAAAAACAAAACAAAACAAAAAAATAAAATAATCCGTTAACAGTCACCTTTTGGGTAATACAATTCTGCAATGGATGTATCATATGGGCATGGACAAATCAGACTCATTCAGCACATCAAATCTGCAAAATGCTGAAATGTGGGTCCCAAAACATGACCGCATAACAATTATGAGGTCTCCATCAATTAATACAAGTTAAGTGTTATCCATTAACACACCATTTCATACAAATCATGTGGTCCCCATTCAAGCTAACAGGACACTGCTTTCAAATAAGACTAATATGGTTATAGCACAGTAAACTTCCACCATAGTAATATGCACATGGATCACCATGTATTAAAGGGTCATTGCCTTTTCTTTTCAACAGCCCTCAATTATAATCTAATATGAACATCAAAAGGTGTAAAAAATCTACAATAGTTGGTGGTTATGGCATAATGCAAGCAGCTCTAGATACATGAAACATAGGGGGGCGCATTTGCCATGTAGAGGACATGTCAGTCTATTGTAGGAAAGGTGTTAATTGTTTAAAATGTGGACAGAATCAAGAATGCAGAATAGTGAACTGAGCCAAAACTCTAGCTGGATTATCTAAAATAAACTTGCTATAAGTGAGTATAGCTTATAAATTCGGTCCACAGACAAAAAAGGAAAAACAGTAATGCAAGATAGAGAGATAGATAGATTACAGGCAGGACTGTGTTGGCCGAGTCATTTTCTGGCCTTATATGCGTCTTAGAAATTCCCTGCCAAAGTTCCTCCTTTCTACATTCCAGAACCTAATCTTTGTTCTCTTATGGCACTTTTCCACTGCAAGTACCGGCTCGGCTCTACTCGGCCCTGCTTGGCCCGGTTTGGTTTTCCACTGCATGATACGGTGTTGGAACGGTTCGGTACGGTTTGCTTTTCCACTAAAGTAGTACTAAAGTAAGTGGGTGGGATAACAACGATTCTCTGACCAATCAGTGGCTAGTAATGACTGCATGCAAAGGATTGTGGGATATGGTACCGGTATGATACCTCTTGGAACCACAATCAAGGTGGTACTGTTTTAGAGAGCCGTACCGTTCGGTTCCATGTAGTGGAAAAGCGCCGCTGTGCTGTACCGTACCGTACCGAACCGTTCCTACACCGTACCATGCGGTACCAGCAGTGGAAAAGCACAAAAGCGAGCCGAACCATTCGGTTCCATGCAGTGGAAAAGCCCCATATAAATGTAAAAAAAAAAAAAAATCAAAACAGGTAGAGTGGGTGAACCCTTCATTACAGCCACAGCTAGTGTGTGACTTCAGAACTGAAATCACAGAAATCTCACCAATGGGGTCCTCAAGAGATGTAAGAAATTGTTAGATGGATTAGCTCACCAGTCCACTCCGAAAATGTAATCAGTTTTGGATGACCCAACCCATTGTTCGAGCTCTAGATTTTATTTCAGACAATGTTATTAGGAGCCCTACGGAGCTATGAATAGAAGAGTGAAGGTTATGAAGGTACCTGTGTCCAGGATATGGGGCAATACAGCGATGATACACAGCTGGTGCTCCTCACAAGTCTTCTTTACAACGTCCTCATTCAGGATCTGAAAAACATCAGGCAAGTATTGCTGCTGATTGAGACACCCAAAAGCAAAAATGTGTAATGTGTAACATGGCGCTTGTAACACTAAAAACGGCAACATTTCAGCCAATACACAAGAGATGGTAGTTAACGGGGAAAAAAAAAGAAGCAGCATGTAATGAAATTATAGACTTACCTCAAAGATCTCAGGTGGTGGGGCGTTCTCAGAGAATAAGTCAAGAGCACGAGCAACAATGTCAGCCTTTGTCCGTCCTCCATCATAGTCGATAGGCTCCTCACCTTTCTGGAAGATTTTTATTGTGGGGAAGCCTCGGATCTGCAAGGGCAATAAATAAACAAGGGTTATTTTCATTGCTGAAGTATGCCGGGTCATTTCTGCAAAGTTTACATTTTGTCTCTGGCCAAAACAATATTTTTGGGTAGAGTGGAGGAGTCTTAGCAACATTCACGCTTCTTTACTTTACCGTTGTGCAGTGTTAATTTCGTCAACTAAAATACCACTATTTTAGTCAACTAAAATACGACCAAAACTAAAACAATTCCGATGACTAAAATACGACTAAAACTAAAATTATGTTTTAGTCAAAAGACTATGACTAAATTGAAAACTGACATCAAAATGAACACTACTCAGCTGGCCATTTCTAACAATCGGCAACGCAATTCCATCCAGAGCCTGTAATAATAGCACAATAAAGTTTAAACGTGTATTGCACTACCGCAAAAGCATAGGGGCATTTACTAAGCTCCTGAAAGAGAAAAAATTAAGAAAAATGCTTTTCTTAATAATTAATGTTGGCAATATTTTCAGGTAATATGTGCAATAACATTACAGCCAGCAGATTTTAAGTTTTTTTTTTTTTTTGGATTTTAAAGTTGCACTTCAGTTTGTCAAAAAGCAATATTTGTTTGTTTATGAAACTTGGTTTTATTTATAAAGACGTTATATATCACAACGGTAGACTGTAAAAAGGCCGCTGACGAAAATGGATGAAAATGTTTTAGATAACGATATTGAAAGGAATATGGACCTTGAGCCATAGCTCAGCCATTTTGTGTAAAAATCAATCAATCATTCTATAAGATTACTGTATTCTTAATTTATGTATTGTGTATTAGATCTTTGTCCACGCAGTCCTTTATAAATACATTGTTATGGGTTATAGACTTTGTGGTTTTCACAGAAATATTATTTTTGAATGTTCCAGACAAGTTTCGATCTAAGTGAGATCTAAGTGAGACTTAAATGTCATAGGACCGAAAAACTAGACATGTCATGTATAATCTAAATACGTAGTCTAAGGGACACTGGTCGTGTTTTGTATTTCAATGTTTTCCTATGACAATATTTTAGTATATAAGTTTGTACGAAATAAACAGGTATCAGATCATTCTGAAGGAACCTATGCTGCCTGTGTATTGAGTTTTATCAGAGTGGCCTCCAGAAGTCCAGAGCCCAACCGGGTCGAGTCCACAAGTCTACCGCTTGGAGCGGTTAACGCCAACAGATATTAACACTGATGTCTGCTTGAAACATGACTTTAAGGCCTCCTGCACACAGGACGTGGTGCAAACTCTCCTAGAAGCCTTTATTCTTGGCAGCATTGTGGCAGAAAAAACGTCTTGACGCTTGTAACAATGTGTAACGTGTTTAGGTGCGTTTGGAGGCGTCAAGTGCTTGGGCGTTAATTCATTTAATTGGCCAGAATAACAATTTGCCAGCACTCGTTTAGAAGCGCCAATTGTTTTTTTCTGCCAAAACTCTGCTGCTCCTGGATGCACTGGCAGTGTTTTTTTTTTTTTTCCTACCTCTAAATGCCTCTGCTTCTAACCTCCTTCAAATGCCTATGTGTGCATGGATACATAGGCTAACATGCAGGGGTGATTAGAACAGCAGAAACAATCAAAAAAATAAAAAACGCCAGACACGCCAAGGAAAAGCTAAAAATATTGTCAGGTGTGCATGAGTTCTTCAAACCCGATAGGTTTTTCATTCTAACTGGTAACACAGAGATCACTGAACATGAACATAGATCGATAAATGATTACCAATAAATTAGACTGTCTTTTTTGCTCAATACTCACTCCATATCGACTGGCAAGACCCTGGTGGACGGTGGCATCAACGGCACCCAGTTTAACTTTCCCCTTGGTTTGTTCTGCAACCTCCGTGGCAGCAGCTGCCCATTCTGGTTCCAAGCTGGAATGCAATTCAAAAGATGACAAGGTTTATTCAAACATGGCAATGTATGTTTTATTCAAAAATCATATAAAGAATCCCACTACAATGACCACATAACAAACATCAATGTCATTTCAGTATAACAAGTACCCACTAGCGTGGGAAAATCCACACTATTAATCATCTGCCTCAACATGTCCTGGCCATCAGTGATGGGGGATTGAGCTATAGAACATCAAGCATCAAGGATGGGAAACAGACACATGTTACTGCTCCGTGAGGACGTCAGGTGATGAAACTAGTAGGGCGGGGCTAGGACGCCGAGGAAACACCGCACACATCATACTTCACGCTCGCGGTTCGGAGATACAGCCGGAGCGTAGGAGTTGGATGTCAGAGATCCCTAGTGCCAGGCTATAATATGTGAGTGAAACATTATTACTTCTAATAAATGATTTGATTTTTTACGGAATTACACTATTTTGGCATTCTTTCTCCTCCCATCCATCATCCTCATCTTGCAACAATTTGAGAGTAACATGTTCATGAAGATTTAAGGTTCAAGCTTCATATATAAACCGCCATGCTGGGAAATACTTATTAAGTGCGATTGCTGGTTTAGAATTTGACCAGCTTCCCATCTGGTGAGTCAGATTTGGTGGAAACTGTGGAGCACATTTGGTGTGATTTCTTCACGTGTGGTCACTGAGGATTATTTATCGATTGAATTGTATCAGATCACATTTTGGCACTTTCTTTCACTTGGGACTTTTTTGATGGACTATTTATTGATTTATCGATCAATTTATTTATTGGAATTGTTTTTTACTAGTTTGATGTAATATTTTTATATAGCGATTCATTGCACTTGCACTTTTTTGGATAATAGTCTCCCAATACATTTTTAGTAAGTCATCATTTTGAGGCACTTGTGCACATTGTCATATGTTTCTTTTTTTACACATTCCATATATCATTGGATTATATTTATTATACACAATTCACATATCTATTTTTTTATATAATAATTATATTTAATTTGCACATCAGCACTTTTTTATATTTAGCCACCTTGGGAATAATACAAATTTGCGCTGATCACCCTATCTCTCTCTTCAGCTTAATAATAAGCTGCAGAAAAGGAGAACAAATTGCTTGGTTTTTTAAGACATACAATCAACTATATCTGTACAAGCTATAGAAAATCCTTCTGTGAAACGCACACCATAATTATTTCACAAACGCTAAAGGGGACATAGGTAATATTCTACAGCTTTCTAGATCAGACATTTTTAACTATAGGCCTTGATCTACGTTGAACATTAACTGTATAAGCTAAATGTGACAGGTGGCTTTAGATAAACAATTACAACACATGCACACGGCCGAGTATCGCAGTTCTACACGTATAGCTGTGCACAGTGTATTTTGTAATGAATATCAAAGGGCACAATTGCCCTGCAGCTCTGGCTCCTGGGTGCCACCACAACATAGGGATTTTACTCTGTACATTCACACGCTAGTATATACAGCCATATGCAAGAGCCCTTAAATCGCTAGGTCTCAACACCGGAGACTGGCATCAGACTTTGAGAGGTTTTAGCTTTGATGGTAAAACTTCTCCATTACATCCTGCCCAAAGGGGTTTTAAAGAGAAGTAACAACCTCCAGCTTTCCATGTATAAAGGAATGCTGAAATATTTAGCTCTCTTGCGGAAAATTCTGCTTGGGATCTCAAAGCAGCTTGTCACTGACATGCTTAAGCATTTGGTTGTCTGCTTCTGATGAAAGTGATAAAAAAAAAAAAAAATATCTGAAAAATAGACTTCTAGAAGATCCCTTCTAGAAGCATTTTTATGAAATGGCTTGTGTTTCACTGCTCCCTCTCTAAAATGTAAGTGTAAAGATCGCCATAAACAGCTTGAATTTTGGCCAAATTCCGGATGAATCAGCCAAAATTTGTGGCCCCGTCAACATCTTTCAACTTGAAGAAGAGCGATTTAAAAATTGACTGAGCTGCATCCTGTTGCAATCAACAGCCACAGCATCCTGAAAATATGAATATAATAGCCGACAATAGAGATTTCTCAGTCCACACTGTCAGAGCACTATGGGATAGCCAAAGAGGCAATGCAGCAGAATAACTCCCTTTCAGGCTGCCCTATCAAATTTAATCTTTGAACCCTCTCAAAATTCAGCAGGTATTCCTGTGATGACTCATTCAACTTAAGCTGTTGATCTCTGTAAACATTGGACTTTTTATAACACTTGGGGTAAGTGAAACTGTTGATCTTGTGAAAAAAAAAAAAAAAAAAGACAGCTCCACTGTAGGGCTGCATATTACAGTACCTGTATGCAATATTCCAAGCCCAAGTGAAGACAAACTGAAAACAGGGAAGAAATTTGTAACATTGTATGGGTTTCAACTGCCCAGTATAATTTACAGTGCTTGTTTCACCCAGCACCAGCTGCAGGATCTGTGATGCACACAGCTTGCAATTATTACTGTTCGCTGTGTGGGAGCGGCTGGGGCCATATAGTGGTTCGACATGCCAGCACTACAATGCACCAAAACGCTTGATGCGTTGTTGATTGATAGGTTTTAAAAAAGTGATTGTAAAGTCTAATTTTTTTTATTTTAAAAATAACATGTTCTACTTAGTACTTACCTCCTCTGTGCAGTGGATTTGCATAGGGCAGCCTGGATCCTCTTCTCGGGGTCCCTCTTTACTGCTCTTGGCCCCTCCCTCCTGGTGAGTGCCCCCACAGCAAGCGCACCTGAGCCGAGCTGCAGCTCTGTGTGTCCATTCAGACACAGAGCTGTAGTTCGGCCCCACCCCCTCTCTATTAATTGACTAACTGACTTTGACAGTGGTGGGAGCCAATGGCACCACCGCTGTGTCCCAGTCAATCAGGAGGAAGAGTCCCGAATGGCCAAGGGACTCGTGGACATCACTGGACTGGGATGGGGCTCAGGTAAGTATTAGGGGGGCTAGGGAGGGCTGCTGCACACAGAAGTCTTTATCTTCATGCATAGAATGCATGAAGATAAAAAAAAAAATTCTGAATTTACAACTCCTTTAAGTTCTGACCATAATAAAGAAAACATGTACAAAATATCTACAATGCATCTTTCTTAAGCAAGGCGATTGGAACATGAGCACTAAAAAGGTATGGATTTATATAAAAAAGAACACTTACTTTTTACAATGTCCACACCATGGAGCAAAGAACTCAACAAGCCAAACCTCATCACTGTTCAATACTTGTCGATCAAAGTTGTCATCCGTTAGTTCAGTTACGTCTTTTTTTCCTCCACTGCCACCGCTGCTACCACCACTATACTTCTGCTTGGAAAAAAAAAAAGAAGAAAGGGAGATAGAAGTGTTAATTTACTGGTATACACTAAAATAACACAACTTAGCTGCCATTGCAGTGGCATTAGGTTATATACACATTTATCATTCACTTTATAAGCCAGACTGGAGGAGAAAGGTGCAGCCTACTATTTTTGTCTAAGTGAACAATAAACAGCAGTTTTATTTGCCTATCCCCTGCTCCCCATAGCCTGTGCTCTACACTTTGTCCTTTCACACCGGGTTGTGGGTGGGTTCTTTATATCCTCAATTACAATGCAGGATGGCCTGGTCCTGCAATGTATATGATGACGTCAGTATGTAACTGGCAAACAGAGCACCAAAGAGAAGCAGCTACAGGGCATGGTTTTCATGAAGAGGAGGAAGTCTACTTTTTATTGTACTCCTAGACACAAATATTTAACCCATCATGCTGGGGGAGCCCAGCTTTAAAATGGATAGCGATTTATATTTTTGGTTATAAAAAAAAAAAAAAAAAAAAAAAAAAAAGCATAAAACAGTTATATTAAGCCTTAGGCAATAAAAAAAAAAAAAAAAAAAAAAAAAAAAAAACTGAAATAATATAAAAATGAACCAAAACTCTTTTTGTTTTCCCCGGAATATAAAGTGGCAACCAGGCTTAGTCCAATTACAATCACGTCAAAAAATATATTTGTGCATTAAATTTACATCAGCAAAATATGTTGCTGGACAATAATACAAAATAAGCTGGGTATTATTGGTTTATTAAGGGAATATTTCTCATTGAAGTACATATGCTGTTTTAAATATAGGTTTTAGATGTCACCAAGGTTTAAATTCAACATAATTTAGCAATATAATCCATAAAAGAAGGGATAAGATGTTCAGGAAAGGCAGTACAGAGCGGTCATTTCTATCACTAGGTTTTTAATGGGAACTGGATTATCTACTGCTTGACTGATTATTATTTACTGATTTGGGTACAAGACCAAAAACATAGAATAAGACTGTGTTGGTAACGAGGGGGTGATGGGTCCAGTTGTATTAAAGTGCTTCTAAACCCAGGACCCTGCATTCACTATATCAGTACACAGAACATTGAAATGCAATAATTTTAGTAAATATATACTGCTGATGAGAAAATATATTTAGCAGTTTATAGCAGTCTTATGACTTCTAGCAGTGCCTGATTAAAGCTTGTAGGAGTTTTTCATACTGTACTGGCTGTCCTATTAGGATGCAGGACCTCTGTCAGGGGAGGATCAGAGAAGACCTGATCAAACAGCCTTTTTTACGCAGTGCAGAGGATTAAACCTTTAGGTTTCAAAGTGAGTATAACAAGCATGCTTTTTAGTAAAACTTTAAAAGGTTTTAGAAAGGGCATCTGGTCTTTTAACATCGGATGCAGTCTAGCAGCTCCAATTAGAACTTGTATTGCCTCAGAAACCAGAGGTTTGTAGCTCATAAATGAGGCAGTTAAAAGTGTTGAAAATATATAGAAACTTAGAAAATCTGTCAACAGTGATAACATTAAATTCTGGCTTCTCACTGGGAACTTTTACAAACTATGTTATGTTACTAAAATATTCTTGTTATGTTCATCTGGTAGCAAGTTTAATGCTAATGTCGAATACTTAGCTATTGTTTGTAAGAAGAACATATCTCTCTGGAAATCATATCACATCCTATTGGAGTGGCTTTGTTCCAATGAGAGAAGACATGTCCAAGTGCAGATAGATGTGGCAATAGAAATTCCATTTTAGAAAAGCATTAGTGAGTAACAAGAGGAGTTAAAGAAGGAACCATCTCATCTAGACAAATCTAGAAGAGGAGACATGGTACAGGTGCCTAGCTATGATACAAAAGTCTTTTCCAAGAGGCTCCGCAAAAGGCAACACCAAACACAATAAAAAAAAAAAAAGGTGAGTACAATTTAATTTAGAGTTATTAATTCAGAACCTGATGTACAGTGGCTTTATATTTCACATTAATTCAGAACCTGATGTACAGTGGCTTTATATTTCCCATCCTATTTCTGATTAAGGAGGTTTGGCATTAAAGCCCGTTGGTGACATCTCACTTGAGGGCTGTGAACATGTGTGTAGCACGTTGCAGGCTCACAGTCAACAGTTCCGACAGTAGGTGAAGTGACAGGGAAAGAAGTATTGTTGGAGTAATTAGCAATGCTACGTAATGTTATGCTTTGTGCAACATAAGCATGCATATATTGTTGTGGGAAGTCGCTGTCGCAGAGTTTAAGCTTAGTTGCACCCTACATGCCCAGAGTTTTGCCAAGATCTTCAGTGGAAATTGTGCTCCTCTTCTGGATCAATAGAAGCTTTTTCAGGTTAATCTTCAGAAAGTAATCCAGATAATATTTTGGAACCCAAATGATAAAGGTCTTTGTTTCATGGCAATAAAACCAAAATCAGAATAGAAAATAGATATCCTGGATGCTTCGAAACAGAATCCTTGTATGTATAAGCAAGATATGGTGATGGCATTATGTTGGCCTCATAAATGAAGGGATTTTTTTTTTTTTTTTTTTTATACCTGGATTCAAATTCCATTCTACTCTCGCTCTTTAACCTGCTGCTCATTGGAATGTACCAAGTTTAGATAACTGAAGATTGGAGCACATGAATACTCCTTACGGTGTAGACTTTCATGTTATGGATGAATGAAGGCTTGACCTATGTAACCCATGGCATAGACTCAAGAGAAGAGTCTGGAAACGGGGTGGAAAACAGAAGACCATCAGAAAACTACAGACAGTGAAAGGTACAGGCTCCCTGAACCTTTTGGAAGTTAGGCAAGACAAAAGTCTACTACTCTTCCTTATGCTATGAAATCCACAAAACCTTTACCATTTTTTTTTATTATATAGATGTATTTACTGTGAGAAGTTATTTACTAGTTTTGGGAATTGCAAAGGCACTGGTGTATTTACTACTGACTTTTTCAAAGCTGTAGTGCTGAATGAAGGAGTATATTTCTTGTTTTCAAAGAGTTGAATCCAGCAGTTTTATATATATATATATATATATATATATATATATATATATATATATATATATATATATATATATATATATAGAACCTCCTACACATTTTTCATTGGTGGGGCTGGGTTTAGAGCTGTGCAGCAATAGTTACTCTAAGCCACTTGAGCTTGTACAATTAAGTGTAGCTGGCAATATTAAACCTACTATGGTAGCAATTCAAAGAACAGGACTAGAATTTTTAAGAATGATAAGAATAAGTTTTATGTTTTAAAAGAGGTCAATCAAATACAGTAACATTCTTGACTAAAAATGATACTAGCCAAAAGACCGCCAGAAAAATGTAGCATGCAAGCGAAAGAAAATTCAAGCATCAGAGGTCTTTGTTGACGAAAGGTGAAACCAGAGTCTGGAATCTTTAAGCGCTTTCTATTTCATAGAATAGGAACTGCAAGAGAACCCACCACACTTCAAGGTGCTTCAAAGGAGGAAGACAAATTTCCAAAATTAATGGGCCATCACTCATATGACTCCTCTTGCTTCTTAAGGATTCCCTTGTTCTTATTTCGCCGGGCACCTTTTTTCTTGCCGCACCGGCGCTTAGGTTTGTCTTGCTCATTATTCTCCTGCTGTAGAACAATATCCCCATCACAAAAATGGAGCAAGTGAGAAACAAAAACGTGATCATCCTCTTAAACTATGTACAAAAATACTTCCCTTTAGGAGGCATGAGGGCTTCTGTTTAATGATAAATGCAAATGAAAGATGATCCCTCCTAGGATTTTATATTAACAGTTCATTAGTTAAATGGTTCTATCAGTGTTCCAGCATTTTTTAAAATCTGTACCTCCTCTTGACTGTGCTTACGATCTTTAGTGCGAACATACCACAAATTGGCAGGACATGCATTGCATAGTCCCAAGAAATTTAGGGGTAAAAGAAAAATTAATTTCTTTCTGAACTGCCCTTGATTAGTAGCACTAATCTACTGCAAATTAACAGCTTAACTTAAAGTATTGAAGCTAACTTTCGCCCTCCTCAGCCGTTTTCCATCACAAGAGGCTTTAGGCCAAGCCATAGACAGGCCGAGATTTAAGCCATGTATGGGCAGGCTGAACGTACCAAGTTGGTTGATTGATCAACTAGGGCACAACCAGCCTGCCAGAATTTACATGCGATCATCGCTTGTGGCTGGTAGCCACTAGCAATAATCACTGTCTTCTCCCGTCGGGGATGGCTTATGGCCTGCCCTAGTGCAAGCAAAGGCAAAATGTGCATGCAAAAAAAAAAAAAAAAAATGGAAGCGATAGCTGGCTCCCAATTACTCCTCACTGGTCAACACGGTCATGCTAAGAAAATGACTGCTTGCCACTGCAAGCATTATGATGGATACTTACTACAGGGCTGTGTACTGTGGTGTATGAACTACTACACTGGCAGCACAGGGCATCATTCGCTATGTGTAGTGGGGTCTGAACAGGTAGCATGATATTTGGAGTTAGTTCACCTTTTACTTTTTTTTTTTTTTTTTTAAAAAGGTGAACCTACAATTTAAATAATATTTTGGAAAAGGAATAGAGATTGAGCGCCGGTTCACACTATAGCGATGTCAGACATCGCATGTTATTCACACTGCACTGCTGTGCAAATCACATGCGATGTCTGTGTGATGCAAAATCAGCCATACAGATTGCATGGCTGAACTTGCATCGCATTCGGACCAAAGTGGTGTACGAACCTTTTTTTTGGTCCGCACCAGAATCGGATTGCATGGACCTTCACACCTATGCGATCCGATTCCTGTCCAAATTGACAGTTCGCACTGCGATATGCAAACTAATCTGTGGTGTCATTAACTTTGTACTGACACTCCCAGCAGTTTGCATATGGCAGTGTGAACTGCCTGCGAGTCGGGGGCGATGCGGGAACCCAAAGTGGATTCCCAGGGTTACTGCATCGCGCCAATGTGAACCGGCACTTAACCTCTGCATAAGGAAAAGGTTCTGGATGTGTTTCAGAATGCACAAAATATTACTAGCGATTACTGTAAGACATAACATTGTGGATTGTTGATCCGGGGAGTGTATGATTGCCCTAGGGGGTCCAAGAAGGATTTCTTTACCCCCAGCTGGAGTAAATTTTATACAAGTTTTTAGCCTTCTAGTTTAAGTGTGAGGTTTGGAGTTCTGAGGGTTTTTTCATTTATTTTGTTTTCTGGTTAAACTCTTAGGATGTGTTTAAACAGCATCTGTAACAAAAAGGTGTAATATAAAAAGGTGCCAGGCTCATTTAGAACTGACATTTACAGACGTTTTCTGTGACCCTTTATATTTAAATCCAGTTCTGTTAAGTGAGAGAGAGACTGGAAGATATGTGCTCTTCAAAATGTCAATGGGCACGTGTGTTTTATTTCAATCTAGCTATGTTTTATAAAAAAAAAAAAAAATAAGTCTTGTTAACAGAAAGAGAAAATGCAACCTCTTCAGATCTATACTTTAAAAGGTTTCCTGTAGCAAACTATTATATGTTCTGACCTTTTGTTCTATAGCAAAGCTTGTCATGTCAGTCTACTAGAAAGAGTGAGAGCAGAAAAAAGACTCAAGTGATGCACTGCACTAAGTATTCCCCATTATTTTTAAATTTATTAAACTATATATGTATAAAAAAAAAAATTAACCACTTCCCTCCCACCCCCAATCAGTGTGAAGAGTCAATAAAAATAGCTTTTTACCATGTGACCGGCTGTGATTGGACAGCCGGCCACATGCACTGTCCTTGTGCACGCTGCTCGTTCACCCCCCAGGGGCGCACAGAGCGGCACTCGGGGATGGAGAGTGTCACTCTGACACAGCCCATCCCCAATCAGGGTAAAGAGCCAATGAAATTGGCTCCTTACCACGTGACCGGCCACAGAATGTAAACAAGCCGTGGTAAATAGCTGTTACCGGGCTCTCCTCCTCACACACCAATACTGTGTGAGGAGATTGCGGTAACAGCTAGTTATCACTTACAGTGCACACCAAAAAACACTGATTCCCACCAATAAAGAGGACCTGTCACCAGCCCATAAAAGTACCTGTCTGCAGCACAACAGAGTACCTGAGTACCTATCTGCAGCCAATGCCTCATAGATTAAAGTGTTGGGGTGTTCGCTTTCTAAAATAGGGTCATTTTGTGGGTAATTCCATTGTCCCGATGCTCCAGGGCCTTCAAAAGTGTGATAGGTTATAATGCAATTAGATGTGTACTTTATGTTCCTAGAACGCCTGAAGGTGCTACTTGGATGTTGGGCCTCTGTATGTGGCCAGGCTCTGTAAAAGTCTCACATATGTGGTATCGCCAAACTCAGGAGCAGAATGTATTTTGGAGTGCTATTTTTGCTATGTACATGCTATGTGTTAGAAACAGCTTATAAATTGACAACTTTGTGTAAAAAAAAAAAAAAAAAAAAAAAAAAAAAAAAAGTCTGTTTTCTTTTCACATTTTCCATAATCTTTTTTGGAAAAAAAAACGACATGTTCAAAAGACTCATAATGCCTCATAGAATATACGTTGGGGGCGTTTGCTTTCCAAAATGGGGTCATTTTGTGGGTAATTTGATTGTCCTGGTGCTCCAGGGTCTTCAAATGTGTGTAAGGTCATTAGGAAATTATATGTGTAATTTATGCTCCTAGGAAACCTGACGGTGCTCCTTACATGTTGGGCCTCTGTATGTGGCCAGGCTGTGTAAAGCCTCGTACACACGATCAGATTATCGGACAATCTTTCGTCTGTTTTTTGTTGCATGTTAGTCTGATGTGGAAAGTGAAGAGGTTACTTTCATACGAAAATTCCCGTACGACAGAATTCTACTTCAGAAGTGATGTCATGTGTTGAATTGCTTTGTATGTGTTCTCTCTTTCTGAACATGCCTAGTTTTGCTCTTACGATTTTTTTTGGAAGAAAACGATACTAATTAAATGAAAATCGGACGTTGTGTTGACGTACGATAAAAATTTTATAGCCTGCACATGAAGTTTGTCGTCCGAAAATTCGTAATCGGCTGTCAAAAGCACCATACTAACAATCCGAAAATCGGCAGATTGTTCGTTGGGACGATATTTTACTTCCAATTTTCGTATCGTGTGTACGGGCCTTTAGTCTCACATATGTGGTATCGCCATACTCAGGAGAAGTAGCAGAATGTATTTTGGGATGTAATTGCAGGTATGCATATACTGTGTGTGTGAGAAAGAACTTATGACAATTTTGTGGGAAAAAAAAAAAAAAAAAATTACAACTTCAAAAAAACTCACCATGCCTCTTACTAAATACCCTGGAATGTCTACTTTCGAAAAAGAGGTAATTTGGGGGGTATTTGTACTGTCCTGACATTTCAGGGCCTCAAGAAATGATAGGCCGTCGGTATATCAGGTGTGATCAATTTTTGATGATTGGCACCATAGCTTGTAGACTAACTTTCCCACAGACTAAATAATATCCACAAATTTTTGTTATTTTTACCAAAGATATGTAGCAGTATAAATGTTGGCCCAAATTATGAAAAAAATTACTTATTTTGCTAAATTTTATACAATATGGAAACTATTACTTACTTGCAAAATTTTATATAATATGGAAACTAAAACAGTGTTTTTTTTCCTTCAAAATTTTCGCTCTTTTTTCACTTTTATTTTGCAAAAAATAAAAAACTAAGTGGTGATTAAATACTACCAAAAGAAAGCTCTATTTGTGTGAAAAAAAGATAAAAATGTCATATGGGTACAGTGTACCATGACTGCACAATTGTCATTCAAATTTTGACAGCGTTGAATGCTGAAATTGTTGGCCTAGGCAGGAAGGGGGGGGGGGGGGGTGAATGTGTTACCTGGGTTTGACTGATTCCCACTTGGAAGTTTGCTCCCTCAATTTCCCCCGGAGTCTCCTGGGACACATCACAGGTTCCATAAGACTGGGGAACCATTCACAAAGCACTTACACACACATGTGCAGTAGGAAACCAGCTGTAAAGCTGCATTTTTCTTTTTTTACTACTTCAATACAGGGCACTTTCATCTCCTGCCTGCCCAGACCAGCTCTCAGCACTGTCACACTTTGAATGATCATTTCTCAGTCATGCAACGCTGTACCCAAAGTGTGACAGCGCTAAAAGCTGGTCTGGGCAGGAAGGTGGTGAAAGTGCCCTGTATTGCAGTAGTAAGGAGAGGAAAAAAAATTAATTATATACGTGTGTGTGTGTACACACACACACACACACACACACACACACACAACACACTGCGCATGTGTAAGCGCTTTGTGAATAGTCCCCCAGGAGACTGCGGGGAAATGGAGGGAGCAAACTTCAACTGGGAATCAGTCAAACCCAGGAAACACTTTCACCCCCTTCCTGCCCAGACCAAAACTTTCAGCTTTCAACGCTGTCACAATTTGAATGACAATTGTGCGGTCATGCCACACTGAACCCATATGAAAATTAATTTTTTTTAGAAAAGTTTTAATGTTTATTAGCAAGAGAAATACAGATAGCAGCAATGATAAGATAATGTATGAGTAAAGTAATGTGGAACAGGTATTATGCTCTTCAATATAATAACGGTAACTCCATTTGAAATTTTTATCTTTTTATTTCACACAAATAGAGCTTTTTCTTTTGGTGGTATTTATTCACCACTGGGGTTTCTTATCTTTTACTAAATAAATGAAAAAAAGACCAAAAATTTTAAAGAAACAAAAATATTTGTTGGTTATAAAATTTTGCAAAACAGGCAATTTTTATCCTTCACTAAAGTGCACTAATGAGGCTACACTGATAAATATTTCCCCTGATTATCAGTGTAGATGTCCCCTTCAGACAAGCCGGTTACAGGCCCTCTCCTCTCGCAGCCAGCATGAGGAAAGAAATAATCAGCTTGTGTTTACTTTGTGATCAGCTGTGATTGGACACAGCTGATCACATGGTAAAGGGCTGCTGTGATTGGCCCTTTACACCGATCACAGAGCATGCTGCAGCAGGTGTGATCATGAGAGGACATTCTTTAACACCCTCCCAGAAAAGGACAAACGTGCTGTAGCGCCTTTAGAAAGTGGATTAAGAGGGGTTTTCCTCTTCACTAATCCCTGCCCCCCCTTAAAAAAAAAAAAAAGTAGTGTGTATGTATATATGTGTGTATATATGCACACACAACACACACAACACACACAACACACACAACACACACAACACACACAACACACACAGTTCTCATATATCCAGGTCAGCCTTTTTTCAACCAGGGTGCCTTCAGGTTTCTTCAACGGTGCCTTAGCAAAATGCCTTAAAATTTGCCCACAACCTGTATAGAAGCCAGCGGGTGGATCAAGCATCCTTTTTTTAGTTACAGAAAGCCACAGGTTTTCATTGTGCACCATTAAAACCTTCTAGCCACTGGTGTTCTAACAACCAATGTTGTTATTGGTTTAGAAGAAGGGGTGCCCACAGCATCCTTGTTTGCCCCTTTCCATCAGCACTGTGGTCACATTAGCTAAATGAAAGAGAAGGGAAATATTTGAATACTAGATCAGTACCAGTGTGCAAAGGTGTTTGCTTTGGAAGAAAAAGAAAGAGAAAAAAAAAAAACCTCTAAAGTTGGGTGTCCTACGTGTGTGGTTCTATAAAACTGTTTCATTGTTTACATTTTATAAATGCGAGGCCTTGAGATTGTGCAGAATTTAAAAGGGTTCCTTGACTGAATAAGGCCTCATGCACACAGGGAGTTTGAAAAAAACGAGCTGCAAAGCCAGTTCTGACACCAGGAAAAAGCAGCTGTAAAAGTGTGCTTTTAGAAGAGTTTTGTATTGGCGTTGATGCACGTTTAGCAGCCTCTCTCTGCCCTCTTCCATTTTCCAACCTCAAATCCAACTACTACAGCTTAATGATGTCTGACTTGGCTATATGCGGCTTTAAGCAACCTTTTGCAGCGTCAGGCATTTTTACAGCTGGATGCTGCTGTTCCAGAACAGTGGCCCTGGATTTCTTTACAGCTTAAAAATGCTTATGCCACTTACAGCTCCTAAAGACTGTGCGTGCGTGCATGAGGCCATAGAACATCATGGAGGGGTGTTTTTAAGCTGCAAAAAAAAAAAAAAAAAAAAAAAAAAAAAAAAAAAAAAGGGACTGACGTTTTTAAAAAGCAGCTGTAAAAACGCCCTGTGTGCACAAGGCCTAAAGGTTGAGAAACACAGATCAAGGTCATGGAATAGCAAGTAGTTATATTCAAGTAGTTAGTATTAATTATATTCAACTGGACTTGTCAAGTGTAGCCATTGATAGTAGTTAGTCCCAGTCAACCGCGCTTGTTCTATGTTGATGACATTTTGTAACTTCTGAAGGCCATTTCTTCAGTTTTAATGAGGGTCAGAAAAATACTCCAGCTTTTATATCTATACAGGTAGCACCAACACCTTAATCCAACCACCATGGAAGGTGTAGATGTTGGTTGTCCAATAACAGAATGAGAGGTGCGAAAGTTGTGGAACCCACTGTTCCAATTACATAACTCATTCTTGGGGTCAGAAGTCCGCATGCATTTTACTTCTTAGATTTACTAAAGCCTCGTACACACGCAACGATTATCGGCCGACCGATCGGCCGTCTTTTGTCCAGTGTTGTTGTGTTGGTTGAAATGTGCTCTAGACTGCACACAAATTTTATCGGCTAACAAAAACCAACTTCAGAAGTGATGTCATGTGCTGGTTTACTTTCCGTGTGTTTTTTCTTCTCTGAGCATGCCCAGTCTTGCTCATCAGATTTTTGTCTGCCGAAATCTGTACTCACTGAAGGAAAAAAAAAAAAAAAACAAAACAAAAAAAAATCGGCCATTCGGTTGACGGCCAACAAAAATTTTATAGCAAGCACACCAGATTTTGTTCGGCTGAAAAGTCGGAGTCGGTTGTCGGAAGCATCATACTAACAAGCAGAAGCAGCAGGTGAACAAGCATTGTGATCATGATGGATATTTGGACAGTCAAGGACTGAAAGGCAACATTAGCAGCGGGGACCGAAGCCAGGATTTATGTGTACACAGCCAACATTACAGGTGCTGCAAAGGCAACATGATTTATACGATCGGGCATCATCCAGAGTCAGCAGAGAACCAATCGCCATACTTCCAGGTCAGCATTAAAGCCATTCGTTTATGGAGACAAACAGGCAACCACTATTTTTAAAAACAGAAGTCAACGATGGCAGTGTACATAATTCTGTCCGTACAGGTTTCCCAGTAGGAAAAATAAAGGCAAGTCCACATCAAAGTATAGTTACTGTAACAGGTATTAGTACTGCATATATACTGTAAATCTGTATATTCTTCCTCTAGGGATTTTATTTCAATCATCCCCAATAAGCCTACTTCAGGGATTTTATTTTGAGTGCAAAAGCAGTATAAAAAAGGCACTATGTGAGAAGTGTCTACATTCATAAGTTTCCACTATACCACTGCAAAGATCTTTTACCACAGAATTAAAATGTTATACATGGTCCAAGCTTCACTCATCGTGGTGGGTATACTCCCAGAGTAGTCTGCAGGGCCTGGGTTCCGTATGGATAGGCCATGGCCCTGGACCTGTAATAGTACTGTGCAGCTAACTACACAAATTGCACCACCAAGAGCCAAGGTGAGCGCCCATGCAGGATATGGTGCCCAAAGCAACATTATAGGCCATTCTAACAGCATAGGGTCCAGATATGGCTCCCAAGAATTTACTGAGGTTACACTGATGTGGATGCACTGCTTACATTGTGCTATTAGAAGAAGACAGTGAAGAGTTGATTAGACCCAAATATAAAATAAGCAAGATAAGCTAACAGTGATTTCTTGAGAGAAGAGGTCCATCACCTTGAGGCCTCACAAAGTGGGGTAGAGATATAGGGGAGGTGGCCAGGGAGAGTCCCCTCAAAAGCTTGCCAGTGTCAAGTCACCTGAAGGTAGTAGTGTGTAACCCAGGATCTATGAATATCAAAGCCTGTGTCCTGTACTATACAAGAGACAAACTTTGTATAAAAATGTACACATGAAAACCGGCCACAGTAAAAAAATATTACTATAAGAAAACATTTGATAAAATGTTACGGTTATAAAATTGTAAAATGAAAATAGCTGACAGTATATTATTCACATTACACTATGAAGTACATGAATTATTTTGTCCTGGCAAAAAAGCTTCTTGCTGCAGGTTATCACATATTTGAAAACCAGCCTCACTTCAGTGAAACTCCAGAAAGACTTGAAACAAACTCTACATTTGTTTCAACATAGTTAGTGTAATTTATTGAATTTGTGTTGGTTTAAGTTAGGGGTGGACAGCATGAAACCCAAAACATAAAATGCACTATATTGCAGTTTAGCAAACATAGATGTGATGGCTGCATCGGTTTTCTTTTTTTTTTTTTGGCTTTTTTTCCCCCCTCAGTTTTCCTCAAATGATCTGGCCAGTAACACCTCCTGCATTAGCAAAAGAACTCTGGAGGAATGAGCATATGAGGCACAGCATACAGCAGCACTCCCAGTATGGGGGGGGGGGGGTATATCAGCAGTCTTTGATCGCTCTGTTCTCACTGCAGAGCCAGCAGGGGACAGATGAAGCATCAGATAGATGCAGCACCCACATAGGTAGGTGGTCTCCAATCTGCGGCCCTTTACTCACCTTTATCTGGCCCTTGCGTTACTTTTCCTACCGCTGATACAAGACACCATTTCTTCCACTGACATCAACAGTGGGGCATAATTCCTGGTGGTGACATCAACAGCAGGCACTATTTCGCCCATTGACACAACCAATGGGGCACTATTACTTCCATTGATACAAATGATGGGTCGCTATTCCTCCCACTGACACCAATGATGGTACACCATTCCTCCCACTAAATCCAAGGATTGGGCAAAATTCCTACCACTAACAGGGCGCTATTCCTGCCCCTAATACCAAAGATGTATGGTTTACTCCCACTGACATCAGGACAATTTCTTCCCCCAATTTGCTACAACCAAGTCTGTCCCCCCTAAAATCTGAAGGACAGTAAACTGGCCCTTTGTTTAGAAAGTTTGGAGACCCTTGATCTAGGTGAATATAAAAAGGTTTTTTTTTTTTTTTTTATAAAGTCTTAAGGCCCGTACACACGTACCGATCGTCGGCATACAAACGTCGGTGGACGAAGGATCTGCCGATTGTACGCGTGTTAGTATGGTGCCTCCGACAGATGTCTGCGCACAATCCGCGGACAAAAGTCTTTCTTGCAAACATGAAAATTTTTGTATGCCGACACCAGAACGGACGATTGTTCGCCTGTCAGTACACAATTCGGCCGACAGACCGCAGATTTGCAAGACTGGGCATGCTCAGAAAATAGAAAACACAGGGAAAGTTAACCATTACATGACATCACTTCTGCAGTCGGCGGACAAAATTCTTGTGCTGTCCTTGTGCTGTCTTTGCACTTTTCAGCAGACACCGACATCCCGGGGAGAAAAGAGGAACATTTGTATGCCGACCATCGGTACGTGTGTACGGGGCTTAATTCTCTTTTAAATGTATTAGCAGATTTAGAACCACTAACAATGTAAGCCAAACTCCATCTCACACTTTATAATCAGTTACAGCCTTTTTCTCCATTTGAGGATAAAGGCTTTACATGAATAAAATAAAATCTTATTTTAATCACCCGCCAGGGGGAAATGGTTTGTCTCATCCATGTAAACCGATCCATTCTGCTTGTTTAGGCTGTGAAAAAAAACAGACTTGCTGGCTGGATTACCAGATTAAAAAGGAGAACACAAGCCTAAAAAAGAGGAAAATGAATGCAGCAATCAAATCTAAGGATTGGTAAACTGCAATAAAATGTTTGCCTTTAATACTGTGTCAAGGGTCAGTCAGATGGGCTGCAGGGAATATGTGCCGAGTAGGACATACTGGCAGAAGGAGCCAGCAGTGAAATGGAGCTGATACTCCTTTGCTGTCCAGTCATAGGATTGGGGTAAGGGGATTCCCAAACTGTATGGCTTGAAAGTAGTACAGAAAAGTATGGTCACTAATCTCACGCTGTTGTGTGGTAGTGCTGTGTAAAATGTGAGTACTGGATGGAAAGAAATACTAATCCTTTGGAAGGTAAACACCTCTCATAGCTGTAGCTTGCTTGGAAATCAGCTTTTAAAAAAGGACTAGTCAGATATAGATAGCTAATATTTAAGCTCTAGGTTTTGCACTGTAAAGCCTTTTTACATACCTTTACAAAGTTTTCCAAGCATGAGTAAAGCAACAGTCACCGGAATAAAAAAAAAAAAAAAAAACTAAGCTACTTGTGAAATGGGGAGTTCTAAAGAATTAAACAATCGAGTGGGTGGCGATTTTTTCTTTAAGCATGGTGTGTCAGGTGCTTGAAGTCTTCTGATCTGCATTGTAGTGCTACTCAGCAGCCGCTAGGTCACTACTGTGTCCTTGAAGACCAGGATACTAAATTTTCCTTGGCAAATGGACTTCATTCAAGATCAGCCCTAACATTATGACCACTGACAGGTTAAGTGAATAACAATTATCGGATTACAATTACATGAAAGTGGGTGGGATATTTCACGCAGCAAGTGAACATGTTGTCCCTAACAATTGATGGTGTTGAATGCTCGAAAAATAGGCAAGCATACGGTTTTGAGCAACTTGGACAAAGGTCAAATTGTAATGGCTAGACGACTGTCAAAGCAACTCCAAAATTCCAGTTTGCAGTGGTCAGGACCAACCTAAAGTAGTCCAAGGGGAAAAAAAAAAAAAAAAAAAAAAGCCAGTGAACCAGTTACACCCAGGCGGATCATGGACGGCAAAGGATCAATGGTGTATGCGGGGAACAAATACTGGCCTGTGTAGTCCTATTCAACAGAAGAGCTACTGTAGCTCAAGTTGCTGAAAACTTAATGCTTGTTCTGACAAAAAAGTGTCAAACACACAGTGCATCATAATTTGTCAGGTATAGGGTTGCATGGCTGCAGATTGGTCAAGAGTGTCCATGCTGACCTGTGTCCACAGCAAAAAGTGCTTCCAATGGACATGCAGAGGTTTTTTGGGTTGATCTCTGGAGAGTTTATAGTTGTGTTTTGCCTCCGTCCCTTAGAGTCTAGTGTGGGGTAGGGTTGGTTTCTCAAGCCAAAAGGGTGGGACTTTTACGGGCAAGTGAAAGATACACAGTTGTATAAAATAAATGGTTGCAGTTTATTGCAAATACAATTGTATATTCAATAAAAGAGATATTTTAAAAGACATTTGTGGTGATGTGAGGTGTTTGGGTTACAGACCCAAGGTGCATAGAAGAATGCTAGGTTTGGAAAAAGAATTTCCGTGACAGTGGTGCAGTATGTGTGACTTTATTTTTGATGAAAGAGACTCTGTTTCTCCAGGCTGGATTGCTTGGATGTTTCACAGAGAATTCATCAAAACGTTGACCCGACGCGTTTCGGCTAACAGAGTAGCCTTTGTCAAGGGTTTTGTGTCACCAAGTCTGTAGAGATAGTGACGGATTTAATTATCATTTGTATATATCATAATATTTTCATATAGTTGGTTACATAATGTCGGTGCGGAAAAACACTGAAAGTACATACGTTTGACCTGTTTTGGTGATATTTATTCAAGTCTTAGAAGATCCGCAGCGAGAATCAATTGTGAGCAACCTGCAGGTATGGCGAGTGGTAAATATCAGAAGATACTGAATAAAAAGATTTTTGAAAAGTCTAACATTATTGGTGGTGGCATAGACTTACTAGATATTGGTTGGATGATCTGTTTATGCCTGGATTGGCAGATGAAATTGGCGGCAAACAATATATATATATATAAAGATATATATCTGGACGTTCTTGTGTGGTGGCCAATCTGTAGGTGTATAATATATACATAGTGTTGGTATCCCAAATGTTTGGAGAAGGTGTGTAAAAAAAGATAAGTCTTCCACTACTTACAAAGTATGTTGCAAGTTCACGGTTCAGGATAACTTAAAAGTTATTTTTTCGGTGCACAGGTGCAGCCGTCCTCAATGTCCACTCTGTATATTTGGGTTCTATGCAGGTATCTAGATGCTGGAATTACATGTGACTGGTTTTGGTTAGAACTCCGAAAAAGACACAGGCAAATGGAGCCAAGTATAGTGCTTTTATTAGGGAGTGGTGATTGTAGCAATGAAAGGTAACACTTACAATTGTTTGGGGGTTCGCTGCAGGTTGCGTCCGCTCTGTCTCCTCATTTCCCTCGGTGTGAGGGTGATGTGAGGAGACGCTGATTCCCCGGCCTTTTTAAAGCCTGTCGCGCGTGCGCACTGTGAGCCGCACGTACCGAGCTTCTTGTGCGACTGACGTCATTCCCTGTTGTGCGCATGCGCCTGTGGGGTGCGTGCGCATCGGGAGACTAGTCGCACATTATTGGCCGCCGACACGGGAGGAAGGAACCAAGATCCTGGGAGGGGGGGGGTCTTACGGAAGGTGCTATATTCCGAGGTGCCTAGTTTAACCCCTGGCTTGCCCAGGGGCTTTCCGTGCCGGGTGCGTTCTTCATGATTGAAAAATTTCCATCAGAGGTCAATAAGTTATATCAAATATATCGAGAAGATGTAAATATACAATAAATAATGCAGAGTATGTATTTATTTATATAATCAAGTATTATAAGTTTTAACAGCAGAAGGAAAAAGAAAGGAAAAAGGGCTCATTGTACCTTGGAGAGCAAAAAAGTTTGGAGGTCATGTGGAAATGAAGGGGGGAGGGGGGGGGGGGGAGAAAATTTCATCTGCCAATCCAGGCATAAACAGATCATCCAACCAATATCTAGTAAGTCTATGCCACCACCAATAATGTTAGACTTTTCAAAAATCTTTTTATTCAGTATCTTCTGATATTTACCACTCACCATACCTGCAGGTTGCTCACAATTGATTCTCGCTGCGGATCTTCTAAGACTTGAATAAATATCACCAAAACAGGTCAAACGTATGTACTTTCAGTGTTTTTCCTCACCGACATTATGTAACCAACTATATGAAAATATTATGATATATACAAATGATAATGAAAATCCGTCACTATCTCTACAGACTTGGTGACACAAAACCCTTGACAAAGGCTACTCTGTTAGCCGAAACGCGTCGGGTCAACGTTTTGATGAATTCTCTGTGAAACATCCAAGCAATCCAGCCTGGAGAAACAGAGTCTCTTTCATCAAAAATAAAGTCACACATACTGCACCACTGTCACGGAAATTTTTTCCAAACCTAGCATTCTTCTATGCACCTTGGGTCTGTAACCCAAACACCTCACATCACCACAAATGTCTTTTAAAATATATTTTATTGAATATACAATTGTATTTGCAATAAACTGCAACCATTTATTTTATACAACTGTGTATCTTTCACTTGCCCGTAAAAGTCCCACCCTTTTGGCTTGAGAAACCAACCCTACCCCACACTCCAATGGACATGCAAGCATCAGAACTGGACCAAAAAGCAATGGAAGAAGGTGACCTGATCCGATGAATTCAAGAATTGTCCGAAGAACACAAATCGGATTGATTTACTAAAACTGGAGAGTGGAAAATCTGGTGCAGCTGTGCATGGTGGTCAATCCGCTTCTAACTTCAGCTTGTTCAATTAAGCTTCAGAAAAAATAAATCTGGAAGCTGATCGGTTTCCATGCACCAGATTTCACACTTTCCAGTTGTAGTAATGCAACCCCCAATGAGTTTGAGATATTGACTTGGCTTCCAAATTCTCCAGATCTAAAGCCAACTGAGCATTTGTGGGATGTTGTAGAAGACACAAATCTGATCCATGGAGGCACCACCTCGCAACTTACAGGACATAAAGGATCTCCCACTGACAGCTTGATACCACATATCACAGCATACCATCAGAACTCTAGTGGGGTCCAGATCTACAGTCTCTGTCACACTGAAATCACAATAAGTGCTGCAAGCCCTACATGCTAAACTATAGAACTCTGCCCATCTCCCCACATGTACACACGTATACATAGATTTCTTTCCCAGAGCTTCTGTCTCGTTTCCCTAGAGCCTGCTCAAAAATATTGTACAGGGAAAGAACCCTTGGAAGATGTAGTTCTGGGGTGTGCTTATGGCGATAAGAAACTGCCTGCAACTGCCCTTTCAAGAATTTCTGAAGCCTGTTGAGATCTTAGGGAGAAATAAAAGCTTTTTCTCTTTCAAGAAGGATGTAGTCTAGTGGAGGAGAGGGTGAGGTTAAAATGGGTTAATGCATGGGACATACCCTTTTTAAGTACTCCAGATAGAGTAAAAAATACATTTGAGATTATATTATTTGAATTGGGAGCTCCAGAAAATTCCCAATCATGTTCAATTGCACTTGAGAAGTTGTAGCGCACAAGACAATAGGAACACCTAAAAACTTCAGGGATAATCCCCACAGAAGCTCTGAGATGTAAAAAAAAAAAAAAAAAAAAAAAAAAAAAAAAAACACTAACTATCAGGCAATTGAACACTTTGCGAATCCTGAGAAAAAAAAACCCCACCAAACAAAAAACTTACGTGTTGGGAAGCCCCAAACTGCATGGGTTAAATGCTTGTTAAAACCAGGGGGCACAGCAAGAGGCTATATTACCTACCTAACTCCATGCTCCAGCAGGAAAGCTCTGAAGCTCTGCTCAAAATTTCAATCTAAAGGCAGCTCATCATCATCATCATCATCTACAGTGCAGGCTATTTTTCCTTGTATTGTATGTGGTGGAGGCAGGAATGGGACTGCACCAGGAGCAGCTTATTGTAGGGGCTGTAGTGAACCAGTCACATAGATTGAGGGAACCAGGTAAGTAACACAGCCTGGTCTACAACCCCTAGACTTAAGCCTCGTACACACGCAATTTCCGCCGACCGGTCATCCGTCTTTTGTCCAGAGTGGTGTCTGTTGGTTGGAATGTGCTCTAGACTGCACACGAATTTTCCCGCAAGACAGAATTCTATTTTAGAAGTGATGTCATGTGTTGGATCCTTTGTATGTGTTCTTTCATCTGAGCATGCCTAGTCTTGCTCATAAGATTTTTCCCCGTCTAAATCTGTACTAATGAGAGGAAAAAAAAAAAAAAGGACGGGTGTTGACGGTCGACAAAAATTATATAGCCTGCACACCAGAATTTTTTCGGCCGAAAAGTCGGAGTCGGTTGTCGGAAGCACCATACTAACAAGCCGAAAATCGGCAGATCGGTCGTCGGACGAAATTTCCCGGCCGAAATTCTTATCGTGTGTATGGGGCTTTAAGCATTTAATCCTTGCAGTGTACCCTGCTGCAAGGGTACTGCTTTGTTACGCCTGGGGTTTGAGTAGGGGGGGGGGGGGGGAGAGCCACAAGCACATCACAAGCTCAGTTAGAGCCATTATTAACCATGAAAACAAAAATATTAGCAACATTTATGAGTAACAACAACAGCCCCTTCATCAGAAAAACAGTGTTAAAACTAATGGGGGGGGGGGGGGGGGGTGTTCCTCTTTTTCTGTCCTTCTGAAAACATGGTATCAGACAGGAAGTGAAAGAAACTCTCCAACAGCAAAACTTTTTTAGTAGAGTTGGGGGGAAGGCAACAACCTGCGGTAAGGTCTCACTCATTCCCTGGCTGTTAAACTGTTGTCAGCCGGACAGAAAGTGAGAGGAAATCTCTCCAACTTAAAATTTAGGATCCATTTCTTCAAATTTACCCAAAACTTAAAAAAAAAAATTTTGCTTAACACACAGTTTTTTTGCATAAAACAGACTATGACAATATGCTACTTCGATAGAGCAGTCCTTTCAAATTTCTGTAAAAGATGTGAACATAAACAAGGCACATAACTGGGCTTTATAGTGAATGCACCTATACACACCTGTCTTCCATAGTCCTGGCCACCACCTTTTCCATTAAGCCTGTCCTGTGCAAGTGATCGAAGAGCGCCTAATGCAGCATCCACAATAGCTTCAGCAGTCCTGCCTCCTATATAAACACACACGAGAAGATTCATATATATCATGTGTAAAACTTCCAAATGCAGGTAAATATACACAGGTAAATACAGCACACCTCTCTTACAACAAACTTTGGGGGGGGGGGGGGAATCCTCCTGCTGTGCTATTGTATTCTGCCCATGGGGAGCCTTCCCCACCAGCAGAATACAACAATCAGCATTGCTTGAAAATAGGCCATGACACTGATCGTTTATCGTCTCTACAACCAGCTAGCCCATATATGGATTGAAATTCGACCGCTCCCTGCTAAACTGGCCAAAATTTTGTTACATGCTGAAGCTACAATACAGTGCTCAGAACCAGTGCAGCACTTGGTGAAATAAAAAGTGTGTTTGGACCAAACGGTTTAAAGTGACAGGAAACATTGAGATCGACTTTAAGCCTGGTTTTTAATAGAAGGACAAATGGCATGTGTCCCTTTCCAAGCAAGCATAAAAAACTTAATAGAGATGAGGGAATCAACTTGCTATAATGATTTCCTGATCAGACTTGGACACGAAGGCAAAACTAAACTTGCAACATAAAATAGTCTAGCATCTTGAGTTTGATGAAGAGAAATTATAAACCCCTTTGCCAAAAATAAATTCTCACTTGTCTGCTAGCCATTTTTAAATTGTATACTGCATATGGCACATGCACAGAGAAGCATACAGTCCCAGCCCATTCCTGCCATCTGTTAAAGACCAACAATGGAGCTGGGTAGCAGGGTAATGCAACACTAGTGCATATGTGGACTGCAGACAGTTGGTAACACCTATCATCACTTGGGGAAACCTTATACAGTCTGACGCTGTCTAAAAAAATGTTACAAGGGATTGTGAAATAAGGCACTTTGAATTTATACTAAACCTACAGGTTTTTTTTTTTTAAAAGCACTTTCAGCAGCTAAATTAAAGTTCACTGAATATACAGCTTCTTTTTTATCTTTTAAGCCTTGCCTACGTTCCACTTTAAGCTGGTGCCATTACTGCAGAACCCAAATTTCCCCATTTCCAGGAGGCTCCCTTCTCTTGCAGCCACCTATGGAGGCACCTTTGCATGTAGAGATTAGCGTTGAGTTTCCCCAAGCGGTGTACAGCTATATAAACCTACAGCCCTGTAGCCTAGGGTGGCAATGCAATCTGGACTGGCTGGAGACTGCATTGTTCAAAATTCAGCACTGAGAGAACAGGAACCAGTAGCATTGAAAGCTGCGGCATCTGGTGCAATTTGGTCAAAACCTCCCTTTGCAGGGACCTCGTATGGAACTGTGCAAACAGAACTGCTTCGAAGGTAGACACCATCAGGCCCAGCACCCACATGCAAGTAGGGAGGGGCATGACCCACCTGTTGGACAGCAGGAGGCAAACTGCAATTTCTGGAGTTTGTCCAGAGGAAGGAGCACTCTGGCTAAGGACCAGATTGTCCAGCTTCATGGAAAGAGCCAGAGCAGACTTCTGAAAAATCAGAATCCAGCCAAACTCCAGCAGAGTTCATATTGTGAGCTCCAGGTTTTCCCACCAGAGCAGAGGGAGACTCCGCCCGCAGAAGGAGATCGTCCCAAGTAGCCCAGTACCACGATCCCCTGTTGGCGAAGCAAAGCTAGCACTGAGGCTAACTTGTTTGAAAGCCAAAGGAGCAGAGGCGAGACCAAAGGGTAATGCCACAAAATAAAAAGGCTCCTCTCCCACAGCAAAGCAGAGAAAATGCTGGTGACTGGTACATATCGAAATATGAAGGTAGGCATCCTTGATATCGGTAGAGGCGAGAAAATCCCTTTGACGCAGGGCTGCCACCACCAGTCGAATGGATTCCATTCTTTTATTTAAAACTGTATTTATTTTTTCAATACAAACCTTACATATTCCTACATACCATTGCTTTTATCTTCGATCCCCTTCCCCATCTTCTCCTTTCAGTTCCCATTCCTTTCTTTCTCCGCACATATTTACCTTTTTCTAAAAACTAACCAAAACTATTTCTCCATCAAAATGGGGGTGCTGTCAGCCAGGAGGAATGCTGCGACTCAGGCCGAGACCCGGTTGTATGCGACCTCGCGAGGTGTTTAACTCCCAGGCCAGCTCCCGTCCAGTGGAGCTGTCGTGGCCAACCTAGCGAAGAGCTAAGGTCAGCGTGCACTCACTGGCCAGACTGAGGTGACAATTGGATCTAGATAATCCAGCCAGTTGCCCAGTCCTGCATTTGATTTTAGATCTCACAGGGGAAAAAAAAAAAAAAAAAATTTCTATCCAAAAAGAACAAAATTTGCCAGGACCAGAGATCCTAGCAAAGAAGTAGGTCCTTACTCCTGACTAGGCAGAGGGGAAAAAAAAAAAAAAACTGCATGGCTATAGCAGAGAGGGAGTATACTGCCTGGGACTGCCCATAGGTGTAGCCAGAATTCTTTTCTGCCTAGTGTCCTACTCCTGTAGGGGGCATTATAACCAATAGTTATGAATACCAGGAGCTGTGTCGGTCTAAGAACGAAAGAGGATTATGTCTCCTTTCTGCTAGAATACATCTCAAAACAAATAAAAAAATATTACATTTCTTTATAAATTTTGGACGAAAAGTATTCTGCCACATCCCAAAATCCCAATTATTATATATTGATTGGTTTGCATGAACATAGTACCTACAAACTATAGTATTATATACGGAGTTGCCACTGAAATCACCAGTGACAATAATATATACTGTCAATGTACTAATGACACTGGCTGGGAAGGGGTTAACATCTAGGGTGCTCAAGGGGTTATATGTGGGCCTAAGTGTAAAGTGTGCTGCTTTTACTACTAGATTGCAGGGATGAGAATCTGACAGATCGCTCCCTCTGTACAGAGCTCTGTGTTGTTTACTAACGCATGGCTCTGGGCTGTGATTGTACACAGCCGATCAGCAGGTCCCAGCTATAAATCATTGGCTGGTACTTGCTGACAGGCCCCTCTGTGTGCAATCAAGGCAAGGGGGGCGAGCATGCATGCGTCCTAAACTCGGAAGTAGTCAGCGGTCACTCGCCTGCATTATATTTAGATCAGGCGGTCACCAAGAGGTTAAAGAACAGACTGTGTTTAGATGCCCTTAAAAGTGTAGCAGCAAAATTACCTCATTGAGCCTAATACCATATCTCACCTATCAGCAGAAAGTAGGATGCAGCAGGAGTTCCAATGTTACAAAAATGAGCAACTCGTCTTTATCCATGTTTAAAAAGGATCACCTTTTTTTGAAAAATTGAGAATGCACAGCTTTTTGCAGGAAAAAAAAAAAAATGCATTTAATTTTACTTGGGGCATGTAAAGCACTCCGCAGATTGCAGAGGCTATGCAGAACTCCTGCAGTCTTGTTGGTGTATCGGTCTGCTCATGCGGGCAGGCAGATACTCACAGACAGGAAGAGAATGAACTACCAGAGTGCTCAACAGCGCCATGATAGTTTATGGAGAACTAGAAGCTGACAGCCGCAAAGGCTGATGGTACTTGTAGTTTCCCATTCACAGAATGGGAAATAGTGACAGAAAGCAGGGGGGGGGGGGGGGGGGAGAAGATCACCCGCTTGCTGTCACTACAGACAACAGAGCAGGCAGCGGCTGCAGGAGTGGGAACAGGTTGCATGTTCCCAAAGGTGAACGTCTCCTTTAACTCCTATCTTACAAAAGGTCTGATATACTAATGTTTGAACAGAACCTGGCTGGTTATTGTCTCCACACTTTAATAACCAGGCCAAAACGGTCTGTACCTTTCCCATTTTTGAAAACAAGGTTAGCTGGAAATCAATTATTTTATCTACAGATAAGAGAACACAAAACATTTCATTGCAAGAAGAAAAAGTCCCAGGATGTAGCATAGCAAAAAAAATAAAATATAGTGGTCTGAAAAATTTCTGAACAAAAGTTAAGACTCTATTCTATTGGGTACCCATGGGCAAATAGCAAAACACATGGATACTCACCTTGATAATTTTCAGGCTTGTTCTTATTTGCGCCAAATATCTTAATAGTGGGGAAGCCTCGTATTTCATACTGACCACCCAGAGACTGGTGTTTATCAGCATCCACAGCTCCTAGATTCACAATACCCTGCAAAACAACAAAATCATACATGAGAGCAAGGTACAATCATAATCACTTGCTAACTGTTCATCACATACATTGCCCACTGTCCCTCACGCAGATCCCAGCACACTGCCCATTGAAATCACCAAACAAAAATTAGTATTCTTGTGATCTTTGAAAGAGGAAAAAAAAAAAAAAAACACAACACACTGACTGCTACAAGGAACACGGGGAGTTTGTCTCAACAGGATATTGGTCACTTGAAGAGGAGGTCCAGCCTCCCTTCAGGGAAAAAAAAAAAAAAAAAAAGTCTACTGTAGCTGCTGACTTAGTAGGACACTTACCTGTCCAGGGATCCAACAAAGTCAGCTCCACTTTTATATGGGTTTTGTATTCCCATAAAACTAGGAATGCAAAACCCGCTTACAGCCAGGCAGCTGCAGGTTAGAAGGTGGTCAACTTTAGGTCAAATACAACTGTCAATGAATTTTGAACGATCTCAAAAGAGTCTCAAACCATTGACACAACACCATAGCCTGATGACAATAGTTCAGCTTTAGTTGGGACCTGCCAATAGGTAGAGTAGAGGCCAACATGAAACATTTACCGAGGTACTGTGATATAGAAGCATTAACCTGCACAGTGGGGGTTCTTTAGCGGCTATGATGTGGATCCCTAGTAGGCTGCATCAGCCAATTTCTACTCTGTCATATTAATGGATTGAGACAGGCAAGGAGAGAAGAAAAAAAAAAAAAAAAAAAAAAAAAAAATACAACCCCATAGGACTACCGCCTTTATTTAGGATTGTGGAGTTTACCCAGGGCTTATCCCCACACCTCTTTAGCAGGTGGGTCGAATTGAAAAACTTTGCTAAAATGGCATGTGGTCCAGACCCAGGATAACCAAGATAAATATGCAGGTCTTTCCTCAAATGTTTCAAAAAAACTGTAGGTACAGGTCCACAACATGATCCAAAATTTGGTCGCAATGCCCTAAAGTCATTAGGTTTCGGATTAGGACATTTAATGTAATTCATCAACAGGTCAACACATGAGAAAATTAGAGACTGCGCTCTTTCAAAAATGAGCCAACAACCTTCCTAAAACAATTAACCGGTTGATTTCCTATAGGATAACATAACCACCAGGATAGCTTTTGAACGGTGTTTAAACCAGTCAACAATGACATTTGACGATCTTAAAAAAACTAAATTGGATCACGATTAAAAAGATGCATCCTCCTGGGGGTTGGCATGCCGAGGTAACAACTTTTCTTGTTTGGACACTCCTACATAAAATCCATGAGAGCTTCTACTACTTTCTTTTAAACATCTAAACTGTATTTAGCGGTTTTCACTAGCACCACCCTTGTTTTTAATCTAGGTAGTTACCTTCAGAGCAGTTGCAGCTTTTTTCCATTGTGGGGCCAGAGTCTTGCAATGTCCGCACCTGTGTGAAATAATTTCACATTAAATCCTGCCACATCAACACATTAAAACAGTTTGGAAGTGTTCAAGTATATGTGGTAGATGCACTAAACAAATCTGGAGCTTGGAGGACTACAGAGATACAAATTACCAGGTTAGGCATGTCAGACTGGGCCTCCTACATCTTTCCTAGTACTCTGAACTAGCCACTTGCTATCTGTACCCCATTGGGTTTCCTTTTACTGCTAGTTAGATATACAGGAAACCTCTCCAAAGGGAAATCTTGCCTGTCAAAGTTCCCACCAGGACAGGTGTCCCAACTGTAACTATAACATTTTGGATTTCCACTCAAAATGGTCCCAAGGACAAATACACAAAGTGAACAACCCAGAAGAGTAAACAAACATGACAGGGATTCGAACTCTAAGTGTTTTGTTGCTTTAGGTGTCTCCCGCAGCAGAAATATCTTCACTTCCTGTCAAGTGAAGCAATTGTCAGAGACATCATTATCATATTAAATATTTATAATAAAAAATATAAATATGCCAATTTGGCAGATCAAAGCCTCAGGCAATGTCCTGTGGTAAAATGTAAGTTGCAATTATTACCATAATATGAAAGTACTATAATCTCTTTCTGGAAGGTGTGGCCCTCAGAGGTAATAAGGGCCCTCCCTCAAAAAAAAAAAAAAAAAAAAAAGTTTTGGCAACCTGTTTTATTTGGAGTGGTTGCAAACCCTTACATATACTCACTAAATTTACTAGCCTCAGGTGATACAGAGATGAAAAACTCCCTTATAAAATGTGTACCCATTTTTCTGTAGCCCTCCCTCCGCTACAGCATGGGTGTCCAAACTATGGCCCTCCAGCTGTTCAGGAACTACAATTCCCACCGTGCCTAGTTATGTCTGTGAATCTCAGAGATTTACAATGCCTCATGGGACGTGTAGTTCCGCAACAGATGGAGCGTTATAGTTTGGACACCCCTGCGCTACAGCCTTCTAAAACAGACCAAATGCTTATCAGCTCCAAAAGGCACCCTGCAGGGAATCCAATGTCACACACTGCACAAAAGAGAGCAGGGAGCCAAGTGTAATCTGAGACCTGAGCAGAGGAAACAGACCCCCCCCCCCACCCACACACAGTCTCATAGGGAAACATGCACAGCTGAGGCTGTCAATCACAGGCTGTGTGCTGGAGCCTCCCACTCCATGCCCCTGGATCCCTTGGAGTCAACATAACCCGTCAGGTGTGGCCCAATAAGAGAGAGGAGACAGCAGCCTGAAATCACACTAAGTGCTTTGGATTCAGGCAAGTACACATTTTAGGAGGATATGCTTTGTTCATTCATCTCTCTCCTGCATATCACAAAAACACATAATAGCATCCCCGCCCATTTTTAAGTTCACAGGTGATGAACTTAATTCATTTTATACACGTCAAACACGAGGAAAATGAAAAAACATAATGCTGATAACGAAGTAACCTATTTTATGTGTATAATAACACACCATACCACATAACAATTGATACAATACATTAGTAGCCTAAGACCATCCTGGTATACACATACATAGCCCATAATAATATACAAAAGTTATGTGTCATGACATCTTTCATAGTGTACTTACCATGGAGCATAAAATTCTACCAGCCACAAGCCGTCACTCTGAAGAACGTCTCGGTTGAAGTTACTGGGGGTTAATTCAACGACATCATCACTGGCAGAATACATACCCCTCACTGCAAGATAGAGTGAGCAAAGCACTGCCCCTGCAAAGAGAACATTCAAAGAATAAGTATCTAACAAAACGTATAGGAAATCAGCATTGTGCATAGGAGCATAACCCACAAAACACACACTAGGGCCAATACAAGTAATGTCACCAACCCAACTGTGTCTAAAACAAGTCCTCGGGGGATGCCTACTGCAACAATTGGAGGGCCTTCTCTAGCACAGCTTTTATTAACAAGGGTTCGGTGTACCGCTAAGGTTTCCTTGAGTAGGGGTGGATTGATCTATCCGATTGTGCCTGCATAGTTCTGGAACCAACAGCTCCCAGCAATACCATGGGCTCAGTGGAGCGGTTCTGCTTGTTTCTCAGGATAGTAAACTCTGACATCAACAATCTTTTTAAACGTTCTATAAGAAGGTCCTTCTCCCCACCAAAGTAAGAGGGCACGTCTTCCAACTGACTACTAATGCTCATGTAGAGTGAGCTGCAGATATTTAAAAAAAAAAAAAAAAAAAAAAAAAAAAGGTTACCCAGGACCAGCAAATGATTTGAAGGGTTAAGCTGGATACACACTATCCAACTTTTGTGGTTAGATTTCCTTCAGATTTACCTTTTCTATGTAGTGCAAAGGCCTGCCAGATTGAATACAAATTGAAAGTGTTTAGGTCTGACCTCATATTATATGGTTTTGGTAAATCTAAAGGAAAAAAAAGTCTTCAGAAAATCTTATAGTGTGTATGGCCCATTACTCGAAGGAAAAAAAAAAAAAAAAAAAAAAAAAAAGGAGGTTGATAAAAAAAAAAAATGCACTTCAGCTGAAGGGTTTATGGTCATCCAAAGTTGCAAATATTTGCCAAGTGAACCAACATTTTAGCAATAAATACAAAACAGGACGGGGTGATGGCTGTATAGTGGTCAACCCCTTCTTTCCGTAGGTACAAGCACAGGCCTCAGTTTAACTACATGCAAACACTAAAGTAGAACAAAAGG
This sequence comes from Pelophylax lessonae, assembly GCF_965119305.1. Lineage (NCBI taxonomy): Eukaryota > Metazoa > Chordata > Amphibia > Anura > Ranidae > Pelophylax > Pelophylax lessonae. Next base: position 143,722,170 of record NC_138770.1, on the reverse strand, counting down.
CAAAACGCCCCCCCCCCCCCCCCCCACTTTGGATAGAGCAAGGAAGGGTTGTAACCCGTCAGATTTTGTTTCGCTATCTGTGTCCCATTGCAGAGATTTCCCTTCACTTTCTGTCCCATAGCTAAACAGGAAGCAAGAGGAAATCCATTCAAATAAGGGAATTCCTTGAGGACCCCCAGGTCACCAGGACTAGTGTCCCCATTGGAAGATTTCCCCTCTATTACTTTTCTGTGGACAATCCAAAATTTGGGATTTTCTTTTACCTACAATGACAATGTTAAACAGGACATATAGAGAGGGGGGAATCTTCCTAATGGGGGCACAGGCAGCAATAAAAATCTAACAGGGGTTCTAATCCCTCCAAAACTAAAATACAAGTTTTTCCTTTAGTTCTACTTTGATTACGGTGTTTAGATGGATGCAGACAAGAATTGACTGATGTTCTAAACCCTCCACAGACAGTGGCAATCCCTTCACTACCTGCCCCAAAGGCATCAAGAGGAAATAAGAAAAAGCATTCTGTGTGTCTCAGTGCCAATCAAGTAGTGAGTGAAGGAGGTGTTCACTCTTCAAAATCCCTTGGATATTACTGAGCAGCAGAAGATATTACTGACCAGAAGTTAGGGCATCGTGAAGTATTGCCTAAGCTTTCTAAACAAAGGGCCAGTTTACTGTCATTCAGGCTTTATAGGGGCCAGTGGGGGGGGGGGGGGGAAATAGTGCCTCATTGTTGGCATCAGTGGGGGGGGATAGTGCCGCACTGTTGGCATCAGGGGGGGGGGGGGGGGAAGTGCCGCACTGTTGGCATGGGGGGGGGGGGGAAAGTGCCGCACTGTTGGCATCAGGGGGGGGGGAAAGTGCCGCACTGTTGGCATCAGGGGGGGGGGAAAGTGCCGCACTGTTGGCATCAGGGGGGGGGGAAAGTGCCGCACTGTTGGCATCAGTGGGGGGGGGGGGGGGGAATAGTGCCGCACTGTTGGCATCAGTGGGGGGGGGGGGGGGGAATAGTGCCGCACTGTTGGCATCAGTGGGGGGGGGGGGGGAATAGTGCCGCACTGTTGGCATCAGTGGGGGGGGGGGGAATAGTGCCGCACTGTTGGCATCAGTGGGGGGGGGGGGGAATAGTGCCGCACTGTTGGCATCAGTGGGGGGGGGGGGGAATAGTGCCGCACTGTTGGCATCAGTGGGGGGGGGGGGGGAATAGTGCCGCACTGTTGGCATCAGTGGGGGGGGGGGGGGGAATAGTGCCGCACTGTTGGCATCAGTGGGGGGGGGGGGAATAGTGCCGCACTGTTGGCATCAGTGGGGGGGGGGGGAATAGTGCCGCACTGTTGGCATCAGTGGGGGGGGGGGGGGGAGAAATCACCTAGTTACTAATTGGGAATTGCCAACTCCCTTATGGCCCCATACAGACTAGGTGTATAGCCTGGGGGCATGAGCTCTGGTACTTAGCTACAGGTGGAGGGCACAAGGGTCTATCAGAAGCTGTTCATGGAACCTCAATATTACAATTGATTAAATAGGTGGAAACATACCAATGGAAACCAATATTTTGACTGATAACAAGTTAGGAAAGCCACATAAGTAAAATTTGGGATTTTTTTTCTTCTTTTTATTCCCAGCAGGCATCGAAAGGCTTTGCAACATTAGAAGGCCCTAGACCAGGGGTAGGGAACCTATGGCTCGCGAGCCAGACGTGGCTCTTTTGATGGCTGCATTCGGCTTGCAGACAAATCTTTAATAAAGGGGGCGTGTCCGGACGTGAGCCGTTTAGCCCCAGAGCTCCACCGCATCTACCACTCAATCCAGTGCCAAGGAGATTTCTGCACCCATCGACGGTACACTTTGTGGGCTACCCACCGCTACCCTCCGTCTCTGGGTGACCGGATTGCCGCGCTACGGACCTTGCGGCCTACTTGCGGTACCGCCGCCGGCTCGTATGCTGTGCATCTGAGGGCCTTGGCAATCACCGCCTGGTAAGGAGACCTGCCATCCGCTCCCTGTGCCCCGACAGACACGATCTCCTTCCCCTCTGACACCCAGGGACCTGCCTCTCGCATCCACTTCTGAGGCCTTCATAGGCCGGCCGCCATTTTCTCAGGGCCCATACTCATCTCCCATCACTCGCAGGCCTGCAGGCGCTTCACAACTCCGGTCTTATTGCACACCTGCCTGCTCTTCTCCCTTCCCAACCGGACTCCAGGCACTTTCACACGGCTCCCATCTACTCACTGTACAGCTGCGTCCCATGAATATGAAAATTAAATAAAGGATCCCGACCCCTGAAATATAGTGTATGGCTCTCACAGAATTACATTTGAAAATATGCGGTGTTCATGGCTCTCAGCCAAAAATGTTCCCGACCCCGGCCCTAGACGAATGGGGAGGAAATTGGGGCTGCTATAAGTATCTTTTTACGACTAGTAGCTAGCAAAGTTACACGGGGTACAGAGGTTAGATATGTTTCAGCACAAAGTTTAAGTCTAAAAAAAAAATAAAAACCCCAAGAATGGGAATTTCTCTCTGTTTCCCCATCTGTATGTATGATCTTTTCAGGTTTATTTTCTAATACTCAATTATTATCACTAATCAAATTATGGTAAACAATGTTGCCTCTTTCACATGGGGCAGACGTCAGCAGCAGATGATCTCTTCTCTGAACCCCGCTGACATCCAAAGCTCCATAGGAGAACAATGGAGGTTCCGATGGGGTCTGACGGAAAAACTGACAGGCGGACATGATTGGAACGTTGGTGTGAAAAACGTACACATGCATTTCTTGTCCTGGTAAGCTACATCTCAATATAAAAGACTAGTAAATCTGATCTGGATGGACTGTTAGCATCACAGAACCTGAGAAAAGGCTCTACCAAATGGGAATAGATCGGCAAATTGCACATAAACCTGTGTATTGCCCTTGCAATTCGTTGATCATGATTATAATGCTCTACAGCAGGGATTCCCAAACTACGGCCCTCCAGTTGTTCAGGAACTACAATTCCCATCATGCCTAGTCATGTATGTGAATGTCAGAGTTTTACAATGCCTCATGGGATGTGCAGTTCAACAGCTGCAGGGCCATAGTTTGGGAATCCCTGCTCTACAGGCTTTAGTGCAAAAAAATGTATCAATGCACTTATTTTCCTTTTATTGATGTGGCTGCATTTATTAAGGCTACATATTTGCGGCTGCCGTTTGCAGTCCAGTGTCCTGTGTGTTTCTGTTCAACAGTCCAGGTGCGATTCAGGTGCAAATATTTTCCTGAATTCGCACCCGAACCAGACCCAAAAAATGCACAGAACCCTTCTCAAATCCACACCGCAGACATGCGTGAACCAGCTCCATTGAAAGCCAGTCACACTCACATTTAAAAATGCATCCAATTCGCATAGATGTGAACCCAGCCTAAAGCCATACTAAAAGCATTTTATTTTTTAATTTTGGATAGAGTGGAGATGGATTAGAACACCAATTAGGTTTTTATTGCTACCTCTGCCCCCATTAGGGAGATTCAGCTTCTCTATTCATCCTGTTTATCGTGATCATCAAAAGTGAAAGTAAAAGAAGATCCCAAATTTTGGGTTGTCATCAGAACAGGAGTAGAGGGGAAACTGCCTATGCACACTGGGATTTCCTCTCACTTCCTGTTTAGCTATGGAACAGGCTGTGAAGGCAAATCTTCCCAAAGGGGCACAGATGTAAAAAAAACAAAACAAAAAAAAAAAAGGTTTGGTCTTTAGTGACGCTTGACATTTTTGCAAAGGGTGGACTACATCTTTATCCACGGTGCAAACACAAGCCTGGAACGTCTGTATTCCAGCACAACCTTTTTAAACTAGGGTACCTTGTGGTCTCCTCTGAGGTGTTAGAAGAGAAAAATTGATCGCACTCTGAAGGAAGTGAACTGGAGAGGTTTATTCCCATAAACTCAAATACACAGGTGCATCACACAGACATGGGACAGGTTGACGCGTTTCACGACTATCGGTCGCTTACTCATAACCAATTCTGTGTCTGTGTGATGCACCTGTGTATTTGAGTTTATGGGAATAAACATCTCCAGTTCACTTACTTCAGAGTGCGGTCAATTTTTCTCTTCTAATGCCCCGTACACACGTGCAGATTGTCGGCCGAACGATCGGCCGTCTTTTGTCCCCGGCTGTCGTGTCTGTTGAAAAGTGCAAAAGACTGCACAAGAATTTTGTCCGCCGACTACAGCCGACTGCAGAAGTGATGTCATGTGATGGTTAACTTTCCCTGTGTTTTTTCTTTTCTGAGCATGCCCAGTCTTGCAAATCTGCTGTCTGTCGGCCAAATTCTGTACTGACTGGCGAACAATCGGCCGCTCTGGTGTCGGCATACAAAAATTTTAATGCTTGCACGACAGATTCTGTTCGGCCGAAAGTGCGCATACTAACAGCCGAAAATCGGCCGTCGGCCGAATCTTTTCGGCCGACAATCTGCACGTGTGTACGGGCCTTAACACTTGATTCCTGGATGACGGATCCGACCGGCACCGGAGTGTCTTGCCTCACCTGAGCGGCGTTTTTCTGTTTGCTACAATTGTGTCTCCTCTGAGGTGCCTTGGCAAAATGCCTAAAAATTGCCCCAAAATTGTATACAAGCCAGTGGGTGAATGAAGCCTGTCTTTTAGTTCCACGAAGCCACAGGTTTTCATTGTACACCATTACAACCTTCTAGCTGCCAACTTCTAACACCCAATGACATCATCAGCTGAAAAGGAGGATGTCAGTCGCCTGCATAGCATCCTTGTTTGACCCTACTTTGCCTCTCTCCCATCAGCTTTGGGGTTTCTTTAGCTAAGTGATGGAGAAAAACTGAGGGAGAAGAGAAACATTGGAATACTAGTCAGTACAAGTTTGCAACGGTGTATGGGCTTTGTAAGAATAAATCACCTCTAACATTGGGTGTCCTACGTGTATTGATGTTGCTGCATTACGTAAAACTATTAGAATCATTTTTACAATTTAGAACGGGGTGCCACAAGACTGTCCGTACTTTTGGAGGGCACCCCAAGATTGTCCATTTTAAAGGGTGCCTTGCCTGAAAAAAGGTTGAGAAAGCACTGTTCTAGTAGAATGATGTATAGAGCAACATAGCAGACAAAGTCACAGGGTCCTCTCCTCTGTACCCTGCGGATGATGTGTGAAGACGGCAGCCAATGAGCAACCATATCCCATAGTAACTGCAGCACCTTCCAATTGGATTGCAGGGAAGCCGACTATCCGCTCGGTGAATCGGGTCCATGCTGCCTTTAGATTTCACGAATCAGCCACAAGGACTGATATATGGGCAATAATACATTGCGCCCCCCCAGAGATATCACTAAACACCAATCTCAGGAGGGGAGGGAGGATGCAATGAAGGGGATCATCATGTCAGCAGCATCTAGATCTATATATACACACATCACATATATAGGTGGTAGTGATAGAGATTATAGTTTATATAACATTTTTTTTTTTTACTGTATACAATTACAGAAATGTGTTAGCAGTACACACACACACACATATATTATATATATATATACATACATATATATATATATATATATATATATATATATATATATATATATATATATATATATAGCAGAGCCCCCAGTATAGTGCTGGTGGTAACTGCATGGCATGTTGTGCATGCTAGGTCTATGTAGGGGCAGGGTAACACTGTGTATATATATATATATATATATATATATATATATATATATATATATATATATATATATATATATAGCAGAGCCCCCATCCCCAGTACAGTGCTGGCGGTAGCTGCATGGCATGTTGTGCATGCTAGGTCTATGTAGGGGGAAGGATAACACTGTATATACATACATATAATTATATATATATATTGCAGAGCCCCCAGTACAGTGCTGGCGGTAGCTGCATGGCATGTTGTGCATGCTAAGTCTATGTAGGGTAGTATAACACTGCATATACACACACACATATACACAGTGCCCAAGCAGAGCCCCGTCCTCCCGCTCTCACCCAGTAGCATCGTTCTTCTCGCCATCCTCCCGTCGTACTCCGGACCGCTGTGTGCACCGTCTGCCGTGTTCTTCCCAAGCACCTCGGAGCTACACTCTCACCTTCCGCCGTGTCCGCTGCCTATTGGTCTCTCCCGCAGCTCCAACATTAATATAGCCAATCAGAGGAGGCCGGGTAGCTCAGCTGCCGGTGACTCTCCCCCAGTCTTCCTCCGGGTGAGCGAGCTGGGAGTATGCGATTGGCCCACGCCAGGAGACGGGCGGGGTTTCGGGGGCGTGGTGGTTATGCGTTCCAGAGCAGGATTTAGTGACGTCAGGCTGAGATGGGAGTAGTATGGAGGAAAAGTTGAGAAGAGTTGTATGTAAAGTTCTCTCCTGCTGAACTTTGCTGTTATCTAATCTCCACACACTGATCATTATTGACTGAGCCATGTAATCCGATTTGGCACAGCTGGTTCTTGGCATGAGTCGGGCAAACATATAGGGTTGGGGATGGAGCCATGTGTGGACCCCCGCAGAGTTAAAGTAGAAGTCCACCCAGTACTAAAATCTCTACATCTATAGGCATCCACCATCTAATGCTGGTCATACACAGGACTGGCCCTATACATTGTGCTGCCTGGGTTCAAAAATGAAATGCTGCATCCCCCCCAAAAAAAAATCATGCCCACCAAGAAGCCCCATATCCAATTTTTCTATAACATGATAATTAAAACTAAAATTAAATTTATCAGGAAGTCAGATTCACATGCAACAGCACCTTGTCTGCATGCCCTGCCCTGGATGACAAGGTCATCCCGGGCAAGGACGCCAAATTGCGCCCCCCCCTTCCCTTAGGATTAGGGTCAAGGAAATCCCCCATCCCTGCAGTCAACCATTGCACCCAGGGCAACTGTTCCTGCTGTCCACCCCTTGTCCCCGCCCTGTCTACATGTACAATTATATGACATACCATTATGTTTAATTCCAAACCACAAACTCCAATATTGTTTTGTATGTCTGACGTCATCATGCACACCACAATCACATGAGGAACGTTCCCCAGAGGAGACCCTCCGCCTCCTCATACTCATCAGTTTGCAGTACGATGGGGAAATGCCGCCCGTAACGCGCTGCGAACAGAGGACACACAAAACAGCTTGAAAAAGAATCATGGCCATCAAATTGCTGCCCCTCTCAAAGTTCTGCCTGGGTCCAATGGACCCAGTGGGACCCATTCTAGGGCCGGCCCTGTCCATACACTATCCGAAAAATTGTTCTAACTCATTTTCGAAAAAGGAACACTCGGCCATGAGAGCAGATGATCGTTCCATCATGTAATGACCGATAAATCGCTCAATGGACATAAATGAATCAGTTTTTTGTTTGTTTTTTCACATATACCTAGTGCAAACAGTTTGGACGAGAAACACATTTAAGCCTCGTACACACGTAGCGATTTTCGGCCGTAAATTTTCGGCCAACGTCCGATCGGCCTATTTTCGGCTTGTTAGTATGATGCTTCCGACAACCAACTTTTCGGCCGAACAAAATCTGGTGTGCAGGCTATAAAATTTTTGTTGGCCGTCAGCAGAACGGCCGATTGTTCGTCAGTCAGTACAGATTTCGGCAGACAAAAATGTGATGAGCAAGACTGGGCATGCTCAGAGAAGAAAAACACACGGAAAGTCAACCAGAACATGACATCACTTCTGCAGTTGGTTGTTGTTGCAGTCTAGAGCACATTTCAACCAACACAACAACACTGGACAAAAGACGGCCGATCGGTCGGCCAACAATCGGTGCGTGTGTATGAGGCTTAACCTTTCAATTTATCATTCGTTCAGGAGAAAATTTCCAAACTTGTCCTTAATTTTTTTGGCTCAAAAACATCACGATTACCGATTCGCACCCGTTAACTGGCTGAAAAACGAAAGACATGTCCAAATGACCGAATTTCGGCCAATTTTTTGTATAGTATATGGCCATCATAAGGCCGGCCATATATGGGACGAATTTCGGAAGAAGTTTCTTTCGAAAATCTTATCTTAGACTGGCCATACATAGGTCAAATTTTGATAAAATTTTCTTTTGAAAATCCTATCTAAGGCTGACCATACACTATACAATTTTCTTACTCAATTTTCTTTAGATTTACCTTCAACCATGTAGTGCAAAGGCCTGCCTGACTGCCTACACATTGAAAGTGTTTGGGTTTGATCTCATATTATATTGTTTTAGTAAATCTATAGGAAAATTGAATAAGAAAAATGTATAATGTATTGCCAGCCTAAGAATTTTTGTTCATATTTTGCACCATTATAGTTGGCCGTAACAACGGCCGATTTTCGTGCGGTCATCAAATTTGAGTGATCGGGCATGTTGGAAACTTTTTGAAAAACGAATGATTTTCTAATCAATGATGGGAGAATCATGGGAGAAATATATTTGAAAAAGAAATGAGCACGAGTGCAAGAAAAAATTCCCAGAAAGAAAAGAAGATTCCCAACCACGAAAATTCTTTTCTGTAGCAATATGAGGTAAAAATTGAAGGCTTAGTTGGGCGAATTTCGAAATCAATGGTGGCACCATAAAATCACAAATTTTCTTATTTTCAAAAAATTCTTTCGAAATTCAACCCATGTATGGCCACCCTAAGAATTTTCGTTTGAATTTTGCACCATTAGTGTGGGCTGCAGCAACTGCTGATTTTCGTGTGGCCATCGAATTTACATCTGTGACCAAACGTGGCTAGTATTAATCAAATGTGTTGCCACATATATTAACTGAAAAAAGTTCATAAAGAAAGTCCCAAGTGAAGATAAAAATCAATTGTGCATCCAAATTCAAAAGTGATTGTGAACTGTGCCAAGGGACCCCACACCAAGGATCAAAAGAATGCACTCAACAGAGGGTATGGACCCAAAATACTTTATAGCATATGGGCCATACAAGCTGATATTGCTGTATACTTCCAAAATAAGGCTGGAACACCGGATGATCAGGAAGGTAGCCAAAGTGTCACAAATGGAAGCCATGGATCTCTCACAGTCATACATGGAGAAAGAAGCCAGACAAAACCGACATAGTGTAAAACTGCTAAAACTTTAATAGTATAAAAGCCAAAGAAAAACTTACAAGAATCCAATGGACGTAGGCATGTAATACAGAAACTGATGGCATGAATGATGTTACTGACGCGTTTCCTCTAAGCAGACATAATCATAGGAAGCTGCCATCGAATTTACATGATCAAGCTTGTTGGAAACGATTTTCTAATCAATGATGGGAAAATCATGCGAGAAATATAATAAAAAATAAATACTCATGAGCACAAGAAAAGAAAATTCCTGGAAAGAAAAGAAAATTCCCGGAAAGGAAAGAAGATTCCTGGCCAGGAAAATACTTTTCTGTAGCAACATGAGGTGGAATTGAAAGCCTGGTTAATCAAATTTTGAAATCAGTGGTGGCACCATCTGATCACAAAGCGCAAAAAAATTTCTGATTTTCAAAAGAAAATTTGCTCGGAATTTGATCCATGTATGGCCTGCAAAAGACTGACCTATCTAGCCCTATAAAGAAGAAATCGCTATATGTACCTTTTTTGAAGCCGGTCCGGTGTTCTATCAGAATGCCGCTACCCAGTGATGTTTGCAACAAAAAACACTTATAGAGTGGAGATTACATCACAAATTGAATCAATCTTACTGTATGTATTAAATGATTGGCGATCTTCTGGACAGTGAGTTAGTGGGTGGAGGATTTTTCCTTTTTTTCTCCTGTCATTCCCCCAGGTTTTCAGAGTCTTTTTTTGTGTGTATACAAGCATATATATCATTTACTGCAAAAAACTCCCAATCACTCTAAACATAATACAATGTCCATGCAGTGGCGTAGCGTGGTGGGTGCTGGGGGGGCCAGCCGCACCGGGCGCAAAATCTGGGGGGGCGCAGTGTCATGCTGCCATTTAGGAGCCTGCTCAGCCACCCTTAGTGTAGGAATCAGGTAGGTCTCTGTAGTGGTTAGTGTAATTGTCAGGTAGGTTTGTGTAGCGGTCAGGTAGGTCAGTGTAGGAATCAGGTAGGTCTGTGTATTGCTCAGGTAGGTCTGTGTAGTGGTCAGGTAGGTCAGTGTAGGTGTCAGTATAGAAATTAGGAAGGTCAGTGTAGTGATCAGGTTGGTTAGTGCAGGAATAAGGTAGATCAGTGTAGGTGTCTGTGTAGTGGTCAGGTAGGTTTGTGTAGTGGTCAGGTAGGTCTGTGTAGGTGTCAGTATAGTAATCAGGTAGGTCAGTGTAGGAATAAAGTAGGTCTGTTTAGTGATTAGCTAGGTCAGTGTAGGTGTCAGTGTAGTGGTCTAGTAGATTTGTGTAGGGGGCGCAAATTACTTACCTTGCCCCGGGCGCTGACAACCCACGCTACACCACTGTGCAGTGGCGTAGCATGGGGGGTGCAGGGGGGGCCGGCCACACCGGGCGCAACATCTGGGGGGGCGCATCCGCTCCGCAGTGTCATGTCAGATGTCACTGAGTCGCTCACTCTGTCATAGGCTGGCCGTCGCCGCCGCCCGCTGAGTCTGCTCTCGACTCTGCCCCTGGCTCACTCTCACTGCTTCAGCTTGGCAGCTCGGCTCGGCCGCTCAGCTCCCGAATCCGATCCAGCCGGCGTCGCCCACTGTGGAGTGGTGGTGGGGGGAGACAGGCCAGGCGTGCGGTGCGGAGATGGACTGTCTGGGGGAGGGACTAACCCGTGCAGCGGCCGCCCAGCGCAGCGCGGGAGACGGGGAGAGAAGAATCACACCAGGCAAGCAGCAGAAGAAGCTGGCGCGGCGAAGGAGGAGGACGACAGGACAGGAGTCACAACAGGACAGGAGTCAGCAATTTCAGCAAAGGAGGCAGGTGAGAGGCCAGAGAGCCTGGTGACAGTGGTGCTGCAGCCAGGGCCGGCGTTAGGGGGGGCAAACTGGGCAACTGCCCAGGGCCCCGAATGTCCAGGGGCCCCGGGTCACTGTCAGCAGCGGGCTCCAGGGGCGGACTGAGCGGTCGCCGGTAGGGCACTTCGGATGGGAAGGGAACCCGCCGCCCAGTACAGCACTAATTCACCCGATGTTGTCTCAGAGACAACATCGGGCTATCGGGAACTGCTGCTCGGCGACCAGCGCTATGGAAGTGGGAGGAGGGGAGGGGCCCTGCGGCCGCCGCTATAGAACTAGGAGGCGGGGCCCGGCGGCAAGTTCTATATTGAAGTTTGAGGAGGGGAGGGGCCCGGTGGCTGTCTCTACTGAAGTGGGAGGAGGGAAGGGACCCGGCGGCCAATGGCATTGAAGTGGGAGGAGGGGAGGGACCCAGCGGCCGTGCTATGGAAGTGGGAGGAGGAGCCCGGTGGCCAGCGCTGCATCTGTGGGAGGAGGGGCCCGGCGGCGCTGCCTTATGGTGTCCTCATAAGTGGTGACAGAGGTCAGTGAGTAGACAATAAGCAAGCCCAGCTAACTACCACATCCACTGACACCCCCACCAACATGTGATCTCCCCTAAATTCACCATAGTGCCAGTGGTGAACTTGGGGGAGATCACATATTGGTGGGGGTGTCAGTGGTGAATTGTGTGGTGGGGGGACGACGACACAGCAGTGGTGAACTTGGGGGACATCACATATTGGTGGTGATGTGGGGGGTATGACACAGCAGTGGGGAATTTGGGGGACATGATCACATATTGGTGGGGGTGTCAGTGGGGGTGTAGGGGTGGGAATGACACAGCGGTGGTGAATTTTGTGGGGAAATCACATATTGGTAGGGGGTCTGTCTGTGGCACAAACCCCCTACCAATATGTGATTTCCCCACAAAATTCACCACCGCTGTCTCATTCCCTAGCCCCCCCCCCCCACCACCGCACAATTTACCACTGACACCCCCACCAATATGTAATCTCACCAAATTCACCACTGCTGTGTCATTCGGAGGGAATGACACAGTAGTGGTGAATTTGGTGAGGAGATCAGTGGTGAATTGTGTGCGGGGAGGAGGGGTATGATACAGTGGCGGTGTAGCCCCCCCCCCCAAAACCACATAATTCACCACTGACACCCCCACCCTAATATGTGATCCCCCCACCAAATTCATCACACCTTACCGTCCGCCATCAGAGAAGAGGCAGCGAGCGGCGCTGACCGAGTCGCAGCGCCATGGAGGAGGAAGAAGTTGACTCCAGAGCAGCACGGTCACCAGGGAGTCGGGACGGTGACGGGCGGCGCGCATGCAGGTCGAGACGAGGACTCGGAGGGAGAAGACGTCCAACCGAGTCCCGAGCAGCACGCCAGGCACGGTGACGGCAGTGGCACCAGAGGTAAGTGAAGTCCTCCGGGGGGGGGGTCACACATTGATGGGGACATGCTGGACACTGCATTGATGGGGGACATGCTGGTCAGGTCACTGTGCATTGATGGGGCCATGCTGGTCAGGTCACTGTGCATTGATGGGGGACATGCTGGTCACTGTGCATTGATGGGGGACCTGCTGGTCAGGTCACTGTGCATTATTGGGGGATATGCTGGTCAGGTCACTGTGCATTGAATGGGGACATTCTGGACACTGTGCATTGATGGGGGACATGCTGGTCACTGTGTATTGATGGGGGACATGCTGGTCACTGTGCATTGATGGGGGACATGCTGGTCACTGTGCATTGGTGGGGGACATGCTGGTCACTGTGCATTGAATGGGGACATGCTGGACACCGTGCATTGATGGGAGACATGCTGGACACCGTGCATTGATGGGGGACATGCTGGTCACTATGCATTGAATGGGGACATGCTGGTCACTGTGTATTGATGGGGGACATGCTGGTCACTGTGCATTGATGGGGGACATGCTGGTCACTGTGCATTGGTGGGGGACATGCTGGTCACTGTGCATTGAATGGGGACATGCTGGACACCGTGCATTGATGGGAGACATGCTGGACACCGTGCATTGATGGGGGACATGCTGGTCACTATGCATTGAATGGGGACATGCTGGTCACTGTGCATTGATGGGGGACATGCTGGTCACTGTGCATTGATGGGGGACATGCTGGTCACTGTGCATTGGTGGGGGACATGCTGGTCACTGTGCATTGAATGGGGACATGCTGGTCACTGTGCATTGGTGGGGGACATGCTGGACACTGTGCATTGATGGGGGACATGCTGGACACTGTGCATTGATGGGGGACATGCTGGTCACTGTGCATTGAATGGGGACATGCTGGACACTGTGCATTTATGGGGGACATGCTGGACACTGTGCATTGATGGGGGACATGCTGGTCACTGTGCATTGATGGGGGACATGCTGGTCACTGTGCATTGATGGGGGACATGCTGGTCACTGTGCATTGGTGGGGGACATGCTGGTCACTGTGCATTGAATGGGGACATGCTGGACACCGTGCATTGATGGGAGACATGCTGGACACTGTGCATTGATGGGGGACATGCTGGTCACTATGCATTGAATGGGGACATGCTGGTCACTGTGCATTGATGGGGGACATGCTGGTCACTGTGCATTGATGGGGGACATGCTGGTCACTGTGCATTGGTGGGGGACATGCTGGTCACTGTGCATTGAATGGGGACATGCTGGTCACTGTGCATTGGTGGGGGACATGCTGGACACTGTGCATTGATGGGGGACATGCTGGACACTGTGCATTGATGGGGGACATGCTGGTCACTGTGCATTGAATGGGGACATGCTGGACACTGTGCATTTATGGGGGACATGCTGGACACTGTGCATTGATGGGGGACATGCTGGTCACTGTGCATTGATGGGGGACATGCTGGTCACTGTGCATTGATGGGGGACATGCTGGTCACTGTGCATTGATGGGGGACATGCTGGACACTGTGCATTGAATGGGGACATGCTGGACACTTTGCATTGATAGGGGACATGCTGGTCACTGTGCATTGATGGGGGACATGCTGGACACAGTGCATTGATGGGGGACATGCTGGGCCCTTGATTTATTTTGCCCGGGTGCCCTGAGGGTTCAGTCCGCCCCTGGCGGGCTCCATTTTACAAAGGGGCCACGTCACTGTCAGGAGCCCATAGCACCAATCTTACAGATTCCTAGCGCACCTGTGGAAGGACACGGCCACTCTCTTCCCTTTCCCTTGCCGGTTGGTGCAATTGGGTGCCGCGCAGCATATCACCATATATGGCGCCTATATTTTTGGTAGAATATAAAAAAATTTGGGGCCCCACTTTTAGGTTTGCCCAGGGCCACACTTTGTCTAAAACCGGCCCTGGCTGCAGCAGGAGGAAAACCTAGCCTGGGGTCGGTCAGGACAGGTGAAAAAAAAGTAGGAGTAGTGTACTGGCTGTACTAGTCACTCTCTGACTGAGTGAGAAGACTATGTAAAGGGGATCTATTTTAAGGGGAACCTGGCCTGCTGTAAGGGGGGAGATCTAAATGGGGGACGACTGGACCTCACCTCACCTCACCCTGGCCTGCTGTAAGGGGGGATCTATATGGGGGACCTCACCCTGGCCTGCTGTAAGGGGGGATCTATATGGGGGACCTGATTCCCCACATAGAGCCACCCTTACAGTAGGCCAGGGTGAGGTGAGGTCCCCCATATAGATCCCCCCTTACAACAGGCCAGGGTGAGGTTAGGTCTGGGGTCCCCCATATAGATCCCCCCCTTACAGCAGGCCAGGGTCCGGACCTCACCTCACCCTGGCCTGCTGTAAGGGGGGATCTATATGGGGGACGGGACCTCACCTCACCCTGGCCTGCTGTAAGGGGGGATCTATATGGGGGACCTCACCCTGGCCTGCTGTAAGGGGGGGATCTATATAGGGGACCTGATCCCCCATATAGATCCCCCCTTACAGTAGGCCAGGGTGAGGTGAGGTCCCACATATAGATTCCCCCTTACAACAGGCCAGGGTGAGGTTAGGTCTGGGGTCCCCCATATAGATCCCCCCCTTACAGCAGGCCAGGGTCCGGACCTCACATCACCCTGGCCTGCTGTAAGGGGGGGATCTATATGGGGGACGGGACCTCACCTCACCCTGGCCTGCTGTAAGGGGGGATCTATATGGGGGACCTCACCCTGGCCTGCTGTAAGGGGGATCTTTATGGGAGACCTGATCCCCCTTACAGTAGGCCAGGGTGAGGTGAGGTCCCCCATATAGATCCCCCCTTACAACAGGCCAGGGTGAGGTTAGGTCTGGGGACCCCCATATAGATCCCCCCCCTTACAGCAGGCCAGGGCTCGGACCTCACCTCACCCTGGCCTGCTGTAAGGGGGAGATCTATATGGGGGACGGGACCTAACCTCACCCTGGCCTGTTGTAAGGGGGGATCTATATGGGGGACCTCACCTCATCCTGGCCTGCTGTAAGGGTGATCTATATGGGGGACCTGGGATCTATATGGGGGACCTCACCCTGGCCTGCTGTAAGGGGGGATCTATATGGGGGACCAGGTCCCCCATATAGATCCCCCCCTTACAGCAGGCCAGGGTGAGGTGAGGTCCCCCATATAGATTCCCCCTTACAGCAGGCCAGGGTGAGGTGAGGTCCAGGGTCCCCCATATAGAGCCCCCTCACCCTGGCCTACTGTAAGGGGGTGATCTATATGGGGGACCTCACCTCACCCTGACCTGCTGTAAAGGAGGATCTATGGGGGACCTGCCCTGGCCTGCTCTAAAGGGGGATCTATGGGGACCCTGCTCTAAAGGGGATCTATGCCATAGATCCCCCCTTTAGAGCAGGATCCCCATATATCCCCTTTAGAGCAGGCCAGGGCCCCCATAGATCCCCCTTTAGAGCAGGGTCCCCATAGATTCCCCACTTTAAAGAAATGTCCCCATAGATTATATGGGGACCATTCTCTAAACGGGGATCTATGGGGACCCTGCTCTAAAAGGTGATCTATGGAGACCCTTCTCTAAAGGAGGTTCTATGGGGGACCCTGCTCTAAAGGGGGATCTATTTAATTACATCAGTATTTTCATAACAAACAATACATGTGCTTAGGGGGTAAGGGTTCCTTTAACTAATCTAGTGGAAGAGACTCAAGTGCTAACATCCCGCGGGTTAGGGGGTGCAAATTACTTGCCTTGCCCCGGGTGCTGACAACCCACGCTACGCCACTGCTGGAGCTAAGGTTGGCATGGGCAATACGAGCTGGGATACATTTTTTAAAAAGCCTTTTTCATTTTTATCTTATTTTGGGCTGGAATTCTGCTTTAAAGTGTAACTTTAGTCAGAAAATTAAGTCCTGCTAAATTACTTTAGGCTGGCCCCTTTTCCAGGTATAGTTATGTAAGACTCTCTCACTCTGTTCTGCACATGCTCCGTTGCTCTCCATTTTTAGGAATTGACGAGTTTGTATAGGCAGATCTGCTGACAGCCTTAAAGTGGAACTAAACCCTCTCATCCACTACAGCCAAGGAAGCTTCTTCTGTTTAATCTGCAACTGCCATCGTGCTGCACATGTGATCAGTTATGAATCCAGCCATTTGATGGTCTGACCGTTTCGTTGAGGACACAAGCACATGTGACAGTTAGCAATCCTGGCATTCCAGGAATGCAAGTGTTTTTCTAACCACTTTACCACCGGAGGATTTTGCTGTCTTATGTCCAGGCCACTTTTTGCGATTCGGCACTGTGTGACTTTAACTGACAATTGCGCAGTCGTGCAACGCCGTACCCAAACGAAATTTACGTCCTTTTTTTTCCCACAAACAGACCTTTTTTTGGTGGTATTTGATCACCTGTGCGATTTTTACTTTTTGCGCTATAAACAAAAATACCTATGTTTGGTAAAAAAAAATCACAATAAGCGTATTTTGATTGGTTTGCCCAAAAGTTATTGCGTTTACTAACTAAGGGAAAGATTTCAGTAATTTTTGGTGTTTTTTTTTTTTTTAACGAGTAATGGCGGCGATCTGCGATTTTTTTTGCGGGACTGCGACATTGCGGCGGACAAATCGGACCCTTGACTGACATTTTTGACACTTTTGGGGGTACCAGTGATATTTCTACAGTAATCAGTGCTATAAATATGCACTGTTACTGTAAAAATGACACTGGCAGGGAAGGGGTTAATTTTATTGGAGAGGGAGGGGTTAATGTATGCCTGGTGCTTACTAACGTGTGTGGGGGGAGGTGACTGAGTGACACAGGGACAGATCGCATGTTGAACCCTGCAATCTGTCACTGTTTGTCACTTAGGAGATCCGCCCGCTTTGTTTACACAAGCGGGCGGATCTCCACACTCGATTCCCCGACGATCGGGGAAGAGCGGCGGTGATCACCGCCACTCCTCCCCTGGCCCGACTCCCGCTGTGACTGAAAACAGCGAGAGCGAGCCTCCGGCGGCGCGCGAGCGCCACCCACAAGGGGAGGAGTCCAGCGACGTAGATCTACGTCGCTGGACGGGAACGAGCCACTTTGCCGCAGTACAGTCAACATGACTGGTCGGCAAGTGGTTAAACCATTAAATCAATGGGTTTAGTTCTGCTTTATGATTTACTGCTGTTCAGGGGCTCTGGGATTTAGCAAAATAGCAGGCTTTAGTAAGAAGAAACAGAAGCAATGCTGGAGGATATTTACAGCACACACTAATTTTGCACCCCCCACCACCGCACAATTTACCACTGACACCCCCACCAATATGTAATCTCACCAAATTCACCACTGCTGTGTCATTCGGAGGGAATGACACAGTAGTGGTGAATTTGGTGAGGAGATCAGTGGTGAATTGTGTGCGG
Organism: Pelophylax lessonae; assembly: GCF_965119305.1. Classification (NCBI taxonomy): domain Eukaryota; kingdom Metazoa; phylum Chordata; class Amphibia; order Anura; family Ranidae; genus Pelophylax; species Pelophylax lessonae. The sequence continues at coordinate 143,704,394 of NC_138770.1, read as the reverse complement.
GGAGGAGGGGTATGATACAGTGGCGGTGTAGCCCCCCCCCCCAAAACCACATAATTCACCACTGACACCCCCACCCTAATATGTGATCCCCCCACCAAATTCATCACACCTTACCGTCCGCCATCAGAGAAGAGGCAGCGAGCGGCGCTGACCGAGTCGCAGCGCCATGGAGGAGGAAGAAGTTGACTCCAGAGCAGCACGGTCACCAGGGAGTCGGGACGGTGACGGGCGGCGCGCATGCAGGTCGAGACGAGGACTCGGAGGGAGAAGACGTCCAACCGAGTCCCGAGCAGCACGCCAGGCACGGTGACGGCAGTGGCACCAGAGGTAAGTGAAGTCCTCCGGGGGGGGGGTCACACATTGATGGGGACATGCTGGACACTGCATTGATGGGGGACATGCTGGTCAGGTCACTGTGCATTGATGGGGCCATGCTGGTCAGGTCACTGTGCATTGATGGGGGACATGCTGGTCACTGTGCATTGATGGGGGACCTGCTGGTCAGGTCACTGTGCATTATTGGGGGATATGCTGGTCAGGTCACTGTGCATTGAATGGGGACATTCTGGACACTGTGCATTGATGGGGGACATGCTGGTCACTGTGTATTGATGGGGGACATGCTGGTCACTGTGCATTGATGGGGGACATGCTGGTCACTGTGCATTGGTGGGGGACATGCTGGTCACTGTGCATTGAATGGGGACATGCTGGACACCGTGCATTGATGGGAGACATGCTGGACACCGTGCATTGATGGGGGACATGCTGGTCACTATGCATTGAATGGGGACATGCTGGTCACTGTGTATTGATGGGGGACATGCTGGTCACTGTGCATTGATGGGGGACATGCTGGTCACTGTGCATTGGTGGGGGACATGCTGGTCACTGTGCATTGAATGGGGACATGCTGGACACCGTGCATTGATGGGAGACATGCTGGACACCGTGCATTGATGGGGGACATGCTGGTCACTATGCATTGAATGGGGACATGCTGGTCACTGTGCATTGATGGGGGACATGCTGGTCACTGTGCATTGATGGGGGACATGCTGGTCACTGTGCATTGGTGGGGGACATGCTGGTCACTGTGCATTGAATGGGGACATGCTGGTCACTGTGCATTGGTGGGGGACATGCTGGACACTGTGCATTGATGGGGGACATGCTGGACACTGTGCATTGATGGGGGACATGCTGGTCACTGTGCATTGAATGGGGACATGCTGGACACTGTGCATTTATGGGGGACATGCTGGACACTGTGCATTGATGGGGGACATGCTGGTCACTGTGCATTGATGGGGGACATGCTGGTCACTGTGCATTGATGGGGGACATGCTGGTCACTGTGCATTGGTGGGGGACATGCTGGTCACTGTGCATTGAATGGGGACATGCTGGACACCGTGCATTGATGGGAGACATGCTGGACACTGTGCATTGATGGGGGACATGCTGGTCACTATGCATTGAATGGGGACATGCTGGTCACTGTGCATTGATGGGGGACATGCTGGTCACTGTGCATTGATGGGGGACATGCTGGTCACTGTGCATTGGTGGGGGACATGCTGGTCACTGTGCATTGAATGGGGACATGCTGGTCACTGTGCATTGGTGGGGGACATGCTGGACACTGTGCATTGATGGGGGACATGCTGGACACTGTGCATTGATGGGGGACATGCTGGTCACTGTGCATTGAATGGGGACATGCTGGACACTGTGCATTTATGGGGGACATGCTGGACACTGTGCATTGATGGGGGACATGCTGGTCACTGTGCATTGATGGGGGACATGCTGGTCACTGTGCATTGATGGGGGACATGCTGGTCACTGTGCATTGATGGGGGACATGCTGGACACTGTGCATTGAATGGGGACATGCTGGACACTTTGCATTGATAGGGGACATGCTGGTCACTGTGCATTGATGGGGGACATGCTGGACACAGTGCATTGATGGGGGACATGCTGGGCCCTTGATTTATTTTGCCCGGGTGCCCTGAGGGTTCAGTCCGCCCCTGGCGGGCTCCATTTTACAAAGGGGCCACGTCACTGTCAGGAGCCCATAGCACCAATCTTACAGATTCCTAGCGCACCTGTGGAAGGACACGGCCACTCTCTTCCCTTTCCCTTGCCGGTTGGTGCAATTGGGTGCCGCGCAGCATATCACCATATATGGCGCCTATATTTTTGGTAGAATATAAAAAAATTTGGGGCCCCACTTTTAGGTTTGCCCAGGGCCACACTTTGTCTAAAACCGGCCCTGGCTGCAGCAGGAGGAAAACCTAGCCTGGGGTCGGTCAGGACAGGTGAAAAAAAAGTAGGAGTAGTGTACTGGCTGTACTAGTCACTCTCTGACTGAGTGAGAAGACTATGTAAAGGGGATCTATTTTAAGGGGAACCTGGCCTGCTGTAAGGGGGGAGATCTAAATGGGGGACGACTGGACCTCACCTCACCTCACCCTGGCCTGCTGTAAGGGGGGATCTATATGGGGGACCTCACCCTGGCCTGCTGTAAGGGGGGATCTATATGGGGGACCTGATTCCCCACATAGAGCCACCCTTACAGTAGGCCAGGGTGAGGTGAGGTCCCCCATATAGATCCCCCCTTACAACAGGCCAGGGTGAGGTTAGGTCTGGGGTCCCCCATATAGATCCCCCCCTTACAGCAGGCCAGGGTCCGGACCTCACCTCACCCTGGCCTGCTGTAAGGGGGGATCTATATGGGGGACGGGACCTCACCTCACCCTGGCCTGCTGTAAGGGGGGATCTATATGGGGGACCTCACCCTGGCCTGCTGTAAGGGGGGGATCTATATAGGGGACCTGATCCCCCATATAGATCCCCCCTTACAGTAGGCCAGGGTGAGGTGAGGTCCCACATATAGATTCCCCCTTACAACAGGCCAGGGTGAGGTTAGGTCTGGGGTCCCCCATATAGATCCCCCCCTTACAGCAGGCCAGGGTCCGGACCTCACATCACCCTGGCCTGCTGTAAGGGGGGGATCTATATGGGGGACGGGACCTCACCTCACCCTGGCCTGCTGTAAGGGGGGATCTATATGGGGGACCTCACCCTGGCCTGCTGTAAGGGGGATCTTTATGGGAGACCTGATCCCCCTTACAGTAGGCCAGGGTGAGGTGAGGTCCCCCATATAGATCCCCCCTTACAACAGGCCAGGGTGAGGTTAGGTCTGGGGACCCCCATATAGATCCCCCCCCTTACAGCAGGCCAGGGCTCGGACCTCACCTCACCCTGGCCTGCTGTAAGGGGGAGATCTATATGGGGGACGGGACCTAACCTCACCCTGGCCTGTTGTAAGGGGGGATCTATATGGGGGACCTCACCTCATCCTGGCCTGCTGTAAGGGTGATCTATATGGGGGACCTGGGATCTATATGGGGGACCTCACCCTGGCCTGCTGTAAGGGGGGATCTATATGGGGGACCAGGTCCCCCATATAGATCCCCCCCTTACAGCAGGCCAGGGTGAGGTGAGGTCCCCCATATAGATTCCCCCTTACAGCAGGCCAGGGTGAGGTGAGGTCCAGGGTCCCCCATATAGAGCCCCCTCACCCTGGCCTACTGTAAGGGGGTGATCTATATGGGGGACCTCACCTCACCCTGACCTGCTGTAAAGGAGGATCTATGGGGGACCTGCCCTGGCCTGCTCTAAAGGGGGATCTATGGGGACCCTGCTCTAAAGGGGATCTATGCCATAGATCCCCCCTTTAGAGCAGGATCCCCATATATCCCCTTTAGAGCAGGCCAGGGCCCCCATAGATCCCCCTTTAGAGCAGGGTCCCCATAGATTCCCCACTTTAAAGAAATGTCCCCATAGATTATATGGGGACCATTCTCTAAACGGGGATCTATGGGGACCCTGCTCTAAAAGGTGATCTATGGAGACCCTTCTCTAAAGGAGGTTCTATGGGGGACCCTGCTCTAAAGGGGGATCTATTTAATTACATCAGTATTTTCATAACAAACAATACATGTGCTTAGGGGGTAAGGGTTCCTTTAACTAATCTAGTGGAAGAGACTCAAGTGCTAACATCCCGCGGGTTAGGGGGTGCAAATTACTTGCCTTGCCCCGGGTGCTGACAACCCACGCTACGCCACTGCTGGAGCTAAGGTTGGCATGGGCAATACGAGCTGGGATACATTTTTTAAAAAGCCTTTTTCATTTTTATCTTATTTTGGGCTGGAATTCTGCTTTAAAGTGTAACTTTAGTCAGAAAATTAAGTCCTGCTAAATTACTTTAGGCTGGCCCCTTTTCCAGGTATAGTTATGTAAGACTCTCTCACTCTGTTCTGCACATGCTCCGTTGCTCTCCATTTTTAGGAATTGACGAGTTTGTATAGGCAGATCTGCTGACAGCCTTAAAGTGGAACTAAACCCTCTCATCCACTACAGCCAAGGAAGCTTCTTCTGTTTAATCTGCAACTGCCATCGTGCTGCACATGTGATCAGTTATGAATCCAGCCATTTGATGGTCTGACCGTTTCGTTGAGGACACAAGCACATGTGACAGTTAGCAATCCTGGCATTCCAGGAATGCAAGTGTTTTTCTAACCACTTTACCACCGGAGGATTTTGCTGTCTTATGTCCAGGCCACTTTTTGCGATTCGGCACTGTGTGACTTTAACTGACAATTGCGCAGTCGTGCAACGCCGTACCCAAACGAAATTTACGTCCTTTTTTTTCCCACAAACAGACCTTTTTTTGGTGGTATTTGATCACCTGTGCGATTTTTACTTTTTGCGCTATAAACAAAAATACCTATGTTTGGTAAAAAAAAATCACAATAAGCGTATTTTGATTGGTTTGCCCAAAAGTTATTGCGTTTACTAACTAAGGGAAAGATTTCAGTAATTTTTGGTGTTTTTTTTTTTTTTAACGAGTAATGGCGGCGATCTGCGATTTTTTTTGCGGGACTGCGACATTGCGGCGGACAAATCGGACCCTTGACTGACATTTTTGACACTTTTGGGGGTACCAGTGATATTTCTACAGTAATCAGTGCTATAAATATGCACTGTTACTGTAAAAATGACACTGGCAGGGAAGGGGTTAATTTTATTGGAGAGGGAGGGGTTAATGTATGCCTGGTGCTTACTAACGTGTGTGGGGGGAGGTGACTGAGTGACACAGGGACAGATCGCATGTTGAACCCTGCAATCTGTCACTGTTTGTCACTTAGGAGATCCGCCCGCTTTGTTTACACAAGCGGGCGGATCTCCACACTCGATTCCCCGACGATCGGGGAAGAGCGGCGGTGATCACCGCCACTCCTCCCCTGGCCCGACTCCCGCTGTGACTGAAAACAGCGAGAGCGAGCCTCCGGCGGCGCGCGAGCGCCACCCACAAGGGGAGGAGTCCAGCGACGTAGATCTACGTCGCTGGACGGGAACGAGCCACTTTGCCGCAGTACAGTCAACATGACTGGTCGGCAAGTGGTTAAACCATTAAATCAATGGGTTTAGTTCTGCTTTATGATTTACTGCTGTTCAGGGGCTCTGGGATTTAGCAAAATAGCAGGCTTTAGTAAGAAGAAACAGAAGCAATGCTGGAGGATATTTACAGCACACACTAATTTTGGTAGCATAATTATTCATGTGGAATGTATGTTCCTTGCTAAAGAACATTATTATTATTTTTTTTTTTTATCAAGTGTGGGTTTCTTTTGCCTATTCAGTTTGGTTCACAAGTACTTTACTTCTAAAGCTTAAACAGTATGTCCTAGAGTCATTTCACCTTTTTCTGGGTTGTTGGACATAGATTGCTGCTTTATACAGTAAATACATGTGTGGCATTTGTCAAGTTCTTTCAGCAGTTCTTTAAAGCAAGAATTAACTGTCATACTGCACAAAAAGAAATGTCTGTTTAAATGTAGACTGTTTATTTTTTCAGTTTCACTTCTTCATAGTATGACCACAAGGCAACAAAATGCAAATGAAATAGTGCTTACACTTTATTACATCATGTATCATCCTTTAAAAAGAAAGTGCTGGAATAAAAAAAGCAAACATGCATACTCACCTAGATGGGTGCAGCATGTGACCTGTAGGCTTTACACCAAGAACTGAGTGATTACAAACTGCTGATTGCTCAGTTCTCAGTCTTCAGTGAACCTTGGACTGTCAGTCACCAGCTCTCTTCTCTGCCCCTCCAAAGCTCACTGTGCTCAGGAAGGGATGGGAATGGCTGACTCAGGCTCTCAGTGGTGCTCTGAGAGGCTTAACCAGCTGCCTGTCAGACATCTGGGTGAATCCCAACATTATTGTTGGGATCCCTGCAGAGGCTGGGCCGACTCTGTGACATCAGCTGACAGCAGGCTTTAGCCTGCTTTTGGCTGAATGTGGATCACAGAAGTGCAGAACTAAGTGGACTCCTGTGACCCATAGTGGATGTATGGCCAAAAGAAATTGTCCACACAAAATCACAAGCTGGAATGCGAGTTCCTGCTATACAAAGTGTGAATGGGGCCTAAAACGACATGGCAATTATGTAATAGCGCCTGAGGTTTATCATTTCTAAAATATATAGTTTCTGCCATACATTGTTGCAATCCCATTACAGAACACGTACTTAATTAAACTTCCACAAGATGGCAGTGTTTTATTATAAGAAAACGTATTTATATAACTGAACTAATTTTTCTTGGAAGAATATGTCAAAACTATGAGATTTAAAAGTCTTTGTATGATTTAAGCACCTATAGGGTACACCTTGCTTCAAGGCATAAACTGTACAGGGAGAACTACACAGGCGCCTTTTCTCTGATTGCCCTTTCTTATCTAAAATGAAATGAAGACCTTGGTGTCAAATATTGTACTGTTAGCCCCCGCTGTTAGTAGAAAATCAGACTGGGGGACATAAATATTTTCTTGACTTTGTATCTGGCTTAGTAAATGCATATCATTTCTTCCACATCACATTTGACCTTATTAGGATACAGATGCAGTAATACAGATAAGCAATGAATCATGTCTCTGTTTAGACATTAATAGTGACGCCTGTTTAACCACTTGAAGAAGATCAGGAAATAAACCCCTTTCCTGTCCATTTTACAGTTTTCAGTACTGATATACTTTGACTGACAATTACTAGGCAACATTGTACCCATGGATTTTATATAATTTTTGAGACAGAGCTTTCTTTTGGTGGTATTTAACTGCCATTGTTTTTTTTATTTTTTTACTATAAAAGGAAAGTCTTTGATGAACCTGTTTAAGCCTCTTCTGCACCAAGAGCTCTTTTTTGGCAACGTCAAGGTACTCTTACAGTGGGACATTTTAAAGTGACCCTGTCATTATACAGTATAGTTCTTTTAAAACAAGCAATACCAGTAAAAGTAGACAATATATACTATATATATAATACCAGTAAAAGAAGACAATATATATCCGCTTTTCTGCTTCCTGAATCACTTAACATCGATCCTGAGGAACCTTCTACTGAATCATTTCTCAACGGTTCCTCTAGCTGACCTACACATCACCAATATAACCCCTTCATAGAGCAATGTTGGTGGCATGGTAGCAGGGCAGGTGAATGCCTGTATGTAGCACCCTCCTAGGTAGGTGCTAGAGTAAGCGTATTATAGTTTTTGGTTTCTTTGCCTAACAGAGAGAAAGCAGGCAAATCTATGTGCTATCTGCTTAACAGAGAGCTGTGATTGTTTAGCAGAGTCTGCTCATTGTGCTCTGGCACTGCTCATGCTATCTTAAAGTTTCACACTGGTCTAGTAGCTATGGAATGTGCTTTTACAGTTTCACTACTGATATACTTTGATTGGCAATTACTAGGCAACATTGTACCCATGGATTTTATTTAATTTTTCAGACAGAACTTTCTTTTGGTGGTATTTAACTACCATTGTTTTTTATTTTTTTACTATAAAAGGAAAAAAAAACAAACAAACTATTTTTTTTAGTAGTTTGTACATTTCTTTGTTTAAAAAACTATAATATTATATATATCTTCTATAATGTATAAATTTGAAATTTATCAACTCTGATATTCTGACTATTTATCCCCTTTCTCAAAACCCTACAAACACCCTCAAAAGACCATTTTTGTAAAGTAGACACTGCAAGGTATGTAGTAAGATTTTGTAAGAACCATGAAGAGTTTTTTAAGTTGAAATGTTTTGCCACAACTTTTTGGAAATTGAAGAAAGTAAATAAAATTTGATTTTTTTCAATTGTCATTTTAACAAGTTATTTCTCACTCACGGCATAGGCATACTTATACTTACACCCTAAAAGACATTCTGCTTCTCCTCTAGAGTATGGGGATGTGTGAGACTTTTTCACTAGATGCATAGAGGGGCCAGAAATCCAAGGTCACCTTGAGGCTTTGAAGGGGCTTAAGTTAGGCAACTATTTTCCTGACCACCTATCATGGGTTTGGAGGCCCTGGAGTATCAGGACATTAAAAACATCTACAAAATGACCACATTTTGAAAAGCAGACACCCAAGTTATTTTTTAAGATTGAATCTTTTAAAGATTTAAATTTTTTTGCCCCAGGTTTTTGGAAAATGCAGAAAGAAAACGAACATTTATTTTTACACAAAGTTGTAAATTAATAAGATATTTGTCATACACAGCATGAGCAAACATAAATACATCCAAAAACACATTCTGCTACTCTTCCTGAGTATGGAAATACCAAATGTGTGAGACTTTTTTGGCGCCTAGACATAGAGGGTCCCAAAATCCAAGGAGCACTTTCAGGTTTTCAAGGATCATGTAATTTCCTGACTATCACTTTTTGGAGGCCCTGGAGTTTCAGAATAGTAGAAACTCCCATATAAAGTCTGATGGCGTGTCATCTCCATGCTGTCACTGATTGCCTAAAACCAATCCAGGCTTTCCTTCCTGCCCCATCTGAACAGCCACATCCTGCTCAGCAGCCAGTGCCCTTGGTGGCGATTTCCCAGCACCTGCCTTCATCTTCCTGTTTTTCAAGAGATCAGAAGGCCTGCCGTGGCCCAATGCATGCTGGGTGTCTGTATTTATATTTGATGAGCATATGGGCGTGGGGTCTTCCTCTACAGAGAGAGGTCCAGGTGGGGAGGGTGCCTGCCGCCCCTCCTCAGCACAGGCTGCCATGCATCCTCAGGTGGGCGACCTGAAGGCCTAAAAACATTGATGGTGAAACCCATGGATCTCCTGAGAGCTGACTGAGAGAGGATGTCCACAGATCCTTTCTGGTATCACAGAGGAAGGTGGCCTTCTGAGTACAGACCCCCTAAAAGGATCATAGAGACTGGTGCTGTTAAATCCCCCTCTGGGTGTTATAAGCTAGCATAGTGGGTTTAAGCTAAAGGGTGTCTTGAAGAAGCAAGGTCCACTAAATTCTTCCGACTACAAAGGGACTTTGCTATAATCTGGTCTGCTGACCAGTTCTACCGACAGTTTGCTACACAGTTCTAAGAAAGTGGTCTTAGAATGTAAATAGTTGACTTGGAGTATCTTGCTAAATCCCTTCTTCTATCCAAGTTCTCCAAATAAAAATAAAAAACACAACCCCTAGATTGGTATTGGAGACAACGAGAGAAAGAGTGGGAGCACCTGGCTGTGTGAGAAAATAACCTGTGACTGGCTGCAAATTAAACAGTGAGAGAACTGGGAAAACAAAAATTCAACCCGCTCTTATGGGGTAGCACTACATGTATTTACATTTTTCTTTTACAGGTGAAGGCTTGGTTTAAAAAAGCAAAAGGCATAAGGTTAATTTAGATCTGGCAGCCACCTGTATAACTGAAATGCAGGCGGGTACCAGCACAAGTTTAAAACAACTAGACATTATTGTGATCTGATTATCATAAAGTTGGAAATGTGTCAGTAAAAGGAATTAAATCTTGTGACATTTTAAAGGATTTGTACAAATCTGATCTTTTTAAATGTGTGTCCTGCTCTAGTTTTAAGGAAACAGCTTTTGCTCGTTATCAGTCTTGACATTATATTTAATAAAAAGCATGCAATTTCGGATTAAAAATAAAGAAACTGCTCCTGATAGGTAAATGTTAAATAAATGCAGCAGGCAGTAATAATTATAGGGCATTGGTTGTAAAATCAGGCTCTGATCTTTCCATGAAAAACAAGTCCGCAGAGAGTATATTACTCCATGCGGATAACAGCGCTTGCTAAATTAAAAACCTCAGTGAAAAAGTTTATGAAAATGCACAATAACAGTGTGACATTAAAGTGAAATCATACAATAATATAAATAATATAAAAAAGTGCACCAAACAAACATTAATAGTGCCTACATAAGTGTATATTGTGCCTGAAATGTGCACATAAATCTCGGCGACGACAGAATAAAAACAAAACAGCAACTTCCAAACTTCAAAATGGACAGTTCACTCTTCCTGTCGTGAAAGATAGTGCAGCCCTGGAGTAGGGTAATTCAGCCAGATAGAAATGACACCCTGTGTGAAAAGTGAGTGTAGAAATTCCCACTCACCAGACGATGTGGATCCTCCTTGCCTTAAGGCAATAGGATCAAATAGGCATTAATGGTCTCCTTGATCAAGGCACACAGTCTTCAGCTTGTTCTTCGATCCCCCCTTCTCCCCCGTGGCTGAAGGCTTCAAAAGAACTGAGATTGATGGGGTACAAAAACAGAGAGCATACTCCTCCTAGCGTAAATTTGTTTGATACATTTATTACAAGCTCATAAAAGCAGATTGAGCATACAGGCAAATGCTAAAAATAGCAAAAAGGTTCCCCTTTGTAACTCCCCGCGCTTCCCGGTGGGAGCTATATGAGTCGAACCAACCGGGTATCTGCGTGCGTTACACCTACATGAAGTTAGCGTTACAGCGTGCATTCCAATTTGATGTGTTTCGTCATCAACGTGAAGTCTTCAGAATCTGATCTTTCCATATTGCTCAAGTAATAACTGATTAGCGTTTTAAGTTTACATTTCCTGAGCATTTAGAGCAGTGTTGGTCAGCTTACTAGATTTAGGGGGCATCTCTGACATTAGCAAAAGTCTGCAAATAATATTTAGTATAAATAATGCTTGAGAGACTTTCTGAGACTACAGATATACTACAGGAGATGATCCGATGCTGCAAACATGCTACAGATGTAGTTGGAGACTAGGATCATGCTGAAAATGTGGCTAGAGGCTAAGGGCATGCTACAGGTGTTGATGGAGAATGAGGACATTCTGCAAGTGCAATTGGAGACTGTGTCATGGTCTGGAGTCAGGCTCCAAGGCCAATACCTATAGCAGTGGAGCAGCACCCACTGACAAGCGGGACAGGTATACACGCAGGTCACCCTGGCGGATGATGCGGGTTCTTCTATGCAGGATGTGGAAACCTTACAAGCGGACCTGAACAAAATAATGGGGTGGGCAACTACATGGCAGATGAGGTTTAATGTTTAAAAATGTAAAGTAATGCACTTGGGCATCAGAAACACGAAAGCAAGCTACTCACTAGGGGCCGGGGGGACCTCTGGGTGAATCTAAGATGGAAAAGGACCTGGGGGTCCTAGTGGACAACAGGCTTGGCAGTGGCATGCAATGCCAAGCCGCTGCAAGCAAAGCCAACAAAATACTGGCATATATAAAAATGAGGATTCACTCCAGAAATAAAGAGATTATTCTCCCACTCTACAAGACTCTGGTCTGGCCACATCTGGAGTATTCCGTCCAGGTCTGGACACCGGTCCTCAGGAAGGATGTGCTGGAACTGGAGAGAGTCCAGAGAAGGGCAACAAAGCTAATAAAGGGACTGGAGGACCTCAGCTATGAGGAAAGACTACAAGCATTGAACTTATTCTTTCTGGAGAAGAGACGCTTGAGAGGGGATATGATATCAATGTACAAATACTGTAGTGGTGATGACCCTAGCATAAGGAACTCACTAAAACTAGAGGAAAAACGGTTTAACCTTAAAATACGTAACGGGTTCTTTACTGTCAGAGCAGTAAGGATGTGGAATTCTCTTCCACAAACAGTAGTATCAGCAGGGAGCATTGATAGTTTCAAAAAACTATTAGATGGGCACCTTAAAGACCACAACATAAAGGGGTATACAATGTACAGTTAACAGCAAACACACACACACATCATAGGTTGAACTGGATGGACTGATGTCCAAAGGTTGGTAATAAAGGGCAGCAAAGATACGGACGGCAGCAGGAAAGACAAAAGCACAATAATCTGGCAAACAGGAAGTGCAGAGACATGGCTTAAATCAGGAAGTTTATTGGAGAAGCAAAGAGTTCAAGGTTAAAGACAAACAAGATTCAAGGCAGGATCATTTTAGGAATTGTCCAGGGAGCTGTCCAGCATTTCAAGTTGCTCAGCAAGCAGAGTCATTGCCAGACACAGACGATGTCCCAGGTTCATATTTGGGCCCTGACAGACTGAGAACATGCTGCTACTATCTCTGGTGACTGGGAACATGTTAAAGGTAAAGTTGGAGATCAAGAAAATCCTTCAGGTATAGCTGGAGACTGAGGAAATTATGAAGTTGAAGAGTGAGGATATTCTGCAGGTGTAGTTATAGACTGAGCACATTATGCAAGTGTAGTCAGAGACTGGATTTATGCTGCAGGTACAGTTGAGGATCAAATTCATCCTGCAGGTGTACTTAGAGAATGTGGATAAGCTGTAAATGTATTTTGAGACTAAGAACATGCTGAAGGAAAATTTTGAGATTAAGGACATACTACAGGTATAGTCGGAGACCGCCGGAGATGATCTTAGACCAAAGTTATATGACAGTGGATCACTGCTTTTTTACAGATCATTGTAAACCCACATTCATGCTCCTTACTTCCCCCTTAAATGACTGTCACCACATCTGATATCCCCACAGCAAGGGCCTTAATTGAATAACAGGGAAAAAAAAGGCTGAAAGCACAAAAAAAAACAAGATTAAATGAAATAATATGCCAAGCTATTTAACTAGCAGAAGCCAGTCTGATTAAACATTTTCCAACACTGCCCTCAGTTTTGGTACTCGCAGTATAGGTAAAGGTCAGCAGTCCTGGCATTGTGACTACTTTAGTACCATACAGCAGTTTTTTGTACTACACATATGGTGCTACAGAGAGAGCTTTTTCTGAACCCCTTATTATTTGGACCCAGCGTAGAGCAAAGCAAGGTGTTTTCACCCTTCAAGTCACAGAAGGCACAGCCATAGTTCATGAATACTTACCTTTATAGTGTTTCAGGTTACATAGTAAAAATGAAATCCTAATAACTTTATTGGGATCTAAACTGGCTTTGTTTCTGGTGAATTTGTCTTGAGAAAGGTGAGCTGTGCCCCGTCAAAATATTGATTATAATAAACAATGTGTTATATAATATATATTCTTCCTGGTGTTAAGTTCTTGAACGAACAGGTGTTTTGTTTATTTTATGCTATGGACTTGCTATACAAAACCATCATGCATTGAAATGTGTTTGTTTGCTGAATTGCCGAATAAAAGTGCACAACAAACCTGTCTGGACTGTTCCTGGGTGGCCAGAAAAATAATTGAATCATACTATCAGTACAGTGACATATATTCATGGGATTCAAGGAATGCTCTATGTAAGAGGATGAGCACACCCCAGATTTGTATCAAGCCCAGAAAAAATGTATTACTGGTCAGAGGATATAGCCTAAAATAAAATAACATAAAACATTATACATAAGAATATGGCAGAACACAAAGCCTATTGAAAAAGTATTGTATGTGAAATCTACATCATATATAAAAATAGGGTTACAACAAGGAAATATAAAATGGTCTGATATTTGAAGCACCGTCTTAGCGTAGGATGCTAGGTAAATTTCGTTTTTGGTTCCTTCTGTAATCAAGGAAGCAGTGATCCTTTGTCCTTGTCTGTTCAGTGTTTTAAAGTCTGGGAGTTTGATTGCTTCCCCCCTGCCTCAGAAGAAGATTCCAGAGCTTAGGGAGGGAGGTCCAAATAACCAGCCTGAATATTTAGCATACTCCAGCCAATCCCTGGAGAGGAGTGTCTAGATGGAGACTAGAAAGGTGATAGTCTGAAGCATTGGAGAGCATTGGAGAGCATACTCCAGCCAATCCCTGGAGAGGAGTGTCTAGATGGAGACTAGAAAGGTGATAGTCTGAAGCATTGGAGAGCTGGGTCCCTTCTCCCCCGATGAGGGTTTCAGAGCCTGAGGGGCTGCTGACCTTAAGCAGCCAATGGACTGTGCAGTTGTTCTAAAGGCCTCAGCGGTGTCACGGCTGAGGGCTCTGGATGGATCTTTTGAGAAGCTGGCTTAAGGACCTCATCACAAAGGGATCTGGTTTGGAGAAGGACTGTCTCACTCACTGGACTATGTCTGGAGGAAGCTGGAAGGTGGCAGCTGTCCTGGGAACTCTACATGGATCCCTGTGACTGTGCAGTGTTCTGAAAATTGCATTGTCTACCAGTAGTTGTTCATAGGTGCAAGGTAACCAGATGCCTCTGAAACTTGCCTCATGGTCCCCAGCAGTGAGGTCTTGGCCTGTTCAGAAAGTTACCTCTTAGTCTTCAGCTGTGGGGGCTTAGACTGTCCAAAATTTGCGTTTACTTAACGAGAAGATTGTCCTCTAACTGCTACATGCTAATCGTATCCATGCCCTAATCCGTTTCCTGTTAAAGTTTCTTCAAGCAATAAATCTTAAAAAGGCGTCCCCTAGACTGCGGTGTGAATGGACAGATGCTTGCAGTGGTGGGCAGAATCTGTTCTTTTGGGGAAGAACCAGGTAATACCAGCAGCTCCAATGGGGGTAGCAATACATACCATTAGAAATATAGTTACAAAAGCACTGAAACAATAAAAGCAATAATTATGGAAGCACCATGTATAATATACAATAAGAAAAATTCCATGATCAAATTACTCACAAACCAATAAACAAGAATAAGCAAAAATGCTATTAGTAAAACCTTTGCTCACCAGGAGGTAGTCTCAGATAATCTCAATTATTGTATTTAAACATACAGTATATCTTCTAAAGGGCACAAATATAGTAATACAAGAAAATACACAATGATAAATGAAGTAGCAGTTCCAGACATTCGCTGTGCAGCAATTTCTCAAACTGCTTATGTCTTCTCTTGTCATAATCTCTTTTTTGGTCTTTAGAATATATATATATACAGTGATACAGTATATATGATGTTCCCATTCTTTTACATACTATTTTGACTACTCCAGGGACTCCTAGAGAAAACCTAGCTGACAGAGCACTGCCTATTAGAACACCCATAGTGGGTCCAGCGCTCAACCAACATACCTTTTGATAAAGTAAACTTGTTGCAGAGCCCTGTTACAATAAGCCTGCGTTTGTGGCAGTGTTAATTTTGTCGACTAAAACCGACTAAACCATTTTCGTCGACTAAATTAACACAATTTTAAAATACGACTAAAACTAAAACAATTCAGATGACTAAAATACGACTAAAACTAAAATGGCATTTTAGTCTTAAGACTAAAATACGACTAAAACTAAAATGGCATTTTAGTCAAAAGACTATAACTAAAACTAAATCGAAATTTGCTGCCAAAATTAACACTGGTGCATGCTCAAAGCTTAATACCATAAATAATAACATATTAGATTTTTCACTCCAGGACCAGCAGTAGTATATAATGAGTTTGGAAATTGTAGAGAAATGCTTAAATAATGCATTACAAATTACAATTGAACTACACCCATTCGATTATAGATGACTAAAATTAGTTTGTCGACTAAAATGTAGGACGTTTTAGTCGACTAAAATGTACTGGAGTTTTAGTCGATGAAATACGACTAAAACTAAAACACTTGCAGAAGACTAAAATGGGACTAAAACTAAAATGCCATTTTAGTCCTAAGACTAAGACTAAAACTAAATTGAAATTTGCTGCCAAAATTAACACTGGTTTGTGGGAAGGGTGTATAGTTTTGGGACAAAGCCTAGCAGAATGTCCAATTAGATACTTGATGTAAAGATCACCTGCAAAGAAAATATTTTAAATGGTATGTTGAGGGCAATCATTTCTAATACAAAGCTGACTTGTCTAGAATTCCCTTAGAAAGAGTCATTGAACATTCCCTTTCACCTATCATAGGAGCTATCAGACTGATAGCTGACATTGCCAAAAAACACAGTAACTGTCCAATATCACAATTTCTGCTTAAAAGTTGGCACTTTTAAAATACATCGTATTTGGGAATGTTGTGTGCAGCCTATTCAAATAATCCAAATAATGTGTTTTTTTTTGTTTTGGCCATAGTGGATCTTTTGGATCTATAATATTTTATAGAAGCGCACCTTTTAATGCATTGTAAATCTTCCTACCTTCATCTTGTATTTTTCACCTGTATAAGATGTGTATAGATTATGTACAGTAATTTATTTGTGTCGTTTGTTGGGCTCTACCCACAGCTTATAGTAGAGTAAATCTTCACATTCCTTTGTCAGCAATTTCTGTTTAATGTCTGCTGGAAAAGGCAATGTCCTGAATGCAAAAGACAAACTGTTTTTTTTTTTTTTCTCTGAAAAATACTGACACATTTTCTGTTGACATCCTATCACAGAAACTCATTTTATATACTAAAATAATCAATATTACAAATGAATCAATATCTAAAATTAATAAATATTCATAGCAAGCAATATGATTTTGCTTTATAAAAACTGAAATGTTACTAAGCAGGACACAAAAAGATGGGTGAAGAAAAAACATAACAGGGTAATAAAATAATGAGATGTTGGCAAATGCATGACCTTATACATCCATATCCACATGAGACCATTCACAGGTTGCAAATGACAGATAAAGGTAACCAACATATTGCAAGAAACTCCTAGTGGCCACTGACATGTTGTTAAGAATTATTAGAGGCTTCCGATATGTTTGAAGAGACTACTTGGGTCTACCAGCACAATAAAGGGGACAATTAGTGACTACCAACATGTAAAAAATACTAGAGATCACTTACATACTGCAAGAGTTAACTATAGATAGATATCAATTCACTTCCAGGATGACTAGAGAGCACCAATATGGTGCAGGAGACAACTAGATATTGACAACATACTGAAAGAGGTGACACAAGACCACCAACATGCTGAAAGAGATGACTCAACACCACCACTTTTCTAAAAGAGATGACTAATGTCCACTAACATGCTAAAAGTGATGACTATAGATCACCAACATAATAAAGGAAATTAATATAGATCACCAACATGCTGAAACAGGTGACTAAAGACCACCAACATGCTGAAAGAGATGACTCAAGATCTCCAACATTCTAAACGAGATGACTCAAGACAACCAACGTGCTAAAATGATGACTAGAGATCACCAGCGTGATAGAGGAAATGACTAGAAATCACCAACATGCTGAAAAAGGCGACACGAGAACACCAACATGCTGAAAGAGATGACTCAAGACCACCAACATTCTAAAAGAGATGACTAAAGACCACCAACATGCTAAAATTGATGACTAGAGATTACCAACATGATAAAGGAAATTACTATAGATGACCAACATGCTGAAACAGGTGACTAAAGACCACCAACATGTTGAAAGAGATGTCTCAAGACCACCAACATTCTAAAAGAGATGGCTCAAGACAAACAACATGCTAAAAGTAATGACTAGAGATCACCAACATGCTGAAAGAGGTGACACAAGACCACCAACAATCTAAAAGAGATGACTCAAGGCAACCAACATGCTAAAAGTTATGACTACAGATCTCCAACATGATAGAGGAAATGACTAAAGAACACCAACATGCTAAAAGAGGTGACACAAGACCACCAACATTCTGAAAGAGATGACTAAAGACCACCAACATGCTAAAAGTGATGACTAGAGATCACCAAGATAATAAAGGAAATGACTATAGATCACCAACATGCTAAAAAAGATTACTAAAGTTCATTATCATGCAAAAAGAAATAGCTAGAGACCACCAACATTCTAAAAGAGTTGACTGGAGACCACCAACATGTTAAAAAAAGATGACTAAAGACTGCCATCATGCTAACAGAGATGAAAAGACCACCAACATGCTACAAAAGATGACTAAAGTCATTATCATGCTAAAAGAAATGGCCAGAGACCACTAACATTTTCAAAGAGTTGACTGGAGATACATGCTAAAAAAGATGACAAAAGACGATCATGATGCTAACAGAGATGACTAGAGACCACTTATGCCCCATACACACGTGCAGATTATCTGAAGACTTTTGTCTGCAGACTTACCAAAACCATATAATATGAGGTCAAACCTAAACACTTTCAATTTGTATGCAATCTGGCAGGCCCTTGCACTACATAGAAAAGGTAAATCTGAAGACAAAAGTCTTCAGATAATCTGCACGTGTGTATGGGGCATTACACACTACAAGAGACATTTTCGGACAATTTGGGACCACAGACATGCTGCCGTCATGGGCTTCCACAGGTAGGGGCAAGGGGGGAAAATGCCCCCCCCCCCCCGGAATCTCAGCATCCCCTTTCAAGTGGTTGTTAAGCCACTTAATACCATCCTGTCTGGTCTGTTTAATAATCCTGTGTGCCCCTGTGTTTGTGTATGTGTTTTAAAAAAACAAAGCTCTTCTTAACCAGTTTTCAGAGGGCCGAGCACCGCTCACGTGACCCGTCAGCTTTCTCTTCTCCCCGTCTGACAGCTTCCTGCAGCAGGCGGGGCAGAGGATTCCTCACTGATGTCAGTCGGGAAGGGAAAAGGAGGGGAGAGGGAGAGGAGGAGAGTGGCGGCGGGTCATGTGAGCGATGAGTGGCGCTCTAAAAACTTGTAAAGAATGGCTTATTTTTATAAAACACAGACACAGGGGCACACAGGATTATTAAACAGACTGTAGACAGGATATGAAGCTTTAAATGAAACTACAGCAGCAAGAGGAGGGGGGGGGCACTGAAACAGGAGAAGACAGGCAGGGAGAGAGGGGGGAGAGAGGACAGAGGAGGACAGAAGGGCTGCGGATGGCGGAGGCACGTAAACTGACCACAGTGTCAGGGCTCAGCAGCCATGATATATCGTGGTCAGTTTACAGAGGGGAGGAAATAGCATGGCAGGATCAGCCAAATTACACAGCAAAGTACTGTGCTGTATAACATGCTTTAAGGGAGCAGGACAAATTTTATTTTTTATTTTTTTTAGATTAACAAATGCTTTAAAAATAAATGCTGCTGTTTGCTCTTTAAAAATAAATACTCAAAATAAGTGTAATGATTAAGCCCCTCCCCTTCATGACATTGTTGAAAAGGGCGGAGCATGGGTGACCTTAAAATGATGCCCCCCCCCCCACTGAAAAAAGTTCTGTGGACGCCCATGGCTGCCGTAGTGACAACTAGAAGTCAATGACATGCTACTTAAGACAAAAAGACTGCCAAAAAAGTTAAAGGAGATAGCAGGACTATACTTATTAAAAACAACCCAAATAATAAACATAAAAAATAATAAATAAAGATAAATTAACAGTTACCTCATAAATAAAATGCACGCAACTTCAAATCAATAGCAAAGGAGAGTCTAATTAAACCTGTGCAAATATAAACATACCGTGTTTACCCGAAAATAAGACCGGGTCTTATATTAATTTTGGCTACAAAAAACACACTAGGGCTTATTTTTAGGGGATGTCTTATTTATTTACTGCACGTACAATAAATTTTCATTTATTCAAAAACAGTCATGTCACCATGACGATCTTAAAGTGGTTGTAACCCTAACAAAAAAAGAATCCTGATTCTTTAAGGCATGATAGACAGCACAGTGCTTGTATTGTGCCATTTACCCCTCTTTTTGTTCTAAAAAACCTGGAATAAAACAATAAAATGTTTTTAAAAAAGTTCCTGCGTCCCCTGTCTTCTTAGGAGTCAGCATTAGGACATTCAGTAATCCCAAAAATAAGCCTTGATTAAAGGCGTTATAAAATTATATAATCCGTTTTGTAAAAAGATTATAGAGTGTGCAGTGTGTCTCTTTTTGTAACTTTATAGTAGAAAATACCTTATTTACAGTGCCATTGGGTGCTCACATGACCCACCGGAGCTCTTCTTCCCCGCTTTCAGCACTGCAGAGTGAGGGGCCACTGACGTAAACCGCGAGGAGAGGAGATCTACCTCAGGTCATATGAGCGCCCAGCGCGCTGTAAATAATCTATTTTCCACAATAAAGTTACAAAAGGAGACACACTGCACATTATATAATCTTTTTTACAAAATGGATTAAATGTTTTTAGAACGACTTTAACTAGGGCTTATTTTAGGGGTAGGGCTTATATTGCAGCCATCCCCAAAATTAACGCTAGGTCTTATTTTCAGGGTTGGGCTTATTTTCAGGGAAACAGGGTATGAATGTTATACCAGGAAATATACAAAGCATACATTATAAATAAAATATAGTCCATACACATCTATACTGTAAGTCCATAATGGGTGTGTAGGGGGTCAGCCCCTTGAATGACTAAACTCCATTACACTGTACTTCTATTGAGAAATTCCCACAGACTGTCATGCATCTTTCAGCCACAAGATGTCACTGTTGTTGCTTTAAGTGAAAAGGATCTTTCTGGAAAGGAGGAGGGAGCAGGAAGTTCCTGGGACGGTGTGGTGTTCGTCTCTCTATGGCTGTGCTGAGCTGAGAAAAGGGACTGCATGCTGTGGCCTTGAGAGGGCATATAGACTGTATAATCCAGGGACAGAGCAACAGGATCTTGCCAGAGGAGACAGAGCTGAACTGTGGTACTACGGACTGCAGCTGAGAACCAGAGAAAGAGAGGAGAGAACATCCCAGAGCACCTCAAGCAAGTTACAGAGCAAGGGGCCAGACTGCAGTGACCTCCAAGTGACAGAACAAGATAAACAACCTGCAAAGAAACCCAGACCAGTGCATAAGAGACTGCAGCTACAGTCAGCAAGGGACAGATCCAGAGACCTGACTGCATCCACCATCACAGAGACTGAGATAAAGCAGCTGTACCTACAGAACTGTGAGTGTGCACCGGTGCTAATCTGTGGCAGGGCATAGAGCAGGTTTCTGTAGACAGAGCATTGCAGCAACATGTCCCGGTTAGCGGGAATCAGATAGGATCATATAACAGAGTAGCCTGTATTTCTGTGTGTGCGTTGGCGGGAGCGCCATTTTATGTATCACGTTGCAGTTAACTTTGCTGTAAACTTATGTAATCTGTTATTACTGTTAACATCATTCTCCGGCCATTATACTCTGTTGGTTAATAAAGTCGGTATCTGCTTCAGCCTCATTGTCTGCCAGGGGCGTACCGTGGGGTTGGCCAGAACGGCGCCCGCCAGGGGCGCAGGCCGAGGGGGGGCGCAAAAACATTGGCAGTGAAGCAGTGAATTACTGCTCCTCCGTGCAGCCTGCGTCCCCCGGCGGCCGGCGCCCCCCTTTTTTTCACCTCGCCTTCCGTTCCGTCCATAATATACAGCTTTAATGACTGTGATCCCCGGCGGCCCCGCCCCCTGCTGTGTTTGTAATGGATGGTGTCTGTCCCTGTCCACACGGCTGCTCGTGGACAAGTGCTGCCCTTGAGATGAGCGGGAGATGTTGCTGCTGATCCGAGGTGAGGAGGAGGGGGGGGGAGCGGGAGCGCGCCCGGTGACAAGTTCACGGGGGGGGGGGGGTTAGTGTGTGTCTGCAGGGAGCCAGTCCGTGATGCTGTGTGAGGTACAATGGAGAGAGAGTGTGCAGATCGGTATATGTGATCTCTGGGGAGGAGGTCCTCTGGCTCTGCCCATTGTGTGTCTGGGAGAATTCCATACAGTGCACTGCACACAATGTCACGCCCCCCCCACTCCTTGTCACCTGCCCTCTCTCTTTCTGTCACCTACCCCTCTGTCACCTACCCTGTCTCTCTCTGTCACCTGCCCTCTCTCTCTGTCACCTGCCCTCTCTCTCTCTGTCACCTACCCTGTCTCTCTCTGTCACCTGCCCTCTCTCTCTCTGTCACCTGCCCTCTCTCTCTCTCTGTCACCTACCCTCTCTCTCTCTGTCACCTGCCCTCTCTCTCTCTGTCACCTACCCCCTCTCTCTCTGTCACCTACCCTCTCTCTCTCTGTCACCTGCCCTCTCTCTCTCTGTCACCTACCCTGTCTCTCTCTGTCACCTGCCCTCTCTCTCTCTCTGTCACCTACCCTGTCTCTCTCTGTCACCTGCCCCCTCTCTCTCTGTCACCTGCCCTCTCTCCTTGTCACCTGCCCTCTGTCACCCCCCCCGACACTCCTTGTCACCTGCCCTCTCTCTCTCTGTCACCTGCCCTCTCTCTCTCTCTGTCACCTGCCCTCTCTCTCTCTCTCTCTGTCACCTACCCTCTCTCTCTCTGTCACCTGCCCCATCTCTCTCTGTCACCTGCCCCCTCTCTCTCTGTCACCCCCCCACTCCTTGTCACCTGCCCTCTCTCTCTGTCACCTACCCTCTCTCTCTGTCACCTACCCTCTCTCTGTCACCTGCCCCCTCTCTCTCTGTCACCTGCCCCCTCTCTCTCAGTCACCTGCCCCCTCTCTCTCTGTCACCTGCCCCCTCTCTCTGTCACCTGCCCCCTCTCTCTGTCACCTGCCCCCTCTCACTCTGTCACCTGCCCCCTCTCTCTCTGTCACCTGCCCTCTCTCTCTCTGTCACCTGCCCCCTCTCTCTCTGTCACCTACCCTCTCTCTCTCTGTCACCCCCCCCACTCCTTGTCACTTGCCCTCTCTCTGTCACCCCCCCACTCCTTGTCACCTGCCCTCTCTCTCTGTCACCTATCCTCTCTCTCTCTGTCACCTGCCCCCTCTCTCTCTGTCACCTGCCCCCTCTCTCTGTGTCACCTACCCTCTCTCTCTCTCTCTCTGTCACCTACCCTCTCTCTCTCTCTCTGTCACCCCCCCACTCCTTGTCACCTGCCCTCTCTCTCTCTCTGTCACCCCCTCCCACTCCTTGTCACCTGCCCTCTCTCTCTCTCTCTGTCACCTGCCCTCTCTCTCTCTGTCACCTGCCCCCTCTCTCTCTGTCACCTGCCCTCTCTCTCTGTCACCTGCCCCCCTCTCTCTGTCACCTGCCCCCTCTCTCTGTCACTCTGTCACCTGCCCCCTCTCTCTCTGTCACCTGCCCCCTCTCTCCCTGTCACCTGCCCCCTCTCTCTCTGTCACCTGCCCCCTCTCTCTCTGTCACCTGCCCCCTCTCTCTCTCTGTCACCTGCCCTCTCTCTCTCTCTGTCACCTGCCCCCTCTCTCTCTGTTACCTGCCCCCTCTCTCTCTGTCACCTTCCCCCTCTCTCTCTGTCACCTGCCCCCTCTCTCTCTGTCACCTGCCCCCTCTCTCTCTGTCAACCGCCCCCTCTCTCTCTCTCTGTCACCTGCCCTCTCTCTCTCTCTGTCACCTGCCCCCTCTCTCCCTGTCACCTGCCCCCTCTCTCTCTGTCACCTGCCCCCTCTCTCTCTGTCACCTGCCCCCTCTCTCTCTGTCAGCTGCCCTCTCTCTCTCTCTGTCACCTGCCCCCTCTCTCTCTGTCACCTGCCCCCTCTCTCTCTGTCACCTGCCCCCTCTCTCTCTGTCACCTGCCCTCTCTCTCTCTCTGTCACCTGCCCTCTCTCTCTCTCTTTCTCTCTGTCATCCCTTCTCTCTGTTACCCCCTCTCTCTGTAATCTGTAACCCCCCCCCCCGTCTCTCTCTGTCAAACTCTCTCTCCTTTTGGGGGTGGGGCGCCGATACAGTTCCTCGCCAAGGGCGCTGGAGACCCTAGGTACGCCTCTGTTGTCTGCTGTACCGTACTTGAATTCTGCATTGCGGTCCCCTACTCCTCTGACCACTACAGGTGTCTAATCATGGACTTATATATTTTTTATGGACTATATTTTATTTATGATGTATGCCTTGTATATTTCCTATTATGACATTTACATGTTTATATTTGCACAACACATGCTTCAAGCAGATGATTCTTTACTATTGATCTGACTTTACAGGACTATGCTTAGGTTGATTTCCATGACAATATGAAACTCTACACATCTCTGATGCTTCTCTTTTTTGGAAATAATAGTGGAAAAATGCTGCTCAGTGCTGTAAAAACTATGCTCAACTTTCTGTTTTGTCTTTATAAAGAAATGAAAACCTTAATGTGTATGTAGCACCCACCTAGGTAGGTGCTAGGAAAAAGTATAGTTTGCTCTGCCTGCTTCACAGGGGAGCCTGATCAGTAGTTAGGCCTGTTATATGTGTCCATGTGTGATTCATCTGGTCTGAGGGAGTGTCCCCGCTTTATCCTATAGGGGAGCCTGTTGGACAGTGGAGGAAACCCAGCCAGTGACACACAGGCTTTTATGACTATCCCAGTGGGTAGGCACAACAGTGGTGCATCCTGGGATATGTTATAAAAGCCACGGGCACATGTGACAGGGTGTCTTTGGGCGGGAAGCCAGGTCCCAGAAGGAGGGTGACAGCTGTCTCCCCTCCTGCTGCTGAGGAAGGTGGTCACAGGCGGTCGGCCTTGTGGACCAGAAGTGTTGTTCTGAGCCAGGAGGTCCAGTGGATGCTGACAGAGGGAGTTGGAGACAGAGCGACCCAGGGAAAAACAGTGTCCGTGAGTACTGGGGAGCTTGCCAGGGGTTTGCCCAGGACGGGGGACCACTCCAAGAGGGTGTCAGTGGACAGAAGGTCAGCGCACACAGTCAGTGAGAAAGGGGGTGCCAAGTTAGACCCTGAAGAGTAATCTAAGTGAGAGTAAACATTCTCTATTTTCACTTCAGTGGCAAGGTGAAGGAGCGGCCTTGCCACATTCTACAGTCAGTTGTCTTTAGGAATTGTGCATAGTTCAAGTTGGAGTATCCCACTCATTCCCTTCTCTCATCCAAGTTGTAAAATAAAATACAAAAAACAAAATCCCCTGGACTGTTCATTGTCTGAGCCAAGAACTTTTAATGTCGTGTGTCTGCTTTTAGTTGCTAATGGTAACCAAGGGGAACCCAAAAAGTGTAATTCTCAGCACCTTCCTAGGGGGCAGTGCTACACGTAAAAGATTTATTTAAAAAATATATGGCTAAAGGCCATCAACATGTTCCAAGAGATGAGTAAAGACAACTGAGATGCTCCAACAGACATCCAGAGACCACTCACATGCTCCAACAGACTACTACAGACCGCTAACATGTTCCAAAATATAACTGAAAACCAATGACATGACTACTTGAAACCGCTTATATGCTTCAAAAGACTTCTAAAAAACACTTTAGCCTCCAGCTGCTATACTCAACAGATCTCTGGAACTGTGTCCCATAGACTGACTGCTCTGGCACCTGGCTTCTGCTCCTCTACTAAAGCAAAGGAATTCCAGCATCAACACTATACAAACTCTTCCTCACAGGAATCCCTTTAGCACTTAGGCTTTGCTCACCACAAGAGGAGGAAGAGGGCCAAGAGGACCTATGACGTAATTTTATGCTGAGGAGGATGCTCTGAATGGGGGGGTTGGTACCCTGGGGAGCTTGGAAGTTGGGTTTTAGGCTAACTTCTATTTCAGTGTTACTTGGTCATATCAGGCTGATGTAGCACTACTCCCTGATTCTGACTGGAATCTTTCCGTTGCCAAGGGCAACCATTATTGTGCAATTTCCTCTTCATCCCACCCTCACTATCTTCTGTAGAGCAGGCCTCACACTTGTTTTGAGCATTAGAACACAATCTCGGAAGCAAAAATGGCAATTTTGAAAATTTTCTTCAGTAACCCAGGGCGACATCCTGGACGAGCCCCCAAATGTGGCACTACTCAATTGGGAGCTGCTGATGACGGGTTTTCCTGGGTTACCCATAGCAACAGTACAATAATTCAGCAACTGCAAAGTGCCTGGCTCATTTAAGAAACAGTCTAGGAGTTTTGTTTTTTATGGTTTTATTGAGAACTTGGATAGAAGAAGGGAATGAGTGGGATACTCCAACTTGAATAAACTATGCACAATTTGCTGGGACATTAGATATAATTGAATGCGGCAAGGCCGCTATTTCACCTTGTCACTAGTGATGAAGTAGTATTTAATGAACCGCTTTAGATAAGCTGTACTGTACTGCAGAACACTCTTCAGGGCCCTCCCTGGCACCCCCTTTGTTCCTATTCTTCAGGGCTTTCTACATGACACCCCCTTTACTGTAATACTCTCTGTGTGAGCTAGCTCCTTGATCCCCTGACTTCACTGGAGTGGTCCCCCTTCCTGGGCCAGACCATTTGGCAGATCCCTCAGTACTCACAGACACTGTTTTTCCCAATAGACTCTGCCAGCAGCTCCACCGTAAGTTACACCGGATCCTCTGCAGCTCAGCTCCACACCTGGTTCACTAGGTCGACCGCCTAAGACCACCTTCCTCACACACTGCAGGAGGAGAGAAAGCCGTCCACGTCCTCTTGGGACTCTGCTTTCTGCCAAAGACACCCTGTCATATGTCCCCCCGGCTTTTATGAGCAATCCCAGGATGCATTGCAAAAATGCCCTCCCACTATGACTCCCACAAAAGCCAATGTGTCACTGGCTAGGTTTCCTCCACTTTCCAACAAGCTCCCTCATTGGATACAGTGGGGACACTCCCTCAGACCCAGTGAATCACACCTGGAGACATGCAACAGGCAACCTAACAGATCAGGCTCCCCTTATAAGCAGAAGGAGGAAATAGATGTGTTTTCCTAGCACCTACCTAGGAGGGTGCTACACTTAGAAAGTATGGACAACTCCTGAGTCACCTGCACACATGTATCACAAACCCAGCTCCAGACATCCTGGGCCACAACATCCATTTCTTCTACTACTAGTTAGAAATGTAGGCAGGAGAGTTGACGTTTTTGTGGACTGAAAGCTAATTTCCAGCAGACTGTACAATCCATAAACAAAATAAATTGTGGGTGATTGATAACTCTGATATCTGGCAGCGTATTTTTTTCCTGGGAGTGGGTACCTTTTTCTGACAGGTATCTGCTCCCACCTCTGCAACTTTGGAAGTTTGCCCCTCCCCCACTCCCAATTTTCTGCAGGGTAAGTCTGAACGCCCAGCAAGATCTCACATATGCTCAGTGGGGAGACAGCTGTAAAACAGCAGGAAGTCACAGTTGGCCTCCCAGAGCCAAGATGGCGGTTTTGGGAATCCGAAGACAGGTGAAGAACTGTCCCATGTGAAGACAGATCTAGATCCCTGGGCAGGTGAGTACCTGTTTAGCCACTTAAGCCCCGGAGAATTTGGCTGCTCAAAGACCAGGGCCTATTTTGCGACTGCGTGAATTTAACAGACAATTGCGCGGTCGTGCGACACTGTACCAAAATGAAATTGATGTCCATTTTTTCCCACAAACAGAGCTTTCTTTTGGTGGTATTTGATCACCTGTGCGATTTTTACTTTTTGCGCTATAAACAAAAGAAGAGCGACAATTTTGAAAAAATAACAATATTTTTCACATTTTTTTTATATGAAATTCTCAAAAAAAATGTAAAAATCAAAATTTTTTAACATTTTAGGCCAATTTGTTTTCTGCTACATATTTTTGGTAAAAAAAATCTCAATAAGCGGATTTTGATTGGTTTGCGCAAGTTATTGCGTTTACTAGCTACGGGAAAGATTTATGTCATTTTTATTGTTTTCTTTTTTAACTAGTAATGGCGGCGATCTGCGATTTTTTTTGCGGGACTGCGACATTGCGGCGGACAGATCGGACCCCTTACTGACATTTTTTACACTTTTGGGAGTACCAGTGACATTACTACAGTAATCAGTGCTATAAATATGCACTGTTACTGTAAAAATGACACGGGCAGGGAAGGGGTAAACTTTATTAGTGATCATCAAAGGGTTAAGTGTGTCCCTAGGGGCGTGATTCTAACTGTCAAGGGGCGTGGCTTGTGATGTAACCACAGAGACATACGATCCTACGTAGCAGGATTGTGTAGTCTCTGCAGTTACACCAGGGAGAATGACAGGCGGCTTTCTCCCTCTCCAGTGGGAGATCGCGAGTGACCTGCGGACATCGGAGCTAGAGGCTCGTGGGTGAGTGACGTACCGGTACGTCACTTTGCCTAGGAGGGGCTGACCGCCGCAGTATATGTACTTGCAGCGTGGTTAATAAAAGTCATCAGCTACACCATTTGTAGCTGCTGACTCAATTTTTTTAAAGCCCTCTTTAAGTAGATGATGACTACTTTGTTGGTGGAAAGGCTTTTGGTTTAGGTGCTAAGCTGGCCAAAAATCAATAGGCTAGCTTCTCACTGCTGAAACCCCAAAGCCGTGCGACTTGTTTGCGAATTTTATGATTTAACATTACAGTCTATGGCAGTCAAGTCGTGACAAAGTCGCATTGGTTACGACACCCACTACGGCACTTGGCATTATGGCACCCATTGAAATAATTGTGTTTTGACTTGTCATGAGACATTATCTGTCAGAAGTTTCATGATAAGTCGCATTCATGTGAACCGGGGATAAAAGTCAAGCCAAGTGATGCTCCCAGTTTCCCTTTTTCTCATGTTTTAGAGGGCAAATAACAAGTGTCTAAGACAGTTGGAAGTGTTCATTGTCAAACATGGAGAACTTCGAGCCTTTCTGAAAATCTCCCCGTGAGAAGATAATAATAGAGTTTTAATAAAGTGAATGATTAGAAGTACCACATACGCTGCTAATCTTGGACTAAAGCTGGTCATACATTAGTAGATTTTTAAATGAACGTTTGTACGAAAACTCATACGAACATTTATACTAAAATTCTCAGTACATTCGATGACTAGAAGAATGTTGCTTGAAAGTACTTCAGAACTTTGTTTGCTGTTAACATTTGATTTCGTACTGAATGGACATTCCCAAATAAAAACCAGAAAAATTTTTTCATTCTGCTCCTTCAAATTTTCTCATTACTGCAATAAAAAATGAAAGCTGATTTGACCTCACTAATGATTAGAAAAATTAAAACAAATTTGTACAAAAGTCTGCTGGTGTATGACCAGTTTAAGGTTTCAGGTCTTGGTGGTTGGGCAAAAAGAGCGGTCTCCCTGTCGTTAACTAGCCTTTGGAGGCATTCTAATGGTACTTGGGGTCCTTAGTTTTGCTAGGATCCTGGGAGAAGCCCAGTAATACCATTTACACCTAGGCCAGCATTCTGAAGTCACGGCGTAAAGTACGTTTTTGTTCTTCAGTGGCAGAGCCAGAGGGCTAGCTGGGGTGGCAATTGCCACCCCAGACGACATCCTTGCCACCCCTGTTGCCACCCCGCTCGCGCTAGCTGAACGAGAGGGCGCCTGTGCAGCAAGTTCTCTGTGACTGTGTGAATGAGCGCGGTGAGCGGCAGCGGCGCCGTGAGCCGCTGCACAGCTAACCAATCACGCGTGCCTGCACACCTGATTGGTTCGCTGTGCTGCTACTCACCGTGAGTAGCGGCACAGCGAACCAATCAGGTGTGCAGGCACGTGTGATTGGTTAGCTGTGCAGCGGCTCACGGCGCCGCTGCTGCTCACCGCGCTCAGTCGCAGAGAACTAGCTGCACAGACGCCCACTCGTTCACTTCTTCTTCTTCTACCTGCTGTAACCTTAGGTAAGTCTCTCTGGTTTATGCATGATTGAAGGGGACACGGCATGCTGGTCACTACATTTATGGGTTGGGATGCTGGTCACTATATTGATGGATTGGGATGCTGGTCACTATATTGATTGATTGGGATGCTGGTCACTATATTGATGGATTGGGATGCTGGTCACTACATTGATGGGTTGGGATGCTGGTCACTATATTGATGGATTGGGATGCTGGTCACTATATTGATGGATTGGGATGCTGGTCACTATATTGATGGGTTGGGATGCTGGTCACTATATTGATGGATTGATGGGTTGGGATGCTGGTCACTACATTGATGGGTTGGGATGCTGGTCACTATATTGATGGATTGGGATGCTGGTCACTATATTGATGGATTGGGATGCTGGTCACTATATTGATGGATTGATGTGTGTGTGTGTATATATATATATATATATATATATATACATACACACGCATGTATATTGACCCCCCAAAATAATACCTTGTCACCCCTTTGCCACCCTTGTTTTAAAAGTTTAGCTCCGCCACTGTTGTTCTTTTGAATGTTTTTTCTATTTTTCGCAGTGAACTAGCATTTTTATAATTGGGGCTGGAGGGCATCCCTATTAGTGAACCTTGTATTTATATTAAAGATTCAGTTTAACTGACTCCTATAGCACTTTGTACAGTTCCATGAGAGGTTATGGCCAATAAATTTGCAGTGCTGATGCCTCCTAACTGTGAAACCAAATAGGTGACTAGAGGCAGGGTGGCAGCAGCATAAAACCGTAATGTGTGCCCCTACCCCTAATAATTACTATAACTTCTGAAGCCCCACTTTCCTCTTCTACAGAACCTTTTCTGTTTCAGTTTTTGGAATTCATTTTTATATCATTTTATTCTGCATCTCCCTGTTTTGAAATATCAGTAAGGTTTAATAATCCTGTATTGAATTTTATTGTAACTGTACTGTCTACCCTCATGTTGAAAAGTGATGCGCCAAATTTTGGCGCTATATAAATCTTGTATAATAATAAAAATAATAATTTCTAATGTGTAACAATATTTTTCACATACTTTCTAGTAACAGAGAATTCCAGCAGATGGCAGTACTGGCATTAAAATAAAGCTCACCATACATATATGACTGTTAAATGGTAGCATGTTTCTTCTGTATCAGCAGATGTTTAGAATTAGAACTACAGAAAAGTACAAATACAGTCAAAAGTGTAAATTAAAGAGGCACATTTAGAAAATGTATTTAACCACTTAAGGACCGGAAGGTTTTACCCCCCTAATGACCAGGCCATTTTTTTGCGATTTGGCACTGCGTTACTTTAACTGACAATTGAACGGTTGTGCAATGTTGTACCCAAATAAATTAATGTATTTTTTTCCCCACAAATAGAGCTTTCTTTTGATCACCTCTGCGATTTTTATTTTTTGCGATATAAACAAAAAAAAAGTGACAATTCTGAAAAAAAATCCCAATATTTTTTACTTTCTGCTATAAAACATTCCCAATAAAAAAAATGTAAAAAATCTTTTTTTTAATCATTTTGGCCAATATGTATTCTGCTACAAATTTTTGGTAAAAAAAATCCCAATAAGTGTATATTGATTGGTTTGCGCAAAATTCATCGCATTTACAAACTAGGGGAAAGATTTATGTCATTTTTATTTATTTAGTTTTTTTTTTTAAACTGGTAATGGCAGCGATCAACGATTTTTAGCAGGACTGTGACATTGCGGCGGAAAGATCAGACACCTAACTGACATATTTGACACTTTTGGGGGGACCAGTGGCATTACTACAGTAATTAGTGCTAAACATATGCACAGTTACTGTACTAATGACACTGGCAGGGAAGGGGTTAACAGCAGGGGTAATCAAAGGGTTAAATGTGTGCCTAGGGGATTCTTTCTAACTGTGTGGGGGTTGTATTCACTGGAAGAACACAGAGACCTGTGTTCCTAAATAAACTTAAAATTCTGGCGCTCAAGGCATAAATTATATATATAAAGTATATCAGCTTCAGCAGTCCATTAAAATGTCCATATCAAATGGGTGAATAGGCTGTGGGTTATCAGTAAACAATAAGCACTAGGGCAGAGATCTACTCTGGAGTGAAGCCGACTCTGGATGGAATGTCAAAAGGAAAACAGAAGAGTGCAATATTTTATTAAACATGAAGCAGAAAATCAGCCAAGTGACAACTCACATGAAGTGTAAAAAAAGTAAGCTGATCTGCGGTGAAGCTCCAGCAGCGAGAGGGTCCATGCATCCAACCTGGGGAATGAGAAGCTGCAGTGTGGCGTGTAGTACCCAGCAAGGATAAGGTATTTCTGGGTACTCACTTGGCGGACCGCAGGATGGAACACAGCTCCGGCTGGCGTTTGACGTCCAGGGCCGCTGATAGGGGGGGACCACCAGCCCTCTTGTCGGGGGCCCGAGCACACAGGGGGGCCCACACAGAGAGGGGGATTAGTGATGGACAACAAATACAGATTTCTTCCTCCAGCACCTGAATCTGATCTGTCCCTGTCCCTGCTATCAGCTTTTATCCGTTGAGAAAGAGACAGTTGTCCCTCACTAATGCCCCTCCCTTGTGTGCCCCTCCCAGCACTTACATAGTTGCCAACATTTGAAAAAAATTTGCAGGGACACTTTGCAGCACAGCTATCAATTACTTACCACACCCACTTCCCCGAAGCTCCGCCCACTCTGCATAATTACTCTCCGCCTACTTATCAGATTATAGGGTCTACTTCATAAAGAGAGAATTACAGGAATTTGAAAAGGGAATTGAAAACTTGAAGCCAAAGTAGCAGAGTTGGAATAATTCTCCCATTCAGACGCACTACTTCTGCCTAAAGTTTAAAATTCTCATCACAATTCCCTGCAATTCTAAAGTGTCAGATTGTCGGAAGGTGCTCTGCCTCCCCCTGCTGGCGGATTTCGGAAAGTGCACCATGCTGTCACCCTGCCTCCGGTGACACGTTCAATTTGCGACAGGTGGGAAGAGTGAGCGGGCACTGAGAGAGAGAGACAACCTGCTGCCAGAACTACAACACCTAGCTGGGGTGAGAGCGACACTGTGTGGAACAAAATTAAAAAAAAATAATTTTTTTTTTTTTTTTTTTAATGATTTACATTGTCCCTGATTAACAGAGACAATGTAAATTACCCGGGACAGGCTCCTTTTTGCCGGGATTGTCCCAGGAAAAACGGAACAGTTGGCAGGTATGCACTTAGGCTACATTCACACCTGAGCGTAGCGTTTTTGCGCGTTTTTTACCGCGATTTTACCGTGATTTACAGGCGTTTTTACAGGCGTTTTTTGTGCAGGCGTTTTTGGATTGAATAGAGACCAATGGAAAACGCCTGTAATCTGCCCAAAAAAAAGCTCATGTACTTTTTTGAGCGTTGGGCGTTTTTCTTACAGCGTCAAAACGCTCAGATGTGAACAGGGGCCATTGAAATGAATAGGATTTGTCTTGTTGGGCGTTTTGAGAGCTGATCCTAGAGAAGAAAAACTCCCCAAAAACGCCCCAAAACGCCCACATGTGAACGGAGCCTTATCTCTGCTCAGGAGTTTATTTGTAAATTGTAACTTTGTTTTTCTCTCTCTGTCTCTCTGATCACTGAGCTCCAACTTACCCAGCCTGTATGTTTTTCTCATCTCATCTTCTTTTTTATTTAACATAGTTTTTTACAAGTGAGGCAATAAACCCCATGATCAGTGGAACAGTTATACAAATTCTCTAAGAAATATGTCTTGTCTTTGTGTATAAATCTTTTTTTGGCCATATGTGATAAAATCACAGGTCTTGCATAGTGCTTTGAGACAGGGATACATCCCTTTAAGAGGAAGAAGACGCAAAGGCTTAGGGTCTTTTAATTCTTTCAGTTTACTTGAGGCTATTTTGTTTTGAGAGTAGGGGCTCTCCTATAAGTGACCTTTGGCCTATCCCCCAAGAGAGACTTAAGGTGGGGATCTAGTTTTAGGATATTCAATTTTTTTATATTGATCGTGATACCGCGTGATAAATCTGACTGGTAGATCCTCGCCTGGTTTAGCAGTTTTAGGTGGCTTATTGGAAAGATACAAGCTGTAGGCCTTATCGACCAATGTATCTGGGTACCCTTTTTCCAAAGATTTTTGTCTGAGAAGAGTACTCTGGGCAATATAATCAGAATCGCTTGTACAATTCTGTCCCTTTGCCCTTTGGGTATGTTATTGATCCATTGCGGATGGTGGCAACTCTTGAAATGCAGATAAGAGTTGCCAACAGTGGGTTTTGTGTAATTACGGGCAAAAATGTTATTGCCCTCATGGCCAAGTCAAATCTAGGATAAATGCAGCCTATTTAGAATTCAGAATTCAGCATGGAGTCTTTTAGTAGGAAATATTGTGTAGCAGCCATGCCTATGTCATGTAGAATGGATGTATAAAGTGAATCCACATTCAGAGATAACCATAAATAGGAATCATCCCAGGAATAGGGGGCCAGAAGTTCCAATAGCTGTAAAGAGTGTTGTTGTATATGTAACACCGTCCTAGGTAGGTGCTAGGAAAAAAGCATATGGCTGACCCTGTCTGCATATTAGGTTTTCACATGCTTCCAGGTGTGACCTGTTGTGCCTTGGGAGTCTCCCCACTGTTTCCAATGAGGGCTCTTATTGCACAGTGGAGGAAACCTAGCCAATAGCACACCAGGGCTTATGGCTATCTCAGTGGGCTGAGTTTGCCGAAATGCACCCTGGGGTGAGTTTTAAGTCTGAGGGGAGCATGTGACAGGGCATCTTTGGTGGGAAGCAGAGTCCCAGGAGGAGGGTGACAGGTGTCTCTCCAACTGTCAGTGATAGTGAAGGTGTCCTGGGCAGTCGGCCTAGAGGACGAAGGTTGAGCTGAGCTGCAGAGAGAGAGATCCTGAGTGCTGTGGACCGAGTGGAGCTGCTGGGCAGAAGTTTCGGGGAAAAACAGTGTCGTGAGTACTCAAAACCGCCCGGGGGTCTGCCTAGGAGAGGGGACCACTCCAGAAGGACAGAGAGATCCAGGAGCCAGCTAATCTGTGGAGAAGGCTTAGAGAAAGGGGGTACCAGTGTCTAAGCGCTGAAGATAAGTGAGAGGAAGAGGGTGCCGGTGTGGGCCCTAAAGTATTTAGCAGTGCAGCAGTAGTACAAATAGCTACCTCAGCAAGGAGTGCTTAAGGGAGCTCAAGAGGACTTCTTTATTTGAGAAAGCAGTCCAAAGTCAGTTTGGAGTTAACAGGCAGCAAGCCAGCGTTAACCAGCCTCAACCGGCGTTGACTGGCATCTAGCCAGCGTCAAGTCGGCGCCAATCGGCATTTTTCAGTTGTCCCTAGCAAATTGTGCATAGTTGAGCCAAAGGAGTATCCCACTCATTCCCTTCTTCTATCGAAGTTCTCAATAAATACAAAAAACCCAAAGATTTGCACATATGGTGGAGATGCTTCCTCCAGCCTTTCTGGAGGATGGTTCACGAGATCACTTGCCGAGTCACCTCCTACACCTTAGACTTCACGCCGGACCAATACTTGCTTCACCATACGTCCCTGCCACTACCTCAAGTCCTTAGCTATGCATATGGTTAACGCCGCCAGGATGTGTATTCTCATATATTGGAAATCTACGTACGTTCCAACTCAGGCGGAATAGTTATTAGAATTAACAAAACGGAAGAGATGGAAGAACTAATTCTTACATCCCAGGATAGAATACACAAATTTCATGCCACATGGTTGTGTTGGTCTGCTTTTAAATCCTCACTGCCGTACGTGGAGGTGATGGGGACTGTTCCACTTGCATAGGTTGGACTGACCCGCATGGCTGGTGGGTCCGGGCGCCCCTGGGGGGGGGGGGCTGTGGCATGCACCTGGCGCGTCTTCCCCCATGTCTTTCCTCTTCTCCCCTCCGCTTTCGTTCACTCCTATAACTTTCTCCGTTCCTTCTGGACCTTTCCCCCTGTCATGGACTTGCAATAGTTTGGCAAAGCTTACCTGTCCCATCATGTCTGTATTAGAGGTCAGACTGCACTTCTGGTTCCTTTTTATCACCTCTCCTTCCTGTTCCTGCCCCACCCAGGTCATCACAGGAAGCCTATATTAACCAGTGCACTGCAGGCCTGCTTTGCTGTTCAACAGTATTAGTTCCTGTTTCCTGTTTGCCGTGTGCTTGAAACTACTCCTCTGTGTACCGACTTTGGCTTGTCTCTGACTATTCCTGTTTGCCTGTTACCCTGACCTTTGGCCTGTCCATTGACTACCCTTGTCTGCCTGTTACCCCGACCTCGGCTTACCCTTCACCATTCTGTGTGTCCTGAGTGGCTGCTTCCCTTCTCTCCCTACGGAGCGTGACCTGGGGGACCCCAGGGGCCGCGACCTGGGCCCAGCTGCAGCGAAGTCCATCCTCACCACTAGAGGCCCTGGTGAACACCTGCTGGGTCTTAGACTCCGTGCTTCCGGTCCATCCGCAGCAGTCTGCTATAGGGTTCACTACCTTGCGCTGCACCCCTGCCTCCAACAGGGTGCAGTTGTCACCTGGCCACAGGTGACCTGACACCCCCATCCTTTTCACTACCCAAACCTTTCCCTTCCCTTTTTTTTTTTTTCTCCACCTTGTCCTGCTGGCTCTGATGTGGTGGAGAGCCCGATTGTGATCGACCCCATGGGCGGGTCGGGTTGCTCCACTCCTCTATATAAGCACGGCTATCTGAACTCTGATTGTTGCTCATTCGGACACTATATGTGTCCCATGCTTTGGACATTTCTACTTGACTTATCATTGTACATGTTGCTGTTACAATTTTGAAAAACAAAAAAAATAAAATTTTGTGTAATGTTAATAAACTATTTTGATGGAAAAAAAAACCAAAGATACTGGACTGGTCATTTTCTCAGTGCTCACACTTGGAGGAACATGCACAAAGGTACTTTTGTGGACCCAGGGAGACCCATATCCAGCAAAACAGCTGGGAATCCTGCTACATATATATAATTGGAGATTTTAAGCTAATGGTTGAAGAAATGTATCAATAAAATGAGAAGCCACTTGTAATACTATTCATAGATGCTACAATGGGGCGGCCTGAAGGATGTTGTAAAACTCTTGTGAATTTTTGGTAGATGGTAAAAGTAAGGTGTATCAGTGGAATGTTGTGGGCGCCAGCTGGACTGTAGGGGTTTGAGAAGGTTGTTGTCAGTGAGATAGGAGCTCATACCACTGTGGACTGTTAGAAGAACAACAGCAAAGTCGCTTTTATATACTGTGAATTATGTATGCACTATACCTATCTATGCAGCAGGTGGTGCTGTGGTAATATAGTGTAATGTACATTTATAGCTATGATATGAGGAAGCATTATCTTTCTCAGTGTATGTTCTTGTATGCATCTGCTTCCTGTTCCATGTAAAGTTATGTTCTACAATTCTCCATGCAAGTAAAGCTGTTTGCTGTATTCAAGATGCTTCCAGCGCATCATTTTAATACTCTGCCAACATGGACAAGGTGTTCAGCTTGGAGGCAAATGGGAGCAGGGAGATGGGTCTTAAGTTATTTAAACAGGTGGGGTCTAGTGAGTGAGGTGGGACATGGAAAGGAGTTTGGCAACTTCCTCAGTGGTAACAGGGCTGAAGGAGAAAAGTACTGAGTCCAGTGTTGGACCTGGTGTGTTGGTTTGGGGAGGAAGCTGGGAGCTGGATAGCTGATCACGAATTGTGTTGATTTTGTTTTTAAAATGATTGGCTATCTCCTGGGCAGTTAGAAATTTGGTGGGTGGAGGCAGTGGGGGTGAAGTAAGGAATTAAGGGTAGAAAAGAATTAACAAGGTTTGATTGAGAGCGTTTGGATGGGATTGGTGTAGTAGGTTTGTTTAGTAGTGTGGGGGAAGGAGTTGCATTTGAGAAGGGCAGATTTGTAGAGGGGGAAGTCTTGCAGGGATTTAGCTTTATGCCATGCTCCCTCAAGAGCATGGCTGCATCTCTTGAGACTTCTAGTGTCATCTGTTTGCCAGGGTTGTAGCAGGCGAGGCCAGGTTCTGCGTGTAGAAAGAGGAGTGAGTGTGTCCAGGAAGGATTAGTCCCCGTTCACACTGGGGCGACCTGTGAGGCGACCTGGTCGCCTCACAGGTCGCCTTCCATAGGGAAGCTGCGGACCCGTTCTAATAGGAGCGACACAAGTCGCTCCGATTTAGAAAAAGGGTCCGGAGCTTCTTTGGGGCGACCCGGAGCGACCGTCATAGACTTTAATGTTATGAAGTCCGTGCCGGCCGCTCCGAGGTCGCGGGGCGAGCAGCGCGCCGTGACCTCGGAGGTCGCCCCGGGAAGTAGCGTCACTGCTATGTGAATGGGGCCTTACAGTATGTTGTTGTAGACGGAAAATGGCAGGAGAGGGGTGAGATAATATCATAAAGGCAGTCAGTAGCAGAATGAAGAAGGGAAGGGTTGAGGTGATGAAGGTTCCTGCAGGTAAATGTTTTCAGGTCGACTCCATGGGGGGTAGGAGGCAGGGAGAGTTTGAAATGGGTAAGGTTGGGATCGAAGAGAGGAAAGGGGGCATTAAAGAGGTTGCAGGTAGTGCAGAGGTGGGAAAATACGAGGTTGAGAGTGTTGCCATTGGAGTGAGTGGTGGTTTGTCCTCATTGTGTTAGGTTAAAAGAGGAAGTTAAGTTGAGTAGTTGAGAAGTGGCTGATGATGGCAGGTACTTCAGAGGAGAGAAACTTCAAAACTAGCCTACTTCAAACTTCAAGATAGTTAATCTAAACTATCTTAAAGTTTGTAAACTTACTTTGAGAAGATCGACACACATTTACTTCCTTAAACCGGTAGTAAAGCCAGTATGCTGATTTATAGCTACAGGTAAGCCTATAACAAGGCTTACCTGTAGGTAAAATGAATATCTCCTACATGTGCACCATTTAGGAGATAGTCACCCAGGGTGCAGAAAGTGACGTCACCGGCACATGCGCTGTGAAGGTCCGGCATACCTTGACGGAACTACAGAGCTTCCTGCAAGAACCAAGGGCTCCAGCATGCGTGCTTGGGAGTGACGTCACCGCTAATCACAAACTCAGAAGAAAGACCGGGAGAAGAAGTCAGCCCTCTCAGAGGTGACAGCATGCCGCTGGAGGACTTTGCTCTAAGGTAAGTGTTATATTCTCCGTGTTGTGAGAGACACAGGACTCTGATCTGGAACAACGGATGTTTATTCAGTACTCACTGTACACTCCAACATGACTTACAGGACAGCTCGGTATATCAATGCATCTCTTACATGTGTCTAAGATGGCCACTCTGCCCCTTGACCCTTGTCATCACTCCTGGGTGGAGCCAGCCTTAAAGTAACAGTACATGTGAAACCCTTCAGGTATAACAGTAAGCATTTGATAATGTGCTAGAATGTGATGCATACTAGCACATTAAGCCATTGTCTTACAGGTGTTTTTTTTTTTTTTAACCAGCCGTGTTTTACAACCGCTTTAAATTCTGTGACATATATTCAGTATGCCCTGTGAACAGGCACTGCTGTGTCACACATTTCACAGAGTCTGCCTTCTAAACGAATGAGGCGCTGAGAGGAGGAATTTAAGGAGGCGGAGTCAGGACAGTAATCACAGTTTGCAAACAGCAAGGTACCATGGGATATGAAATCTTATGCAAGGAATACAGGAAGTTGTGGAAAGATGTCCAGCAGACAGGCAGCACTCTCAATGTGAAAATACATTTTAAAGTAAGCTTATATTGGATTGTCAAATATAGCTATTGTTTGTGAAGCTCTCTTTTGGGGAGGGGTTATGAGAAATGGCCTTCCCCAACCACTATAATACCCTAAAATGTAAATAGTAAAGGTAATGTATAGGTGAACAAGAGAACCAGAACCTTTGCTACATGGCAGAGTTAGATTTAAAATAAAAGTTGGCAGTGCCTCCACCCAGGATGGGTTCTCTGTGAGTAGAGGGATTCCCTTCTTGGAAAATGAACCAGTAATCTAATCAAAGTAATTGGGAGCTGAACTACTTCAACCAGCATATAGTATTAACCATAAGTATATAGATGCACCCACGTATAGAAATAATACAAGCTATATCAATAATACATACATCTAATACATAAACATGTATTATCAGGAAAGGACCCAACAAGAGTTCTGGTGGAATTCCACACATATAAACTATATTGTCAAAAGTATTGGGACGCCTGCCTTTATACACCTATGAACTGTAATGGCATCCTAGTCTTTGTCCGTAGGGTTCAATATTGAGTTGGCCCACCCTTTACAGCTATAACAGCTTCAACTCCTCAGGGAAGGCTGTCCACAAGGTTTAGGAGTGTGCCTATGGGAATGTTTGACCATTCTTCCAGAAGTGCATTTGTGAGGTCAGGCACTGATGTTAGAGAGAAGGCCTGACTCACAGTCTCTGCTCTAATTCATCCCAAAGCTGTTCTATCGGGTTAAGGTCAGGACTCTGTACAGGCCACTCAAGTTCCTCCACCCCAAACTCGCCCATCCATGTCTTTTTGGGAGAACCGTGCTTTGTGCACTGTTCTCCCAAACTGTTCTCACAAAGTTGGGAGCATGAAATCGTTCAAAATGTTTTGGTATGCTGACGCCTTAAGAGTTCCCTTCACTAGAACTAAGGGGCTAAGCCCAACCTCTAAAAAACAACCTCACACCATAACCCCCCCTCCACCAAATGATTTGGATCAGTCCACAAAGCAAGATCCACAAAGAACTCCTGACCTCTCCCCCTTGACGAGTGCCCCCATAGCAAGCCACTTGCTTTGGGGGCACTCATGCATGCTCTCACCTGACATTGTTCATTGACACACAGAGTGCGGCGCAGCCCCGCCCATTGCTCCCTCCTCAGTGACTGTGATTAACAGCAACTGTCAGCTCTCGTTGTTGCCTCTCTGTCCAATGAGGGAAGAGCTGCTGCTCTCCTGCGTATCACTGGATCGAGATTGGGCCCAGGTAAGTAGAAGGGGGACTGGGGGAGGGGGGGGGGTGCTGCACTCAGAAGGTTTTTTACCTTAATAGAGAGAATGCATTAAGTAAAAAAAAAAAAATACACCTTCTGCCTTTAGAACCACTTTAATTGAACATGTTGAAGTTAGAAGCTGATTCGGTACTATGCACAGCTGCACCAGATTCTAGGTGATCCTTTCTTAGTAAATTCCCCTTCATTTGTCAAACAAAGAAGCATTGTTCAGGTTGGAAATTTCAGCTGATCCTCCATTGTTCTTATGCCAATGCAAAGATCAGTGCTAATGTCATGTATCCAAATGCATACTGCTACCATGGGTGAAATTACATAGGTTGCCAGCCTGCATACACATAACTTTGTGAAGAAAAGGAAGAAAGATCTTCAGGTGTTTGGTTTTTGAACATTTTGACCTCTGTCTTTTGTGTTTATCCAGCTTTAGGTAACCTGCTGAGACTTTTTGTTCTATTGCTGCTGGAGAGCCACAAATTGCCTTCACTATTTCTGCACAAAATTCCCCATCGGCTGGCGTTTGACATTTTACGTGCATGCTGCCTTTATCCAGGTCTTTCACATGAGTGATATTTAGAGGTGTGCTGTTTAATTGTGTTTGTATGACATGTTTTTACGCTCTGTGAAGTGTAAAAGTTGCAGTTTCCACCTTGTAATTTGTGTGTTCCTGTCTTTTCATTATTAATGTTCACTGAGAGTGTTTATATTTGTAGTTGGTGGTGTTATTAGCTGCTCACAAATCTGGTTTTCCAGCACCTCTTTTCGGCTATGGATACACATATTTATTGCATGTATATATATAAATGGACTTCATAAAAATGCAGCTTTAAGAAAGTCTTTGAGTGTAAATTGCAGCATGGAAATCGTTACTCCCTACTGTCATTAAGATACTATATAGGTTTGCAGGGCATATAGTCCATAGCAAGAAATGAAATTCCTGATGTTATTAATCCAGTACAAATTTGTAGAGTGCTGCATAAACCTTGATCAGCTCTATACCGTCACTGCTGTATACAGCTTTCCTCTGCACTATAAAAACAGTATATAACCTATGCTACCTAACACCACTAATACAAAATACTATTTTTCTATACTGAGCAGGGCAGCCAGAAATGTTTTGGCCCCTTACACAGCTTTAGGGCTGGGTCCCCCCCCCCCCCGGGCCCAGGGCCCGCCCACTTGGCGTCTCACCTAAATGCCCACTAGCCATCCCACCAAGTCCTTCAGTGCACCCACTTTTATTTTAACACTCTTACACCTTAATATATGAAAATGAATCCAATCCAGCAAAGAGACATGCCCATATATTCAGCAAAGAGATGGCCCAATCCAGCAAAGAGACACCCCATATATTCAGCAAAAAGACATCCCAATCCAGCAAATAGGCATCCCCATATATTCCACAAAGAGACATCCCCATATATTAAGCAAAGAGACATCCCAATCCAACAAAGAGGCATCCCATATATTCAACAAAGAGACATCTCAATCCAGCAGAGACATCCCAATCCTGCTCTAGAGACAGCCCCATATATTCAACGAAGAGACAGCCCCCATATATTAAGCAAAGGAGGTACATCCCCATATATATTTGGGAAAGAGACAGCAAAATCCAGCAAAGAGACAGCATAATCCAGCAAAGAGACATCCCATTGGCTGCATCTGCTCACTTTGTAGCTGACCTGCTTAGCAATTGCTAGGTACTACAGCAGCAACAACTGTCTCATTGGTTGGGGCTTGGGCAGCCGGGCCCCTCAGAACGCCCAGGCTCCCTACATGTGTATGGACTGATGAAACCCTGATGGTGGCCCTGATACCAAGCTGCACATGTATAGCTAAGTGTACATTCTTGGAATTCCTTGGTGCTGACCGAGGATCACCTAACTCCTGCAAATGCACGTGAGAGGTAGGTGATCCCAGGCTGGCCAATCAAGATGGCAAAATACATGGAACATGGTGTGGTGTGTAACAGATTAGCACCAACGTCTGAAGTGGATGCACCTAACAAGCACTTTACAGATTACTTGGATTAGAAATTTTCTGTTTCATTGATGTTGTATTTCACTGGATAGATTTTGCATATTATTCCATTCACTCTCACTAAGTTGGTGGACTATTTATGCCAATGTTTTCACTTTACCTTACAGCAGCTATATTTAATCTTAAAGTGGAACTTTACTCTCACAGTCAACTTTGACTATTTTTAATCCTTTACTGCTAACATTAGTACATTGATAGGAAAGTATATTTTATTTACTTGTTTAAAACTTTTTTTTTCTTTCATATTTCTGCATTTACTTCCTGGTTTTAAATACCTAGGCAAATGATGTCATACATCCCAGTCTTCAGGAGGGGAAGAGGGGCTTTCTCAGCTAAGCATACCTTCCTGCCTGCATGCCTAAACTAAGGGCAGCTGGATTCCAGGTAGTAAATGCTAAATGAATCATTTGCCCTTACTCAAGATGACCACAGCCAAAAATGCTAAGGCGGTGGTTTTCAAAGTGATTTCTCAGCAAAATAAAACATGAAGACATGGATGGATGAATGGGGGGGGGGGGGGGATGGGGGGGGGGTTGCGTTGAAAAATAAAAATGAATGAAATAGCATTTTTGATTTGTGGTTCTCAGATGCAGTATAGTTTCACTTTAATATAGTGTGTGTATATAGAGTTCAAGGCATGGATTTACAAAGGCATAACTACAGATCATGGGACCCCATAACAACATTTTAATGGGACCCCTGGCCCCCTCCCTATTGTAAGTGATCTTAAAG
This sequence comes from Pelophylax lessonae, assembly GCF_965119305.1. NCBI lineage: Eukaryota > Metazoa > Chordata > Amphibia > Anura > Ranidae > Pelophylax > Pelophylax lessonae. The sequence goes on along the minus strand of NC_138770.1, from coordinate 143,661,034 downwards.
CAGAACTCCAGGAAACTCCATGAAAAATAAAATTCTGGTTTCAGGGAATCCCTGCTACAAATGCTGTATCTGCAACCCATGATACATTACTGTGATGGTCAGTGGGAAGAATGCTCCTTACACTTGTGGTTATTGGGAAGAATTACCCCTTACAGATAGCTAAAAAGATCAATGGTGTCAGTGAGAACTTATCTGCGAGGCAGAAATTGCTCATTGCTAGAGGTACCCTCAGCAACCTCTGGAGGGAACCTTGGATTCCATGGAACCCGGTTGAGAAATCCTGCTTTAGATACACTTTAATGAAGGGTTCTGTTCCCAGGTCTGATGTTGTCTTTTGGACTCCTCTTGAAGAATGCAAGGTAGTCTTGTGGTGCAGATGTATCTAATACCTTTTGGGTCGCTGGGCCCAACTTTAAAAAGATATTTTCCAAGGGTGCTGCATCTCATGAGGGACATATATTAGCAGCAGAAACCTACAATGAAGTTTGCTAAAAGGTTTGTCCTGTGTCCAGTTGCCTTGTGGCAGATATTTTGTTTCACTCAGCAAAACTGGAGTTTCAATTCAAACCCACTAAAAGTCTAAAGGAAAAGTTTCCAGATAGTGAAAAAGACTAGGAATATATCAGAGACTGACGATATTTCCTTCTTTTTCTGATTTATGATGATGGAATTTTGCATTATCTCTTTTGGAGCAGACCCATTCATCACAATTACAGAGTGGCAAAGAATTATTTGCAGTGGCTATCGGAAGCAGTCCTCTGCCACGTGTGATTAATGTGGTGCCGCCTCACATGTAAGGAAAAAATGTTCCCATGAAATCTTTTACTTTGGTAAATAGAACAGGGTTCTCCCACTCAGCTTTTTATAAGATAAGGAAGGTTCAATGACACATGAAATGGATGTAGACACAGGTTTTGTATCATTTATTTAAAAGTAGGTAGACACTGTAGTTTGTATCAGTAACATATAGTTCAAAGAAAACTTTTAAATGTCTTCTAAAAGTTATTGTGCTGGCAAAATACATTGCATTAAGATTCTACATTAGCATGGATGCATAGAATTTTTTTAGTGTGGCCACTTATGGTCAGTTACTAACCAACTACGTGGCAATGATGACCACTTTTAGTCAGAACGGATCTACCTTTTGTGCACACAGTTTAACTTCACAGAGGCCCTTTGGAACTTAGGGGCCTGTACACAGGTGCAGTGTAATTTCTCCACTGCAGGTGGTGCTGTCTGCAGTGGCAATGCAGATGGGGGAGGAAGTCACATGGAGGCAGCTATCTGATTGGATTCTGGAGCCCCATGTGTCTTTGGCAGCCATCTTGGGTCAGGCAGAGTATATTTAAAGTTGGAATAAACTCACTTTTTCATCTTTTACCTATAGATAAGCCTGTAATAATGTTTACTTGTAGGTACTGTTAATATCTCCTAAATTTGCACTGATTCTCTCATGCAGCTGCGAACTGGTGCACACTCAAGGGATCCCGGGAAGCAAGAGAGCCTAGACCTGGTCAGCAGATCCCCTTATAGTCACTCCCACAATTCTCCCCTAAAGCAGATGGCTTGCTGGGAGGTTTAGTCCATGGCCAGCTCTGCAGTTCAGTGATCTCTGCTCAGGACACTACAGTTACCACAATGCTCTAGGCTCAGGAGTATGATGCATGCTATCCAATCCCAGCACTAGGGGAATATAGAGACAGTCTTGGAAGGTAGAGGACAAGTCTGCAATGTCAGATAACTGTAATCTGCTCCCGGCTACACTTACATCTTGTGAGTGTTCCCGGTTGGGTTGCCTTCAGGCTGGGCCTGTTTTGTATACTGGATTTCTGTTACAATATATTCCTGTTACTGCACTGGTACTCCATGTGCTTTCTACCCATTACATTGCACCCACCCACAGGCCATTTATACTTCAGATGTGACAAATGCTTCATTCAACCTTTTCTATTTTCACATAGACCTGGACATGGCTCACTTCTATCTAGTTGTCGATTGATATACTGTATAGTAAATACGTTTTTTTTTTTTTTTTTACTTGTAGTACAGTACAGTAGTTAAATCGGGGGCCTAACATTTGGTTTGGCATAGATCCCTCTTGATAACTTTGTCCAGTACTGCTGCTGCCATATCTCTGCCAATCAGAAGTCCTTGTTATCACATAGCTCCCAACTGTCTCTGATTTCAAGGGACGGTCCCTCATTCAGCACAAAGTCCTGCTGTCCCTCTTTCATCCTCATTTGCCCATCATTTTGGCCTGATCTATATAGTTGTATATAAAATGCACTACTTACCTATCAAAAAGTGTTCTACAGTTCTAAACCTTCCATTCAATTTCTAAATTGGTGCATTTTTAGTTCCAAAAGCCAATATAAAGGAAAATTTGTGGTAAAAAAGCACTTGTGGATTTAAACAATAATTTTTTGTATAATTTTTCTTTAGGGGGCGTGGCAGGGGTGTGTCCTATGCCTACATACATAGGTGTCCTTCATTCCCATTGCAGAAAGTTGGGAGGTATGTTATCACCTAGTGATAGTTTTTAACTTGTTGAATGATCTCCCTTTGATTGGGCTTAACCATTAGCAGAGGAGCTCCAGCTACAGTGTGTGAGCACCACTGGCATCAGGCAAGGACCATGGAGGGTTGTTAGGTTGCCATACATGCAGCGAATTTCAGACAGTTCCAAGGATAGCTCTGTCAGCCCCCTCTCACTCAACTGCCTTCAATCAAGAAGTCAAAGGAGCAGGGCGGAAAATTGGCAGCTGAACAGCAGCTACAGTATCTCACAAAAGTGAGTGCACCCCTCACATTTTTGTAAATATTTTATTATATCTTTTCATGTGACAACACTGAAGAAATTACACTTTGCTACAATGTAAAGTAGTGAGTGTACAGCTTGTATAACCGTGTAAATTTGCTGTCCTCTCACAATAACTCAACACACACAGCCATTAATGTCTAAACCACTGGCAACAAAAGTGAGCACACCCCTAAGTAAAAATGTCCAAGATGGGTCATAAGTGTCAATAATTTGTGTGGCCACCAGAGCTTCACAGGTTGCCACTGGAGTCCTCTTCCACTCCTCCATGACGACATTGCGGAGCTGGTGGATGGTAGAGACCTTGCGCTCCTCCACCCCCCGTTTGAGGATGCACCAAAGATGCTCAATAGGGTTTAGGTCTGGAGACATGCTTGGCCAGTCCATCACCTTTACCCTCAGCTTCTTTAGCAAGGCAGTGGTCGTCTTGGAAGTGTTTGGGATCGTTATCATGTGGGAATACTGCCCTGCGGCCCAGTCTCCGAAGGGAGGGGATCATGCTCTGCTCCAGTATGTCACAGTACTTGTTGGCATTCATGGTTCCCTCAGTTAACTGTAGCTCCCCAGTGCCGGCAGCACTCATGCATCCCCAGACCATGACACTCCCACCACCATGCTTGACTGTAGGCAAGACACACTTGTCTTTGTACTCCTCACCTGGTTGCCGCCACACACGCTTGACACCATCTGAACCAAATAAGTTTCTATTGGTCTCATCAGACCACACAACGTGGTTCCAGTAATTCATGTCCTTAGTCTGCTTGTCTTCAGCAAACTGTTTGCGGGCTTTCTTGTGCATCATCTTTAGAAGAATCTTCCTTCTGGGATGACAGCCATTCAGAGCAATTTGATGCAGTGCGCTCAATGAATTGCTGATATTTTCCCACCCATAGATAAAAACCAAAGAATCCGCGCTTAGGATAAAAACTAAAAAACAGACTTGGCTGCAGCCCACTTCAAAAAATACAGCCCTATAAAAGGATGTATAAAATGTGTATGTAAAAGAAAGGAAGTGATTGGCGCTGCCAAACATAGGGTGTTGGACAGATAAATAAGGTGGATTATCTAGTAGTGGTTGGTCAATCTCTATTATGGTGTATAAAGTTGGCCTTTATGAGACGAGGTGATGGTGTAATTCAAGATAAAAATTTAAATAAAAAATTATAAGTAAAAAATCTCATTTGTAGCATATATACATGTACCTATATACATACATAACAGTACTACAATATAACCATATATATATGCTACTGTGAAAAAAAGTGCAACCAGAGTGCAAAAAGTGCTATGTGCAACGGGTGTGATCACCCAAAATAAGTCTATAAGTTGGTGAACTAAAAATTAAATATATGTCCGTAGTTATATATAACTCCAGTGCCAACTACAAAGTAATAAAACATGTAAAATTAAATCAGTAAAGGACAAAATATTAATGTGACAATTGGTGTCCAATGCAATATTGTGCAATGTGTAATAATAAATAAGTGGATTATCAAAGGTTAAAATGCACATATAGGTCCGTAGTAAAATATAATTTCAATACAACCTACAGGGTTGTAAAGCGTGTACAAATAAATGTAAATGAATAATTATATGTATAACCCGCATATGAATACATATATAAATAGATATATGCAAATCCACAAATCAATTAAAGGTGCAAACACAAGTTGGTGAAAAGAGGTGTCCAAAATTCTTATAATAGTGCAGAGTCCATAAAGAATATTAAGGTGCTCTTTTTGCAGTGGCCCGGAGTGCCGTGAGTGGGCAAAAGATAAGGTGCTCCCCCTCTCCTTAGGTCCCACGCTTACCAGAATCAAGTACCCCTACAGGGGTGGACCACGGATCGATATTGGGGATCGCACCCATACACCGGTGATCTGGTCTCTATTCCTTTCCGGTTTCACCCAATCAGCTCGGTCACACTCCAAATCAATAAACGGTCCACCCCTGTAGGGGTACTTGATTCTGGTAAGCGTGAGACCTAAGGAGAGGGGGAGCACCTTATCTTTTGCCCACTCACGGCACTCCCGGCCACTGCAAAAAAGAGCACCTTAATATTCTTTATGGACTCTGCACTATTATAAGAATTTTGGACACCTTTTTTCACCAACGTGTGTTTGCACCTTTTATTGATTTGTGGATTTGCATATATCTATTTATATATGTATTCATATGCGGGTTATACATATAATTATTAATTTACATTTATTTGTACACGCTTTACAACCCTGTAGGTTGTATTGAAATTATATTTTACTACGGACCTATATGTGCATTTTAACCTTTGATAATCTACTTATTTATTATTACACATTGCACAATATTGCATTGGACACCAATTGTCACATTGATGTTTTTGTCCTTTACTGATTTAATTTTACATGATTTATTACTTTGTAGTTGGCACTGGAGTTATATATAACTACGGACATATATTTCATTTTTAGTTCACCAACTTATAGACTTATTTTGGGTGATCACACCCGTTGCACATAGCACTTTTTGCACTCTGGTTGCACTTTTTTTCACAGTAGCATATATATATGGTTATATTGTAGTACTGTTATGTATGTATATAGGTACATGTATATATGCTACAAATTAGATTTTTTACTTATAATTTTTTATTTAAATTTTTATCTTGAATTACACCATCACCTCGTCTCATAAAGGCCAACTTTATACACCATAATAGAGATTGACCAACCACTACTAGATAATCCACCTTATTTATCTGTCCAACACCCTATGTTTGGCAGCGCCAATCACTTCCTTTCTTTTACATACACATTTTCCCACCCATACCCCCCATATTTTCCCATCCCTAAAGAAATACAGTAGCATCATATTCATTGACACCCTTTGTGATAGGAATGCATTTGCAGTTGTTTCTTTTTTTTTTCTCTTTATGTATAACTAAAGCTGAGGTGCACGTTTTAGTGATCCATTTCTGGGTTTTACTTGTACCATGTACATGTTGTGTGCCAAAAAAACCTCAAAGTTGACTGTAGGGAACAAGATGACTTTTAAGATTCTGAAAATACTGTGAAATTGCTGCATGCTTTACAGTGTTTGGGTTTCAGAAGGTTTGAATGAACTGGAAAGGTCACCAGAAAAACCTGCATATTTCCTAGAAAAATTATACAGTTAAAGCTGAAATCCAGGCTAAACAAATATTGTTTGAATACAAAAGGCACATGTTTTCTTAAAGCGATAGTAAAGCCTTGTTTTATTTTTTTAAATAACAAACATGTTATACTTATCTGCTCTGTGCAGTGGTTTTGCACAGAGCAGCCTGGATCCTCCTCTTCTTGGGTCCCACATTGTTGCTCCTCCCTCCTGCCGGGTACTGGGCACCCAAACAGGCATGCTCCTGACCCACGGCTCTGTGTGTCCATTCACACATACAACCACGGCTCAGTCCTGCCCCCTCCATCTCCTGATTGGCTCACTGGCTATGATTGACAGCAGTGGGAGCCAATCAGGAGTGCTGGATCGAGATGGGGCTCAGCTAAGTGTTGGGGGCTGCTGCACACAGAATGTTTTTTTTACAGAAGGTTGTTTACCTTCATGTATTGAATGAATGAATGTAAAAAAAACCTTGTGCCTCTTCAACCACTTTAAATCTTAGCATACTTTTTGTATTTCTTCTTCAAGATTCATACAAAAATCCAGCCTGAAAGAACTCCTGCACTTTGCTTCTGTGCAGGAATTTTGTGTAGTATATTCTATTTTTTATTTATTACAGAAAATTACATGGCACAGGCAATTTATGTGGGGCTTTTCATATATTATACATTTAAAGATGGATCGAAATTCAGTCAGTTCACATAAATTTATCACATTATTTATGTGAATTGTTTGAGTGTTGTGAGTTTTGTTTTTTCTCTCTGTGTGTGTATTGACTAATAATAAATACAATTTTAAATGAAAAAAAAAAAAAAAAGAAATTCAGTCAGTTCAACAGGGACCATCTGAATTTTGAGCCATCTCTCTCACTCAAAGTCCAGGAATGTTGGAAAATGTTTATCAATTAGCGGCTGTAGCAGCTGATCAGTGTATGCTGACACCAGAGGAGTCTTGCTGTCACAATATTCTGGCATAGTGTGGAGGTTTCTTCCATCCACCTTGCTTGTGTCAATGGGGGAAAAGGACTCCGTTTGTAATGTTATGGTGTTTGGCACAAATGGGTTAATGGTTAGTAACTCAGGGGTGGTGTGCTGTGGTGTGCCTACCCCCTGCATGTGCCACTTCCTATTGAGAAGGGATATATGTAGGAGGAGGGTGGGCCTCATGGTCTGTTGCGCATCAGGAGTGAGACCATACGTGTGGAGATGTAGTTGTTGCACCAAGAGCAGGGTTACCCCTTAGTTGGACCCTGATACTGGATAAGGAACTGTAACCTTATTATCCACAAGCACAACAAAAAAGATATGCGCACCACAGCCACAGTGAAGAGACAATGTCATGTTTCTTTGTGATGTGGTACCATTCTTTGACTAACAACTAAGGAACTGTATGTACAAGTGATTTACTTCTGTTAAAGATATTCTGGTGAAGTAAGAATGTCTGGTCTGATTTTCTTGATGAAGAAAAAGAGTGTGCTTCTACAGTGTATATGGGATATGGTGAAGTATCAGCCTTTAAGTTAAGTTATTGGGTGATGAATTGTATAAAGCATAAAATGGGAAGGAAGAGCAGCCAGCTCAGGAGAGAGAGCAGTGGTGGCAGGTGATGGAGGTACTGTAGGTAGTGTGTTCTGGCATGTGATGCACCCTGCTTAGCGGGTGGGCCCCTATCTTAGGGCCCTCTGTGAAACAGAACCCTCCTAAGGACTTACCCTGGAACCTAGGTGTGTGAGGCCTCACAGAGTATGTGCGATGGCTCCCCTCTTTGTCTTTGAGGTGAACATGACAAGGTGTAAAGTGTGAGTAGAGCTGGTGGGGAAAAAATCAGCGCTTAACCTCCCTGGCGGTATGATTCTTTTGGATTTTAGTTGCTGAAAGCGGTACCATTATTTTGCATGTAATTCTTGTGAATGAGCAGCCCAAACCAACTGTATACATTTATTATATATATTATATATATATATATGTATGTATACATATATTATATAATACATACATTCTATGCATTAAGATAAAAAGCCTTCTGTGGGAAGCAGCCTCCCCAGCGAGGTCCACGAGTCCCTTGTCCAAGACTCTCCCTTCTGATTGGCTGAGACACAGCTATGGCGCTATTTGCTCCCGCAGCTGGCAATCAAAGTCAATTAGCCATTCAGGAGAGAGAGGGGGCGGGGCCGAACCACAGCTCCGTGTTTGAATAGACACGGGGAGCTGCAGCTCGGCTCAGGTGCCCCCACAGCAATCTGCCTGCTGTGGGGGCACTCGACAGGAGGGAGGGGCCAGGAGCAGCAACGAGGGACCCGAGAAGAGGAGGATCTGGGCTGCCCTGTCTAAAACCAACTGCACAGTGCAGGTAAGTATATTAAATGTTTGTTATTTAAATATATATATATATATATATATATACTATATATACATATACAGTATCTCACAAAAGTGAGTACACCCCTCACATTTTTGTAAATATTTTATAATATCTTTTCATGTGACAATACTGAAGAAATGACACTTTGCTACAATGTAAAGTAGTGAGTGTACAGCTTGTATAACTGTAAATTTACTGTTCCTTCAAAATAACTCAACACACAGCCAATAATGTCTAAACCGCTGGCAACAAAAGTGAGTACACCCCTAAGTAAAAATGTCTATATTGGGCGCAGTTAGCCATTTTCCCTCCCCAATGTGTCATGTGTACTTTACATTGTAGCAGAGTGTAATTTCTTCAGTGTTGTCACATAAAAAGATATTATAAAATATTTACAAAAATATGAGGGGTGTACTCACTTTTGTGAGTGTACAGCTTGTATAACAGTGTAAATTTGCTGTCCCCTCAAAATATAACTCAATACACAGCCATTAATGTCTAAACCGCTGGCAACAAAAGTGAGTACACCCCTAAGGTAAAGTGTCCAAACTGGGCCCAAAGTGTCAATATTTTGTGTGGCCACCATTATTTTCCAGCACTGCCTTAACCCTCTTGGGCATGGAGTTCACCAGAGCTTCACAGGTTGCCACTGGAGTCCTCTTCCATTCCTCCACGATGATATCACGGAGCTGGTGGATATTAGAGACCTTGTGCTCCTCCACCTTCCATTTGAGGATGCCCCAACGATGCTCAATAAGGTTTAGGTGTTGAGACATGCTTGGCCAATCCATCACCTTTAAGCTCAGCTTCTTTAGCAAGGCAGTGGTTGTCTTGGAGGTGTGTTTGGGGTCGTTATCAGTCTTCGAAGGGAGGAGATCATGCTGTGCTTCAGTATGTCACAGTACATGTTGGCATTCATGATTCCCTCAATGAACTGTAGCTTCCCAGTGCTGGCAGCACTCATGCAGCCCCAGACCATGACACTTCCACCACAATGCTTGACTGTAGGCAAGACACACTTGTCTTTGTACTCCTCACGTGGTTGCCCCCACACACGCTTGACACCATCTGAACCAAATAAGTTTATCTTGGTCTCATCAGACCACAGGACATGGTTCCAGTAATCCATGTCCTTAGTCTGCTTGTCTTCAGCAAACTGTTTGCGGGTTTTCTTGTGCATCATCTTTAGAAGAGGATACCTTCTGGAACGATAGCCATGCAGACCAATTTGATGCAATGGGCAGCATATGGTCTGAGCACTGACAGGTTAACCCCCTCCCCTTCAACCTCTGCAGTAATGGTGGCAGAACTCATACGTCTATTTCCCAAAGACAACCTCTGCATATGACGCTGAGCACCTGCACTCAACTTCTTTGGTTGACCTGAGAACAATTCTCTAGGGTTTTTCCATGTAATTAATCCACGTGGTCCAAATACCGTAAAACTTATCGTGGTGACCCTTACATGTCACCATCCATTCCTCTGCAGGCATAATATCATTCACTAGGCGAATACAATCCACCTGGCCAGGAATTTGAGATTTCTTCCAGAATACAGGATTAAATCGCCTAGCTGTGTTTCGAAGGTGGGGTAACACCCACTTATGGTAATGGCTGAGGGGGATGTGGGGACATGAAGCAAGAGCTACAGTGTGGATTCAGGCAAGTCAATGTCCAAATTTGCTTTAACTTGGGATCTAATGTCTTGCCAGTAGGAATGCAGCTTGGGACACTCCCAACAAATAGAAATGTGCTCCGGTGTCCACACTCCCTCCAGCAAGCATCTAACAGAGCTAGATAAATTCTAGCTAGCTTAGAAGGAACCCTATACCAGCGGGTGAGTAATTTAAAACCATTTTCTTGCATTTTCGTATCCACAGAACTTGTGTGGGTGAGGTGGGAAAGATGGTCATGTTGTGCCTCTCTTTTGTATACAGGCTTTCCTCTAGGCTCCATTGATTACAACATTCCCATATAAAACAGAAATGGAATATGGAATCATGAAGGTGGAAATACAGAGCTTCTCAAAAAGAAGTCGAGGAGGAGGTGGAGTGGATGGCCTGAGGCAGATTTTGAGTAAAGTGTTGAAGCTGTTTATAGTGCCAGTCATCTAGAGGAAAGTGACCATATTGTTTATTATTTAAAGTAGCCGAGGGTAGCAGTCCCTAGTCTTGTACAAATCTGCCAAATCTCACCTCCCCCTCAGTCGCCCAGGAGTGGAAAAAGGAGAGGTGTTCCCTTGGAGTGAACCAAGGGAAACCTCCCAAGGGACCCTGAAATTGTATTTTAATTAGTGCACTCAGATTTGGAGCCACTAAACAGAGTCAGCTGTAGTATAATTTTTTAAGCTTGTTGCAGAGTGCGATCACTGGGTGCAGCGGAGTCTATTCAGACCAGACATTGTGGAGTAACAGGAACTGGCTTCTTTATTGGAATATAACCACAGATAGCAAAGATGTCACCTTCTCATGGTAAGAAAAAACACAGACAGGAAAAGGTAACCAACGAGTACAGTACAATGTACAGGAAATTACAACACATCATAGAAAATGCATAGCATATCACTGAGCATTAGCGACATCTAGTGTCCTATTTGTGAACTGCAGTTAATAGGCTAAGCTTTAAGTTGTTGTATCTCCAACAAAGCTGCCTCCAGACAGGTGAGCTTCAGTTATAAGTAAGCATAGCTTGTGTGAAATGCGTTAATTGTTCTCTGGTTTGGAGCTGTTATGTTTGTACCTTTTATGCAGTGAAGACTTCAATAAAGATCTTTTATCCTTCACATTGTTGGAGTGCGGTCAGCCCTTTTGTATCTGTCTACAATCTGTCAGGATCACGGATCTGATCGGCACCCACTGGTGTGTGTATGGGGGGGTGCTATTTGTCTGAGTGCTCACCAGGAGCAGTGTCTCTTTTAATCTATAGCCTCTCCCTTGCTACCAGAGTAATGCACTTCCAGTGGGGTAACCCTGTGTCATCAGGCCTTGGATCCCTCCTCTATTACCAGAATTACCCTGGACTTCACTGAGAGGAATGCTGTTTATGAGGATAATAACAATTAGCTGTTGTTATAGAGTCTTACAGAGATTATGCATTACAGTCACGTTATCATGATTGAGACAACGAGACATTGCTATGCTGAGCCATATTTGTGCAGCTTTCATAATCTGTTTTGTATTTTTCTGCAGTATACTGTATGCATGCCTTTTACCATCCTAAACACATTTTGCATTACTGCTTCTAACTTTGCATCTATTTAGTATACTGCAAGTTACAGTTACTCCTTTCTGATCACTCGGCCAAATACCTATTCTGTTAAATTACCAATCCTTAGTTTACCTATGGTGGAGGTGTGCAAAGGACATAAAAAAGGAATTTCTGCCTGAAGGGTGCTGTCATTAGTCCAACGTATGCTGGGGTGCAAGTGTTATGATTACTAAAAGTGAAAAAATGCAGTGAGAATTGTTGGAATTGATATGGCAGCTTGCTCATTCTGATGCAGTTTAGCATCACTTAGTTTCAGCAGTCTGGAGTCTGGCTGCTCCTCTGGCTGCTCCTCTGGCTGCTCCTCGAGAGGCATAACAACAGGCTCAACATCAAGAATTTATATTGCAGCAACACCAAATTGATATTCTGGTGCAGAAATTGATGCAGAAGCCTCAAGACCTACCTGCGAGTACTAGTAATACCTCATCCATGTTCCAGAAAACCTGGGTACTGCAAATGGTTACAACTGGGTATGACCTCCTTCCTTGTTTGAGAGGATTCCAGAAAGGGAAGGATGGCCTGAAGAGCAGTAAGGAGGACTGATGGCTCTGAAAAGGTCTATTTTGCTTTAGAACCTGCGCAAGCATGGGACTATGAGATACTCAGGCAAGAGATCCTAGTCCAGCTGCGTGTTACTCTGGCTGTCGGGACATCTAGGGTCTACTGTTGGCGGTATTTAGCTGGAAGACCTCCCATATCCCAAATGTATGACCTGCTCCATCATGTGAGGCTACAACCTATCAAGATCCCAAAAAGGGGAACAAGTGGTCATGGATCATTTTCTGTGGTCTCTCTCACTCCTCCTGCAGAATTGTGTGTGTCAGTGAGACCCAAAAACAGTAGATCAGCTCCATTTAACAGAAGGGTACTTAATAGCAGAGAACCTGGCTGGTTCTGGCAGGAATGAGGACTTTTCTTTCAGCCATGGTTTTCCAGGGCAACTAGTAAGACTATCCTGGGGGAATTGGGTAAGTAAGAGTATGGTAAGATATGTTGCAGTGTGAAGCACTAAGACTGTTATAACTTGCCAAAAAGTCTGTTCCTGCTAACAGGGCATAGAAACTGAAAATTTTCATTTCCATGATGTTGGACATATAGTAGCTAACTGTTCTTTGGTGGATGAATCAATGCAATGTGTGTTTTTCTTATGGAATAGACATGAATCCCTGTTTGCTACCACTGCTTGTGTAGCAACACCAGAAAATGTAGGACAAATGTGTCCTATGGTTCTAAATAACAAAACTGTAACTTTATTATTGTACTCAGAAATCAAGGTTACTCTGGTCAGAGTTAAAGCGGAGTTCCACCCTGGAATTTTTTTTTTTTTAATACCCCCGGGACAGTCAGGGCTAGTGCATTCCACAATGGCTAGCCTCTGATCTGTCCCGGGTTGCACTTACCTGTTAGGACAAATACTTACCTTGAAAAAGTCTTGTCCAGCGCTGCCATCTCAGATGTGGGCAGCTTGAAGCCAGCGCGATCCTCTTCGGAGTCCTCTTCCGCCTTCTTCGGTCCCACGATGCCCTGCGCCGGCCCCGCCGTCACTTCCGGGCACGCGCGTCATCCCTCCACAGCTTCTGGGCATGCCCAGAAGCTGTTTAGAAGGGGATGACGCGCGCGCCCCGGAACTGACATCGGGGCCGGTGCAGGCGCAATGATTCCTGGGAGCTATGACGTTCAGCTCCCAGGAATCATTGCAGAGCCAGGAAGTGACAACGGGCCGCGGCCGAGGAAGAAGGAAGTAAGGTAAGTATATTTTCTTCGCTACGTAAGTAAAAAAAAAAAAAAAAATGCGATTATCCATTTGTTTTTCAGGTGACCCGGAGCGAGAAGATGGAGGTAAGTATAAAATTAGGGTGGAAGTCCACTTTAATATTCTGAACCCTGTAGACTTTGAATCAATAAAGTTTGGTTTACTGTGCTTTGTGTTCATGGTGATACCAGAGAGTATTCCACAGCAACCGCTGAGTTTAGAACATGGGTAAGCAAACCAACATAGCAAGCAGAATATGGGCAAGCAAATCAACTGCCTGGAGTTTCCTCCCAACCTTCATATTGCGCCATAGTTAGAAGGAATATTTTTATAGTTTTTGAGTCTCTAAGAATCCTTTTGGTGAGCCTGTGGAGCCTTTTTGGGACCATTTTTCAAAAGGTTGTTTTAAGCAGCCTCCTCAATTTCCCTTTCTCTGTTATAGCACCAGAGTTGGAGGAGACTGGAGCTGTGCCTACACCCACTGGGAATAATAAAACTGCGTTTAGAGACCTCAGAGAAAATTTTGGTATGGAACAGTAAAATTTCCCATTCTCATCAGAGCTCAAGATAACTCGTTGATAATTAATGGTGAACCAGGTGATAAGCCCACAGCATGAACAAAAACAAAAACACAACTCCAGAACGTCCAATTTTTCCATACTTTGTTATTATTAGGGACCTTCTGTATTGTGTGCCAAAGAAAGGTGGATTGTCTGGATGCAGGAATCTGTGAGTTTTTTTTCCTTCAGCCCGCTGGTTGAACAAAAAAAAACTCAGTCAATTATCAGCTCAAAGCCTAGTACACACGCAACGATTATCGGCCGACCGATCGTCCGACTTTTGTCCAGAGTGGAATGTGCCTAGACTGCACACGAATTTTCTCGCCCGACAAAATTCTACTTCAGAATTGATGTCATGTGTTGGTTTTCTTTCTTTGTGTTCTTTCTTCACTGAGCATGCCCAGACTTGCTCATTAGATTTTTCCCTGTTGAAATCTGTACTGACTGCACGAAAATCGTCCGTGTTTTGACGGCGGACAAAAAAATGTTATAGCCTGCACACCAGATTTTTTTCGGCCGAAAAGTCGGAGTCGGTTGTCGGAAGCATCATACTAACAAGCCGAAAATCGGCAGATCGGTCGTCGGATGAAAATTCCCTGCCGAATTTTGACGCCTGTGCACGAGGCTTAAGTCTTTGCATACTGGGACATCATTCGTTCATGATCTGTGAATTTTATAAATTTGCAGCATTGGAATTGTGGTCTCACTTTTCATACTTTTCAAATATTTTTAAAGAAATTGAATTGTGTATTCATAATGTATATATGGTTCATCTTATTGACTTATCTGCAATGATGAAATGTGAAATCAGCTTGGCAAATTGCATGCTTGTTGCATGGGCATTTAGGCTAGGTTCACACTCATCTGCACAGTAAAATGCAATGTTTTACTGTGCAATCTACTGCAATGTTAACCCTGGCAAGAAGCTGTGTGCTGTGCTTGTTTTTTCCTTTTTTTTTTTTTTTACTTTATGTGAAGTGTCATGTAGTGACACTTTATTCATATCACTGCACAGCAGTGAGGTGCATTGCACTGCTGTGTAGAGACATGCAGTACTGTCCAATGTGGTGCAGAATATTGCAGACATGCTGCGTTTTTTTTCCACACTACAACACACCGTACACATTACAATAGCATTGTGGTGTGAATGGGGAAAATAGAAAACAATTATTTTCTATGTGCCCTATTGATGGCCTGTTTTTATTCAATGTGGAAAAAACTCCATTGTACATAATGTGAACAAGCCCTAAAAATGAAAATTCAAACACAACGGGCATCACTCCACAAGTGCCTCTTCTATAAATGCATCTGTGCTTAGTCAGATCTGTTGCTTGGCAACTATTGTGGGTGATGTATGAAATTAAAATAAAGTATAATGTGACAGTATTCATATGTTCAAACTGGGTAAGCTCATATCAGTGTTGAAAAAAGGGAATAGCTTGTCATAGCAGGTAGTAGAGTATTAATTCTGAAATAATTCTATATGGACTTGCCACAGCAACTGTGTATGGTAAGGTGACTACAACATGGAGAGTTCCAGAGCAGGTACAACACAGCCATAGCTGGGATATCCACTGTCACCACAACATTGCAGAAGGATCCACACTGATTGGATAAAAAGGAAAAGCAAACTGTTTATATCTTTCTGCTTGCTCTACCCTTCCCTTATGTCACTGTCAGCACATGTGCACTACTGCAGAGCCTAACTGACTTGTAGTGCTTACCTGCCCTAGCCATGGATGAGGGTATATACTACCTAGCATCTTCTGGGTGAGAGAATGTGGGCATCTTCATTGCCTTGCACAGGATGACGTCACTCCTGCATATGTCCTCCCGACACAGGCCTCATTCTTTGCTCTTCCCCTTCCTGCCTCTTATTGGCCCTTTAACCACTTCTGGACCGGAAGATTTTCCCCCTTAATGACCAGGCCATTTTTTTCCTATTTGGCACTGTGTTATTTTTTATGACAATTGTGCGGTCGTGCGACGCTGTACCCAAAATAAAATGGATGTCCTTTTTTTCCCACAAATATAGCTTCTTTTGGTGGTATTTGATCACCTGTGCAATTTTTTTTTTTTTTTTTTTGCGCTATAAACAAAAAAAGAGCGACAATTCTGAAAAAAAGAAAAAAAAAATTTCACTTTCTGCTATATAACATTCCCAAAAAAAAAAAAGTAAAAATCTAATTTTTTCATCATTTTAGGCCAATTTGTATTCTGCTACATATTTTTGGTTAAAAAAAATCCCAATAAGCCTATTTTGATTGGTTTGCGCAAAAATGATTTTTTTTTTACTAGTAATGGCTGCAGCATTGCAGTGGACAGATTGGACCCCTAACTGACATTTTTGACACTTTTGGGGGGAGCAGTGACATTACTACAGTAATCAGTGCTCAAAAAATGCACTGTTACTATAATAATGACACTGGCAGGGTAGGGGTTAACCCAGGGGCGATCAAAGGGTTAAGTGTGAGCCTAGGTTTTTTTTCCTAACTGTGGGGGGGGGGGGATGGGCTTGTGAAATCAATACAGTGACCTGTGTTACTAAATAGGAGGAACACAGGAGCTCTGTATTGATTCCTGAGAGAACAGCAGACTGCCGTTCTCTCTTCACGAGAAGCGATCGCAGGATCAGCTTCCTCACTGGCAAATGGGCGCGCGATAGCTCCCGCGAACCGCTGTACAGGTACGGCGATTTGCAGGAACCTGCCGACCTGCCGCCATATAACTGCGGTGGCTGGTGGGCAAGTGGTTAATGTGAACATGGCCTCATTGGGTAATAGGAAATCTTGTAAGGCAAAAGGAGCATGAACCAAATTCTACTTTTGAAAAATCTTTTTATTGAGTTTTTAATTAGCAAATAACATGTGCCCACGCAGGGGCAGGGCAGTAAGCCCTTAAGAAAAACACTCAAAAACCAAACAAAAACATGAAAAACAGAAAACATAGCTAAAAAACAACCCCATAGAGGGGGGGGGTCCACTCAGGTACATAAGGCTTAGCATTGTAAAGAATGAACTTAAATATCATTGGTCAGTGCTACACAAAACAATTCACTGCATCAGGGCTAATATTCTAATGAGTGTCTTCAGCCCCTGCTGCCGCTGTAGATGTGTCCTCTATCCAGCAGGACCAGACTTTTTGAAAAAAAATTTGGGGGCACCCTCTATTGGTGTAGGTGGCCTTATAGAGTGGCAAACTAGAATTGATTAGCTGCATCCAAAGAGACACTGTGGGGGGATGCTTGTTTTCAACACATGGTTATTGCTTTTTGGGCATAAAATAACCAGAGGTTGATCAAGGTTTTCTTTACTACTGTCACTACCAGGTGCTCCACCAGCGCAAGCAAACAGATCGGATCAAATGGTACAGTGATATGTGCCGTGTGACTAATCTCCTATAGAACCTCATACCAATATCGTGCTACACCCGAACAGGTCGAAAAGATGTGAAAGAAGTCCCCTAGTTGGTGTGAGCATCTCCAGCCAGCTGGTGACTGTGAGGCAGATATCTTGTGGACCCTGTGCAGGGTATAGTATGTTCTGTGCCGAATTTTAAATTATACCATTTTATCTCTGGCAAAGACTAGGGAGGAAAAGGGAAAGTCCCAAATCTCCTTCCAGTCATCATCATCTAGTCCTGGGATATCTACAGTCCATTTCTGGTGAAGAGAGGATAACTGGCGAGTAGCCACCACAGACAGGTACCCATATAATTTAGAGGTAGGCTTCTCTAGGCCTGGGACACGTAGGATAGCTTCCAACTCTGAAAAGGGCAGGGAAATTGGTTGACCCAGAATTTTATATCTAAAGGCATGTGACACCGGAAGGTACCTAATGTGGTAATGCATGGATAGAAAACATATAGACCAGAGAATACTAAAGGGAGATAAGTCCTGAATTACTTACAATATGTTCCATTTTTTAATTTGGTATTTCGCCCAGGCTTGTGGTTCGGGGATAGAATAGAAGTGTGGGAGAATGGGATTAAGCCAGAGAGGGGTATGAGGGGACATACTGGTATAAGGGAGAGGTGACATAGTTGCTCCCACTTTCCAAGCCTGAATGGTGGTGTGCATGGAGGGAGTAAGAGGATGAGGAGACCTCAGCCTCCTAAATACAGTGGTGATCGAAAGTTTGGGCACCCCAGGTAAAAAATTGTATTAATGTGCATAAAGAAGCCAAGGAAAGATGGAAAAATCTCCAAAAGGCATCAAATTACAGATTAGACATTCTTATAATATGTCAACAAAAGTTAGATTTTATTTCCATCATTTACACTTTCAAAATAACAAAAAACAAAAAAATGGCGTCTGCAAAAGTTTGGGCACCCTGCAGAGTTAATATCTTGTACTGCCCCCTTTGGCAAGTATCACAGCTTGTAAATGCTTTTTGTAACCAGCCAAGAGTCTTTCAATTCTTGTTTGAGGTATCTTTGCCCATTCTTCCTTACAAAAGTCTTCCAGTTCTTTGAGATTTCTGGGCTGTCTGCTCTTTTAAAGTCTATCCATAGATTTTCAATTATGTTGAGGTCAGGAGATTGTGAAGGCCATGGCAAAACCTTCAGTTTACGCCTCTTGATGTAATCCCCCGTGGATTTCGAGGTGTGTTTAGGATCATTATCCATTTGTAGAAGCCATCCTCTCTTTAACTTCAGCTTTTTCACATATGGCATCAAGATACCATCCAAAATTTGCTGAAATTGTATTGAATCCATTTTTCTTTCTACTCGTGAGATGTTCCCTGTGCCACTGGCTGCA
This sequence comes from Pelophylax lessonae, assembly GCF_965119305.1. NCBI lineage: Eukaryota > Metazoa > Chordata > Amphibia > Anura > Ranidae > Pelophylax > Pelophylax lessonae. Next base: position 143,642,385 of record NC_138770.1, on the reverse strand, counting down.
ATACAACCCCAAAGCATGATTGATCCACCCCCATGCTTAACAGTTGGACAGAGGTTCTTTTCATTAAATTCTGTGCCCCTTCTTCTCCAAACGTACCTTTGCTCATTCCGGCCAAAAAGTTCAATTTTAACCTCATCGGTCCACAGAACTTGTTTCCAAAATGCATCAGGCTTGTCTACATGTTCATTTGCAAAGTTCAAATGCTGATTTTTGTGGTGAGGACGTAGAAGAGGTTTTCTTCTGATGACTCTTCCATGAAGACCATATTTGTACAAGTATCTCTTTATAGTGGAATAATGTACCACAACTCCAGTGTCTTCCAGATCTTTCTGGTGGGATCGTGCAGTCAAACGTGGGTTTTGAATTGTTTTTCTCACAATCCTGCGAGCTGTTCTGTCTGATATTTTTCTTGGTCTTCCAGATCTTGCTTTAACTTCCACTGTTCCTGATGACTGCCATTTCTTAACTACATTCTGAACAGAGGATATTGACATCCGAAAACGCTTTGCTATCTTCTTATAGCCTTCTCCAGCTTTGTGAGCATCAACTATTTTCAGTTTCAGTTTTCTAGACAACTGCTTAGAAGATCCGAAGGTGCTGATTGTTGGGGCAAGATCAGATGAGTCTGGGCATTTAAAACCTTTGAGATTGATATCACCTGGTCTTCCCAGATGATGATTGAGAACAATCCATGACACTTGCAGGTCTCAGCCTTGCAAAGGGGGCAGTGCATGCTATAAATTCTGCAGGGGGCCCACACTTTTGCAGATGCCATTTTTTTTGTTTTCTGTAATTTTGAAAGTGTCAATGATGGAAATAAAATCTAACTTTTGTTGACATATTATAAGAATGTCTAATCTGTAATTTGGTGCCTTTTGGAGAATTTTCCATTTATGCACATTAATACAAATTTTTACCTGGGGTGCCCAAACTTTCGATCACCACTGTAGGAGGTGCTGTGCGGACTCTAGAGACTGCACAGTTGCCACCTCCAGAACTATCAAGGGGTTACTTTGATTGGGCTGCAGCCAACAGTGGGCTGTAAAAAGCTGCGTCGCCAATAAATATTTGAAGCAGTTGGGCAGGGCCAAACCCTCTCTATCAACTGGTCTAATAAGGATAGAGTATTTGTACCTAGGCATTTGAGATCCCCATAGTAATAACAAAAAAAGACTTTTGAATGAGTCAAAGAAAGTACGTGGAAGCCATTGTGGAGAGTTCCTTAAAAATCTATGTGAGCCTAGCATCCAATCAAGGAGAGTGGAAGGCTACTCAATGCCTTTAGCTTTGTTCTAATTTCAACCAATACCTGGTCTAAGTTATCCTTTATAAAGTCTTTACTCTGTCAGGATACCACAATACCAAAATAAGTGAATCGCTCGACCCACTGTAGCAGATGGGCAGGAGAGGAGGAAGACTTGGCCCCCTCATCTACTGGAAATAGAAGTGGCTTATGCCAATAAACTCGTAAGCCTGTGAAGGCAGAGAAGCTGTTCATGACCTGAAGAGCTCCCTGTAGATAGGCACCGGCATCATTAAGGAACAACAATAGATTATCGGCATATAATGCCACCCTCTCCTCCAACCACCCTACCTTAAGGCCACGGATCTCCGGGGAGACTGTGAGGGCTTCAGCTATAGGTTCCATGGCCAGGGCGAAGAGGGCCGGAGAGAGGGCAGCCCTGCATTGTACCACTCCACAGTTGGAAAGCAGCAGATACTAGGCCATTTAAACAAATACTCACCAGGGAGCATGTGTACAATGTTTGCATCCATGCTATGAAACGCAGTGGAAATCCCATCCTCCGCATCACCTCCCACAGATACACCAATTCCACCGTATCGAAGGCCTTCTCCATGTCTAAGGTGGCAATCATTCTAATACCTTGGTTATGTTGAGGTTCCGGTATATTAGGAAATAACCCGCGAATATTCACATCCGTGGACCTGCACGGCATAAATCCCGTTTGGTCAGAATCGACCAGATTAACCACTTAAGGACCGAGCCTTTTTCTGACACTTGTTGTTTACAAGTTAAAATCTGTATTTTTTGCTAGAAATTACCTAGAACCCCCAAATATTATATATATATTTTTAGCAGAGAATAAAATGGAGATTGTTGCAAAACTTTATGTCACACCATATTTCCGCGACGGTCTAACAAACGCATTTTTTGGGGGAAAAAATAAACTTTTTTTAATTAAAAAATAAGAAAACAGAAAAGTTAGCACAATTTTTTTCTATAATGTGAAAGAGAATGTTACACTGAGCAAATTGATACCTAACATGTCATTCTTCAAAATTGCACACTTTGGTACTTAAAAATCTCCATAGGCAACGCTTTAAAAATTTCTATAGGTTACCAGTTTAGAGTTACAGAGGAGGTCTAGAGCTAGAATTATTGCTCCCATCTTAAGGATTGCGGTGATACCTCACATGTGTGGTTTGAACACCGTTTACATATGTGGGCGTGACTTGCTTATGCGTTCGCTTCTGCGGGCGAGCTCAGAAGGTCGGGGCGCTTTAAATTATTTTTTTTCTTATTTTTTTTACCTTTTATTTTTTATTTTAACACTATCCCTTTAAAAAAAAAAAAAAATTGTTGATCACTTTTATTCCTATTACAAGGAATGTAAGACAAGTCCTCTTTAATGTGACATCTGGGGTCGAAAAGACCTCAGATCTCACATCTACACTACGCCTAATGCCAGGGTGTCAAATGTAGGGGTCATGGTGGCTGGGTCAAAATTTGGCAGTAAACGTGTGGTCTATAAGTCAGTGTAATATCCAGTGAATTCCGCCAGGATGTCCTCCTGAGAGGTCACCTCAACTCCGATTGCAGTAAGGATTTCTGGAATAATTGTAACAGGCCTGTTATTTTGGGTCAGCATTGCCAATAGTTTACTGTTTTTATCCCCAAACTCAAAGTACTCTTGTCTCCGAGATTGAATGCCTAGTCTAGTGACCTCGGCTACATGAAGGTGTAGGTCCCTTCCAGCTGCAGCGAGGTGATAAAAATTTTCAGTCATGGGAGAGGAGGAATATTTGGTGAAGGCACTCTTGACTCTGGTTTGCAAGGTGGAGGTGTTTCCTGCTCAGTCTTAATAGCAGCTATAACAGAAACATAGTGACCTCTACTGGTCACCTCGAATACATCCCAAATTACCGGAGAAGTACTGTAGACCCAACATTGTGTTCCTAGTACTCCTGCAGTCTGGGGAAGATACATTCTTGTGAAATTTCATGGCTAATCCATTTGGGCTGTAAGCACCATAGCGCACGATTATGCACCTTCTGAACTCCTATGTCCAGTTTGAGGGGACTCTGAGCAGATAGACCCAAGAGGATTTAGCAGGCTTCTTGAACCTCACCGAGGAGAGCAGGATTGGCAAAGGCCAAATCTATCTGGGAAGATGTTTTAAATGTGGCAGAGAAGCATGAATATACCCTGTCTTGGGGGCGTAACTACCTCCACGCCTCGGCGAGGTCAGCTGCCCATGCGCCAGGTAACCAGGTCAGAGCTGAAGTTGTTATGGGTGTGTTATGTGTTGATCTATCCAGATCCTGTGACAGAATGGCATTAAAGTCCCACATAAGCAGGATCTTAGCAGGGTAAGGCGGGGCCAGCTTCTCCAGCAACAAGTAAAAGGATGCATCTGGCAGGGAGGGGTAAATAGACTAATTTATTTCTGGTTCCATACAGTGATAACCAACATGACAAACTTCCCATTAGGGTCAGTGACCACATCATTATCAATTTACTTATCAATACCGACACTCCACAGGAGTATGAGGAGTAAGTTGCATGAAACATTTTCTGTATCCATGGCCTTTTATAGGGCTAAGGTATTGCTGCCTGTAAGATGCGTCTCTTGCAATAGGATTATATGCGGGTTGTGCAATTTTAGATACTGAAACAATAGAGATCTCCTATATTTTGAATTAAGCCCTCCAACGTTCCAAGACAGGATAGTTAGTGAGTCTTTAGTGCTCCTGGCCATTGCATGCTGATAATGGCATTCGCACCAAGATCTGGCACTGGGTAGCAGGAGGATAATAACACCGTCACAGGCAGAAGAACCCTCAGAAACCCATACAGTAAAGATGCAGCACATAACCATAGTAGCTAAATCAGAGTGAGCCAATACATTCTTATATCATTATTAGATTTTAGACTGAAAAAAGTCCCAGCAGTACCTGAAAAATCTCAGTCCTCAGAAACAAAACTACCTAGCCTTGCACCATGAATAGAAAAGAAAAAACACAAAAATGAAACATCTGGTACCCGTAACTTGTGCAAACTTTGGGGACTCGATCACCCTTCGGAGGGGTCCATGTAGAAGGGGGCTCCTGTGGAACAAGTCTCCGGCATCTCTAGGAACTGAAGTCAAAATGACAGAATAAGTTCAAAAACAAAAGGGACAGGGTTTTAAAGACCAACCAAGTAGGAAAAAGGAAAAAACCAATAGCAGAACTTTGTGTGCTGTATTGAAGTGCTCGGCTTCAAGAAAGAGAGAATCTTTGCAGACAGCCAGGATTACATGCTCATGGTATGCTGTATGATGCAGAAATGTAGTTCCAATAAGGAGTCATGATGAGAGATAATCTCAAGTATATCAGTATAAGAGTCATGTAGCGTTCACAGTGGGACAACAGCCTTCATACCTTTAGCGAGAGGCCAGCCAGGTATCTACAGCCACAGGGGTATCAAAGTAGCACGTGGTACCTCCATCAATTATCCTAAGTGTGCTTGGGTACAGGAGCCTATTTCAATTCATGCTCCCTGAGACCTTTGTGGATGTCAGTGAACGAACGCCGGCATTGCTGTACTTTAGGGGAATAATCCCCGGTATAAAGAGATCTTGGTATTGTCAAATGTTAGCTCAGGTGTATTCCTCGCCGCAGCGAGCAGCATTTTGCAGTCCCTGTAGTTGAGGAGCTTGATCAGGAAGGTGGTGTAGGTGGGACCCTGTGGTCCCTTTCAACCATGAATGTGGGTGGGAGATCCGTGAGGCCCAGTAGGGTAGTGAGGAATTTCTCCGCAAACTGCGCATGTTTAGGGCCCTCAGCCCACTCGGGGAGCCCACCAATCACAGGTTATTGCGGCATAGCCTTTTCTCCATGTCCACAGATTTCTCCCAAAGGGCCTGTATCTGTTTCTAGAAAACTTTTAATTCCCTGGAGTCATCATGTACCATATCCTCCACCTGTGATATACGCAACTCTGCTTCAGATAGCCGGGAGCGGTATTTCTCCATATCATGCCGTATAAGGCTGATGTCAGTGAACAGGGAGTCAATTTTTGATATCAAAGCTTCTTTGCAAGAAGTGATGGTGGCGAGCAAGTCAGCAAAGGAGGGCTCCGTGTCCCCATAGCTGCAGACACGGTCTGTGTGCTTGTGGAGGCTTTGAAGAGGAGGAGGTGGATGGCGTGGTCAAGATGGCCACAGTGGGAGAAGAGCGGCTGGGAGCCGGCACATTCCGGCCTGATTTAGACTTGCCAGGGGCCATCGGGGTGGACTGGAGCAAGCTCAGCTGATGGAGCATCCACAGGGCTAAAGGAATTGGAGGCGGAAGAGTTTGTCTGCATATACAGGTATACAGGATGACTGAGTGGATCAAAGTCGAGCGGAGTGGTTCACATGCAGTCATGCCCCCGCCCCCAAATTCTACTTTTAAAGGAAATATACCTATGCAATTTACCTACCTATGTATTTGTATCTGCTTGACATTCTGATGTTTTCACTTTAACTACTTAAAGAGGAGCTCCAGGCACCTATCAAAAAATAAAAGTCAGAAGTGTAGCAACTGACTTTTAAAAAACAGCCACTTACTTGTCCCATGGTCCAGCGGTGCACTCAGCCCAGCTGTCTTCATCCTCTGTCCTCCCCCACCAGCAGTGACAGCATCTTCACTATGGGCAACTGGCTGTGACAGCTTGCGGCTTCACAGCTGGGTGCCCACTGCGCATGCACAAGTTGCACTGTGCGTCCTGACTGGTGGATGCATTTTTCTGAGACCTGTTAGTGTCCCAGAAGACTGAGCGCCACTGCCTGTCAAAATTGGGTACCTGCTCCCCCCGCTCCTCAAAAGTGCCAATTGTGCAAGAGGAGTGGGGGACCAGTCCTTAAAGTGGAACTTCCCTTTTTGGGTGGGGTTGTGCTCTAAGGACCAGGCCTATTTCTGACACTTGTCGTTTACAAGTTAAAATCAATGTTTTTTCCTAGAAAATTACTTGGAACCCCCAAACATTATATATTTTTTAGCAGAAACCCTAGAGAATAAAATGGAGATCGTTACAATAAGTTGTGTCACACCGTATTTGTGCAGTGAAATTTTTTTGGAAAAAATACACTTTTTTGAATTAAAAAGGAAATTAATAGCTAACATGTCATGCTTTAAAATTGCGGACGCTCGTGGAATGGCAACAAAGTTTGGTACTTACAAATTTCCATAGGCGACACTTTAAAAATTTCTACAGGTTACCAGTTTGGAGTTACAGAGGAGGTCTAGTGCTAAAATTATTGCTCTCTCTCTAACGATTGCAGCGATACCTCACATGTGTGATTCGAACACCCTTTACATATGTGGGCGGTTTGCTTGTGCGTTCGCTTCTGCACATGAGCTCGGAGGGACGGGGCGCTTTCAATTTATTTTTTTTATTATTTACTTTACTTTTATTTTTACACTGTCCCTTAAAAAAAATGTGATCACTTTTATTCCTATTACAAGGAATGTAAACATCTCTTCTAATAGAAATAAGTAGGACAAGTCTTCTTTAATTTGAGACCTGGGGTAATAAAGATCTCAGATCTCACATTTACACCTAAAAGCAATAAAAAAAAAGTAATTAAAAAAGAAAAAAAAATTGGCCCTTTAAGGCCGTTGAGCGAAGGTGACTTTTGACGTCGCTCTGGTCCCCCAAGGGAATAGAGTTTAGTGGGGGCTGTCTTGCCCTCACTCAACTTCCTTCCCATCAGGAGAGGGGATCGGATTGTTTTCCCCGCTACTAACAGCTCCGGTAAATGGGGACCACTTTTATTTTAAAGCTGACCGCCTGCCATGTATGCCATGTAAAAAAATACAGCTATCTGCTGCCATAACCCTCGTATTTAACGTCAAAGTAGCGACGTAAATACACGGTGGGCGGTCCGGAAGTAGTTAAGCATAATAGCAATGTTTCCTGGATGGAGGTCTATGGTCTATCTCCATCCAGGTCTGGAAAAAGAACTAGAAAGGAACTTAGTCTTTTTCAATTACTTCAGAGCTAAGCGTGATGGATTGGAGGTAGCCTGATGTAAACGTATACAAGTCGATTTACGTCCAGCAGCCCAAAGATTTAACAGGGAGCACCATAGTCCATTGTGAAAATGCAAAACTGTGACATGCATCCCTTTCTTCTCTGATTCAGGAATTCTCTGCTGAACGGTGTGGAGTGCACCCACGTGAAAGGGTCCTTTAGAGAAAGTTAGTATAATCTGTTGGTGGAGACGCCAATAAAGTGAGCCTGTTTTTTTTCTGCATGGGTAAAGCGAAGGTTCATTTTATGGGCCTAAATGCAAATCCACCCCCAAAAAGATATTTCTGTGTTTTGTTGATAATTTGCTCCCTCTGTGGTGTGTAGATACTTTTGTCCCTCTGTGTTGTGTGGACACATTGTCCCCCCTGTGATGGGTGGATAATTTGTTCCCTCTGTGCTGGGTGGATACTTTGTTCCATCTATGTTGGGTGGACACCTTATTCTGTCTGTGTTGTTTGGATACTTTGTTCCCTCTGTGATGGGTGAATATTTTGTTTCCTCTATGTTGGGTGGATACTTTGTTCCCTCTGTGTAGGGTTGACATTTTGTTCCCTCTGTGTTGTGTGGACACATTGTCCCCCCTGTGATGGGTGGATATTTTGTTCCCTCTGTGCTGGGTGGATACTTTGTTCCATCTATGTTGGGTGGACACCTTGTTCTGTCTGTGTTGTTTGGATACTTTGTTCCCTCTGTGATAGGTGAATATTTTGTTTCCTCTATGTTGGGTGGATACTTTTTTCCCTCTGTGTAGGGTTGACATTTGGTTCCCTCTGTGTTGGGTGAACACTTTGTTCCCACTGTGTTGGATGAACACTTTATTCCCTCTCTTTTGGGTGAACACTTTGTTTCCTCTGTGTTGGGTGGACACATTGTTCCATCTGAGTTGGGTGGACACTTTGTTCTATCTGTGTTGGGTAGACACTTTGTTCCATCTGTGTTGGGTGGACACTTTGTTCTATCTGTGTTGGGTAGACACTTGTTCCATCTGTGTTGGGTGGACACCTTGTTCTATCTGTGTTGTTTGGATACTTTGTTCCCTCTGTGACAGGTGAATATTTTGTTTCCTCTATGTTGGGTGGACACTTTGTTCCCTCTGTGTTGGATTGACATTTTGTTCCCTCTGTGTTGGGTGAATACTTTGTTCCGTCTGTGTTGGGTGGACACATTGTTCCCTCCATGTTGGGTGGCCACTTTGCTCCCTGTCTGTTGGGTTAACACTTTGTTCCCTCTGTGTTGGTTGAACACTTTATTCCCTCTCTGTTGGGTGAACACTTTGTTCCCTCTGTGCTGGGTGGACACTTTGCTCCCTCTGTGTTGGGTGGACACTTTGTTCCCTCTTGGTTGGGTGGACACTTTGTTCCCTCTTGGTTGGGTGGGCACTTTGTTCTCCCTGTGTTGGGTGGATACTTTTTTCTACCTGTGTTAGGTGGATACTTTGTTCCCTCTGCGTTGGGTGGATATTTTTTTCTTCCCTTTGTGTTGAGTGGACACTTTGTTCCCTCTGCATTGGGTGGACACTTTGTTCTCTCTGTGTTGGGTGGATACTTTTTTCTCTCTGTATTGGCTGGATACTTTGTTCTATCTGTGTTGGGGGGATACTTTTTTCTATCTGTGTTGGAAAGAGTACTTTGTTAGTATGATGCTTCCGACAACCGACTCTGACTTTTCGGCCGAAAAAATTCTGGTGTGCAGGCTATATAATTTTTGTCCTCCGTCAAAACATGTCCAATTTTCGTGCAGTCAGTACAGATTTCGACAGGGAAAAATCTTATGAGCAAGACTGGGCTTGCTCAGAGAAGAAAGAACACAAAGAAAGCAAACCAACACATGACATCACTTCTGAAGTAGAATTTTGTTGGGGCGAGAAAATTCGTGTGCAGCCTAGGCACATTCCAACCAACAAAACACAACTCTGGACAAAAGACGGACGTCCGGTCGGCGGAAATTCGTTGCGTGTGTACTAGGCTTAAGTTTCATATCCAGCAGGAGCTGAATCTCTTGGCCTGAGTTGGATCCTTCTTATGAAATTATGAGAAATCTGACTGGAGACAGATGAAGACAGCATGGTTCAGGAGATCAAATGCTGTCAGACTCATACAAAATAGATTAGAATAACCTATTCGGTGTGTACTTTAGCAATAAATTGTTTATTTATTGTAAATGTTGTATATAACAATAATTAAAGAGGCCACCTAACAAAACAAAGAAAGTAATGCCAAACCGAAAACTAGATGTGTCTTTAAGCCCCATTGGCATAAACTGTTGTATAGAGGAAGCTATAAAATATGAATAAACAGTCGGCAATATTTAAACACAGCTTACAAGGAGAAGACAGTCATAAAGTATGTCGAGTGAAGATGGTTAATTTTACCTCGGTAACCAGGAGATGTATGAAATATTTAAAGAAGATGGTCTGGAGTTGTCACATTTCATTTGCGTTTGAGTGCTGTGTGAGCTGAGATGGAAGGAAAGCCTCCACTCTGGAGGTGGATTTCATCAGAATAATCACAGGAGAGGGTGCTAATAGCAGATGTAACGATGAAAGAATGTTCTGAATAAACATGAACCTTTCTTACGAAAAGACTCTGAACATATGCCGTCACAAAATGTAAAATATTTTCTTCTTTGTGAGAAAGCTTGCCATATATTGACAAATATGTTTTGTAGAACCTACTTACATGCACCTTTATTGGAAGATGACTGAAGAAAACTGATGCCCTAGGCGGGGGTTGCTTTTTTAGGCATTGCTTTTTTGGCTCTGTGTTTTTCTTGCCTTGCTTGACCGAGAAAGTAGCTCCAGAACTTCAGGAAATGGGCTGCATATGCCACCTGCCTAAGACTCAGATGTATTTACACATTATATTGCCCTGGGCATGTACAAGCTCCACCCAGTGGTGGATTATAATTGGTGCAGAATGAATGCCCAGGGACCAGACTGCTGGATTATGTGGGACCAGACTTCATCCTAAAGCTCAACTGCTTATTTTAGTAACAAATTTCCACATGTGTCCAGAAATAAAATAAGAAAAACTGTAAATGTTGAGACTTGGTGCTGTCCTCCTAACCCTGTGCAGTCTAGGCACCAGTCCATGAGTGCTCTTATGGTAAATTCAGTTCTGGCTGACTGTCTGTAAGACTTCAAAGAACAAACTCCACGTATACCGCTGTTGTCAGGCAGGAAGTTTATTAGAAGCTGAACACAGGAGTAGTCCTTCACAAGAAATGACAGCTACTGGTGTTCCTACACTTCCCTGGAGACAAGTATCACACAAAGCGCTATAAAGATAGAGGGGTTATTTATACAGATCAGAAGAAAAGAACAGTGGGTGTAAAGAGGGGCGACTGTAAAGAGAGAGAAGAGAGGGGAGAGTGCACATAGAAATAGAGCTAAGGGCCAGATTTATAATATGTTCCTAAAGCAATGAGAGTTCTTTCAGATTCATTTAATGCTTTAACTTTCATTTCTCCTAAAAGCTACATTTTAGATAAGAGGTCTACCTTCATCATATGGGCAATATAATGCATGTTACCAGACATATTCATGCACAACTTGGCTCCAAAAAATATTATTTTTGAACAGGCGGCCACACATGTAACGTATAACTCCACTTTTGTTGAGAAAAAAAAACAATCCCTTCTGGGTGATTGCACCCAGCAACAGACAGCATAGATTCATGAAAGACAGAAGTTGTGAAACAAACCTGATTTCTTTTTATGAGGAGGTAAGTAAAACCTTGGACAGAGGGGTGGCTGTGGCTGTGGATGTAGTACACTTGGATTTTGCAAAAGCGCTTGACACAGTTCCCCACACACGGCTAATGTGTAAGGTAAAGTCTACAGGCTTGGAAAAATCAGTTTGTAAATGGATAGAAAATTGGCTAAAAGATAGAATTCAGAGAGAAGTGGTAATGATTCTTACTCTGAATGGTCTAAGGTTATCAGTGGTGTACCCCAAGGTTCAGTGTTGGGACCCTTACTTTTTAATAGCTTTATAAATGATATAGGGTCTGAGATTAAAAGTACAATTTCAGTCTTTGCAGATGACACAAAGCTATGCAGTGGAATAACTTCTTTACAGGATGTCTCCAACTTACAAGCTGACCTCAATGCACTGTTTCATTGGACAACTATGTGGCAAATGAGGCTTAATGTTGATAAATGTAAGATTATGCACTTGGGGGCTAAGAATATGCATGCGGCATGCATGCTAGGGGGAGTAGAACTGGGGGAATCCATTGCGGCAAAGGATCTGGGTGTTCTGGTAGATCCTAAGCTTAATAATAGCATGCAATGCCAAGCTGCGGTTTCCAAAGCAAGCAAAGTCCTTTCTTGTATTAACAGGGGTATGGACTCCAGAGAGAGAGATGTAATTTTGCCCCTGCATAAATCATTAGTAATACCTCATCTGAAATATGCAGTTCAGTTTTGGGCACCAGTTCTTAAAAGGGATATCGGGGAACTGGAGAAAGTGCATAGAAGGGCAACCAAACTGATAAGAGGCATAGAGGAGCTTAGCTATGAGAAAAGATTAGAGGAATTTAATTAATTATCTCTTGAGAAGAGGAGATTAAGGGTTATGATCAATATGTATAAATACAATATTGCTTTAACCACCTAAGCCCCGGAGGATTTTCCTGCTCAAAGACCAGGGCCTATTTTGCGATTCGGCACTGCGTGATTTTAACAGACAATTGCACGGTCGTGCGACGCTGTACCCAAATTAAATTGACTTCCTTTTTTTCCCACAAACAGGGATTTCTTTTGGTGGTATTTGATCACCTGTGCGATTTTTATTTTTTGCGCTATAAACAAAAAAAGAGCGTCAATTTTGAAACAATAACAATATTTTTCACATTTTTTTATATGAAATTCCCAAAAAAAAATGTAAAAATCAAAATGTTTTAATATTTTAGGCCAATTGGTTTTCTGCTACATATTTTTTGGTGAAAAAAATTGCAATAAGCGTATTTTGATTGGTTTGCGCAAAAGTTATTGCGTTTACTAACTAAGGGAAAGATTTATGTCATTTTTATTGGTTTTTTAACTAAGAATGGTGGCGATCTGCGATTTTTTTTTTGCGGGACTGCGACATTGCGGCGGACAGATCGGACCCCTGACTAACATTTTTGACACTTTTGGGGGTACCGGTGACATTACTACAGTAATCAGTGCTAAACATATGCACTGTTACTGTAAAAATGACACTGGCAGGGAAGGGGTTAACTTTATTAGTGATCAAGGGGTTAAGAGTGTCCCTAGGGGCGTAATTCTAACTGTAAAGGGGCGTGGCATTTGATGTAACCACAGAGACATACGATCCTACATAGCAGGATCATATAGTCTCTGCAGTTACACCAGGGAGAATGACAGGATTTGTTTACATCAGCTGCCTGCCTTTCTCCCTCTCCAGAGGGAGATCGCGAGTGACCAGCTGACATCGGAGCCGCCGGTCACTCGAGCGGGGATGTCAGGGAACAAGCGGGGGTGGGAGCGCGCCTCCGGCGGCGCGTGCTTGCCCCCTGCAGGCTCCTGGGCAAGCAACGCAGTACTACGTCGCTTTGCACAGGAGGGGCTGACTGCCGCAGTAAGTATACTGTAAGCGGTCGGCAAGTGGGTAAAAAAAGTCTGGATTCTTTCCTGGGTGCACATAGTATAAATGGGTACTAATATTTGCAATAAATTACACATTGCAGAATATGACTTGTGTAGCAATTGTATATGTTATATTATATTACTATTTGCTATACAGGTGCATCTCATAAAATTAGAATATCATCAAAAAGTTATGCTGAATTGCAAGAGTCTCCTGGAGAGTGAGGCCTCACTAGTCTTCACCGGCAAGGAAATCCCAACAATCCAAGGAAAGTCATTGCAATCCAATAAAGGTAATGATAATGAACTGTGTTCCCCCAGGCAATCAATAATTGTAATCCACAGAGATGTAGGCAAACAAATCCTGATGCGTCCCAACAACTAACAGCTTAAGACTGAGTAGAGGGCTTGATGCCTAGTTCCCCCACCTCGCACTATATGTATAACTGCAGTGTCCAGTGGTTTAACTATATGTCAGTAGGGCCTTGTTGAAGCAAACAGTTTGACAGTCTTGCCCTGACTCAGCCTAGGTATGTGTTTAATGCAGATGTAAATACTGGATGTCTCTCACCCAAACCGGGAACTCCACTCTCTGCTGCGGCCAGGCCCCGCTCTGCTCAGCGTCTCCTTCTGCCGGCCAGGAACCTTTCCGCTCGGTCACGCCACCTAGACTTCACCACACACTCACACCGCTCACTTCAGCTCCGGTGTCCGCCACTAGGCCTCTACCAATTCTCCAGCGATCCGTAGCAGCTCTTCCCCTTCCTTCCAGTGCGCTTTCCTTGAGGCAAGAGAGTGAGAATCGATCCCGCCCTCCTTTTTAAAGACACTCCCAGCAAGCTCCGCACATCCCACTGCTCCCTGGGAGAAGAGTCTCTCTCTCTCACAGCAGTCTATGATCCTGGCTCCTCCCGGTGTACATCTCCCATAATTCCAGAGTCACTGTCTTTGCAGAACTTGAATAACAGATAACAGTTTGAACAATGCCAGCCGTGCGACCCGGCTACAGTAACAAGACAGATTTGGATTATCCCAAGAAAGACAAAGATAAAGGTGAAGGTCAAAAACCACAGCCTTATGTCTGTGAGGGTTCTTGTTTATCAAGGAAATGGTACAGGAGGCAGTTGTCATTCACTTTCGTAAAAGAAGGTTTGATGGTCATGCAGACAGGTTTTTCAGTTCTGAATGGCAGGAACATACTCCAGCATTTAATGTATATCTTCATAGGTAACTCAGGGCCTGATTCATAGTACGGCGAATTGGCGTTTCGGCGTGATTTTGCGAAGCGGCGATTATTTAAGTCTGAAATTGGCATTCAAAGAACGGCGGGCGGAAAATAGCGCCTAGTGTGAGATTCATTAAGATGCAATATGGTCAGAGCGCGACTTAAAACCACGCCAGCTAAAAGCTCGACTAAAGTTTAGCCAAATTTTCCCCTGTACCCCCAAAAATCCCAAATCACTGTGGAAGGTGTGGAAGTCAATTTGGAGATGACTTGCGTTTAAAAAATCTCAAAAACTGACTTAGAAAGAGAGATATCTGCGAAAGTGTGGAAAGGTTAAACAGCTCCTCCAGCCGCGAGCTGCGAACTCGCGAATGTGCGCATGCGCAACGTCAAATTGGCTCAAAAAATTTCGCCAGCGCGATTTTGGGTCAATTTTTTTTTGAATACCGCTTGCAAATCCGCTGTCTCGCCCATAGAAAATGGCAAAAACCGGCGGAATTGGAAAAACATGCACACTTCCAACAAGGGATCCTTTAGTAAACACCATCACATTCCATACACCTTTCCTGCTAACTCCGAAATCATAGCAGTCAAATCTACAGTGTTTATATAGAACCTCCACATTCTCTGAAAAAACCCACAAAATATT